>NC_091706.1:48560000-49160000 GCF_041296265.1 Equus caballus
CTCTTGCTAGTCCAACCTAGTTACACCTCTTAGATCCTTCCTTCTTACCCTTGTCATCCTATTCTGAAATCCCATATTCTCTACTGTCTGTAGTGCTCATTTTTTTTTTTGAGGAAGATTAGCCCTGAGCTAACATCTGCTGCCAATCCTCCTCTTTTTGCTGAGGAAGACTGGCCCTGAGCTAACATCTGTGCCCATCTTCCTCCACCTTATATGTGGGACGCCTGCCACAGCATGGCTTGCCAAGCAGTGCCATGTCTGCACCTGGGATCCAAACCGGCGAACCCCGGGCCGCCGAAGTGGAACGTGTGCACTCAACCACTGTGCCACCGGACTGGCCCCTGTAGTACTCATTTTTAAATTAACATATCGCCTCAGTTTAAAATGTTTTCATCTTTAATTAACAGAAAACTGCTATAGTGGCTTGTGCAAAAGAAGTTAAGAGAGAGACTGTGGCACTGCAGCTGGATGACTTCAGGGCCAGTGTCTCTTCAATTCACTTGACCTTTTCATCACGCTGACTGGTCTACTCATGAGCAGAAGATGACTGCTGTTCTGGGAACCACATCTCAATTTTAAGTAGGAAGAAATGACATAGAACAAAGGGATAGGCTAACCAGGTCCATCTCTTTTTATTTAGAAAACAGAAGCTCTACCAAAAGTCACATCCACCAGACTTCTTATTTTGTCTCATTGGACAGAATTCTGTTACATAGCCACTCCTAGCTGGAAAGTACAGGTGAGAAAAGGGTTGTGAAGAGGAATTCAGTTAGCCAAATAATGATGTCTGCCATACATATGCATACATATCTGTATAATCCATTTGCATAAATCTTCTGTCTCTCTAATTAGTTTGGAAGATCTTTGAGATCAGAGATCCAATCACAGTCATTTCATACTTCACACCAGAGGAATGTAACAGTCTTCCTAAATTCATATGTTTCTGCTGCACACAACAGAGAGAGAGGGTCCAAGATGGTGGCAAAGGAAGCCCCTGAACTCACCTTCTCCCACAGACACACTGAATCTGCACTTACATATAGAGTAATTCCTCCTGAAGAAAAACTGAGGGCTGAACAAACAGCTTCTATACAACAAACAATAAAGGGACCACTAGAGTCAAGTAGGAGAGATGGAGACACAGTGTTAATGGGAACCCCACCCACCACGTGGCAACCTGCAGTAGGGCAGGATATCACTGAGGGGACAGTGCACAGGCTTGCACACCCTGGGACAGAGCAAAAAAACAGCAGTTTAAAGGACACCTGGACTATACATGAAGGAAATCCATCTATTTTTCTTTTTCCATTTTTTTTTATTGAGTTATTGATAGGTTACAATCTTGTGAAATTTCAATTGTACATTAATGTTTGTCAGTCATGTTGTAGGTGCACCACTTCACTCGTTGTGCCCACCCCCCACCCCACCTTTCCCCTGGTATCCACTAAACTGTTCTTGGTCCATAGTTTTAAATTCCTCATATGAGTGGAGTCATACACAGATTATCTTTCTCTTGCTGGCTTATTTCACTTAACATAATTCTCTCAAGGTCCATCCATGTTATTGCAAATGGAATGATTTTGTTCTGTTTTGCAGCTGAGTAGTATTCCATTGTATATATGTACCACATCTTCTTTATCCATTTGTCTGTTGATGGGCACTTAGGTTGCTTCCACGTCTTGGCTATTGTAAACAGTGCTGCAATAAACATTGGGGTGCACAGGACTTTTGGGATTGCTGACTTCAGGCTCTTTGGATAAATACCCAGTAGTGGGATGGCTGGATCGTATGGTAGTTCTATTTTTAATTTTTTGAGGAATCTCCATACTGTTTTCCATAGTGGCTGCACCAGTTTGCATTCCCACCAGCAGTGTATGAGGGTTCCTTTTTCTCCGCAACTTCTCCAACATTTGTTGCTATTAGTTTTAGATATTTTTGTCATTCTAACGGGTGTAAGGTGATATCTTAGTGTAGTTTTGATTTGCATTTCCCTGATGATCAGCGATGATGAGCATCTTTTCATGTGCCTATTGGCCATCAGTATATCTTCTTTGGAGAAATGTCTGTTCATGCCTCCAGCCCATTTTTTGATTGGGTTGTTTGATGTTTTGTGATTGATTTGCGAGAGTTCTTTATATATTAAGGATATTAAGCCTTTGTCAGATATATGACTTGCAAATATTTTTTCCCAGTTAGTGGGTTGTTTTTTTGTTTCAATCCTGTTTTCATTTGCCTTAAAAAAGCTCTTTAATCTGATGAAGTCCCATTTGTTTATTCTTTCTATTGTTTCCCTTCTCTGAGAAGGCATGGTGTCCGAAAAGATCCTTTTAATACTGATGTCAAAGAGTGTACTGCCTACGTTTTCTTCCAGAAGCCTTATGGTTTCAGGTCTCACCTTTAGGTCTTTAATCCATTTTGAGTTTATTTTGGTGAATGGTGAAAAAGAATGGTCAATTTTCATTCTTTTACATGTGGCTTTCCGGTTTTCCCAGCACCATTTGTTGAAAAGACTTTCTTTTCTCCACTGTATGTCCTCAGCTCCTTTGTCAAAGATAAGCTGTCCATAGATGTGTGGTTTTATTTCTGGGCTTTCAATTTTGTTCCATTGATCTGTGCACCTGTTTTTGTACCAGTACCATGCTGTTTTGATTACTGTAGCTTTGTAGTATGTTTTGAAGTCAGGGATTGTGATGCCTCCCGTTTTGTTCTTTTTTCTCAGGATTGCTTTAGCAATTCAGGGTCTTTTGTTGCCCCATATGAATTTTAGGATTCTTTGTTCTAATTCTGTAAAGAATGTCATTGGGATTCTGATTGGGATGGCGTTGAATCTGTAGATTGCTTTAGGTAGAATGGACATTTTAACTATGTTTATTCTTCCAATCCATGTACATGGAATGTCTTTTCATCTCCTTATGTCTTCATCCAATTCTCTTAGAAAGGCCTTGTAATTTTCATTATATAGGTCCTTCACTTCCTTAGTTAAATTTACCCCAAGGTATTTTATTCTTTTTGTTGCGATTGTGGGAAATCCATCTATCAATCCTAGAGAATCGCCAAATGGGCAGGGAACTAAAGGAACTCTCTCTGGGGTCGGAGGTGCTGGCAAGCAGCCACTTTTTGTGTTCCCCCTCCACCTTGATAGCACAGGCAGAGCATGGTCCAGGCACTCTAGATAGCCTGCCAAGGCTTCCCTAGTGTGCCCTGGGCCCCTGGCCCACACCAGCTCCAGTTGTCCCCTGAAAGTGGCTCCAGAACAGCATACCACAGGCCCTCTGCCTGTACCCACCCCAGTTCCAGCCATCCAGCCAAGATGGCCCCAGTGCAGCATGTCCTGCTACTCTCCTGGCCTCTGCCCAATCCAGCCATCCCACCAAGGAGGCCCTTGTGCAGTACACCCTGGGGTCCCCCAGTCCACAGCTGCTCCAGTCCCAGCCATCCCATTGTGGTGGCCCCAGCACAATGCAATCTAGGACTCCTCCAACCCACACCAGGTCTAGCTCCTGCTGGCCTACCAAAGCTGCCTAGCACATGCAGTCTACACAGAGGATACTTCCTCACAACGCCATTCCTTTAAGACCAGGAGAGGTACCTGTTTTGCCTAGTTCATAAAAACAAAAAGAAAGTCAAACAAAATGAACAGACATAGGGATATGTTCCAAATGAAAGAAGAAGATAAAACCCCAGAAACAAAAGCCTAATGAAATGCAAATAAGTGATTTACCTGATAAAGAGTTCAAAGTACTGGTCATAAAAATGCTCATCAAACTCAGGAGAGGAATGGAGGAACATAGTAAGAGCTTCAACAAAGAGTTAGAAAATATAAGAAAGAAGCAATCAGAGCTGACGAATACAATAACTGAAATGAAAAATACACTAGAGGCAATCAACAGCAGATTGGATGATACTGAAGAATGGACCAGCAATCTGGAAGACAAAATAGTAGAAAACACCCAATCAGAGCAGCAAAAAAAAAAAAGAATTTTAAAAAAACAGGATACTTTGAGATGTCTGGGACAACATCAAGCATACTAACATTTGTGTTGTAGGGGTCCCAGAAGGAGAAGAAAGAGAGAAAGGAGCAAAAGCTTATTTGAAGAAATAATAGCTGAAAACTTTTACAACCTGGGGAAAGAAACAGACATGCATTTCAAGGAAGCACAAACAAGATAAATAAACAAACCAGAAAAGATCCACAACAAGACATATTATAATTAAAGTGGCAAAAGTTAAAGGAAGGATCTTAAAGGCAGTAAGAGAAAAACAGCTAGTCACATACAAGGGAAACCCTGTAAGACTACTATCAGCTGATTTTTCTGCAGAATCTTTGCAGGCCAGGAGTGAGTGGCAGGATATGTTTAAAGTTCTTAGAGGAAAAAACTTACAATCAAGAATTCTCTACTAGGCAAGGTTATCATTCAGATTTGAAGGAGAGATAAAAGTTTTCCAGACAAGCCAAAACTGAAGGAGTTCATCACCACTGACCTAGGCTTACAAGAAATGTTAAAGGGTCTTATTTAAGTGGAAAAGGAAAGGCCATACTAGAAATAAGAAAATGTATGAAAGAAAAAAGTCTCACTGGTAAAGGCAAATGTATATTAAAGGCAGTGGATCAGCCACTTAAAAAGCTGGTATGAAGGTTAAAAGACAAAAGTAGTAAAGTCAACTATAACAACAATAAGTAGTTAAGAGATCTACGAGATAAAAAGATGTAAAATATGACATCAAAAACATAAAATAAGGTGGCCAGCCTGGTGGCACAGTGGTTAAGTTTGCATGTTCCACTTTGGCGGCCTGGGGTTTACTAGTTCAGATCCCGGGTGTGGACATGGCACCGCTTGGCAAGCCATGCTGTGGTAGGCGTCACACATATAAAGTAGAGGAAGATGGGCAAGGATGTTAGCTCAGCACCAAACTTCCTCAGCAAAAAGGAGGATTGGCAGCAGATGTTAGCTCAGGGCTAATCTTCCTAAAAAAAAAAAAACCCCAAAAACATAAAACATGGAGGGGGGAGTAAAAATATAGTGTTTCTAGAATGCATTTGACCTTAGGTGACAATCAGCTTAAAATAGACTGATATATATATATATATGTATATACATAGACATATATGAACCTCATGGTAACCACAAACCAAAAACCTACAATAGATACACAAAAAATAAAGAGAAACGAACCCAGATATAACACTAAAAAAAGCCATCAAACCACAAGGGATGAGATCAAGAGAAAAAGAAAGGAACAGAGAAGAATTACAAAAACAACCAGAATTGGCATTAGCAATCAGTACATACCTATCAATAATTACTTTAAATGAAATTAGACTAAATGCTCCAATCAAAAGACATAGGGTGGCTGAATGATAAAACAAAAAACAAGACCCATCTATATGCTGCCTACAAAAGACTCCCTTCAGATCTAAAGACACACACAGCCTGAAAGTGAAGGGATGGAAAAAGATATTTCATGCAAATGGAAATGAAAAGTAAGCTGGGATAGCAAGACTCATATCAGACAAAATAGACTTTAAAACAAACACTGTAACAAAAGACAAAGAAGGGCATTACATAATGATAAAGGGGTCAATCCAAGAAGAGGACATAACATTCATAAATATTTGTGCACCCAACATAGGAGCACCTAAATATATAAAGCAAATGTTAACAAACATAAAAGGAGAAATTGACAGGAACACGTTAATAGTAGGAGACTTTAATACCCTATTTATATCAGTGGATAGATCACGCAGAGAGAAAATCAATGAGGAAATAGTGGCCTTAAATAACACATTAGACCAGATGGGCTTAATAGATATATACAGAATATTCCATCCAAAAGCAGCAGAATACACACACTTTTTCAAGTGAACATGGAACATTCTCCAGGATAGATCACATATTAGGCCACAAAACAAGTCTCAATATTCAAGAAGATTGAAATCATATCAAATATCTCTTCCAAACACAATGGTATGAAACCAGCAATCAATTACAAGAAGAAAACTGGAAAAAACACAGATATGTGGAGACTAAATAACACGCTACTAAACAACCAATGGGTCAACAAAGAAATCAAAGAGGAAATAAAAAAATACCTTGAGACAGGGCCTTGAGGTGGCATAGTGGTTAAGTTCACGCACTCCACTTTGGTGACCCAGGGTTCATGGGTTCAGATCCTGGGCGTGGACCCATATACCTCTCATCAAGACATGCTGTGGCAGCATCCCACATATAAAATAGAAGATTGGCACAGATGTTAGCTCAGGGACAATCTTCCTCCCCACAAAAAAACAGAAAAAACATACCTTGAGACAAATGAAAATGGAAACAAAACTTTCTAAAATCTATGGCATGCAGCAAAAGCAGTTCTAAGAGGGAAATTTATAGCAATACAGACCTACTTCAAGAAATAAGAAAAATCTCGAATAAACAATCTAACTTTATATCTAAAGGAACTAGAAAAAGAACCAAACAAAGCCCAAAGTCAGTAGAAGCAAGGAAATAAAGATCAGACTGGAAATAAATGAAATAGAGACTAAAAACACAATAGAAAGATCAATGAAACTAAAGCTGGTTCTTTGAAAAGATAAAATTGATAAATATTTAGCCAGATTCATCAAGAAAAAAAGGGAGAGGACCCAAATAAATAAAATCAGAAATGAAAGAGGAGATATTTCACCTGACACCAGAGAAATGCAAAGACTCATAAGAGACTACTATGAACAATTATATGCCAACATATTGGACAACCTAGAAGAAATGGATAAATTCCTATAAACACACAACCTTCCAAGACTGAATCGTAAAGAAATAGAAAATCTGAATAGACTGATTACAAGCAATGAAATTTCATCAGAAATTTAAAAACTCTCAAAAACAACAGGACAGGACCAGAGAGCTTCACAGGTGAATTCTACCAAACATTTATAGAAGAGTTAATACCTTTCCTTCTCAAATTATTCCAAAAAATTGAAGAGGAAGAAATGCTTTCAAACTCATTTTACGAAGCCAGCATTGCACAGATACCAAAGCCAGACAAGGATGCCACAAAAAAAGAAATTACAGACCAAAATTCCTGATGAACATAGACACAAAAATCCTGAGCAAAATATTAACAAAACAAATTCAACAATACATTAAAAGGATCGTATATTACAATCAAATGGGATGCAAGGATGGTTCAACATCCACAAATTAGTCAACATGATACACCACATTAACAAAACAAGGGATAAAATCATATGGTTATCTCAATGGATGCAGAAAAGGCATTTGACAAACAACATCCATCTATAATAAAAACTCTCAACAAATTGAGTATAGAAAGAACATACCTCAACATAGTAAAGGCCATGTATGACAAACCCACAGCTAACATCATACTTAAAGGTGAAAAGCCAAAAGCTTTTCCTTTTAACATCAGGAACAAGACAAGGAAACCCATTCTCACTACTTTCATTCAACATAGTGTTGGAAATCTCAGCCAGAGCAATTAGTCAAGGAAAATAAATAAAAGGCATCCAAATTGAAAAGGAAGAAATAAAACTGTCACTATTTACAGACAACATGTTACTATCTATAGAAAACTCTAAAGACTCAATCAAAAAACAATTAGAACTAATAAATGAATTCAGCAAAGTTGCAGGATACAAAATTAATGTACAGAAATCACTTGCATTTTTATACACCAATAATGAGCTATCAAAAAGAGAAATTAAGAAAACTATCCCATTTACAACTGCATCAAAAAAAGAATAAAATACCTAAAAATAAATTTAACCAAGGAGGTGAAAGACGTACTCTGAAAACTATCAGACATTGATGAAAGAAATTGAAGATGACACAATAAATGGAAAGATATACTGTGCTCATGGATGGGAACAATTGATATTGTTAAAATGTCCATACTACTCAAAATAGTCTACAGATTCAATGCAATCCTCATCAAAATACCAGTGGCATTATCACAAAACTAGAACAAAGAACCCTAAAATTTTTATGGAACCACAAAAGACCACAAATAGCCAAAGCAATTTTGAGGAAGAAGAAAACTGGAGATACTATACTCCCTGATTGCAGACTATACTACAGAGCTATAGTAATCAAAACAATATGGTATTGGCACAAAAAAAGACACGTAGATCAATGGAATAGAATGGAGAGCCCAGAAATAAACTCACACCCATATGATCAATTAATCTATGACAAAGGAGGCAAGAATATTCAATGAGGAAAGAACAATCTCCTCAGTAATGGTGCTGGGAAAACTAGACAACTATAAGCAAAAGAATGAAACTGGAGGGCCAGTCCTGGTTTCCCAGTGGTTAAGTTCAGTGCACTCTACTTCGGCAGGCCAGGTTTGGTTCCCAGGCATGGACCTACATCACTCACCTGTCAGTGGCCCTGTTGTGGCGGCTGCTCACATACAAACAGAGGGAGATTGGCAATGGATGTTAGCTTGGGGTGAATCTTCCTCAGCCAAAAAAAAAAAAAAAGAATGAAACAGGACCAGTATCTTACACCATATACAAAAATGAATTCAAAATGGATTAAAGACTTGAATGTAAGACCTGAAAACATAAAACTCCTAGAAGAAACCATAGGCAGTCAGCTCTTTGATATTGGTGTGGCAATATTTTTTTGGACTAGTCTCCTCTGGCAAGGGCAACAAAAGGAAAAAATAAATGGATGGGGTTACATCAAACTAAAAAAATTTTGCATAGCAAAGGAAACCATCAATAAAATGAAATGACAACCTACTGAACAGCAGAAGATATTTGCAAGTCATACATCCAATCAGGAGTTAATATCCAAAACAGACAAAGAACTTATGCAACTTAATATCAAAAAAAACCAACTCGATTAAAAAAATGGGCAGAGGACTTGAATAAACATTTTTCCAAAGAAGACATACAGATGGCTAACAGGCACATGAAAGGATGCTCAGTGTCACTAATCATCAGGGAAATGCAAATCAAAACCACAATGAGACATCACCTCATACCTGTCAGGATGGCTATTATCGAAAAGACAAAAAAATAACAAGTGTTGGTGAGTATATGGAGCAAAGGGAACCCTCGTACACTGTTGATGGGAATGTAAATTGGTGCAGCCACTATGGAAAACAGTATAAATCTTCCTCAAAAATTAAAAATAGAAGTACCATACAGTCCAGCAATTCCACTTCTGGGTATTTATCTGAAGAAAATGAAAACAATAATTCAAAGAGATATGTGCACCCCTATGTTGATTGCAGCATTATTTACAGTAGCTAAGATATGGAGGTAACCTAAGTGTCCACTAATAGATAAATAGATAAAGAAGATGAGGTATATACAGTCATACATTGCTTAACAACAGGGGTATGTTCTGAGAAATGTGTTAGGTGATTTCGTGGTTGTGTGAACATCATAGAGTGTACTTACACAAACTTCTGTGGTATAGTCTACTACACACCTAGGCTGTATAATACTAATCTTACGGGATCACTGTCATATATGTAGTCTGTCATTGACTGAAACATTGTTACACAGCGCATGACTGTGTATACAATGGAATATTACTCAGCCACAAAAAAGAATGAAAACTTGCCATTTGGCACAACATGGATGAACCTAGAGGGTATTATGCTAAGTGAAATAAGCCAGAAAAAGAGAGACAAATACCATGTGATTCACTTATATGTGGAATCTAAAAACAAAACAGAAATAGACTCATAAACACAGGAAGTGAACTGGTGGTTACCAGAGTGGGGAGGGGTGGGAGGCGCAAGGAAATAGATGAATGAGATTAAGAGGTACAAACTTCCAGGTATGAAACAAGCCATGGGATATAATGTACAGCATAGGGAACATAGTCAATAATATTGTACTAAGTTTGTATGGTGACAGATGGTAACTATACTTATCATGGTGAACATTTTGTAATATATATAAATATCAAATCACTATGACGTATGTCTGAATCTAATAGGATATTATATGCAAATTATATTTCAGTTTTAAAAAACCCAAAAAAACAAATAGAGTTCTTGAATGGGGATTTTAAACCAAAAATAATTATTCAAGGATTATTTAGTTAGCTCAATTTTTTCTGAAATTAATAACTTTTTCAGTCGAGGAGGCAGAACCACTATGAGTTATGGGAGAAGAATTCCTTTTTTCTTTCTTTTGTATCAGAAGTAGACCTTACACAATTGTGGGAGAAACTTGAGACGTGAAGGTCCGGGAGGTATATCGGAAGATCAGAGAGGTAGTAACTAAGGAGTCAATCTGAGAAACCAGTCATGGCCAACTGCCAAAATAGGACTGTGTAGGGAAGGCTTAAGGGGAGACCTGTGGGATGTTGTGCCTCTGCTCAGGTACCACCTCTGTGGGTCAGCTGCCAAGCATCTGGCATTGGGCCTGGGACCATTGTTGGTCAACAAGTGCAGGATTTGGGAAGAAGAGCCAGATGGGGATTGGGAGAGAATGAGGACAACCTCTACATCTGTCTCTTCCTGCATCTAACCACAATGACCTTCAGAGTAATGACTGCTGCTTCATTTCTACCTTCCAAATGTGTCTCAAATTCTTCTTTTGGCCAACTCTAATTTGGAATTCTCCAGGGAAGGGAATTTTGGGAAATGTAATCCAGCTTAATCAAGTTGACATAGAACAAACCACCACACTAAGTAAACTATGCAAATGCAAGTCGAATCTCTAATCACTGGAGTATTAGAATGACTGTATTGCCTGGAGAGCTGGGACTATGTCTTAGTCCATTTCTTCCATCCCTTTTGTCCTAGCCAATAGTTTGATTCTCAAATCACACGTTGTCCTCACTGATCTCATTGTGCAAGCTAGTTTTCCCTGGCCCTGGTACTCACCTCCTAGAGGGAAAAAGGGGTCCCTTCTTTGGATTTAGGCTATAAAATACTGCCCAGGCAGTCTTGTCTTTTAACTTTTACTGGTCATTTTTTTCTTTTTGCTCTTGGTTCTTCTGTTTCTGTTGTCATTCCTCTCCCATTTCTCTATTCTGGGTATAATTCTTGTACATTCTCTAATACATCCAGCTTCTCCTTTCCTGCGTAAGCATGTTTATGAATCACTACTTCTAGCTGGTAATTTATCTTTGAGTAATGTAGTTCCACCATTTTTCTTTTAACAAAAATATATATAAATATACATCTATATTAATTTATTATAATGTATATAATTATACACTATTTATATTTATGTATTTATTAATTTATTACAATAATGTTAATATATATTCAACTGCAGACATTTATTGAACATCTAAGATATCATCCTACTCCATAGGAGCTCAAAATACAAAAATATCTATAAAGCATGAGAAGAAGTAAAAAATATCAACATAGAGCAACAAATAAGCAACCCTCAGAGTTCAGAGAAGGGATTGAATCCTGTCTCCTTATGGCGCTCCATTTACCTTTTACCAGTCAAGGTAAGTTTTACCAATTTACCTATTTTACCAATCAAGGAACTTTGTATAAGCTTTCCAAATTGTCATAATATGGTTCTATTATTTACATTATAATTGAGCTAAAAACAGAAAAATTAGTTGTTTGATTATACAGGATTTGAACAATATTAAATAAATCATGTTGAAAAAGCTATATAAATATGTTTGTAAAGGAAGATATAAATAATTTTAAACCACTTAAAGATGGGAGAAACACTGATTATGAAAATATAAATACAGAGCTAAGAGAACTAAGGCTGTAATTTTATTTCTACTGTCTTTTTCAAAAATTATTTTCAGGGCCGGCCCAGTGGCACAGCGGTTAAGTTCGCACATTCTGCTTTGGCGGCCCGGGGACCACCGGTTCGGATCCCAGGTGTGGACATGGCGCCGCTCATCAAGCCATGCTGTGGTAGGCGTCCCACATATAAAGTAGAGGAAGATGGGCACGGATGTTAGCTCAGGGCCAGTCTTCCTCCGCAAAAAGAGGGAGATTGGCAGCAGATGTTAGCTCAGGGCTGAGCTTCCTCAAAAAAAGAAAAATTATCTTTCTTTTTGTAGTGTTTCAGTGACACGGACTTCTGGGACTCAGAATTATTTAGTGTTACATGCATTCACTCAAGCTTGCTTTTCTCATCATAAAATCTGTAATTTAATGGCATGAGTAATCAATACCCTGGCAGTGGTTTGAGAGCATTTTATCCGTATGCACCATCATCACTGATGAATGCCAGAACAGTGTTTTGAGGACTATGCAGACATACGGGATTTTATTTTTTCAGAACACTTACACATTTCCTCTTCGTATAAAAATTAAATACCATAAACTGCTTAAACGATAGTTATAATTTTACATTTGTGTGTGTGAACAGAAAAAGGAACTATGACCGTGCTCACTATGAAGTTCAAGTGTGTCAAACTTCACATGTCTGAAGGGCTGAGGAAAGGGTCGTTAATGCTGTGCAGAGCTGAGAAGCTGTCAGTCATTTTCTTCACTGACGTTTTAGATAAAGGGAAAATTAAGGCATAGAATCAGTTTTGAAGGATGCAAAACTCAGCTTCTCGTTCAGTTTAGGCTCCTCAGTCCAGCAAAGATTGCTCGGGTATCTCAAGTTTATTTATTTATTTATTTTTGAGGAAGATTAGCCCAGAGCTAACATCTGCTGCCAATCCTCCTCTTTTTGCTGAGGAAGACTGGCTCTGAGCTAACATCCATGCCCATCTTCCTCTATTTTATACGTGGGACGCCTGACACAGCATGGCTTTTGCCAAGTGCACCTGGATCCGAACCTGCGAACCCCGGTCCGTGGAAGCGGAACGTGTGAACTTAACTGCTGCGCCACTGGGCCAGCCTCTAACTTAGTATCTTTTTACCCACTCTTACTTCTTGCTTCCTGGTTAGGGTAGAACAAAAAGGAGGAAAGAGATATACTAAATTTTTATCTTTATCTCCTGTTCTAATTTACTATCAATATGGCACCATAAGGCTTTCAAGAGATTTCGTGTTTTTTTCTATTTCACGATACCTTACAAAAGCCAGGGTAACTATCTTAAAAAGAACACTTCTTTTTTTTTATTGTGGTAAAATACAATGTAAAACTTACCATTTTAAGCATTTTTAAGTGTACAGTTCAGTGGCATTAAGTACATTTACATTGTTGTATAACCATCACCATTCTCCATCTCCAGAACTTTTTCCTCATCCTAAAAAGAACACTGGTTTTTCTAATAAGTTAGGTCATTGGGATAGAGAGGTATTTTAAAAAAATAGCATGTTCTATGTATTAGTCATGACCCTAATGGAAAGAGAGAGTGAGCAAGAGAGTTTTGTTTTTTTGGTGAGGAAGATTGGCCCTGAGCTAATCTTCTGTTGCCAATCTTCCTATTTTGCTTGAGGAAGATTGTCACTGAGCTAACATCTGTGCCAATCTTCCTCTATTTAATGTGGGATGCTGCCACAGCGTGGCTTGATGAATGGTGCTAGGTCTGCGCTTGGGATCTGAACCTGTGAACCCCAGGCTACTGAAGTGGAGTGCATGAACTTAACCATTAGGCCACCAGGCCAGCCCCAGCAGGAGAGTTTTGACCTTGGTAAGCAGTCTACCTCATGAAGAAATATGAACAGAGAACAGCTCAGTAATGCACACTGTTCCTTGCTTTGTCATTGTGTCGTGGATCCCCTGGGTGTAACCCTTGGATTTGTTGTGCTGGGTTGGATCTCAGGTGATCTTGTAGTATTTTTTTTTAATCCCTGTAGCCTCAAATCTCACTACAAATAGGCCCAACTTGTCCATTCTTAGGGGCCATGGAAACTTGTCTAGAGTTGAAAAGAGGCTCAGGAAGATGAAGCCAATAAAAAGAGTGACAAGGAAAGGGAAGCATTTCTCTTGAACGCATAGGGCAACAGGTCTAGAACATCTACCCCCTCTGTGTTCTTAATCTTGGGCCCTGCTCTGAATTCTCCTTGGTCTTCTAGACAGGGTGGGGGTGGAAGGATGAGATTCTAGGCCTTCTTACTACACCGGCTACATCGAAGGGGATAGGATTAAACAACCCAAAGAAATAGGACATTCTAAGAGAATGAAATTGCAAAACTAAAATAAAAACTGAGAAATGCAAAAGGGATGAAGCAATCAAAAAAGTCCTCCCAAAAGATCCTAAACTAATGATAATAATAATAACAATAACAGTAAATGATTGCATGCTTGTCGTGTGCTCACGGATATCTTATGAGAGAGGTACAGTATTTTCCATTTTCTGATGAGGAAACTGAGGCACAGAGAAGACAAATAGCTTTATCAACTCATTCATTCCAGTAATACTTATCTGTTTGGTGAGAGGGTGAGGATTACAACAGTAAGCATAACGGATATTGGCCATTCTGCCCTTGTGGAATTTACAGTCAAGTAAAGGAGACAAACCAACAAAAAAGCAAGCAACAAATGAATAAAATGATTTCAGGTTGAATCAAGCGGTGTGAAGGAAACATATGCAGAGGAGGGTGAGTTTGGGGCTAATTTAGGCATGACCTCTCTATGGAGATGAGGTTTACACAGCCCCTCAAAGGAAGAGAGAGCGCTAGTCATTCAAAAGGTGAAGGAAGAGCTTCAGGCAAGACGAATAGCATGTGCAAAGAGTGTGGAATATTCCTGAAACTGAAATAAAACCTGTTTGGCTGGAGTGTGGAGAGGAGGGTGGGAACAAGGCATCAGATGACATTTAAAGATTCCAGATCATGCAGGCCTTCCTTGTGGAGCACAATAAACGCTTTGGACTTTCATCTCTCTTTTTTATGTATACCAATATCTTAACTGTCAGTTGCTCCTGGCAGTCCAGTTACAATTGGTTTTCAGACTTTTCTTCTTCTTTTTAAACCTGTATTTCTAGGGTTTCTAGAACAAACATACATTACTTATGTCAAAACAAATATGAATCTTTTTTCTTTTAAAAATGTATGTGATATTATATGACTCCATTTATATGAAATGTCAATAAATGGCAATTCTACAGAAACAGAAAACAGATCAGTGGTTTCCCAGAGTTGAGGTGGGAGTGGGTAACAGGCATGAGGGAATTTTCTGGTGATGAAAATGTTATAAAACTGGATTGTGATGATGGTTGCCCAACTCTGTAAATTTATAAAAAACAAACAAACACACAAACGAATTTAATTGTACACATGCAATGAATAAATTTTCTGCCATGTAAAAAAACACCTCAATAAATCTGCTTAAGGGCTGGCCCCGTGGCCGAGTGGTTAAGTTTGTGCGCTCCGCTGCAGGCGGCCCAGTGTTTCGTTAGTTCGAATCCTGGGAGCGGACATGGCACTGCTCATCAGACCACGCTGAGGCAGCGTCCCACATGCCACAACTAGAAGAACCCACAACGAAGAATACACAACTATGTACCGGGGGGCTTTGGGGAGAAAAAGGAAAAAAATAAAAATCTTTAAAATAAATAAATATATAAATAAATCTGCTTAAAAAATGGAAGTGAATACAAACATGGGATGATTTCTAAAACCAGAAACAAGATAAACCATCTGTAGAAGGCAAAAGGTTCTGGAGCTTGTAAAGGACCTTAAAGCTTTATCCAAATTTGCACTCTTTTGCAGAACTGTGTCTGCTGCTTCAAGGTGCTCCTGCAGCTCGCTTCTGACATCTGCCCTTAGTCTAAAAGGAGTTGAAATGAGAGGTGGGGTGGGGGATATGAGCAGAATATAAGGATAATACACTATTAATTATAAGACAAAAATAGTCAAATAAACCGTAACGGAAATAAAAATAAGGGCTTTGGGTGTGACCATCAAACTATTTGACTTTCTAGGACAGTTCTTTAGGGTCAAAAATTTTTCGACTGCTTAGAATCTTTGGAAGAGCTTCTTCAAATTTTGATAATTCTCCACAGCAGGAATCTGCTTTCTCAAAATTAGAATCCCCAACCTTATATTATCCCAGACTCTCTTGTTCCTAGACTTGTGACCTAAAGTCCACCAATCAGAAGCATTTGCACAAGCCTTTGATTCAGAAGTGATGACACAGGTAGGGTGGGAAGCAGCCATTTTGCTGGCAGAAGTACCCGCAGAGGCAGCGTGTTTCTGAGATTGGCGGTGGTGGCAACTTTCTTACCAGGTCAGTTCTGTGGTATGATCTTGCAAGTTTTTCCCCCTCAGAGTTTGGGAGCTGGTTATTTATTACTGTGTAACAAACTACTTCAAAGCTTAATAGCTTTAAACAACTGTGTTATTATTTCTCATAATTCTGTGAGTGAGGAATTTGAATAGGGCACAGGGGGATAGTTCATATCTGCTCCATGTGGTGGTGCAGGGCTTGGGCCATCCAAGATGACTTCTTCGCTTCTTCACTTGCATGTCTGGCGCCTCAGTGAGGGTAACTCAAACTGCTGGAGGCCGGCTGGAAGAGCTCAACGTGGGTCATATGTCTGGGGCCGTAGTTCTCACAATTGCCTGGGTTCCTCAGGTCTTCACTATCTAGTCTCGTGTCTCTACTTCTCCTTGTTGTTTCTGCATCTGGTTTCTCCCATGGGGTAGCTGGACTTCTTACAGGCAAATAGCTTTCCCAGAGTGCAAGAGCAAAGGCTGCCAGGCCATCCTAAAACTTAGGCCCAGAACTGGCACAGTGTCACTTCATTACATTCTATTGGTTAAAATAAGTCACAGGGCCATTCCAGTTTCAAGGCACAGGGTCTCCACAAGGGTTTGACAACCAAGAAGCATGCTTCATTATAGGCCACCAAGGTAACCGTCTACTACACTTAGCCTAGAGCCTTTTCCTCCAGCCCTTTCAATTATTCAGTACGCTATTGCATTAAAGATAACAGATATTGCTTCATATATCTAGAGTAAGATTCTGTTGAGTGTAACAAACAGCTTTGCCTTATGCAATTCTCAATGCAAATATTTTCTCTATGATTAAAGGAAAAAAAGATCCCAATAACAGTAGCAACTTTATTTCTCTTCTTCTTACTCTTACATGTGATTATTCAAATTCCAACATGATTCTTCAAATCCTTCCACGGTTATTTCTAGGAGTCCTAGTGGTTGTTTCAAGTCAAAACTCTTCCTCTCCAAGAGACACCAGGCATAGAAGATGTAAAGGTGAGTTTTTATCAACTGTTTAAAGAAAAGGTTATTCTTATAGTATTTGAAGATGAATATGAAAAGATCTCTAATTCATTTTATAATCCCGTATAATGTTAACACCAAAACATATAAAAATAGCATGAAAAAGGAAACTATAGCCCAATCTCATTTATGAAATAATTATAAAATTAAAAAAGTAGCAACTCAAATCCAACAGTTATTACAGATACAATAAATATAAATTTGAATGTTATGATCAAGTAGTTTCAGGATTGCAAAGATGACTCAATGTTAAAAAATATTAATGTAACATCCTATTAATACAGTAAAGTAGAAAAAATGATCACATGGTAGGATATTAAACATGAAGTTTTGACAGTAATGAGGGATAAGTTTCAAAATGAGTCATGAGATAGACCAATATGCAGGTTTTCAAAGGAATAACAACACATTTTGGACCCCATATTCACTCTAAGAGCATTAAAAAGGGTCAGGTTTGTGGAGATTCAAGGACTGTTCTGAAGAGATTTCTTTACAGAAAAATTTATGATATATTTCGCATCCCAAACGCACCAAGCAACAGAGGTAGAAAGTTCCTCTCGACTTCCAAGTCAGAGGCCTTAAGAAGATCTCTTAGAGAACTTGATCCACGAACCCTGTGGTAGGGAACCATAGACAGTGGGGCAGAATGGAGTCTTGTTGACTCCTGACCAAGAAGACTTGAGCAAAAAGCAATGACAGTCCAAAAGAGAGACTATGTGGAGTACTATCGGAAAACCAGGAGCTGAATGGAAAGCAGCAGACAGAAATTCTGTGGTCCATGTTATAGGCATTGTAGGTGGAGGATCCAGCAAGGGGTCTCAGAAGGGTCCACAAAAGTCTTCAATGCAGGATAAGTTAGCTTTAAATATTTACTAGACCTTTGGACCCAGTGATTCCAATCTGTATATACCCAACAGAAATGTATACATGTGTACATCAAAGACATGTACAAGATGTTCATAGCAGAATTATTCATAGTAGCCCAAACTGAAAGCTTCCCAAATGTTTATCACCAGTAGAATGATAAATAAATGTGCTATCTTCGTACATGGAATATTATCTAGCAGTTAAAAAATGTACTACAGGGGCCGGCCCGGTGGTGCAGAGGTTAAGTGCACACGTTCCCCTTCAGTGGCCCGGGGTTCGCCGGTTTGGATCCCAGGTGCGGACAGGGCAACGTCTGGGACGCCATGCTGTGGTAGGCGTCCCACATATAACGTAGAGGAAGATGGGCACGGATGTTAGCTCAGGGCCAGTCTTCCTCAGAAAAAAGAGGAGGATTGGCAGATGTTAGCTCAGGGCTAATCTTCCTCGAAAAATAAAAAATGTACTACAAAGGTACAATAATTGAAACAGTGTAATACTGGCACATAAACAGATAGATAGATCCATTGAACAGGATAGAAAATCTGGAAATACATCTACACGTATCGCAAACTTTCATTCTCTTTTAAGGGTCATCCTTCTCAAGTATATTTTTTAAAAGCGGAGGGATTTGTCTCACAGCTGTTTCCGAGTTGACCATTACTTCTCTGTTGGTGGGTCCCTCAATGGTACTTCTGCTTTCCTTTGGGCTGCTCACAACCTGGAGCTCATGTACTGCATGTACCTCTTCATCAATGCTGGTGTCTCCACAAGGGCTTCTAGAGAGGGCTTGAAGAGAGTAATATGGGGTAGGCCTCGCATCCCGTTGTGAGCTGGACCTTAATTTCATCTACAACTCTGACTGTAAAGTTGTCAATTTCTCTAACAAGAGTTATAACATTTAAAACCATATGTTAAATGTGACTTTTCACAAGGCTGGAGACAAAGATGCCCACTAAGTCACACACTTCTTAGGAATTCACTGTGGACTCACTTGGTTCTTAACTTCTCTCCTCAGTCCTCAGATTCATCCTCCTTTTTGCCATAGTACCTCCTTTTCCCTTTAGGGAAATCTTATTTTCTAACCACAGGAAGATAGTCTTACTGTGGGAGACATTCTATTCCCCAGAAATATAGTTCTCTTCTTTTTTTTAGGAAGATTAGCCCAGAGCTAACATCTGCCGTCAATCCTCCTCTTTTTTTGCTGAGGAAGACTAGCTCTGAGCTAATATCTGTGCCCATCTCCCTCTACTTTATATGTGGGACACCTGCCACAGCATGGCTTGACAAGTGGTGCGTAGGTCCATACCCAGGATCTGAGCCAGCGAACCCCGGGCCGCCAAAGCAGAACATGCGAACTTAACTGCTGAGCCACTGCGCTGGCCCTGAAATATAGTTCTCTAAATTTGAATTATTTCATCTAGAACAATAGCTCAGAACTTCAACAGGGAAGTGTAAGGTGAGCTTTGGGAGATGAAATCCCGTCTAGCAGGCCCATACAGGTTGTAAACAAATCTGGACCTCTTTCAGATCTTTCCACCAGAGATAAATGCACATATCTTCTTTATTATTTTTTTGGAAGTCTCTTGGGGGGGTAACATTGGAATTAGAAATAAATACATTCAGATCATTTAAGGATAAATATTGGAGAGTATTAGTCTAAATTTACAAGTAGGAAGAGGAACACTTTCTTATTGCCCATAATTTGTAGAGGGATCGCTAGCCATATTGGAGTAATTACTGCACATTGTGATACATACTGATTTTAGTTCCTTTCTTCCATCATTGTCCTCACTCCCACCCCTTAACATTTCTGCTTTCAAACTGTGCTCTTCATATCAGCTAGGAATAATAATAAACAGACTCAATACTCAATATGTTTCTTTAAAGGATGCTACCTTATCTACAAAGACTTGGCTACAGCTTTATAATTATTCATCGTAAGCTTATGAATTAAATTCTTAGACTTGGTAAATTCTCCTCTTTAATTTCTGATAGCAGGGGTAGGTGGAGTAGCAGTTTTATGCTTCCAGTTATGTAAGATAAAAGTGGCATCTCTAGAGGTTACTGAATTTCATTAATAACCAAATGCAAATTGGAAGAACATTAAAACAATGATGTATCACTTTTTGCCTATCATATTGGAAGTTTCAATACCACAAAAATATCTACTGCTGGCAAGGGCAAAGAGAAGTAGACACTCTCATACAGCGTTGATATCTCTTTAAATTGATACAGTTTCTTAGATGATAACTTAGTACTATGTGTAAAGCTTAAAATATGCTATCAAATGTTGACTCCTCAAAAACACATCATAAAAACTGTTGTTGAAGCAAAGTTAAGTTTATTAATTTACTGCAGCAGGGAGGAACACCACCTTGACTGAGCCTTAGTAGGGTCTCAAAATAAAAAATTAAGACAAGTTATTTTTAAGGTTTTTGGGGGTTGGGCTGAATAATTTTTGGGAGGGTCTCGCCAGTCAGGGCAATGATTGAGATTAGACAGACTTTGGGATAGAATAGCCTCAGATTAGTGGGCACAGTAAAGCAATGGTTTTGAAACATTTCTTGGTAAGTAAACTGCTAGTCTTCATAAACAATCTAGTAAGTTCCCAGTCTTATCTTTCAGGAATAAGTATTGACTGGAACAAGCAACCAAGTTGTTTTTGGTACCAGAATTGTTTAACATAAATACAGGAAAGTATGTCTAGTCCCAGTACTATGTAAGATAGAGACAGGCAATTAAGTTGGTTTCAGTTTTCAATGCTCATCCTTTTAGCCATCAATTTCTATTCTAGGAATTTATACTATGACTTCAAAAGGACAAGTATACAGAATATACCTACGAAGACAGTATTTTTATTTTTAGTTTTTAAGGAAAGGAACAAATCAAAAACAACATAGATGACTGGATAAAAAATTGATGGGCATTCATAAAATAGATTACAGTGTAGCCATAAAAAAAGGTATATATTTTCACACGGACATAGAAAAGGGTCTATGCTGTATTGTCTAGGAAAAAAAAGCATAGAATTACAACGCATCAGGGAGCATTTGCTTGGCTTGCAGCAGTGATGTGCTAGGTCTGGCTTCTACGACGGGCTTGAGCCAGCACAGGGCTCTTGAGAACCGAATGCACGCATTTCTTCTTAACTCTGCAGTCAGAGACTGCATGTTAGTGGCTTGAAATTAGCTAGGGCTTCAGTATTCAGAATATTTACATCAAGGAAATCAGCACACCAATGCCTTCAAGCAACAGAAAACAGGACTAGCACAGACTTGAACTCTAAGGCCACTTATTGCTTAGGTCAGAAGTGGTAGGTAGTTCAAGAAGGGGCCAGCAACTAAAGAGTGTTGTTGAGGATCAAGGCTCTTTATTCTCGCCTTGGTACATGCACCTTTAGATTCCATTGTTCAGAACTGGTCACAGAGCCAATCCTAGCTACAAGGGAGCATCGGAGAGCCGGTAGCTGGCAGCAGGAAACAGGATAGCATGATCGGAGTATCAGCTCCTGGAGTTCTACCTATTTTTACTGCAAATAAATCAGGGTTTATCAGTAAGGATGGGTAAGGAATAGATAAAAAACTAACAGTGTCTGCTACTAGTGTGTGTGTGTACGTGCATAAATATAAAAATAAATGAATAAACAAAGTACATTCTTTTAAAACATAAATTTAAAAGAAATAAAAGGGATCCACATTGGAAAAGAAGAAGTGAAACTGTCACTCTTTGCAGATGACATGATGTTATATATGGAAAACCCTAAAGAGTCCACTAAAAAACTTTTAGAAATAGTAAAGGAATACAGTCAACTTGTGGGATACAAAGTCAATGTACAAAAATCGGTTGCATTTCTATACACTAACAACGAAGTAGCAGAAAGAGGAATTAAGAATACAATCCCATTTACAATCGCAACAAAAAGAATAAAATACCTAGGAATAAACTTAACGAAAGAGGTGAAAGATCTGCACACTGAAAACTATAAAACATTGTTGAAAGAAATCGAAGAAGACACAAAGAAATGGAAAGATATTCTGTGCTCTTGGATTGGAAGAATTAACATTGTTAAAATGTCCATACTTCCTAAAGCAATCTATAGATTCAACGCAATCCCTATCAAAGTTCCAACAACACTTTTTACAGAAATAGAACAAAGAATCCTAAAATTTATATGGAACAACAAAAGACCCCAAATAGCCAAAGGATTCCTGAGAAAAAAGAACAAAGCTGGAGGTATCACACTCCCCAATTTCAAATTATACTACAAAGCCATAGTAACCAAAACAGCATGGTATTGGCACAAAAACAGACACACAGATCAACGGAACAGAATTGAGAGCCCAGAAGTAAACCCACACGTTTATGGACAGCTAATATTCGACAAGGGAGCCAAGAGCATACTATGGAGAAAGGAGAGTCTCTTCAATAAATGGTGTTGGGGAAAGCTGGACAGCCACATGCAAAAGAATGAAAGTACACCATTCCCTTACACCATGCACAAAAATCAACTCAAAATGGATTAAAGACTTGAATGTAAGACCGGAAACCATGAGACTTCTAGAAGAAAAGATAGGCAGTACGCTCTATGACATTGGTCTGAGCAACATATTTTCAAGTCCCATGTCTGACCGGGCAAGGGAAACAAAAGAAAAAATGAACAAATGGGACTACATCAAACTAAAAAGCTTCTGCACAGCAAAGGAAACCATCAATAAAACGAAAAGACAACCTAACAATTGGGAGAAGATATTTGCAAACCACATATCAGATAAGGGGCTAATATCCAAAATATACAAAGAACTCACACAGCTCAACAACAAAAAAAACAACAATCCAATTAGAAAATGGGCAAAAGATCTGAACAGAGATTTCTCCAAAGAAGATATACAGATGGCCAACAGGCATATGAAAAGATGCTCAACATCATTAGCTATCAGGGAAATGCAAATCAAAACTACAATGAGGTATCACCTCACTCTGGTCAGAATGGCTATAATTAACAAGACAGGAAACAACAAATGTTGGAGAGGATGTGGAGAGAAGGGAACCCTCGTTCACTGCTGGTGGCAGTGCAAACTGGTGCAGCCACTATGGAAAGCAGTTTGGAGTATCCTCAGAAAATTAAGGATAGATCTACCATATGATCCAGCTATTCCACTGCTGGTATTTATCCAAAGAACTTGAAAACACAAAGGCGTAAAGATACTTGCACCCCTATGTTCATTGTGGCATTATACACAACAGCCAAGACTTGGAAGCAACCTAGGTGCCCATCAAGGGACGAATGGATAAAGAAGATGTGGTATTTATACACGATGGACTACTACTCAGCCGTAAGAAATGATGAAATCCGGCCATTTGTGACAACATGGATGGACCTTGAGGGTATTATGCTGAGCGAAATAAGTCAGAGGGAGGAAGTCAAATACCATATGATCTCACTCATAAGTAGAAGATAAAAACGACAAAAAAAAAAAAAAACACATATAGCATTGGAGATTGGACTGGTGGCTACCATTGGGGAAGGGGGGAGGGTGGAGGGCAAAAGGGGTGATTAGGGTCACATGTGAGGGGATGCACTATAATTAGTGTTCAGGTGGTGAACATGATGTAATGTATACAGAATTTGAAATATGATGTACATCCGAAAAAAATAAAAATTACAAAAAAAACAAATTTATGCATCAAAATATGTATGTCAAGAAATATAACATACTCCTAACTTTAGAGAAATATAGTACACTCCTAACAGTTTTTATATCTAGGATAGAAATGTAGGACTTTGGGGAGACTTTCACTTTTCTACAATTGCCCTAATTTCTTAAGTGACTGTGTGTTATCAGAGCAAATGATAAAGGTATTTGCATTTTTGAAAAAAATTAGAATAAATGTGGAACCACTTAGCATAGTGCTTGGCACATATTACGTGTTTAATAAATAAGGTTACCCGTATTTAAATCTTTTATGTTAACCTATATATCTTAAAATTTTTAATATAAGGCCATGCCTTCCTCTTATTACATTTATTCTCAGATATTTTGTGTTTTCCATCGCTAGTGTGAATGAGAGGAAATATTCATTGTGAGACAGGAGAAGGCAAGGCTGGAAAGGCAGGTAGGGATAAGACTAGGGGTCCTTGACTTATGGGGAAAAAGCTTGGTTTTATCCAGTAAGAACTGGAACCATTAAAAGAATTGATCAAGAGGGTAACACAATCAGAGTTATGCTGTAGAAGAATCATTTCTGTTGTAGCATACCGAATAGGGATTGAAGGCAAAGGACCAGAACCACTGAGAGCATCAATTATGGCAAGGCCTTGCAGTTCTAAGAATTGATACCAAAAAGCAGCATAATAATCAAACACCTGGTGTTTGAACCTTCTTGGGGAGGTTACTGAAGGGTCAAAAGGATATGGCTCATCTGGTGCTTAAAAAACCCTGAGGCTCACATGCATACAATCAGCTCATAATACTGCCCTAGTGTCAGAAGGGTACACATGTGCCTTTAGGCCTGCTTTTGATTTTTTCTGCTTTTTGATCCTCTCCTCTCATATTTGTCAGTTTAAAAATGCCCTAGATGTTAGCTGACAACTTGTAAAAATGTTGAGAATTTGCACAGAACAGGGAGGTGAGTGACTTGCATCAGGCCACAGAGAAGGTCTTGATCCCAAGTGTCTGAATATAAAGCAATAAGGAAACAAATAAATGAAGATGTTTAGAAGTAGGTGCAGAAGGAAGACAGGAGACTTAAAAAGTAAGTAGGAGTTAGTGATTCTTAGATGTAGGAACTGAGAGCTTGAGAGAGAACAAAAGATTCTCTGGGTTTTTTTCATTTGCGTGTCTAGGAGATCAGAAGTTTTATAAATAGAACAGTAGTTTGAGGGGTTCCAGGGAGCCGTCGGGGAAGATAATTAAATTTTACATATATTGAATTCAATATAGCCGGACATTAAAATGGCACTGTTCGAATGAGTTCAAAATTCAAAACAAGAGCTCTGGAGAGGTCAGAGATGGACATAAAGAATTGAAGATTGTGGACCTAGAGTTCACTCTTGCAGGAATGGATCACATCACCAAGGAAGCTTATGTGGCAAAACATGAAAGTTGAGGGCTGTCAAACTGAGCAAATATCACTTCGAGGGGCAAGAAGGGGATAACAGTTCCCTGAGGAGCAGCTAAAAGGTCAGAGGGTAGGAGAAGCCAAGAAAATTGGTTTCTTGTGAAAATTAATCAACAGAAACCTCATTTAAAATGGAGTCAGGAGGCCAGAAAGGGAAGATCTAATGCCCTAAGATGATAGAAGAGCCCAACAGCAAGAAGAAAGACTTCCTCTTCCCGCTCAGCAGGAGCTCAGCCAATGAGAGACTATCACAACCAGCTGATGGAAAGCCACTCCACTTCAAACTCTCAATTCCGCCAATGGACTCTCTGTTTACAATAGGCCTTCCTCCTTCCTCTTCCTTTCTGTAAAAGAGTTTTTCTTCCTGTTGTTGCTCAGAACTTGCACGTGGCTCACTACAGTGGCAGATCGTGAACTGCAATTCTTTAGTGATACCAAATAAATCCATTTTTGCTGGAGAAATAACTGGTTGTCTATTTGTTTCAGGTCAACATTTGGTGGCCCATACAGGGATCCACAGAAGACCCCAATAACTCTCAGGCTGGTGGACAAACAGGTGTTAGTGCCCACAGAGCCCATTGAGCTCACTGCTTTTCTCACGCCCCTGGAGTTTGAGGATGTCTTTCTCCTGGATCCAAGCTTCTGCTGTCTTTGCATTTTGAAGCCCTCCAGACTATTTGGGATCTATTTTAAGGCTTTGTCCTTTTCTGGTTAAGGCCTTGTTACTTGGTTGGCACTTCAGGTGGACTCTTCTGAATCAGGCTGTTCCACTGGAACCGTGCTGTTCAGCCTTCAGTGCAGTTCCTCTGGACTATTTCCCTGGAACTATGCTGTTAGCCTTTGACCCAATTCCTCTGGAACTGGGCTGTTGTATTGGAACTGTGCTGATTAGCCTTCAGCCTAACTCCTTAGTCATTAGGCTGCTGTATTTGAACTGTGCTGTTCAGCCTTTGGCCTGACTTCTTTACAGTAATTGATTCATGCACTGCATTCTTTGGCATTCCAGTTGATGAAGGTAGTCAGTACTTTTTTTTTGCCTTCGCTTGGGAAGGAAAACAATTCACCTGCAAAGTAATGCCTCAGAGTTTTACTGAGAGCCCTTGTTATTTTTCACAAATCCTGAAGGCTGATATGGATGATAAAAAGTTCCATACGGGTTCTACTTTGTTGCAATATGTAGATGATTTGCTTCTTTGCCCTCCCTCCGAAGCTTCCTCACAGGAAGACAGTATCCACTTGCTAAAGCTTTTAGCGTGACAGAGACATAAGGTCACCAAGGAGAAACTGCAGTTTGCCAAAGCCAGACTTGCTATTTAGGGCATCTGATATCAGAACAAGGGCTACACCTAGATCCAGATAGGTTTCAATGGTGTCCTAAGTTTCCCAAAACCTAAAGCTAAATGCCAACCATGATGACTTCTTGGGCTAGCTGGTCTCTGTATGTTTTACTAAAGAACAAACAACCTCAACCAAATTTTATGGGAAGAACTGGACAATATAGCCTTTAAGGCCTTAAAGGTGAGATGGATGAACCTACTTGCCCTTGGACATCCCAGTTATCAGATTTCATGTTTCTTTTTCATATATGCAAAGCAAGGGAATGCCCTTGGGGCACTCACCCAAAAACATGGGGACCACCATCAACCCATAGGGTATTATAGCCAGCAACTTGACCCTATGATACAGGGATACCTGCCTTACCTTAGGGTCATTACTACTACTGCCCTTTTGGTTAAGGCCATTGATGAAATCATTGTGACATCTCATTAGCCATCTTTGTACCTCATGCAGTAGAAGCCCTTCTGAATTCTCATCACATTCAACACATTTCCGTCAGCCCCCTTACTTCCTATGAAATCCTTCTGTTAACTGCTCCTTAATAACTCTTGCATATTGTAACGACCTTAACTCAGCCACTCTTCTCCCCTCCATTACTGACAAAGCCCTTCACTATTGTTTAATGCTGACGGAGCACCCTCTGACCCATCATGATCATCGGCAGGAAACTCCTTTGAGTAACAGTGACTTCTCATGGTTCACTGATGGTTCTTATTTAAAATGTGACAATGGCAAATATTGTTCTGGGTATGCTATTGCAACTCCTTTTGACTTCACGGAGGCAGCACCTTTACCTGTGGCTACTTCGGCGCGATGAGCTAAATTACATGACTTAAAAGAGCTCATTCTTACATGAACAGACATTTCTCAAAAGAAGATATAAATATGGCCAATAGACACATGAAAAGATGTTCATCATCGCTAATCATCAGGGAAATGCAAATCAAAACTACACTAAGATATCACCTTATACCCGTTAGATTGGCAAAAACATCCAAAACCAAGAGCAGCAAATGTTGGAGAGGTTGTGGAGAAAAAGGAACCCTCATACACTGTTGGTGGGAATGCAAACTGGTACAGCCACTATGGAAAACAGTATGGAGATTTCTCAAAAAGTTAAAAATAGAAATACCCTATGGCCCAGCCATCCCATTACTGGGTATCTATCCTAAGAACCTGAAATCAGAAATCCCAAGAGTCCCTTGCACCCCTATGTTCATCGCAGCATTAATTACAGTAGCCAAGACGTGGAACCAACCTACATGCCCAGAAACTGATGATTGGATAAAGAAGATATGGTATATATACACAATGGAATACTACTCAGCCATAAAAAAAAAGACAAAATTGGCCCATTTGCAGCAACGTGGATGAACCTCGAGGGTATTATGTTAAGGGAAATAAGCCAGTCAGAGAAAGACGAACTCTATATGACTCCACTCAAAGGTGGAAGTTAACATATTGACAAGGAGATCTGATTGGTGGTTACCAGGGAAAAGGGGGAGGGTGGGGGGAGGGCACAAAGGGGGAAGTGGTGTACCCACAACATGACTAACAATAATGTACAACTGAAATCTCACAAGGTTGTAATCTATCATAACATTAATAAAAAAAAAAAGATAACAAAAAAAATAAAAGAGCTCATTCTTTAGTCAAGAGCAAAACTACCAAGATTTATCCTGATAGTAGATACACTTTTGGAGTAACTGATAATTTTGGAATGTTGTGGAAACAATGTGGCTTCCTTACTTCCAGTGAAAATAAAATAAAAAATGGCCCCTCTGTTCAGGAATTATTGGATGCTATACTTTTACCTGCTGCTTTACATATTATTAAGATCCTGGGGCATTTCTAAACTTGACTCTTTAAAAGCTAAAGGAAATCACCTTGCTGATACTTCCACAAGGAACGCTACTCTTAAAGGAACCAACCACAGCCAAACCTATGTCATGGTCCAAAGGGCTATTATCCTAAATGATAACTTAGAAAAACTGGCTAGAGAAGCCCAACAATTGGCCTCAGAAAACAAAAAACAAGAGTGGAAATTCAACAATTGTTGGTTTGATAAAAAGAGAAAGCTCTGGTTTGGACCAAATAACAACCCAGCCCTACCAGAGACTCTAAAATTCCCACTCCTAACCACTGTACATGCATTTAACCGTTGGTCTACTGACAAAACGTTAGCACTCATGAATCAATATTGGTGGGGAAATATTAATAATGCCACAAAAGTGCCGATCTCTCTCGTCCCACTTGTCCAAAATACAATCCAGGAAAACCTCGTTTGTACTGCTCCTGGACATTTTAAGCTGCCTACTAGACCATTTGAAGTCTGGCAAATGGATTTTACACAACTTCTCCTGTCTCATGGATATAAATATGTTTTAGTCATGGTCTGTATGTTTTCTCACTGGACAGAAGCCTTCCCACGCAGACAGGCTACTGCCTCTTCTGTGGCTAAAGTCCTTTTGGAAAAGATTATCCCTACCTAGGGAACTCCTCTTGAACTTCAGAGTAATCAAGGAACTCATTTTACTGGTCAGGTACTTTAAGTCTGCACTATTTGGCTGGTTTTACAACACTTTTCATTGCACTTACCACCTTCAATTTTCTGGTTTAGTTGAACATACTGATGGCATTATTAAGACTCAAAATTTGTAGAGACCCTCCAGACAGCTTGGCCAAAAGCATTGCCATTGGTCCTTCTAAATCTCAGATCCATCCCCTTTGGAACTCATAAACTCTCACCCTTTGAGATAGTCACCAGACGCCCAATGCACTTGTCTCCTGCCTCTTTTGACCCACAGCTGATAAAAGGAGATACATTCCAAAATTGCAAAGGCCTAATTGCTTCTATTAAAAATAACCATGTTTTGGTGGAGCAGTCTTTCACAGTGCACTCTAGGGAGACGAAGACCTTAAGCATCACACCTTGCAACCCGGAGATTTTGTCTATTGGAAAAGACACCTCCAGACGGGCTCTTCAACCTTGCTGGAAAGGCCTCTATCAGTTACTGCAAACTAACCCTTGTGTTGCAAAACTCTAGGGAACAGACTCTTGGATTTACGTGACACACCTAAAGAAAGCGCCAAGCCTGACTGGACCTGCACATCATCTGATGACCTAAAAGTAAAGATTTCCTGGCACTAAGCAGATGACAGCTGGTGAGACAGCTTTCCCAAGGTGTTTGGACAAAGCTTGTGGAAGTTTATCTGCCAAACCTTTGGCGATGATATAACGCTTCAGACAATCTCCAATGCCTATGATCTTGCTAACATACGGACTTTAGGAAAAAACATGCTTCAGAATTCTCCCTCCTACCCCTTCTTGTTACTTGAATGCGACCTTAATAGGTTTCCAATCTGTACACTTTTCCTCCGACATGGGACACGACACCCAGGAAAGGTCCTCATGCTCTATGAAGATGCCCAGCAAGAGCTCAGCCAATGAGAGACTGTCACAACTCAGCCAGTGAAAAGCTGCTATACTTCAAACTCTCAATTCCTCCAGTGGACTTTTTGTTTATAACAACCCTCCTAACTTCCTCTTCCTCTCTATAACAGAGTTTCTCCTCCCCTTATTGCTGGAACTTGCAACTTCCCCATGGTTGTAGATCCCCATGTAATTCTTTGTTGATTCCCCAAAAAACCCATTTTTGCTGGAGAAATAACTAGCTGTCTATTTGTTTAAGGTCAACACACTTATGCTGGAGAGAAATCTGAAGAGGATCAAAGTGTCAGTGAATTTAAGGGCTCAGGGTTTGGCAATGAGGTCAGTGACTTTGGAAGCTGTTTTGGTGGAGTGGTAGAGATGGATCAAATAATATCTCAAAAGGCTTGGTAGAAAGAAGAGAAAAGAACGAGGTGAGTATTATAATTCTTGAGGCTAGAAGGGAAGTGTATTAGCATCTTTACCTACAGCTTTTCTTAAGTAGTAATAGCATGTTAGGCAAACAACAGACAACAGAGAATTGACCTTGTAACAATTAGAAAAACATAAAAAATCGCCAAGGATTTTAAAACAGTCTGATTTATTTTGTAATTATTGTAACTTTTCTGCCTAATGCCCTTCATTAGCTTCATTGTTTGATAAACTAATGACCGAGAAGTGCCTCCGTGATCTGGATTCTGCTTACTTCTCCAGACTTATAGCTCACTCCTGCCCAACCCCGGACACATAGAGAGCTTCTTCCAGCTTTCCAAAAGCCTCAAACTGTTTCTTGTGCTGGTGTTTGTAGCTTCCATGTCTTCCAGTTCCTTCTCAGCTTGGTGAACCATAACCATCTTCCCAGACTATGTTCAAAGTTCTTCATAGTCTTTCGCGGTGCTCAGGGTTGATATTAACATATCCCTCTTCTGATTCCCACTGTACCTATATTATGTATCTTGTGTTTCTATCACCTAGCTCCAGGCTGGGTATATAGTCTATTTGATAAATGTTGAATGAACAAATAAATGAAGATTGCAAGTCTTCATGTTGCATCCATTTTTCATTAAAAAAGTGTGCAGTATAGCACAGTTGGTATTTATTGCCATACAATACTCAATTTTGTGATTTTGTTAAAACAAATAAGAAACCTTGTAAATATTATTTAAAACTTTTAAAGTAAAAAAAGCCCTAATCTCATTAGTCTATGTAATTTTCCATTTCATTTCTAAATGTTAAAGTGGGCTATTTTTTCTTTTTCATAAGCTCTTTCCTTTCAAGCAATTATCCTCTTTCTGTCTAAATTATTACGAAGAGAGATGGGCTTCTTTTTAAATCCAAAGGACTAAACTCAAACCAATTAAAGTTTCAGTGTTAGAGGCATCAAGGTGGTTTTAATCTCAGTTTATATGTGCATTTATGACCGTTGGCTCTCCCCAGCGAGACAAGGGAAAGACGGCCCCTACACCTGGTTTCCAGGTTGATTACAATCAACATGGGACAATGTTAGCATAAAAGGCTCATTTTATATTAAACACCTTTTTGGGAGGAGGAGGCGGTGGCGGTGAAGATAAAAATCCTTAATCAAAATCCTGCCAATTTGCATTGTTCTTTGGAGAACAGGCTTTTAAACGCCAAGGAACAAAAGAGGATTTGGTTTTCCCATCTCCTCGAGGCCGCAGCAGATTGTGAGGCAGCTACTGGTAGAAACCAAAGCATAAATTATCAACAGGAGGAAGGCGTGTTTGCGCCCGTGTGTGTATGTGTGTGTGTGCGCGCGCCGGGGGTGGGGGTAGGGTAGGAAAGAGACGGAACACTTGCTAAGGCTCCAAGGACTTTTTTGAGAGATACTTCGTTATGTAATATTTATAATGAAAGGCGCTGCAACCGCATCAGCGCACTGACCCGCATTCTTCCGGCCCTGTTTACAACCACAAGCTGGGATACAATGGGGATGGGAGGAGGGGACAAGCAGCGCCGTGCAGGCGAAGAGCGGTCCAAACAGCGGGAAACCAGCCCCTGGCGCAGAAGCCGAGCCCGGAGGATTTCCCCCCGGCTCTGGCACCCGTCCACGGACCCCGAGGCGCTGTACTGGCTTTAAGGATCAGCAGGAGAGCTGGTTTAAAAATGCAGGATCTGGGATCCAGCCTCCCAAGATTTTGATTCGGTAGGCGGGTAAAAGGGTTAGGGCTTAGGAATCTGCAGTCAGTCCGCTCTCTGGGGATGCTGAGACGGTGACCTGGGGACCTCACGCTGACTATGGCACACTGGAGCGTGGGCAGCGGCGGTCTCGCGCCGAGGGGGCTCGCCTGGCGCGGGACCGCGCGCGATCGCGAGCGCGCCGCTCCCCAGCAACGGCGCATGCGCCAGCTCGCCGTTCAGCGAAGCCGCCGTAGCTTCGCGGGCCCGGCTCCTCCAATCGGAGCCCGGCGTTCTCCGAGCGCGTCTCCTGGAGCTGCGGGCTGCGGGAGGCGGGAGGAAGGGGCGGGCCCGGGCGGCCAGCGAAAGTCTGGGGAGGTCTGCGAGGCTCGTCAGGTCTCCGGAAGTGGCCGTTGTAAACACCTCCGTGGGGCTTGTCCCCTGAAGTCCCCTTTGCTATTTGTTCCCCCTCCCCGGGTCCTAGAGTCCGTCAGTTTCCAACAGTTTATGCTCTGACCCCCGCCATCTGCCTGGGCCTCATTCTACCATTGAGATTTGAAGCCGCCTCTGGGGTCTTGGGTGTGCGGTCTGGACCACGGGAGCCCCCTGAGGTAACCACGGGGTGTGGGGGCTTCGAAGCGAACGACTTTGGCGGGCAGGTGTTGAGAGGAACGGTATAGGGGGCTTCGGTGAGAGTTATGGGGGACCCCGAGTTAGTTTGGAGGTGTCCTTGGGGCAATTCGCGTCGTCTGTGGGGACACGCCTCCAGCTCCCTGGACAGGGCCTCCCCGCCCACTTGGAGGAAGATGTCCCTGGAGCATCCTAGCCAGAAACCGCTGCCGCAGTACCCAGAGAGCTGGGTAGGGACCAGAGGGCAGGACCCAGGGGGCCTGCACTTGGAGCTGCTTAGGTTTACAACTCCGGACTGCCGCTCTTTTTCCCTCTCGAGAGTCAGTAAGTCCTTCGAGGACAAGGACCACGGTTTTTGACATCCTTTTTGAAAAATGCCAGCCACACACTAGACACTGTATAAATATTTGCTAAACGGAAGAGTGAGTTGTGCTAGGCTGTCTTCTGTAGCTTCTCCTGCTTACCCTTCAGGACTTTAAGAGACTTAGAAAAGTCAGCCGTGAGTTTTTCTGAGGCTGTAAATTTTCTGCAGAAGTGGAGTATCCTTTTGACTGTTCCTTATTCCATTATGATATTTTCTTAGGCAAATACATGTTTTTTCGTTCTAAGTAGATCTCAAATGATACTGCGTAAGTTTACTTGAGAAGCCATTTCACTTGGTGTCCGACTCTTTTGAATACATTATACAATCGATGTTTTGCAGTTGTTCCCATAGTCTTGCAGAAAAGAACCTGTCATTTGTCATTTGTTTTATTGAACAGTTAGTGCCTGCTAACAACAAAACAATGGTAGAGCAGGAAATGAACATGTTTTCCCCATGATATGAAGAGGAAAGAAAGGCAGTGCAACCTGCTAAGAGGAAAGATGAAGGGAGTAGTTTTAGGCTGGAGCTTTCTGGATTAGTCCTGGCCGACTTTGATTAGCTGTGTGACCTGAGCAAATAACCTAAGCTCCCCAGGCATTAGATTCCTTATGTGTCAAATAAGAAGGATGGACTTGGTCTCTAAAGTCCCATTTAATTCTAAAATTCTTTGATTGTCTCAGCCCATGTGTCTTGGTCTTCTTTTGAAGGAACCAAACATCCCCTTTAAAGGTGAAATATGTAACTCTTCAGATATAACTCTTCAGACATCACCAACACAGATGTGGTTATGGTTGGAGACACCACTGTGTTATGAAAGAAGATGGACTCAGGAGATGTGGCTTTGAGTTCTAACCCTCCCACTGAGCATCTTTTTTTTTTTTTTTTTGAGGAAGATTAGCCCTGAGCTAACTACTGCCAATCCTCCTCTTTTTCCTGAGGAAGACTGGCCTTGAGCTAACATCAATGCCCATCTTCCTCTACTTTATACATGGGATGCCTATCACAGCATGGCTTTTGCTAAGCGGTGCTATGTCCACACCCAGGATCTGAACCGGCAAACCCTGGGCCGCTGAGAAGTGGAACATGCTCACTTAACCGCTGCACCACTGCGCTGTCCCCCTGCTGAGCATCTTTATACAAGTTAGTCAAACTATCCAAGCCTCAGTGTTCTCATCTGTGAAATGTGCATAATAATCTCATAGGGTTATTGGGAGGATTCAGTGAGATCAGGTTATGCTTAGTGCAGTATCCGGCATGTAGTAAGTGCTCAGTATTGTAGTTTTTATCTTTTCATCATCTCCCCCTCCTTTTTCCCGTGATCTGTGCAGACACACTGGGAGATGAGTACATTCAGGATGACCTGCTGAAGGACTCAGATGTGGGGTAGGAAAACTTTGTACCAGCAGTGGCTCTGAAGTCTAAAGTAGAATTGTCTTTCTGGCTGGTACTTCTCAGGATATCCAGATAATTGGTCTTTTGGCCTCAATTGCTCTATGACCAATTTCTAAAAAACTTCTTATTGAAGAATGGTATACATAAACATCCCCCCATCTATTTTAATAAGAATGGTGAGACTAGTCCAACTCCGCTACCAAAAGAAGATTGATCTATTCATACGTTAACATAAAAAGCTGATCTACACGTTGCCTGTATCCATCACTGCTGTGGGATGGCCTGGTTTTGGCCGAAGCCTGTGGAAGTGCCATCTGGATTGAGAATCCACCAGAGGTCTGAGTCATCTTTCATTAAGAAGACTCTAACTTGTAGTTAGTTTGCATGGGGAGAAGAATCATCTGTGTTTGAGAAATATGCAGCAGGGAGCAGGAGTGCTTCCCTGATAACTGAGGTCTCACGTGCTCCCTGGCTGGGGATGAGCCATGTCTTGAAGGCCAATAGCAAGGCACACAGCAGAGTTCTGGAGTCAGCCAGTTTGGGTTTGAATCCAGACTCTGTCACTTACTAGAGATGTGACTTTGGAAAAGTGACTGACTATCTTTAAGCCCTAGTTTCCTCGGGTATAAAGTGAGGATCTTAACAGTATCTTCCCTTGGAGTTAGTGGAGAGTGAAGTAAGATAATCTATAGAAAGTTCTTAGCACTATGTCTGGAGAAGGGATGTTTGTCATAGTTGGAATGATAACAGCAGGCAATGGATTTGAGGTATCAGGTAATTGGTTCGTAGATAATGACGTATTGAATATTTTCAAGTGGAAAGCACTGTCTACAGAGTTACACAGATATTGAAGACAAAGGCTGACACTGACCGCATCACATAAGGAAGTTTTAATTACTCATGCAGATTAACCTGAGTATTTAACTTGTGGAGTTTGATAGGGAAGTTGCAGGTAAAGCTAGGAACACATATTATGTGGGGACCCTGCATTCTTTGACTTAGCTTACTGTTCCACTGACATTTTCACTGCTGTACCTAGCTACTTGACTTTCCTCATGTTTCCTTGCTTTCTTTTCACTCTGGTGGATGAAAAGGGAGATTTTGCTACATCTCTGCCATGTTCAATAGCATAGAAATCCCTTTGTAGTTTAAATTAAGCCACAGACCTAACTTTGGCTCTTCATTGGTTTAATATTCCTAAAACACACAGAAGTAGGCCCTTGAGCCCTAGTGTCATCAGGAGCTAATATCAGAGAGAGAGGAAGAAAAGAAGAGTGCTAAAGGAGACTTTAGCTAGGATTTTTTTATGATGAGGAGTTTTAAAAATTGAGATATAATTCACATAGCATAAAGTTCATCATTTTAAAGTATATAATTCCATGGTTTTAAGTATATTCAGTAGGTTGTACAACAATCACCACTACATAATTCCAGAACATTTCCGTCACCCCCAAAAAGAAACTTTGTACCTATCAACAGTCAGAGCCAATCCCCCCCTCCCTACCCTCTGGCCACCATGAATCTGCTTTCTATTTCTGTGGATTTGTGTATTCTGTACATTTCATATGAATGGCATCATACAAGATGTAGCCTTTTGTGTCTGGTTTCTTTTACTTAGCATAATGTTTTCCAGATTCACTCATGTTGTGGTATGTATTAATACTTCATTTCTATTTTTTTTGAAGATTTTATTTTTTTTCCTTTTTCTCCCCAAAGCCCCCCAGTACATAGCTGTATATTTTTAGGTGTGGGTCCTTCTGGTTGTGCTATGTGGGATGCTGCCTCAGCATGGCCTGATGAGCGGTGCCATGTCCGCGCCCAGGATCTGAACTGGCGAAACCCTGGCCTGCCAAAGTGGAGCGTGGAACCTTAACAACTTGGCCACAGGGCTGGCCCTTCATTTCTTTTTATGGTTGGATAATATTTCCTATTTTATTTGTCCATCGATCAGTTGGTGGACATGTGGATTGTTTTCACTTTTTGGCTATTATGAACAGTGCTGCTATGAATATTTGTGTACCAGTTTTATTAAAGTCCAGTAATTATCTTAGAATGTATCATTGTGTTAGTTGTGCTGTGTTCTCAGACGTGCAGTTTGTTTTTCGAAATGCAGATTAAAATCTTTTTGTATTTCAGGAAAGTTTTCTTGAATTACAGTTTTTAGTGTTTGTTCTGTCTCCTTGCTTTGATCTTCTTATTCAGGACTCCTGTTATCTGCATGTTGGTTATTCTTTGCCTATTTTTCAGTAATTTGTCTGTCTTTTGAATCCTTTTGATCTCTTCCTTCATTTTTTTATTTAAACATTTTTCGTGTTTCATTTCCTATATCTTTCAAGGCGTTTTTGTCGTATCTGTTTACTCTCAATGTTCCCTCTAATTTAGTCTTCATTACTGAAATGATTTTTTCTTTTATTTCTAATTTTTTCTGATAGTTGTCACCTTATTTCTGAGTTTTTTGAATTCTGATTCCTATTCTTTCATGTCCTATACCATTTTGCTAATGTCTTTTAGCTCATTTTAAAATAGTAAGTGATAGTTTTCAACTGTTTTGTGGGCATGTCTTTCTGTTATGCTTTCATTTGTTGGATTCTGCTCTGCTCCTAACTCTCTTTTTTCTTACGTTAACTTTGTATGAGATTTGACTGCACTACTTCTCTTTTGCTTATTTTTCTGGAAGATTCATTTATCTGAACTTTGAGAATGGGACAAGGTTCAGGAAAGCTTTTTGAACTTCATAGAATGCTGTCTGGTGTTGTTTTTTGTGAGTGTTAAAAACTATGATGGCTTGCTTTCTCACATTTCTTGGCCCTGTTTCCTCCTACAGTTTGGTCTGGGCCATCTCTTTACTTTGTCTTTATTTTCCCCGTCCTGCTCAATTTTGATTCCATCCTCAGCAGTTTCTCTTTAGTGTGGGCCCCTGTCCAGGAAGGAGGCCTTGGCAGGTCAGTGTTGAAAGTTCATGAAGACTTTCTTACCATGTACCCATTTCATGTGTCAACTCTTGGAATGGGCAGGCTTCTCCCAGTTTCATCTGCTGCTCTCAAATTGGCCTACTGTGCTTTCCATTAAGTATCTCTTGACTCTTTGGGAGTTCTGTTAAATGCAGCCTTGTTCTTTCCCTCTGCTTTCTCCTCTGTAGACACCTCAACTCCCATGCAGGTTTTGTGGCTGCTGGAGGTTTGCCCTTATTCATTTGTATTTTATGGTTCTTTTTGTTGTCAATGTTGCCCATGATTTTCTAGTTTTTCTTTGTAGTTACCTTAGATAGGGTTTTTAAACTCCCTCGTTTAAGTTAATAAGGAAATTAAACTATAGAAAAACAAAGAGACTTTATAAAAGACTTAGACAAGCAGGGCTGGTGTGAGAACGCTGTTTTGTGTTTTACCTGTCACTCAACTTCTTTTTTTTTCTTTTTAACTCTGCAAGAGCATTTTCAAGCTTCTTATCCATATTAGTTTTGTATTGTTGTGTAACAAGTTACCACAAACTTAGTGGCTTAAAACAGCACCCATTTATTATCTTTTGGTTTCTGTAAGTCAAGAGTCTGGGCACAGCTTAGGTGGACCCTTGGTTTAGAGTTTCGGTAGGCTGCAGTCAAGATGCTGCCTGGGCTGTGTTCCCATTTGAAGGCTTGAGTGGAAAGAATCTGCTTCCCAGCCCATTCAAGCTCTTGGGGGCATAATTTATTTCCTGTTGACATGTATATGACTGAGAGATCCAACTTTTTATTTGCTTGTTGGGTGGAGGCTGCCTGCAGTTCCCTGCCATGTGGCCCTCTCCATGGGCAGTTCACGCCATGGCAGTTTGCTTCTTCAAGGCCAGCAGGAGATTGTCACTTTAGTCTGCTAAGACAGAGTCTTACATAACATAACGTAATCATGGAAGTGTTATCCCATCACCTTTGCCATATTCTGCATCCCATCACCTTTGCCTTATTCTGTTGCTTACAAGCAAGTCAAGTTCTGCCCACAGAAGAAGGGAGAGTATCGTACAAGAGAGAAACACCAGGGAGCAGAGATGATGGGAACTATCTGTCTACTGTGTTATCTGTGTCAATGATCTGGAAATTGGCTAAATTTGCTCCTGAGCTATAAAAGACACTTTCTGGAAGACCATTCAGATTTTAAGATGTTGGATACCAAAATAATGCACTGAACAATGATGATTCTCTTCAATATAGCTTTATTAAAATAGCTGTATTAAAATTTGGTAAACTACCTCTTCCTACACTTCTCTGCCCAAGATAAAAACAAGCAAAAGATAACAGACATTATTAAGACCCTAACTATGTAAATTCTTCCCCTGTGAGGTAAATAGAGGTTCTTTTTTGTGCCTCTTGTGACACATATGCACACACACGTGTGTGTGTATTTAGTCTTTTTCACAAAAATGGAAACTTTTATATATGTACTTTTGAACTTTGGACATTACTCTTCAGTCTGGAAGAGTCCATTCCTTCTAAGTTCTACGTCTTTTACGTCCATTCTGAAGGCAGTTTCTCTGGAGTTTGGGAGCATGGTTGTGAGGTGAAAATATTTTGGGACTTAGTTTCAGAAGAGCTTCGTTGAGTCCTCATTGTCTCCCACTTAGTAGCAAATCATTTAGCCTCTTCGAATCGGGTGAGTTTCCTTAATTGAAATGAGGATAATAAACCTGAGGTAAGATGATTTATGGTTCAACTCTTTGTAGCAACAGTGGCCTTGTAGAAAGAGCCTAGGCTTTAGAGTTAGATAGTTATGGGTTTGAATCTTGGTCCTGTAACTGTGTGTCTTTTGGCAAGTTACTTCTCATTTCTGAGTCTTAGTTTTCTCCTTTGAGCAATGGGATGATCTTTACCTTGCAGTGTTGTAAAGATCAGAGTACTGTATATAAAGTACTGAGTACGGTGCTTGGCACTGTCGTAGGTGCTCAGTAAGTTAACGACAATGGTATTTGTTTGTCTACCACTATTCCCAGACTTAGTCTTTTAGGTCCTTGGAGAAGTGGTTCCCCCCCGCCCCATCTGGGTGAAAATTCCATCCTCTTTGTCCTAGGTCAGACTGTGCTACTGTCAGCCACATGAATTGCTGACTGTTTTAAAGATCCCTTGGTATCTGTCTAGAGGAGCCATTAGTCAGTTCTCAGCGCTGTGGTTGAGTCTACGTCTCAGTTGCTTGTTTGAGTCCTTTTCCTTCAGTGGTCTCTCTGAAGGGGGGTTGTTTATTGGGAGTGAGGACAGAACAGTTCAACCTTTTTTTTTGGGTCTTCAAGATATTACTCTGCACCTACAATTTCACTAAACAATTCTTTTACTTTCTTTTCTTTTTTATTTATTTTTTTTTGAGGAAGATTAGCCCTGAGCTAACTGCTGCTAATCCTCCTCTTTTCGCTGAGGAAGACTGGCCCTGAGCTAACATCCATGCCCGTCTTCCTCTACTTTATATGTGGGATGCCCACCACAGCATGGCTTGACAAGCGGTGCCATGTCCGCACCCGGGATCTGGACTGGCGAACCCCGGGCCGCCGAAGCGGAGCGTGCGAACTTAACCACTGCACCACCAGGCCGGCCCCAACAATTCTTTTATTACATCTTTCTTCTGGACCAAATCACCCCAAGTATCACCCATTCCCTTCATTTATCTGGGATCATTATATTTTCTCAGAGCGTTCTTTGTTCTGCAATAGAAACTGACAGTGACTGAGCACTGTATATGTGCTGTATATATTATTTAAGTCTCAAATATATATGTTGATATAGTTGTTCCTTTCCTATGGATGAGGAAACACCCTCAGAGTGTTTAAGTGACTTGCCCACGGCCACATACTTGTAAGGTACTTACTGGAATCCTAACTCAGATCTCTCTGAGTCCAAAGCTCATGGTCTTAGAATATTAGACTTTTTTTTTTCCTGCTTTATCTCCCCAAACCCCCCCGTACACAGTTGTATATCTTAGTTGCATGTCCTTCTAGATGTGGGATGTGGGATGCTGCTTCAACATGGCCTGACCACTGGTGCCATGTCCGCGCCCAGGATCCGAACCCAGGGCCACTGCAGCGGAGTGCTGAACTTAACCACTGGGCCATGGAGCCGGCCCCTATTAGACTTTTTTTTGAGGAAGATTGGCCCTGAGCTAACATCTGTGCCCATCTTCCTCTGTTTTATATGTGGGACTCCTGCCACTCCTGTTTAAAATGTTTACCCAGAGATTCCTTCATACTGTAGTAAAGTAATTTACTTTAAATGGTTGGCTCTATCTCATTTGGAGTATCTGCGGTAGAAGAGGGTTCCAGAGAGAAGGCCAGTGTAAGTGACGATACTCTCCTCTTTTCTTCTTCCTGTTTATCCCTTGGGAGAAGGCCTTTGAAAATTACCATGAGATCTTTTGTTTGGGAGTACATTGGCCTCTTTGATTGTAACATTGCAGCAAAAATATCTCATTTATGAAAAAACTTTGGGGACCCAAAAATGTCCCTGGACTTCATTATCTTTCAAACTGAATTCTGTGCCCTAGAGATAGGCACTACATGTTCTTTTTCTAGTTCAAGAACAATTTGTCACTGTTTTATTACACTATTTTTTCTTTTTATTTGAGAAATTAAAATAATCTAATAGTATTAACTTGTTCTTACAAGAAGGAACATCTTTCCAACATTTTGTCATTTTTGCTTCTAATCTTTTTTCAAAAGAAAACATCACGGCTTTAAAAATACGAGTATTTACGTGTTTCTTAGACAATAATTTAAAAAATACAAATAAGTCGAAGAACAAAAGAAAAATCACCTGTAGTCTCAGGATTCACATATATAACCATATTATATTGTTTACTATTTTAACAGACTTCAGCCCCTCTAACCTGTAAGCCACAGACATCTTGGACAGTTTTAATCATCAATAACGAAGTATATCATTAAGAAACAGTGGGGTATTTTGAAAGAGTTGGAAAACGTATCATGAGTTTGAACACTTCAAGTAATGCCACTGGTGATACCCAAAGGTAAGCCTCCTGTCTCTTCCTTTAGTCAAGGAATGCTTTTGTTGCAAGGAACAGGGAGAAGTAAGTGTTGGAGGGGTTGATTGGAAGAATTCTCATGGAATGGTAAGGGGAGTAGAAATTTCATGGGACTGGAGGAGCAGGAATGATGCCTCATGGGAACGGGAGCTGCACCTGAAGACTTTGTGCTGCTCTTTGTGCTCCTTCGCTACCTCGGTCCACACAATCACAGGTCTTTCCCCTGCCCCTTGAGACTTGCTTAGTCTCCTCCGTTTCTCTGCATCTTTTCTTCTCTGTATGTTTCTTCTTATTCACATTTCTGGGTGGTCATTACTTTGGCTTGCCATAATCTCTGTGGCTCCAATTCCTCTTCTTTCCTCATTCTCCCAACTCTAGTTCATGACTTCTTTTCAAGCTTTCTTTTAGTTTTGGCTCCTGTTGCTAACGCCTTTACTTGGAGTTTATACTCCAAGAATTGCTATTGCTCATCTTTTTTGTTCTATTGATATCTGCCTTTGGGTGAGGTGCCTGCCTTTGGTTTATTCCCCTGTGATGTGAAAAATATAAAACTCTGAGTCTATAATATAAAATGAAGCCATTTTGGAGGGTGAAACCCAAAGTGTGGTTTACAAAGAAATAAGTGCAGAAATTGAAAGTAAGCATTTTGAAACTTTTATGATCATGTAACAGGGTATTTTCTGTTTGTTGAATCTAATAATAAGACACTTGGGGTTGTATTTTATCTGTTTTTAAAATTTCTTTTTTAGTAATCCATTTTAAATATCTTTGACAAAGGCGTCATTTGGTGGGGGGAATAGTCCTTGCTCATGTTTAGTGTAAGAAGAACTGGCGTAGACTGCCTTTTCAGCAAGGCTGTGTGGGTGGGGCAAGTCCCATGACTAACATGTACTTCACCTATAAATAGGATTTGCTATAGGAACATTTTCCACCTACCTTTAGGAGCTACCTTAAGTCCTTTCTGAACAAGGTAGAAAATAAATGAATAACATAGAAACTTTTTTCTTTGCCAAACTTTCACCTCAAAGAGTACTTTTTTTCTTTTATCAAATGTTGCAAGGGTTGAGAGTGAGGTCTTATCAGCTTGTTCTTCACCGCCACAGTGGAGTATGGTTCAAAAACTGCCGAAGAGAGGGTCTTCAAGGTTCCTTCTTGCTCTGATTTTCTGTTTTATATATGTACCTGTGTATATGTATATTTGAATGCAAATAATACAGGTATTTTTAGAAAAATTAAAAAATACAAATGAATAAAACAAGAAAACTACTTATAATCCTACTGCTTAGAGATAACTACACCTGGTATTTTGGTATATACTTATCCAGACCTTTTCTTATGAACATATAAATGTATATATGTTTATATTTTTTTTTTTGAGGAAGATTGGCCCTAAGCTAACATCTGTTGCCAATCTTCCTCTTTTTTTTTCCTCCCCAAACCTGTACACATAGATGTATATCCTAGATGCAGGTCATTCTAGTTCTTCTATGTGGGATGCCACCACAGCATTGCTTGATGAGTGGTGTGTGAGTCCACGCCCAGGATCCAAACTGGTGACTCGGGCTGCTGAAGCAGAGCACGTGAACTTAACCACTTGGCCACAGTGCTGGCCCCATAAATACATATTTCCAAAATTAGAATAATATTTCACATTATTTGGTGTCTTCCCTTTTCAGTTTTGGGGGAGTATCTTATCATATCAACATACGTCTGTCATAAGTTTTTTGTTTTTTTTTTTAAACATTGGCACCTGAGCTAACAACTGTTGCCAATCTTCTTTTTTTTTTCTGCTTTTTCTCCCCAAATCACCCCGGTACATAGTTGTATATTTTTTTCAGTTGTAGGTCCTTCTAGTTGTGGCATGTGGGACGCCACTTCAGTGTGGCCTGACGAGTGGTGCCATGTCCGCGCCCAGGATCCGAACCAGCGAAACCCTGGGTCGCTGAAGCGGAGTGCGTGAACTTAACCACTCAGCCACGGGACTGACCCCTGTCATAAGTTTTAATGGCCATATTACTCTTCAGAATTCTAGAATCTGGATAAGTGAAGTTACTTAAACTCTCCTATTTACCACTAATCTACTTTCTGTTTCTATAGATTTGCCTTTTCTGAACAAATCATGTAAATGGAATTATACAATATATGGTCTTTTGTGGCTGGCTTCTTTCACTAGGCATATTATTCAGGTTTATCATGTTGTAACATGTATCAGTACTTTGTTTTTATTGCTGAATAATATTTGCTTGTGTAGATATACCATGTTTTGGTTACCCATTCACTACTTGATGAACATTTGGGCTGTTTCCACTTTTTGGTTATTAAGAATAATGGTGCTATGAACATTTGTGTACAAGTCTTTATGTGGACATATGATTTCATTTCCTTTGGATGGGTTTTTAGGAGGAACATTGCTACATCGTGTAGTAAATTTGTGTTAAATTTTTGAAGAAACTGCCAAATTGTATTCTAAAGTAGCTGGACCGTTTTACATTTCTACCAGCAATGTATGAGAATTTTGAGGTCCCTCCGCATCATATCCAGTAGTTGTTATCTTCTGACTTTTTGATTATAGCTATTCTAGAGAGTGTGAAGTGATATGTCATTGTGATTTAATTTGTATTTTCCTAATGAGTAATGATGTTGAGCATCTTTGCATGTGCTTTTTTGCCACTTATATATCTTCATTGCTGAAAGTCTATTCAGATCTTTTGCATATTTTTTTGTTGTTGTTGTTTGAGGAAGATTAACTCTGAGCTAACGACTGCCAATCCTCCTATTTTTGCTGAGGAAGACTGGCTCTGAGCTAACATCCATGCCTATCTTCCTCTACTTTATATGTGGGACGCCTAACACAGCAAGGCTTTTTGCCAAGCGGTGCCTTGTGCGCACTGCACCTGGGATCCGAACCGGTGAACCCCAGGCCGCTGAGAAGCGGAATGTGTGAAGTTAACCGCTGGGCCATTGGACCGGCCCCTCGCCTATTTTTATGTTGGGTTATTTGTCTTTTTGTTATTGAGCTTTGAGTTCTTTATGTAATCTGGATACAAGTCTTTTATCAGATGTATGGTTTGCAAATATTTTCTTCCATTTGTTGGCTTGACTTTTCATTTTCTTAATGTCTTTTGCAGTGCAAAAGTTTTTAATTTTTGTGAAGTCCAGTTTATCAGTTCTTTCTTAGGGTTTGTGCTTTTGGTTTCATATCTAATAAATCTTTGCCTAATTTAAGATTTTTCTCCTATGTTTTCTTGTGGAAGTTTTATAATTTTAGTTCTTACAGTTAGGGCTGTGCTCCCTTTTAAGTTATGTTTTATGTTTGGTGTAAGGTAAGGGTCTAAATTCATCTTTCTGCATGTGGATATCCAGTTGTTTCAGCACCATTTGTTGATGACACCATCCTTTCCCCATTGAATTGCCTTGACACTTTTTTTGAAAATTAATTGACCAGACATGTATGAGTTTATTTCTGGAGTCTCAATTCTGGTGCATTGATCTACATGTGTATTTTTAATTCATTTCCACACTGTTTTGACTACTGGTGCTTTATGGTAAAGTTTTTAAATTAGTAAGTGAAAATCTTCCCATTTGTGCTTCAAGATTGTCTTGGTTCTTCTGGGTCCTTTGCCTTTCCATATAAATTTTAGGATGAGCTTGTCAATTTCTGCAAAAACAGCCTGCTGGGATTTTGGTGGAGATTATGTTGAATTTGTAGATTAATCTGGGGAGGATTGCCACTGTAATAATATCGACTCTTCTAATACATGAATGTGAATGTGGAATGTCTTTCCATTTGTTTAGGTCTTCAATTTCTTTCAACAGTAATTTATATTTTTCAGTGTACAAGTCTTACACTTTTTGGTTAAATTTAATCCTAAATCTATTTTGTTCTTTTTGATGCTGTTGTAAATGAAATTATTTTCTTAATTTCATTTTTGGATTGTTTATTGCTAGTATATAGAAATGTAACTGAATTTTGTATATTGATCTTATATTCTGTGACCTTGCTGAAACTGTTTTTTAGTCCTTGTCTTTTTATTTCTTCATGGATTTCTTAGGATATTCTTACAGGATCATGTCCTTTGCAAGTAGACACAGTTTTACTTCTTTCCTTTCAATATATATGCCTTTTATTTCTCTCTTTTTGTGCTTTTTTAATTTTTGTTTTTGCATGATTGCACTGTCTAGAACCTCCAATACAGTTTGGAATAGAAGTATTCATAGCAGACATCATATTTGTCCCCAATCTTAGGGGAAGCTTTCAGTCTTTCACCATTAAGTATGATACTAATTGTAGGTTTTTCATAGATGCTCTGTATCAGATTGAGGAAGTTTCCTTGTATTCCTATTTTGTTGAGAGTTTTTATCACAAATGGGTGTTATCACAAATGGGTATTAGATTTTGTCAAATGCTTTGTATCAGTTGAGATGATCGTGTAGTTCTTGTCGTTTATTTTAGTAATATGGTATATTACACCAATTGATTTTCAGACATTATACCAATTTTCTATTTTGGGGATAAATCCCCCTTGGTCATGTTGTGTAATCTTTTTAAGATGTTGCTGGATTTGGTTTGCTAATGTATTTTTAATTAATTAATTAATTTATTTATTTTGGGGAAGACTAGCCCTGAGTGAACATCTGCTACTAATCCTCCACTTTTTGCTGAGGAAGATTGGCCCTGAGCTAACATCTGTGCCCATCTTTCTCTACTTTATATGTGGGATGCCTGCCACAGCGTGGCTTGATAAGCACTGCGTAGGTCCATGCCTGGGATCTGAACTGGCAAAGCCTGGGCAGGTGAAGTGGAGTATGTGAACTTAACCACTATGCCACTCGGCCAGCCCCTTATATTTTTTATTTTTATTTATCTATTTATTTTTTTGAGGAGGATTAGCCCTGAGCTAACTACTGCCAATCCTCCTCTCTCTTTTGCTGAGGAAGGCTGGCCCTGAGCTAACATCCGTGCCCATCTTGCTCCACTTCATATGTGGGATGCCTGCCACAGTATTGGCATGCCAAGTGGTACCATGTCCGCACCCGGGATCCGAACTGGTGAACCCTGGGCCACCGAAACAGAATGTGCGCACTTAACCACTGTGCCACTGAGCCGGCCCCTATTTTTATTTTTATTATTTTATTTTATTCTTTTCCCTTTTTCTTCCCAAATCCCCCCAGTACATAGATGTGTATTTTAGTTGTGGGTCCTTCTAGTTGTGGGATGTGGGACACTACCTCAGAATGGCCTGAGGAGCTGTGCCATGTCCGCACCCAGGATCCCAACCAGTGAAACCCTGGACCGCCAAAGTGGAGCGTGCGAACTTAACCACTTGGCTCCAGGGCCAGCCTCGGTTTGCTAATGTTTGGGTGAGGATTTTTTGCGTCTGTATTCATGAGGGATATTGGTTTATCATTTTCCTTTCTTATGAGGTCTTTGTCTCACTTTGGTGTTAGGCAATGGTAGACTAACACCAATGAGCTGGGAATTGTTTCCTCCTCTTCTAATGTGAGGATTGGTATATTTCTTCTTTAAATATTTGGTGGAATTTCTATTGAAACCATCTAGACTTGGGCTTTCTTTGTGGTTAATCTTTTAAATTATTAATTCAACATCTTTATCTGTTATAGGTCTATTCACATTTTCTGTTTCTTTTTGAGTTATTTTTGGTAATTTCTGTCTTTGTAGGAATTTAAATTGTCTAATTTGTTGGTGTAAAGTTGTTTAGAGTAGTTATTATAATCCTTTTATGTTAGTCGTGTCTTCCTTCTTTCATTCTTTGTTTTTATAATTTGAATCTTTTCTCTTTTTCTTTGTCAGTCTATCCAAATGTTTATAAAATTTGTTGATTTTGTTAAAGGACCAAATTTTGGTTTCATTGATTCTCTCTATTGTTTTATCTTAGTCTTATTTTAAAAAATTACTATTGCATATGCACATCATTTGAAGAATCTTATTGTTCTGCAAAGCTTACTTACTGCTCTTAGGAAAATAGCAGTACTGATTTCCTGAGACAGATCACTTTCTTGTTCCCTAGAAACAATCTTTTTCATCTCTCTGAGATGATTTTAAATCTATGTCTCTTTTTTTTTGTAGTCTAATTTTTATCAGTCACCATACATTACAAGTCATTTTATTTTATTTTATTTTTGAGGAAGATTAGCCCTGAGCCAACATCTGCTGCCAATCGTTCTGTTTTTGCTGAGGAAGACTGGCCCTGAGCTAACATTTGTGCCCATCTTCGTCTACTTTATATATGAGACACGTGCCACAGCATGGCTTGCCAAGCGCTACCATGTCTGCACCCGAGATCCGAACCAGCCAACCCCAGGCTGCCAAAGCAGAATGTGTGAACTTAACCGCTGTACCACCGGGCCAGCCCCAGAAATCTATATCTCTTAAAAAAATTTTTTTATATTTCTATTTAATTCTCCAGGTTTTGCCATTATCTGCTGACTCCCCAGTACAGAAGATCATAGTTTTCATTCATTCATGCCTCCCCTTTCTCTCCTTTCCACATATAGTGGTTATAGTGATATTGTAATCTTGCTTAGATTAGTTATTCAATGTTTACATTATTACAATTATGAAAACTTCCCAGTTGAGCCATATACTAATTTTTAATAATTTTTCTCTCTTGTACATTTTGTTTTCCTTGGATTTAATAGTTGTCTCATTTATCATTTAGTTTGCTTAAATTCTGTGAACTTAATCATGAATTCAACTTCATACTCCAACCAAGTTGTATAAATCTCTCACTATGTTCAAATAGTGCAAGTGTTTTGTAGTTTTCTGTTTTCATCATCTTAAAGAAATCGCTCCTGGCAGCTTGGGCCAGTCCAGTTGGGACAGATGGCCCTTTACGGGCTTTGCTGCACAGTTGTCACTGGTGTGTCCTTTCTTCACTATCTTGGAAATCCCTTTGCTATTTTCTTGTCTTAAATACTCTGCTTCTAGGATCCTGTGTCTTTCTCTTTCTCAGTTTAGGTTCTTATTTTGGTGGAGCAAATCTTCCATTATCCTGTTGAGAAAGTTCATGGGAGGTAAATATTTTGATGCCTTTCAGATCTGAAATAGTCTTTCTCTTACCCTTGTCTTTGAGTGGTAACTTCTTGGGCATAAAGTTCTAAGTTGGGAATTATTTTCCCTCAGAATTTTTTCAGGCATCTAGGAGATTGTTCTTTTACATTTGTTTATTTAATTTTTCATTTCTTAGTTTGTGTTTTTGATTTCCCAGAGCTCTTTTTTGTTCTCTGAGTATTTTGTTTTTTATCACGTCCAGTTTTTGTTTTCTGAATGTTATTTTCTCTCCTATTTTTCTGAGGATATTAATGTTAGTTTCTCTCTCTCTCTCTTTTAAAGTTGTCTTTTCCCTGCATTGTCTTCAAGGGCTTCTTCCACCCTTCCGTACTGCCCCCCCCTCCCGTATCTGTCTTTCATATTAGATGCCTCCTGACTTCTGGTGATCCTTAGCTATCTGTTCGTATTTAAAAGTAGGGGCCTAAAAAGATGGTTGGAAGCCCAGTGTGTGAGACTTTTTCTGTTTGTGGCTTTCTTTGTAGGTGATCTGGTTAAGCTGTTTTGCTGGAGAACCCCTGGTATTAGCCTCTTTAGGTTTTTTTTCACCCTGTTGGTTAGATTCTCCAGGAAAGACCCTTCCCATTTCTGCAGGGCTCTCATTTATTAGATAACTTTTTACTTGAGCCTCTTGTTTTTAGTCTGGAGCCCTAACTCCATTTATATCTGAAATCTCCAATCCAGAGACCTTCTGTTTTATCATCTCCAGGGAATAAACCCCTAGTGTTGTGCCAGAGTCGGGAATAAATTGGTACCCAGTTGTGTGGTTTATAGGGTAGAGGATCTGAGGATCTCATTATTTGTTTGGCAGACTTTCAACCAATTCTCCTATTTTCTGCTCTACATTTACCCCCTTTTCAAAGGTGTTTCCAATTAACTGCATTTTTTGGGGCTCTGGTGTAAATCAGGTTAATTTCCCCACTGTTGGCTTTGAATTCAACTGTCTTATGTAAATCATTTACCACCTGTCTACTTGCTTTCCAGCTTCCAATGTGTTATTGCTATTGTTTTGTCTTCTGTGCTCTTTCTCCTTGTGGGTTTATACTTCTAAATTCTCTTTGCTGTTGTTTTAATTAAAATTTTAATTTTAATTTTTTGGAGAGAGTAGAGTGCTTTAGTCTGCTGTTTTTAAGCAGGAATCTGTATTCTCTTATTTATGCTTTTTCTTTTTGTAATACGTATTGCATTTACAATCAATGAAATATATCATTTAAAAATGTAAAAAGGAAAGAACTCAATCTCTTCCAAAACTACTCAGCTCATGATAGGATCAGACAGTCTTTAAAAAGGTACCAATCTTGAGCAACGTGGTGGTTTCCCAGTGGACAGTGTTGTTTCTTGTCATATGTTGCTTTGCGTTTTTACCTAGCTTTTGCAGTCGACATCTTTTACTAGACTGTAAGTTTCTGTAGGGCAAGGACCGTATCATGTTCCCTGTGTTTTTTGGAAAAAAAAGTTATCAGAAATACCAGAAATGTAGTGATATATAACTTAATGAGAATTATATCTTATTATGATCTTATTTTATAGGTTAAAGAATGCCTCATCTGATGTAAAACAAATGCTTAAAAGTGAAACAGACTTAGATGTTACTGCTGATCTCAGAAAGAAACTCCATCGGGCTAAGAAAGAAAAATTAGAAATAACAACTAAACACAATGCAGAGGTAGAATTTATTTTTCTCTCAAATAATGTTAAAAGTAGAGTTTGATTATTTTAGATTATTTCATGTTACAAACTTCATGTTTAATGTTTATCACTGTAACATTCTTGTGCTAAAAAGGGAATGATAAAGAAAACATATTTTTTTAATACAGTGGAATAGTGTAGAAGTGTTAAAGTAGAAATTTAATGAATTATGTTTATTTATGTGTTGTCTTAAATTTATTTTAATTAATGGGTTAAGCTTGATAAAAAGTATTAATTGATGAATGTGTTTGTTGACTAAAGCATTTGTAAACTAGATGTTTTTGGAATCTTAGTGTAGATTCCTTGTGGTCTCAATCATGGAACAATCTCTTAAGTATATTTGAGTATGGAATTTTTATTTATAGTGTAATTCATAAATTATCTTAGTTTCTTTGTTTTATTATATTATTATATCTTTTACTAGTATGTGTGTATATATAAATATATATCTCATATGTATATGTACATATTCCAAGGACAATTGTTCTCTTTCCCTCTAAGATAATTTATGAATTGTATGTTTATGTCTCATCTGTCTGTTGTGTTTTTTGCTCTGTTTTCTCCTTTTTTCTCTATTGAAATCTTACTCATTCTTAAAACTCAGCTTAGGCAGCCTGGTGTAGTGGAAGGAATATTGAGTTACATGCCTTAGACTCATTGTTGGCCCTTCCATTTACAAGATATGTGACCTTGGGTGAGTTATTTATCCTGTACATCATTGGTTTCTCATTGTGAAATGCTGGTCCCAAAGGGTTGTGGTGATAATTAAGTGAAATGGAATTTGTGAAGTGCCTGTGCACTGTAGTAATAGCTGTAATTTATTGACAGTTAAGCATAAACAGTGTGTTTTCCTTCTCTTTTTGCTAAATTCCCATATTGTTCTGTCAGGAAACCTTTTAAACCTCCCTAGGTGAACTGATTATTCCTTCCTTTGTTCTCCCATAACATGTTGCTGTTACAGATATTGTAGAGCTGAAACTCTTTTTTCACACTTCCCTGCCTGCTTCCGTCTGTAAGCTTCCTGAGAGCTAAGGAAGTGACCACACTTTGTCTCTGTATCTCTCACGTTACTCCCTCACACACAGTAGGGCCTCAGTGGCTGTGTGTTGAATAAATGTTTGAAAAAATGATTTTCTCAGGCTATCTAAGGAGCAGTGGTTTCTGATTAAAATAACAAGCAAGAATATATGACTATTTTATTTGTATTTTTAGTGGCAATTGAGGTAATTTTAAAGTGGTAATTGAAGTAATTGCTTTTTTTAATGTTGTGATAGTACATACTGAATATAAAGTGGTATTTGTTCAATGTGTGCTAATTGTTCATCTCTGAAGCTTATTTTTTAAAACCAAATATGCATTTTACTTGAGAATATTAGTGTCATGATAATCATTCATCTTTTACATATATTTGAAGTTGTCATCAGATTTCTCTTGGCATAACCCTATATTTATTCTCTTTTATTTGATCAAAATGTTTTGAAGTATGTGTTCACTTTAAAGAGGTAGGAAATTATCTCAGAGAAGAAAGAGAATTTCCTCAAACAGGCAGTTATAATGGGTTCAACTGAAGGTTTATATTACTGTTCATTCTTATTGCTTCAATTACTTGTTTAGATGATTTTACTTATATTGTGTAGTAATTTTTTTTTAGCCATATAATCGCCAAATATGCCCATTATAAAGCAAGGCAGAGAGGAATGAAGCTATCCAAAAATTAAGGCCATATATTTGTCTTATTGGATACTCCTAATGCTGACACACGTCATGCTGGATGATTGTTGCAAAATGTCTTTATAATCTAGGTGTCCATTGATGGATGAATGGATAAAGAAAATGGGTATACAGTGGAATACAATGAAATATTATTCAGCCATCAAAAATAATGAAATCTTGTCATTTGCGACAACATGGATGGACCTTGAGGGCATTATGCTAGTTGAAATAAGTCAGAGAGAGAAAGAGAAATACTGTATGATCTCACTTATATGTGGAATCTTTAAAAAACTGAGCTGATAGGTATAGAGACCAGATTGGTGGTTGCCAGGGGTGGGGGGGTGCAGGTGTGGGTGAAATAGATGAAAGGGGTCAAAGGTACAAAAAAGTACAGACTTCTGGTTATAAAAGAAATAAGTCATGAGGATGTAATTTAAAGCATGTGACTATAGTTAACAGTACTGTACTGCATATTTGAAAGTTGCTAAGGGAGGTAGATCTTAAAGTTCTCATCACAAGAAAACAAGTCTTTGTAACTGTGTATGGTGACGGATGTTAACTAGACTTACTGTGGCAATCATTTCACAATGTATACAAATATTGAATCATTATGTTGTACACCTGAAACTAATATAATGTTATGTGTCAATTTTACCTCAATAAAACAATTAAATTAAATTAAATTTTAAAAATCTTTAAAATGACTTCTCTAGGAGTTTTATTATTGTGGGTTCTTGGACAAGCTATTTAATATTTCTGAGCCTTAATTTTCTTTGGTAGGTATAGAAATAATAGATTAATGTTGGGAAGATTTATTAGTAGGCAGAGGGTTTAGGGAGAGGAGGTGCTTATAGACTCAGCTTCTAGATGAGACCAAGCTGCATTGATGTGGATGATTGGGATGGGAAAATGCCACAAGGTTTTCATTGTTGTAGTGGTTCTTAGAATCATTTGAGCCCAATAATATGGATGTATAAAACAGGACAAGAGACCGTGAAGCTGTTCATCTATCTCATTGGCTCAGATAGTGATGATAGAGTAAGAAAATCTAGAGAAATGAGGATGGGAGAGGTGAAGAAGAAACATATAACTTTCTCTAGCCAGAAGGTACTAGAAACCTAAGACCAAGCAGTGAGCTTTTTAGGCTTTGGGACCTGAAGATGTTGTTTGACTGATCCAGCTAGTCTTCTTCTGAGGAATTCTTAAGCTGGGGTCCTCAGAAACAGAGAAATCAGGGAATCCATGTACTTGGATGAGGAAAAATTACATTTTTATTTTTATTAACCTCTAACTCATATTGAGCATTTCCTTCAGTTATGAAGGGTTTGACCCAGCCAGTCCTTTTCACAATAAACCATAATAGTATTAGCAGTACTTTTGCCTTTATCATCAGTAGAGATCACAGATACATACCACAACTCAGTTATTGCCAATATTTTGAAATATTGTTTATACTTGTCACTACTTTGAAATTACAATGGTTATTAGACCTGCAGGTGGAGCTTGTTATTTAATGTGTTATTAAAGAAGTACGTCAAGGCCAGCCTGGTGGTGTAGTGGTTAAGTTTGTGTGCTCTGCTTTGGCAGCCTGGGGTTCATGGGTTTGGATCCTGGGCATGGACCTACACACCTCTCATCAAGCCATGCTGTGGCAGCATCCTACACATAAAGTTGAGGAAAATTGGCATGTACGTTAGCTCAGGAACAATATTCCTCAAACAAAAAGTGGAAGATTGGCAACAGGTGTTAGCTCAGGGCCAATCTTCCTCACCAAGAAAAAAAAAAAAAAGAAGAAGTACATAGATTACGACATCACAAATTTGTTTTTAGATTATTTATTTGTTTTTGTACTTTGATTCTCTTTGTTATCCTGTGTATTTTATTTTATGCAGTTAATTACATTATTCTGAGAAGGGCCATATTGCCAAAGAGGGTCATGGCGTAAAAATGGTAAAAAACCTTTCTTTTAGGGCTGATATGCGTTAGAGGGCATAAAGGAAGATATGGAGGAAGATGCAGAGAGGAAGTTCTAAGATAGTTGGTTGAGCATAAAAACTTAACAGAATGAAGACATGTTTTAAAAAAGAAGGGCGATCCCATTTTGCTGCTGTTGCATCGTTTAGTGCATGTGTTGAACCTTGAGTGAGAAAACCTCATGGACAGCAGATGTGTTTCTATCAGCTATGCGGGTAGCTCTGGAAATCAGGTAAGGTCCAATCAGGGAAAAGGAGGGACATTGCTAGAGGGAATTGGTTGTACAGGTGGTGGAAGACTTAGGAATCCAAACAGGGAATGATGAGGCCACCCAGAGATTAGTAATAGCAGGAAACTGCCACCACCTCTAGGCCAGAGGGCCAGTGGGAGGAGATGATGTTCCTAGAGTCCAAAGGTTGGGGCTGTCTGGTGGGAGGTAGAGCCATGGTAGGAGCTGTTCAGCTAGTGTTGGGATATTGGAGGGGATGGATGGGGAGCTGGAACCTCAAACAAAGTGCAGCTACTGTCAGAGACATGGCCGGACATAGAGCCATCTGGCAGTGGAGCATGGGAATTACAGTTCTGTGATAAAATAGAGTAGAGCGAAAGAAAGGGGCTGGGGAACAGACCCAAGATCAAACAGCCAAATGATTGACAGTGCACACCTTTTGCTCTTCAGTATTCATTGTCACCCTGCTACTCATATGTAATTCCCATACAATATGTTGTTCCTACATAACATTGCAAGTTGCAACTCAAATATCCTCCATACAAAGATGCTTTCACCTTTTCCAAAATGGGAGACAGAAAGGCTTATTAGTCATTGCATTCATCTCACAGATGATTCATGTCCTCACCATCACATCCTTATAATTTGATGTCTCATGAATTCAATTGAAAAGTTAAACACCACCAACATTCTTTATGTAATGCCAGAGGGGAGGAGCAAAGAAAAAAACATCAGTAGTAACAAATATGCAAAGTTGCTGCAATGCTTAGAGCTGGTCCTAAGGTTCTAAGTTGATATTTATCATTTTTGTCACAACCGATTCCGTGTTCCCCTTACCCTCTGCCAGCATTTCCCTTGGTAGAGTGACCAACCCTTTATTCTTGAAAAGCTTGATTCCTTAATGGTGCTGTCTCCAAGCTTCCAACTTAATGGGTTTTTTTTTTTTACTTTTTTATTGTGGTAAAATATATATAATATTTGCCATTTTAACCCTTTTCAAATGTATAGTTCAGTCGCAGACAGTGCTGTGCAACCATCACCAGTAACTATTGTCAAAATTTTTCATCATCCCAAACAGAACTTCTGCACCCATGAAGCAGTAATTCCCTAGCTGTCCTTACCCCCAGTGCCTGGTAACCTCTTAATTTACTTTCTATGAATTTGCATATTCTAGATAGATACCTCATATAAATGGCATGATGTAATATTTGTCCTTTTGTGTCTGGCTTATTTCACTTGGCAGTGTTTTCAAGGTTCATTCATTTTGTAGCATGTATCAAAATGGATAATTTTTGTTACATCACTTGGTGGAAGTATTCACCCCTTAGGAATTAAGATCTCTATGAAAAAATTAAAGCCTAAAGTTGCAAGGATTGAGGGGACGATAAAGTTATTAGAGGCTAGGTTATTAGAGAGAGGCCACTCCCACTTCCATCCCCTAATTCTTGGACCTGTGTGTGGGAGACAGAGTATATGCTAGTCTCCAGTTCAAAGCTTCTGCCTTTCCCATTGGGAAAGGCTTGGGGGAACATGTACAGTATATACTTGGGGCAGTGCTGCTTCAGGGAGCTTTAGTCAAGGAGTCTGGGAACTGACGGAGAGGTATGACTTCATATTTTGGAGGGTCAAGTCAAGATTCTGCTCACTAGACTTAGAGTTTTTCTGTTTGTTTAGATCAAATAATGCTTTAGAACTGCTTCTCCAGTGTGGTAGCCATTAGCCACTTGTGTCTTTTGAGCACTTGAAATGTGACTAGTCTGAATTAAGATGTGCTGTAAATGTAAAATACACACTGGATTTCAAAAACTTGGTACAAAAAAATGTAAAGTATCTCACTAATAATTTTTCATATTGATTACATATTGAAATAAGGATAATCTTGGATATATTGGGCTAAATAAAATATTAAAATTAATTTCATGTATTTATTTTTACTTTTTAAAATATTGCTACTAGAAAATTTAAATTACACGAGATTTGCATTGAATATCTATTGGATAGTGCTTCTTGAGAAGGCTGCCTATCTCTTTAATTCATGTGTACACCTTGATAATTGATACTACCGCAATACCTGGAGGTCAAAAATGCTCTGATTGCTACTGTACTCCTGCTGTCCATTATAGTAACTGTGCTCACCTTGTTTCTAATGGTTAATTGCTACCACGTAGCCTTTGCCACTCTGGAATGCCATCATTTTGATTGAAACTGGGGAGTCTGTCTCAATTGTGACATACCCCACCATTATCTCCATCATCTACTATTATCTCTGGCAGTAGAGGTTAGCCACCAGAGCTTTCTAATGATGCTTGTGCTGCCTACTCCAGTGTATTTTATAGCATTTTAATTAGGAAAAGAATGTCCTTTAGGCCCTGGAAGAGGATGTAGTCGGGGAAAAGGGACGTTTTGGTTTACTCGTAATAAAACCACCCCCATCTCCTTAAATCTCCAGATTATGTCAGGAAAGTACTGGCATTTTAACCTTATTAAATGATTGTAGGCTGATGTTGAATTCAATTTCCAGTCACCCATCCAGGCAAACTCTCAGAGCTAGCTTATTAAATCCAAATCAGTTCTCTATAGTATGTTCTGCAGTTTCCTGCTAATGCAAGATTAGCAAGATCTTGGAATTCTTTTGCCATACAAACTATTTTCTCCTGGAGCAGACTGAACATTTCTCCTCCTGTGGCATGCTGAGATCTGAATCTATCTATGGCAACAAAGAGTGGTGGAGATGGGTCTTGCAAATCCTCTTGCAAGACAGCTACTTCAGGTTTGGTCATTCCTAAGTCTTTAAGCAAGGGAAAGCTACTTACCTCAGACAGGGAGGAGAGGCAGCTTTTGTTGGTAAGGGATGTTTCCGGGGAGATTTGGGAGTTCAGTTTTTAGGTTTGTCTAATTCCAAAAGCGCTCATCCCATCTCCTTCCTTGATACCCTCTTCACGTTAGAAACTTGGTGAGGCTCTTCATTCAACTTGTAGTGTAATGCTGCATTCCCCGTGATTAGATTTTCTGTCTGGCCCTTAGCCTGGTTTGCTCTGGGGCTACAAGAAATAAGAGATTTTTTAAAAGTTGAGGTTATCATTTTGTTTTTGTAAGTTCTCTAGCGTAGTCAGCTTTAGCCTTCCCACCCCACAGGTCTTGTAGTAAACAATTCTGCCATAACGGTCAAGAGCACTTGCTACTGCGCTTCCCAAAGGTTCATCCTCAACTGGCACTTCGTTCTAAACAACTGCACATACTTTAAATAATAGTGATCTCACTGTATGCCATGGATCACTAGGATCCCCTTTCTGCATTGTGTTTAGCTCATCTAGGTTTGCAACCCTGTATCAGAAGCCCATCTTGAGACCATTTCTGATACCAAGAGCAATATTACTTGGTAATATTGGTGTCCAGTCAGGAAAATAGAAACGGCTCCAGGTCTTTCGACAAAGGGATGTTGGTAGAGGGAATTGGTTACGTAGGTACTAGAAGAGCTGAAAAGACAAATAGGGGATGTTAAAGCAACTTAGAGGGTAGCAACATTAGGAAGCTGCTTCCACTCCTAGGGTTGGTAAAAGCCAGACCATTTAGAGGGAGCTAGGGCTGTGGAAGGATGGACTATCCAGAAGGAATTTGCAGCCACAGAGAAGACGGAGATGTTGCTCGAGGTAGATCTAGAGTGGGAGAAATGCCTTGGCTACTTCTCTCCTGCCCTCAACACCACCACAAGTGCCTTCCATTGGTCAAACCACGTGGGAAGCCAGCTATCAAGGCAGCCTGGGAAATGGAGTTCCTACAATAGTGAGACATGCTGGAGAAGAATGGGGAGAGGATCTGAGGGCCAATAGGTAAATGATTGGCACAACCAGGAATGCCCAAATGTTATTCTTTATTCTTTTGAGGAGAGAGAGGGAGTGGGCAGAGAGGGGTAGAGTGGTTCTGAAACAAATGGAGTTATCTAGAATATGTAATTAAGATTGTTCTATGATTTTTTTTTTTTTCTGGTGAGGAAGATTGGCCCTGACCTAACATTGGTTGCCAATCTTCCTATTTTTTTTGCTTGAGGAAGATTGTTGCTGAGCTAACATCTGTGCCAATCTCCCGCTGTTTTTTTGTACATGGGATGCTGCCACAGCATGGCTTAATGCACAGTGTGTAGCTCCGCACCTGGGACCTGAACGTGTGAACCCCGGGCTACTGAAGCAGAGTGTGCAAACTTAACCACTATGCTACCAGGCTGGCCCCTATGATTTTCTTCTTTAACTGTTAAGAGATATTTGTAAATTCTTATTTTGTAAGTATAAGTGTTCTGAAGACATTTGCTTTTCTAAAATTTTTTTTCACTATTACATCATCCTTTTATTATCTTACTGTATTGCCCAAAGCACTGCATCATCTTTTAAGACAGTATAAAAAAATATGGAGATATTATCTTTGTAGTTTATTTTTTTATTGTGGTCTAAATAGTGTATAACATTGTGAAATTTCAGTTGTGCATTAATATTTGTCAAATGCCATATAAATGTGTCCCTGCACCCCTTGTGACCCACCCTCCCTGAGTAACCACTAAATTGTTCTCTTTGTCCATAAGTTTGTTTATATTCCACCTATGAGTGAAATCATATGGTGTTTGTCTTCCTCTGTCTGGCTTATTTTGCTTAACATCATGCCCTCAAGGTCCATTCATGTGGTTGCGAATGGGATGATTATGTCTTTTTTAATGGTTGAGTAGTAGTCTGTTGTATATATATACCACATCTTTGTCCAATCATTGGTCATTGGGCACTTGGGTTGCTTCCACATCTTGGCTATTGTGAATAATGCTGCAGTGAAAAGAGGGGTGCATAAGTCTCTTTGTATTGTTGATTTCAAGTTCTTTGGATAAATACTCAGTAGTGGGATAGCTGGATCATAAGGTAATTGTATTTTTAGTTTTTGGAGAAATCTCCATACTGTCTTCCAAAGTGGCTGCACCAGTTTGCATTCTCACCAGCAGTGGATGAGGGTTCCCTTTTCTCCACAACTTCTCCAGCATTTATTATTTTTTGTCTTGGTGATTATAGCCATTATAACGGGCGTAAGGTGATATATAAGTGTAGTTTTGATTTGCATTTCCCTCATGATTAGTGATGTCGAGCATCTTTTCATGTACCTATTGGCCATCTGTATATCTTATTTGGAAAAAGATCTGTTCATATCCTCTACCTACTTTTTGATTGGGTTGTTTATTTTTTTGTAGTTCAGTTGTGTGAACTCTTTATTTATTAGGGAGGTTAACCCCTTATCGGATATATGATTTGCAATTATTTTCTCCCAGTTGGTGGGTTCCTTTTTCATTTTGATCTTGGTTTCCTTTGCCTTCCAGAAGCTCTTTAGTCTGATGAAGTCTCACTTGTTTATTTTTTCTTTTGTTTCCCTTGTCTGAGTGGACATTCTATTAGTAAATATCCTTTTAAGGTTGATGTCAAAGAGTGTACTGCCTATATTTTATTCCAGAAGTTTTATGATTTCTGATCTTACCTTCAAGTCTTTGATCCATTTTCAGTCTATTTTTTATGCATGGAGAAAGATAATGATCTACTTTCATTCTTTTGCATGTGGCTATCCAGCTTTCACAGCACCGTTTATTGAAGAGGCTCTCCTTTCTCCATTGTATGTTCTTGGCTCCTTTGTAAAGATAATTGCCCACACATGTGTGGTTTTATTTCCGGGCTTTCAATTCTGCTCCATTGATCTATGTGCCTGTTTTTATACCAGTACCATTGCTGTTTTGATCACTATAGCTTTGTAACATGTTTTGAGGTCAGGGATTGTGATGCCACCAGCTTTGTTCTTGTTTCTCAGGATTGCTTTGGCTATTCTGGGTCTTTTGTTGCCCCATATGAATTTTAAGATTCTTTGTTCTATTTCTGTGCAGAATGTCATTAGGATTCTGATTGGGATTTCATTGAATCTGTAGATTGCTTTGGGTAATATGGTAATTTTAACTATGTTTATTCTTCCAATCAGTGAACATGGAATATCTTTCCATTTCTTTATGTCTTTATTGATTTCTTTCAGTAATGTCTTATAGTGTTCCTTGTATAGGTCTTTCACCTCCTTGGTTAGATTTATTCCTAGATATTTTATTCTCTTTGTTGCGATTATAAATGGGATTGTATTCTTGAGTTCTTGTTCTGTTAGTTCGTTATTAGGGTATAGAAATGCTACTGATTTTTGTATGTTGACTTTGTATCCTTCAACTTTGCTGTAATTGTTGATTATTTCTTATAGTTTTCCGATGGGTTCTTTAGGGTTTTCTACATATAAAATCATGTTGTCTGCAAAGAGCAAGAGTTTCACTTCTTCCATGCCTATTTGGATTTCTTTTATTTCTTTTTCCTGCCTAATTGCTCTGGCCAAAACCTCCAGTACTATGTTGAATAAGAGTGGTGAGAGTGGGCACCCTTGTCTTGTTCCTGTTCTCAGCAGGATGGCTTTCAGTTTTTCCACGTTGAATATGATGTTGGCAGTGAGTTTGTCATATATGGCCTTTATTATGTTGAAGTATTTTCCTTCTATACCCATTTTAGTGAGAGTTTTTATCATGAATGGATATTGGATCTTGTCAAATGCTTTCTCTGCATCTATGGAGAGAATCATGTGGTTTTTGTTCCTCCTTTTGTTAATACGGTGTATCACATTGACTGATTTGCAGATGTTGAACCATTCTTGTGTCCCTGGTATGAATCCCACTTGATCATGGTGTATGATCTTTTTAATGTGTCGTTGTATTCAGTTTGCTGATATTTTGAGGATTTTTGCATCTATGTTCATCAGCAATATTGGCCTGTAATTTTCCTTCTTTGTGTTGTCCTTGTCTGGTTTTTGGATCAGGGTGATGTTGGCCTTCTAGAATGTGTTAGGAATATTTCCATCTTCATCGATTTTTTGGAATAGTTTGTTTGAGAAGAATAGGTAATAAATTGTCTTTGAATGTTTGGTATATTTCTCTAGAGAAGTCCTCTGGTCCTGGACTTTTATTTTTGCGGAGGTTTTTGATTACTGTTTCAATCTCTTTACTTGTGATTGGTCTATTCAGATTCTCTATTTCTTCTTGATTCAGTTTTGGGAGGTTGTAAGAGTCTAAGAATTTATCCATTTCTTCTAGATTGTCCAGTTAGTTGGCTTATAGTTTTTCATAATATTCTCTTATAATCTTTTGTATTTCTGTGGTATCCATTCTTTTTTTTTTTTTAAGATTTTATTTTTCCTTTTCCTCCCCAAAGCCCCCCGGTACATAGTTGTATATTTTTAGTTGTGGGTCCTTCCAGTTGTGGCATGTGGGACGTCACCTTGGCGTCGCTTGATGAGTGGTGCCATGTCTGTGCCCAGGATCCGAACCAGTGAAACACTGGGCTGCCGAAGCAGAGCGTGTGAACTTAACCACTCCGCCACAGGGCCAGCCCTTGTGGTATCCATTCTAATTTCTCGTCTTTCATTTCTAATTTTATTTATTTGAGGCTTCTCTCTTTTTTTCTTAGTGAGTCTGGCTAAGGGTTTGTCAATTTTGTTTATCCTCTCAAAGAACCAGCTCCTTGTTTCATTGGTCTTTTTTTGCAGTCTTTTTTGTTTCAATTTCATTTATTTCTGCTCTAATTTTTATAATTTCCCTCCTTCTGCTGAGTTTGGGCTTTGTTTGTTCTTCTTTTTCTAATTCTGTTAGGTGTAGTTTAAGATTGTTGATTTGAGATTTTTCTTGTTTGTTAATGTAAGCTGGTATTGCTGTAAATTTCTCTCTTAGGACCTCTTTTGCTGCATCCCATAAGACTTGGTATGGTGTGTTTTCGTTCTTGTTTGTCTCCAAATATTTTTTGATTTCTCTCTTTATTTATTTGACAACCCATTGGTTGTTCAGTAGCATGTTGTTTAGTCTCCACAGTTTTGTTTCTTTTCCAGCTTTTTTCTTTTTTTTTCTTTTTTTTTTTTTAAAACTCTTTTTTTTTTTTTTAAAGATTTTATTTTTTCCTTTTTCTCCCCAAAGCCCCCCGGTACATAGTTGTGTATTCTTCGTTGTGGCATGTGGGACGCTGCCTCAGCGTGGTTTGATGAGCAGTGCCATGTCCGCGCCCAGGATTCGAACCAACGAAACACTGGGCCGCCTGCAGCGGAGCGCGCGAACTTAACCACTCGGCCACGGGGCCAGCCCCTCCAGCTTTTTTCTTGTAGTTGATTTCTAATTTCACCGCATTGTGGTCAGAAAAGATAGTGGATATGATTTCAATCTTCTTAAATTTACTGAGGTTTGCGTTGTTTCCCAATATATGGTCTATCCTTGAGAATGTTCCATGTGCTTTTCAGAAGAACGTGTATTCTGCTGTTTTTGGATGGAGTGCTCTCTACATATCTATTAAGTTCATCTGGTCTAGTTTTTTGTTTAAGTCCACTATCTCTCTGTTGACTTTTTGTCTGGATGTTCTATCCATTGATGTAAGTGGGGTGTTGAAGTCCCCTACTATTACTGTGTTGTCGTTGATATCTTCTTTTAGGTTTCTTAGTAGTTGCTTTATGTACTTTGGTGCTCCTGTGTTAGGTGCGTACATGTTTATAACTGTTATGTCTTCTTGGTGGAGGGTCCCTTTTATCATTATATACTGCCCCTCTATGTCTCTCATTACCGGATTTATCTTGAAACTTTGACAGAAGTATGGCAACACCTGCTTTCTTTTGTTTGCCATTAGCTTGAAGTATTGTCTTCCATCCCTTCACTCTGAGCCTATGTTTGTCTCTAGAGTTGAGGTGTGTTTTCTGGAGACAGCATACTTTTGGGTCTTGTTCTTTAATCCATCCTACCACTCTGTGTTTTTTGATTGGGGAATTCAATCCACTTACATTTAGAGCGGTTATTGATATCTGAGGGCTTAATACTGCCATCTTATCAGGTGTTTACCAGTTCTTCTGCATTTTCTTTGTTTCTTGTCCTGTGTATTTCGGACTACCTATTTGATTAGATAGTTTTCTCTGTTGGTTTTCTTCGTTTTCTGCTTGTTTATTGTAAATGTCTCTGTTCTATTTATTTGTTTAGTGGTTAACCCTTAGGTTTGTATACAAAATCTTGTAGCTGAGATAGTCCGTTTTCTGATAGCCTCTTATTTCCTTAGACTATACTGATTCCATCCCCTTTCTCTTCCCGTTCTAAGTTATCTTTGTCGTATCCTTTTCCATCTTGTGTTGTGATTATGGTTAAAAAGATGAGATCGTTTTTGTTTTGATGTTTTCCTTTTCTTTATCCTTGATGTTAAAGTTAAGTGTTAACTAACCTGATCTGATAGAGAGCTGCTGTTTTCTGATTATTACCTACCTATTCATCTCCTTGCTCAGGGCTTTGTAGCCCCTTTTCTATTTTTTTTTTTCAGGTAGGAAGGCCTTCTTGATGATTTCTTGTTGCGGGGGTTGGGGGTGATCTCTATCTGGGAAGGGTTTTTTTTTTTTTGAGGAAGATTAGTCCTGAGCTGACTCCTGCCAATCTTCCTCTTTTTGCTGAGGAAGACTGGCCCTGAGCTAACATCCATGCCCATCTTCCTCTACTTTCTGTGTGGGACACCTACCACAGGATGGCTTGCCAAGTGGTGTCATGTCCACACGGGATCCGAACAGGTGAACCCTGGGCCACTGAAGCAGAACGTGCGCACTTGACTGCTGTGCCACCAGGCCAGCCCCAGTCTGGGAAAGTTTTTATTTCTCCATCATATCTGAAGGAGATTTTTGCTGGATAGAGTATTCTTGGCTGAAAGTTTTTGTCTTTCAGGATTTTGAATATATCATTCCACTCTCTCCTAGCCTGTAAGGTTTCTACTGAGAAATCTGCTGAAAGCCTGATAGGGGTTCCTTTGTAAGTTATTTTTTCCTGCCTTGCTGCCTTTAGTATATTTTCTTTGTCCTTGACTTTTGCCAGCTTCATTCCTATATACCTTGGAGTGGGTCTTTTTACATTGACAAAGTTAGGAGATCTGGAGGCCTCTTTCATGTGGATTTCCAGCTCCCTTCCCAGGTTTGGGAAGTTCTCAGCTATTATTTCTTTGAACAACCTTTTTACTCTTTTTGCTCCATTCTCCTTCTCTTTCCCCTCTGGAATACCTATAATCCTTATGTTGCATTTCCTGACTGAATCAGATATTTGTCTCAGAGCTTCTTCATTTCTTTTTAGTCTTAGTTCTCTCTTCTTCCTCTGAAGCATTTCTATAGCACTATCCTCTAACTGGTTGATTCTCTCCTCCATATTGTCAGCTCTGTTCTTTAGAAAATCCAGATTTTTCTTTATTTCATCCACTGTGGTTTTCATTTCTAACATTCTGATGGGTTCTTTATGGTTTCAATCTCCTTTGTGAAGAAGCTCCTGAATTTGTTAGTTTATCCTTCTGTGTTTTCTTGTAACTCGTTGAGTTTTTTCTGTGATAGCTGTTTTAAATTCTTTGTCATTTAGCTTACGGATTTCTGTTCCTTCAGGATTGGTTTCTGGGTACGTGTCACTTTCCTTCTAGTCTGGAGCTTTAATATACCTACTCATACTGCTTGATGGGGTAGATTTTTGCTTCATCATAGTGTTCTTATCAGGTCACAGCTGCCACGTACTGTCACAGGATGGGGATCAGGCACTGTGTATTCTGGGTCTGGCATGAGCAGGGGCTCCCCAACTCCAGCCACTGACTGCGTTTCTCTCTGAGCAATTGATCGATGGCAGATCTGGAGCACCAGGCACGGGGGAGGGTACTCTCCTTCCTCAGTGCTTCCCTCTGCCCCTGCTTGTCGCTCTGTACAGAAAGGACTGTGCACTTTCCCTTTCTCTGCTGCCGCTGCCAAGCTCTCTGCACCGTGCTCTGGACGACTCTGGGGCTGTTCACTTTTCCCATCACCACTGCCAAGCTCTCTGCGCCTTGCTCCAGGTGAACCTAGGGCTGGAGTGCCTGCACCCTTCCCCCACCCCCGCTCCACTAACCTGCTCACTGCACTGTGCTCTGGATGATTCTGGGGCTGGAATACGGGCAGGGACAGGATGCCCTTTTCACCTGCGCACTTTGTGCTGCCATGGCCCATCTCTCTCCATGGAGCTCCTGGGGATCACCTTCCACTTCTTCCAGAGGATCCAGCCCCACCACCACCTTCAGGTGTATGGCTCTGTGGGTCTCCCAGACATCTTTTGTGATCTGTATATATCCTCTGTTGGTGTATGAATGTCCTTTTGGTTGTATCTTAGAGGGGAGAGTTCAAGGGGAGAGCTCACTCCACCATGATACTGATGTCACTCCTGCTTTTCTAAAATTTTTAAAAATTTCAATTGGAAGTTATTATTTTATTCTTTTATTATTTTTTGAAGAAAAGTGTACCTCCTGCTGCACTCTGCATGTTAACAGCTACTTATGGGAATTTCTGATGTTGCCCTTCAGAAATCCTTTTGTCTTTTCTTATTTGATGATTGGACCATCTGTTTCTAGCCTGGTGTAGTAGCTGGGAAAGAAAAAGTCTCAATGTTTTACTACATGATACCTTTCTAGCATTCTCCCTCATCCACCATCTCTTTCTCTCCCATCAGCAATAATAATTTTGCTTTTCTTTGAACTGTCATAACATTTGTACCTCTTTTATAAAACTTATCCCATATGGCTTTCTATAGCATTTCATTCCTTGAGATCAGGGACTCTATCATGTTATTATATTTTTCACTGTACTTGACACATAGCAAGTGTTTAATATTATTTAATGAATTATTGATTAGATACTAGAATTTCAAAGTGGGAAAGGACTTTATGAATCATCCTGCTCTAACTCTCTGATCTGTCTTCTGTCACACTACTTCATGGAAAGATATTAGATAAATTAGATCTAGTCATTAGATACCTGGTTATCTAGATATTAGATAAATTAGATATTAGTTCATTAAAATCCCTTCAAAATTGGCACTTTTATTGCTTTATGCTCTATCAATAATGTCATGATCAAGAGAAATGATATAGGCAATATTTACCAAATTATACTTTGATGTAATTTGCTTCTCGATTTCATTTAGGAAACAGAAGGAAGAGAAGAGAGAATGAATTTTTAAGTGCTCACTATATGTCATGTATTTTTTTCATTTCCTAGGTATGACTATTTCTGATTAAAACTTGTGATTTCTCTTTGTTTTTGTGAGAAGTTCATAAAAGTTCTTTTGGTTTTTATTGTTTTCTGTAGTGGATTTTCTAAAATAACAAAGATTAATGAGTGTCATTTAATAAGTAAGGCTAGTGCTTCTTTTCCCCTCTTTCAGAAAGTATAGATTTATAAATTCTTATCTTGTAAATATTATAGAAACACGTTTCTCTAAGAAATTTAAATGTTTGGCTGCATGATCTCATAATCTTGGAGACATATTTTAATATTGCTTCATGATATCAGAAATCTGTTTTTAGCTGGCAAGCTATGAGAGCCAGATTGCTAAGCTACGATCCGAGGTTGAAAAAGGAGAGGCATTGCGACAAAGTCTGGAATATGACCTGGCCGTGGCTAGAAAGGAAGCTGGTCTTGGAAGACGGGCTGTTGAAGAGCGATTAGCTGAGGCACATAGGATCCAAGAAAAACTCTGTGGTAAGACTATTTCCATTTCTTCCTGTGTTTAGGGTTGTAACCTCATTGTGTATCATTGCTTGTTGTTGTGTATACATTCCATATAGGGTTAGAGGTAGGGTTTTGATTCATTGACTGCCCTTTGATGGACAGACTTCTGGGTGAGTATAAAGTCTTCTGGCAATTCTGTGAACTTTCATCTACTTTAAAATAATTTTTTTTATGTTGTGCATGTATGGAAAAATTCCGTTAATCTTTTTTAGAGCGCTTATTCCAGAATGAACAGCAGAATCATATTGAAATTTTCTTTTTTTTGCTGAGGACGCTCAGCCCTGAGCTAACATTTGTTGCCAGTCCTCCTCTTTTTTTCCTTGAGGGAGATTAACCCTGAGCTAACATCTGTGCCAGTCGTCCTCCACTTTATATGTGGGTTGCTGCCACAGCATGGCTGATGAGTGGTATAGGTTTGCACCTGGGATCTGAACCTGTGAACCTGGGCTGCTGAAGTGGAGCACGCCAGACTTTACTACACCATGGGGCGGGCCCCTCGTTGAGATTTTTTAAAAAAACGTTTATCCTAGGCCTCCTATCAGACCTAGTCTGATATAGTCTGGATTAGAATCTCTAACTTGAGAATCAGTATGGTCAAGGAGCACTGCAAGCAATTTTGTGGGTGAGCCAGGTTTAGGAACCACTGGGTGGGGCCTGGGAAAGAAAAAGTCACTGGATTTAATCCTCAAAAGTTATCTGTTATATAGCATCAGAACATTTTAAAACTTTTTATTTAAGTATAGTATATATAAAGACATGTGCCTGGATAAGTGTACAACTCATAATAAGCACCCAGATCATGGAACCAAGATCTGGAAACAGAAATCCCAGAAAATTATCAGAATGGATAACTACTATCTTGATTTTTAATAGTAAGGATTAATTTTGCCTCTCTTTTGTACTTTATATAAATGGAATCATATGGTATGGACTCTTTTGTATCTGGCTTCTTTCCTTCAACATTGTGTTTGTATGTTCACCCATGTTGAGTTTAGTATTACATTGTGTGAACATATCACACTTATATTTATCTATTTCTATGATGGGCATTTGGGTAGTGTCCAGTTTTTGGTTAAGAATAATGTTGCTGTGAATACTCTTATACACAGTAGGTTTGAATTGAGAACACTGAACATGAATTCAGAAGATTTAGATTTAGGTCCTGGTTTTACCATTTACTTACTGATATTTGAACCTAGGTTATTTTAAGGATGAAATGAGAAAATGAAAGTGCTCCGTTAACTGCACGGGGCTAAACAAATGTTATTATTATTGTAAAGGTTACAGTCAGTTTTGACCAACTGTCTTGGGTTATTGCCTTTGGTGAGAAGTATTTTTGATTAACTGTAGCATTTAATAACTACACCACTACCTGGAACTTAGGGATATAAGAATTGAAAGGCACTAGATATACAAGTTAATGACTTTCATTTAATTTTGAGGAAATTGAAGTCCAGGGAAAATGGGAAGTTACTTGCCCAAAGTCAAGTGATTTTAGCAGACACTTTACAGAGGAAGATAGAATGGCCATTAATTGCATCAAAAATGGCTAACCTCACTTATCAGGGAACTGCAAGTTAAAACCACAGTGACTGTCACAACATCCCCATCAGATGGCTCTAATTGAAAAGACTGTCAATACCAAATGTTGGTGAGGATGTAGAGGAACTGGAGCTCCTATACTACTTTGTTAGTGGGAGAGTAAAATGATGGAAGTACTTTGGGGAAAAAACTGGCATATTCTTTTAAAATGAACATCATTTATCCTATGACCCAGCAGTTTTACTCTTTGGTATTTCCCCCCAAGAAACATTTGTCCACAATTGTCTAGACTTGTATAAGAATTTCATAGCAACTCCATTCATGACAGCCCCAAAGTGGAAAAAAACTCTGAATGTCCATTGACAAGAAAATGAAGAAACAATTTATGTTATATTCATACAATGAAATACTACTCAGCACTAAAAATGAACCAACTACTGATACATGCAATAACATGAATGAATCTCAAAAACTTTATGCTGAGTGGAACTTTACAGAGACGAGGACATCCTGTATGATTCTATTTATATGAAGTTCTAGGACAGAAAAAACTAATTGTTTGTGAAATAAATCAGAATATTGGTTGCCTCTGGGATGGGTCGTCAGTGAGGATTGAGTGGGAAAAGGTATGAGGAAACTTTTTGGATTGAAGAAAATATTCTATATTTTGATAGGGCTTCATGAGTGTATGCATTTTGCAAATCTCTTTGAATGGTACACTTAAGATCTGTGCATCTTATGATCTGTAAATTTTACATGCAAGAAAAGTAAAACTATATTGACTTCTAGTTATTGATAGGAATACTGAGTTATTTAGGAATGAAATGTACTTTATTGCAACTTGCTTTGAAATGCATAAAAAAGTATGATGGTCTAATGAATGGATAAATGAATGGATGCATGGATAGATGGATGAATGTCTGATAAAGCAAAAATAGTAAAATCTTAAAAATCATAGAGTCTAGTCTGGGTTTATGGGTATTCACTGTATAATACTTTCAACTTTCTGTATTTTTGAAAATTTTTATGATAAAATGTTGAGGGTAAAATAAAAAACAACCTAATGGAGTTGTGGGATATTCAAAGGGATAATCCTATAACGATTGAGATAATAGGAGATGTGACAACAGAGAAAAGTTTGGAAGCTGGAAAGCAAATGGATGAGGGATAACTGATTTAGCAGACTTGAGATGTCAGAATCCTAAGCCAGGAGTGGGGAAAGTTGGCAGATAACTTGTTAGATAGTCAAAGGCTCATGAACTGGAAGCACCAGATACCTTTGGAATTAGGAATTAGAACTGTAGTAGTGGGTGAAATAAAGAGGGTTACATGAAAGCTGTTGGCTCTAGAGGCAGTTAGATTCTTAGATCCCCTTCTCAAGAGCATGCTACTCTGGGATTACTCCCACTTCCTAGGAGGAAGGCTTAGTTTCTGGAGATGATAAAATAGAGGGTCTCCAGAGTGGCAAATGCAGGAAGATGGCATACTCAATGCTGAATATTGAGGAACTGTTCTTTCTGGCTTCCTTTTTCTGTTGGCTTCCCCAAAAGCTAGCACCCAGATTTCTACAGTCCAGGTGGGAGCTTGGAAGACTCTTCTGTAGGTCAACTGACCAAGCCAAGAGGAAAAACATAATGATACCGATGTTGAGGATCTCCTAATAAATGGGCCAACCAGGTCCTCCTCCAGTGAAGACCACCATTGCCAAGCTCCACCCTCAAGCTCAGAATCTAGGTGGTGGGTAAATGGGTGTATATAAGGTGTGTCAGCCTTATAGTTACTCTTAGTTGAGAGCACACAACCAAGAATTACCAGATACTTGAGGAAAGCCTCTAAAGTGGAGAGAAAAAAATTAACTTGGAAGAACCAGAAACTCTGCAGGGAGAAGATTTAACAAGTAAGTAGTATTAATATCCTCAGAGCTAGAAGAGAATATCCATGATGCAAGAACCAGATGCTATATAAAAAGGGAAGCTCTTAGAAATTAAAATATGAAATCAGAAATGAAAAATGTCAGTAGAAGTATTGGAAGATAAAGATGGAAGAAATCTCCCAGAAATTAGAGTAAAAAAGACAGAAGTGGAAAAATAGAAGAGAAAAGACAAAAAATTTTGAGGAACAGTCTGAATAATAGGGAATATTGAAAGAAAAAGATGAGAGAGAAAACAGAGAGGGATAAGTCATCAATTAAATTATGTAAGAAAACATCTTAGAACTCAGGTTCTGAGTTGCCAGATTAAAAGGGCCCATTGAGTATTCACCACTATGGAAGGACATAGACCCACCTGAAGGCATAGCATTATGAATTTCAGAAAAAATAGAGACAAAGAGAAGACCCTAAAGCTTTCAAGAAGAAGAAAAAAGAAAAATGGGCCACATGCAAAGAAACAGGAATCAAAACGGCCTCAAACTTCTTGCTGCAATACTGGATGCTAGACCATGGAATGATGCTTTGTAGAGAGGGCAACTGGATGGGAGGGAGACTTTTTGTGCCTTTTATGCCTATGACTTTTGAACTTTTTGAATAATAAGAATAATTTAAGAATAATACTACTAATGGTGGCATTTTTGTTTGTTTAACAAGTGTGTTTGTATATATCTCCTCATTTTGTCTTCATGACAACTTAACTAGGAGGGATTCTCTTCTCAGTGAGGGTTAGAGAGTCAGAGAGGTTTAAGCTGGTGGTGGGTGATGGAGCCGGACCTGGAAGCCTTTGATTACTTCTTTTCTAGTTGCTGAAACAGAGCAGCAGCCGAAGTGAGTTCCGAGGTGTTGGTTATTGTTGGGGTAATACTAGGATGAGAGGTCCTTTGAGCCTAGCTTGGGGGAGTGAATAACTTTAGTTCTAAGGGTTGAAGCAGTGGTTCCCAGCCTCAGTGTTGTGACAGTCTCGTGGGTAAAGGTGTGTCACAACTAATTTGTAGCCAGTGGTCAAATATCAAAGTTTGTAATCTGTGCTTAATGAAAGTAGCAGTATAAGTCACAGTCTTTTTAAAAAGACATTTGATTTATTTTCTTGAATAGGAGAAAAAGCAGTAGAGTTGCTACGGTGCTAGAGGGGCTCCTACTTGGGCGTGCCTCTAGGAGTATGTCATACTTCTACGGTGCTAGAGGGGCACCTACTTGGGCATACCTCTAGGAGTATGTCATACTTCTACTGTACTAGAGGGGCTCCTACTTGGGCATACCTCTAGGAGTATGTCATACTTCTACTGTACTAGAGGGGCTCCTACTTGGGCATACCTCTAGGAGTATGTCATACTTCTACTGTGCTAGAGGGGCTCCTACTTGGGCATACCTCTAGGAGTATGTCATACTTCTACTGTACTAGAGGGGCTCCTACTTGGGCGTGCCTCTAGGAGTATGCCATACTTCTACTGTGCTAGAGGGGCACCTACTTGGGCATGCATCTAGGAGTATGTCATACTTCTACTGTACTAGAGGGGCTCCTACTTGGGCGTGCCTCTAGGAGTATGTCATACTTCTACTGTGCTAGAGGGGCACCTACTTGGGCATACCTCTAGGAGTATGTCATACTTCTACTGTACTAGAGGGGCACCTACTTGGGCATACCTCTAGGAGTATGTCATACTTCTACTGTACTAGAGGGGCACCTACTTGGGCATACCTCTAGGAGTATGTCATACTTCTACTATACTAGAGGGGCTCCTACTTGGGCGTGCCTCTAGGAGTATGTCATACTTCTACTGTACTAGAGGGGCACCTACTTGGGCGTGCCTCTAGGAGTATGCCATACTTCTACTGTGCTAGAGGGGCACCTACTTGGGCATACCTCTAGGAGTATGTCATACTTCTACTATACTAGAGGGGCACCTACTTGGGCGTGCCTCTAGGAGTATGCCATACTTCTACTGTGCTAGAGGGTCACCTACTTGGGCATACCTCTAGGAGTATGTCATACTTCTACTATACTAGAGGGGCATCTACTTGGGCGTGCCTCTAGGAGTATGTCATACTTCTACTGTGCTAGAGGGGCTCCTACTTGGGCGTGCCTCTAGGAGTATGTCATACTTCTACTGTGCTAGAGGGGCTCCTACTTGGGCGTGCCTCTAGGAGTATGTCATACTTCTACTGTACTAGAGGGGCACCTACTTGGGTGTGCCTCTAGGAATATGTCATGCCGTTTCATGGCAAAGTCATCTTTGTCTGGAGGAAAGAGGAGATTGAGATATTACAGAATAGATTGGTTCTGGAACAGTGAGCTTTTCAAAAGTTTACTGGTATGAAGAGGTTAAATGTTTTGTCCTAAGATCACGCTGTAAGTGGAATCAGCTCTAATGCCTAGGTTTTTGGTTTTTATGTTTTCTTAATGGTTTTTTGTTTTTATGGTTATAGATATACCTATTACTCTTTTATATTTTTAATAGCTCAGAATACAGAACTTCAAGGAAAGGCAAATGAGATCGAGAAAGTGTTCCAGACTTCCCAGCAAAAATGGAAAGAAGAGTGCAGAAGATTTGAACGTGATTTGGAGGAAAGAGACAATATAATTCAAAATTGCAATCGAGAATATGATTTACTTGTGAAAGAAAAAAGCAGACTAGAGAAAACTCTACAGGTAAAATATTTTTTATAAAGGAATTTTGCTATATATGCTATTCATTGAGATGTGTTATACGTTATTTGAAGTTATCCTTGGAAAGGAAAACAGCTACCAGAAAGGAAAAAAAGTCTGATTTCCTTCTTTCCTACCTTGGTCCTTCCTTGTTCCTTCCTTCCTTCTTCCTTCTTTACTTCCTTCCTTCCTTCTTTCTTTCCTTCCTCCCTCCCTCGCTCTCTTTCTCCCTCCTTCCCTTCCTTCCCTCCATACCTCCCTTCCTCTCTTCTTTACTTTTTAGAGGCATTCTTGCTGATCTCTTTTGTAATATGCTTTAGTAATATATTAATATATATATTCTTTATTTTTGTGAAAAACAATTTGAGATCTCTGATCAAAATAAAAAAAAAATCCCAAGCCAGCCCCAGTGGCCTAGTGGTTAAGTTTGGCGTGTGCCGCTTTGGTGACCCCGGTTCGGTTCCTGGGTACAGACCTACACGTCAGTGGCTGTGCTGTGGCAGTGCCTTACATACAAAAAAGAGGAAGCTTGGCTAGCTCAGGGTGAATCTTCCTCAGCAAAGATAAATAAATACAAAACTCCAAAACATTTATATGAGCCTATTACAAGAACCTACTGCCCCTTTGGTCCAGCAGCATGAAAATTTGGAATTTTAGAAATAAAGGCTCTAGATTTTCATCTGAATATACAATAAATATAGAAAAATATTTATATATCTGATGTAAGCTTCATTATCTGTATAGAACACATTCTATATAGATATGATGTGTAAAATTTTGATGACCTTTTACTAAAATTATTGTGAGCTATTTATTCTCCCATTTTTTGTTCCTTTTTACTCTCTAAAGTATAGTCTAAAGTTAAAAGTGCCAACAGCTTAGAAGATAGATTTTGACTTGCCTATATTTGCCATTTCTTTGAAGTATCAGTTTAAAGTAAGAAAAATACTTGATAAAAATGCTCTCCATTTACCACTGGTTACTTTTTTTTTTTTGAGGGAGATTATCCCTGAGCTAACTGCTGCCAATCCTCCTCTTTTTGGTGAGGAAGACTGGCCCTGAGCTAACATCCACGCCCATCTTCCTCTACTTTATATGTGGGACACCTGCCACAGCATGGCTTGCCAAGCAGTGCCATGTCCGCACCTGGGATCCGAACCAGTGAACTCCCGGCCGCTGAGAAGCGGAACGTGCTCACTTAACCATTGTGCCACCGGCTGGCCCCTACCACTGGTTACTTTTGATTTCCTCCACGTCAATAGTCATAGTTTGTGTCTCTTGCTTCCTACCATGTTCCTAGGCCTAGAACAATGCCTGGCATACACAGGGGCTCCATAGTATTTGAATGAGGGAAGTTTAGGTGGCAATGAGTGCTACAAGTCCCTGGGTGGCCCTGTGTAACCTTCCCACATAAAATGTCTTGGTGCTAAGGGGGAAGAAGGCCAGTGGTGGTGGCATTCCTTACAGTCCATCAGCCTGCACCTCAAGTTATAAGATCTTGATGTGATCTCGATCAGCTGTTTGGTAGGAGAATTCTGATTTTCCGCTGTGGGCTTTGACCTGATCTGTACAGAAACCGTTGGGGACTTGGGGTATAATATGAGTCATTATTTAGCCCTAGGGTGTGGGGAGAAAGCCTCAAGGCTCTTTGTGATGGCTTTCCTTAGTGAAAGTTCTGAGGGCAATCTTTATTATGCAGATGACCTACACTACTGGACACAGAAGCTTTCCCTCTCTCATAGAAACCACAGAATCTTTCTCCTTGTGTTAATAGGGACTTAATTTTAAACCCTATAGGTTAGAAAATTGGGCTTCTCAGGAAACCAGCGTTTTATATTTTTGAGATTTTTAACCAAATTAGATCTTGTACATGTAGTACAACTAGGAAAATCCCAAAAGAAAAGCCTCTTGCAAATGTTGTTTATCTGTAGAACTCGAAATTACAGTCCAATCCTAAAATTTTTTTGACTTTTCAAATTTTTAACATTCTAGAGTTTTCTTATCCTAATTTGTTACACAGAACTCCTTCCTCCTCCCCTTTTGCAGATAGTGTTCTCTGTCAGATTTATATATAAATTATCAGAGATAATTCAAACAGCTTGTTCATATGTAATTAGAGCTTTCCACATATCTACTTTACATATAGATTACATATAATCTACTTCGTTTTTGTTTCTTTATCATATCGTAGAAGTTAAATTTTTTAGAAAAATTGGGTTAAATATATGTCTATATGTATATATATGTATGTATAAAATGTTGCTTAAATTAAAAGGGTAGCCATAGTTTCTTATTCAGATGTACATTCTGATGATCAAAATATAATAGTTCTGGGGCCGGCCCCATGGCCGAGAGATTAAGTTCTTGTGCTCCGCTTTGGCAGCCCAGGGTTTCCCTGGTTTGGATCTAGGGTGCGGAGATGGCACTGCTCATCAAGCCATGCTGAGGTGGCATCCCACATGTCACAGCTGGAAGGACCCACAACTAAAATATACAACTATGTACGAGGGACTTTGGGGAGAAAAAGGAAAAAATAAAATCTTCAAAAAAAAGTTCTATTAATGATTTTAACATAAATATAATGAATTTTAATAGTCTATAGGTAAGGTGAGCCCTTTGTACATTTAAATTGGGGATGAAGGAAGGAAGATAACTTTTATTGATCTCATAGTAAAGCAAGATTTTATTCATATAAAGGAAGCGTTGGAAAAACATCAGCAGGAGAAGAATGAGATGGAGTCCCATGTCAGGGAGACAGCACTGGAGGAGTTTAGATTACAAGCAGAGCAATGGGAAGCAGAAAGAAGAGAGTTACAATTTATAGTACAGGTATTTTAAAAATAGTACTTAACTTCCTTAAATAAGTTTTTTTAAATGCTTGTGGTATTAAAAATTACGTTAGTGCAATAATTGCCTAGCTTACTCAGGGTGAAAATAATTCCTATGTGTCTCTGGTCTCCAGAAGGCCTGTTTCATTTGTGGTTACATGACAATATGGGCAACTGTTACCAACAGATACTATTAGAATCAGAGTTGGGTTGACTTCCTTTCCATAAGTTATGTGATTCTGAGAGGAACAGATATACATTTGGTATTTTATTTTTCCAATTTAAAATATGAGACTGTTAGCAGTCTTTAATAGCATAGAGAAATAGAATAATTGGATTTTGGATATTAAGGGATGCTTATAAATCATATCGTGTAGTCATTTTTGAACTCTTTTTAAGAAGTGCAAATTCTTAATCATGTTGTATTAAACCCTTTCCTCCCAACACACAGAATCCTCAAGGCTTCAAATAGTCCAGTTTGAAAATCACTGATTACATCCAACTCCCGTTATAGATGAGCACATGGAGATTTATGACTTACTCAAATCACAGACTGAGTGATTAATATGGGGAAGGACTACAAGTCGCCAGATTCTTGCTCTGGTTTACTTTGCGTTTTTTCAGCAGATTATATATAAAACATTTTGAAGGAGAGATAGAAGTTCAAACTATTAATTCATTAACCAACTAACTTAAAATTTCAAAATAATTTTTCATCGTTTCTTCTATTACTTATTTTGTGAAAAGAAAAGCATGTTTTCTACCCACAATGACAAATTGAAATATAGTCTTTATATAAATGTCAAGGATAAGCATTTTTCACAGAATGAAAAATATCTATCTAAAATAAATTTTGGAGTAGCTTTGTGTTAGAAACAACTTCATAAGATGAAGGCGACCAAAAACGGACAGAGAATAGGAGGCACTCTATTTCTTTAAGAGTGAAATCTGGCAGTAAACAGTGAAATACTGAATTTATGGTGTATGTAAGTATTCAGAATACCAAGAAAGCCACAGCTTTCCCAAACCTTTGGTCTTTGGGCAATGCTTTTCTTCCCAGTGCCTCCCTTTGTAGAATCTAGAAAGATGTAGCAATCACTCTTTAGACCTCTTGATATTCTTAGATAGTCTGTAATTTGTGTCATTAGTTAGTTCTCTCATTCATTCATTTATTCATTCCCTAAGTACTTACTGAGTTCCTGCTGTGGGTACTGAGGATATAAAATTGATTAAGATGTGATTTCTGTCCTAGAAGATCTTTTAACAGAGAGAGACATGTAAAGACAGGAAATATATTGTTTAATATAGTAACATTTCGAAGAAAATGCTATGGGACCGTAAAAGAGAAATTGATCAACTGTCTTGGAGATTGGGGAAAAATCGTCACAGAGCAGATGACATTTGAGCTGTTGTTGCTAATTCTCTTAAAGGTCACAAGGAACAAACAAGCAAACACTATGAAATGAAAATAACCCCTTCATTTCTAAACACTCAGAAATCTCCAGCGCCACCAGTTAGACGCCTGAAACTTGTAATACTGTTCAGAGACCTATATTTAAATGTGTGGATGATGTGATTTTGGTGCAGTTTCCTGGTCAATCCTATAAATATCAGATGAAACTTATGTGATTATACCAGATTTTATATTATAAAGTACTAAAATAATTTAAAATTCCGCACCAGTCTTTAATTATTATGTGTGGAGAATAGGAGAATATATTCCTTAGTTACTACCACCTTTTGTGAGATATATTTTATTGTATTTTATAACTGAAATGTTCAGAGCTCTGTCTCTCAATTTCTTGTCCTTTTTATATTAACAAAAGAAAACTGATTTTCCTTTTATAAAGCAAGCTTAAGAAACTATTTATATAAAAGATCTTTTTTCAAACAACTTGAGGGATAGATTGAAATTCTCTTCTCTCTTGGCTGCTAATGGGTTTAGGTTTCTATCCTGTAATTGGGGGTTTGTATCACATAGCGTTCTCTATGTAGATCTCTAAGGGAATTCAGTTTTTAAAATAAATTTTTAAAAAACCTAAGTGAAACCCCATCTTTAACAGACAAAGCTGGTGTAATATTTCTCTCATCTGGGCTTTAGAATTCAGACCTGCTGTAAAAAGAAAATCTCAATTTTATGCCATCTCTCCTTTCTTTACTAGTAATTAAAGTGCTAAATAGAGGTGTACTTCTCTGGAATATTACTGAGAATTCTCAGTGGAGTTACCGCAAAAGTTTTTAAGAAAGTGTTTCTCATTTTTTAAAATGCATACCCTCTTTTGATAAACATAAAAATTCCGTATTGGGGCCAGCCTGTGGCTGAGTGGTTAAAGTTCTACGTGCTCCGCTGCAGCCTCCTGGATTTGTGGGTTCAGATCCCGGGTGCGGACCTACTCCAACTGTCAGCCATGCTGTGGAGGCGTCCCACATACGAAACGGAGGAAGATTGGCGCAGAAGTTAGCTCAGGGCTAATCTTCCTCAAGAGAAAAAAGAGGAAGATTGCCAAGGGATGTTAGCTCAGGGTGAATCTTCCTCACCAAAAAAAAAAAAAGAATTTTCTTTTTTATCTCTATTTATTTAAATTTTTTATTTGAAATGAACATTTGTTTTGTTCTTATTTGTTTTTTCTCATTCCTGCAATAGCAATGTGCACTTTGAGGGTGCTTATTTGCCATAAGCTTTTCTGTGGTTGGCTGTGTGGGATATACAGTGGTAAAGCTTTGTTTTTAAACTAGCGTACCCTTTCCTTTGTCACTTTTTCCAGTTCATTTCAATGTATGATCTATCAGTAATATTGAAAGCATTTAGAAGATGAATGTATGTTTTTTGTATTTACTTCATTTTCAACATTGTATCACTCAACCAGGGAATAAAATGATCCCTTCCTCATTCATTGACTAAATTTGGTTTATGTTTCTAGTGATTAGGGAGCAGGAGAGCTGGTGATGGCAAAGAGCATGGGAATTGTAGATGGAAAATAATACCGTAAACTAAAGAAAGAGGAGGAAGAGTGGAGAAGCAGTAGGGAAGGTATGGGACCAGGCTTAGGCATAGGTGGGCTGTGTGATAAGACAGCTATTAGCGGTTGGGGTGCGACATGACCTGGTAAGCACAATTATGCTCTGGGGACAGCTTGCAGGGAGTTCCATGAAAAGGAAGTATTTCAGAAGTTTGCCTTAGATGATCTAGGGCAGCAAGGAGCATTTCTTTCTAGTTTCCTGGGAAACTGCTGGTGCCCTGTGTAAGCAAATGGCATAGAAAGTGACACTGGCACTGGTCCTGCTTGTTGTTACCAAACAGGAAATATCTTAATATTCAATTTACAAAATTACTATTTATTGTGCTCATTGTAAAAATGCCTCTAATTTTGGAAAATTTAAAAGCAGAAAGTGAGGGTTTTGCCCTCTCCCCCTGGAATCCCACTCCTCATCTGAGAGTATATGAACATATATTAATGTATTTACATAAATGAAATTGTAAGCCTCTGTAATATTTGGTGTCCGTCTTTTGATGTCCTTACAGTATTCTTGTAGTGTTTTCACGGTTTTCTGTCATTTGCAAACTCCTAATGTATTTAAGGAATTCCTTATTCATGGACATTTTATTTCCTTCAAAATTTTTTGTTCTAGTTAAAAATGGTTCACTAACATTCTTGTCTGTATCTTTGAGCTGTTGTACAAGTGATTAGCTGTGTAAATGTCTAGAAGTCTAATTGCTTGGTCTGCAAGCTTATGGATATACAATTATGATAGGTATTCCACAAAGTTAGTACCAGTTTCTACTCTACAGCAGCAAACACTATGTTTGACCACAGAGCTCTGCTGGCTTTGGGGATTGAGAGACGGGGAGCTTGTTCTGCCTCTTTCGGGAGATAATGATGTACTAGTTAAAGTTGGGACTAACCATGCTGATATATTTCATAAGTTAGGAAGGAGGAGTACTTTAGCTCTGATGTGTTTCTAATTCTATAATTCTTTAGACTTGAAACCATGTTTTGGAGTGTGAGAAATGTTGTTTATATGAGTACATATAAAGAATTGTGTTTTTGGGCTATGTTTCTGGAAGATGTGGAAAGAAAGCAAGTTCATTTTCTAATAAAACAATGTGGTTTCCTGTGATATTAAATGCCAGTTCAAAAACAAGCCTCGTTTTAAAATATTTTAAGTTCAACACCTCCCTCTAGTGGAAAAAAGAAAAACTCCCTCAGTTTCCACTGGCCTTAATATGATTTTATTTGACACACACACAAACACACAAACACACACACACTCTTACTTTTTCACTATAAGGATCCAGGTAGCTTTTGGTTTGATTGGAAAATAAATTCTGTGACAAAAATTGTAAAAATTTATTTGGGACGAAGCAAATTAATCTTGATGTATAACTGCATGGGGTATTTTATAGTTCTTTTGGGATTTTCTTGTATGTTATAATGCACCCAGACTTGAATTGTGTTGATAAAACCATGAACTTAAAGTAAATATTTGAAAATTAAAAAACATTAATGTTAATATTGTATATAATATTAATAAAATTAATATTAATATTGATATAACCAATACCAGTATAACCAACCACTACCATTAATAATGCCAATACTTACTGTCTGGACCATGTTAGTGTTTGACATATTTGATTCAGAATTACAAACAAACAGTAAATTGTTATATCATTAAAGACTGACTATTCTGAATTACTTCACTGTCCTACCACCGCCCCACCCCAAGAGATAACCATCATCCTGAAGTTGGTGTTTAATTTTCTCTCTGTTATACGTTGATAGTATATTACATTATTTTAATATTTTGTGTGTTTTAATGAGGTACATAGAGTATCATATGGTATGCATCTTTGTCCAGCTTGTCTTTTTCACCTGTATTTTGGAGATTTATCTAAGTTATTAAACTAACTCTGGCTCATTCAGTTTAACTGCTATATTTTAACCTGTACATATACCATAATTAATTTACCCATTACCCGATAGATTGAGAGCTAAGTTCTTTCCAAACTTTAATTATTACAGACAGTGCGTCCATGAATAGCAAATGTTTTTGTTTATGTGGGTATGTATTTAGTGTATATGCAATTGTTAGGTGGTAAAATATCTGCCAAATTATTCTCCCAAGTGGTTGTACTAATTTGAGAGAAGAGTTCTCTTCCCTTACAATCTCTTGAACACTTGGTATTTTTCAGATTTAATTTCTTTTGTAGTAGAATGTATGTGAAATTCCATCTCATTCTTCCTTAAATTTCTATTTCCCTGACATTGACATGTTATGTTTCTTGGCCATTCATGTTTCTTCTTTTGTGAACTGCCAGTTTGTATTTTTTCCCTTTTTCCTTTTGGATTGTTTGTATATTTTTATTGACTTATAGGAGCTTTTTATATGTGTGGTTACTAATCCTTTGTTATTTAGATCCTCATTGCAAACATCTTTTTCCTTTTTGTGTAGACATGGAGTAAATTTACATTGTGTTTGATGTACAGTTTTAAATTTGAATGTAGATGAATTTATCCGTCTTTTCCTTTATGGACTGTACTTTTTATATCTTATATAACCTAAAGTCATAAAGAGAGTATATATTTTTTCTCTATATAGTATGAGATGGGATCTAATTTTGTTTTTTTCCTAGTGGATAACTGCATGTCCTTGTACCAGTTATTCAACTGTCTGTTCTATGACCAGCTACTGACTTATAGTGTCTCTGTCATATACCAAGTTTTTTTATATCTAAGCCTTGGTTCCTGGGTGCTCTGTTCACATGCTTATGTGTCTGTCTACTTCTGAATCAATACTAAATTTTAAAAAATTTATCATGGCTTTAGAGTAAGTCTTGGTGTCTGGTAGGGCAAGTTCCCCTCTCTGTATTCTTAATATTTTGGGGGGAAGAGGAGAGTTATTCTTAGCCTTTTACTCTTCCATGTGAGTTTGAGGATTGGCTTCTTGTATTCCACCAAGAAAACTTGCTGTAATTTTGACTGGAATTGGATTAGACTTATAGATCCATTTGGTGTAGCGTTGACATCCTTAAAGTCCGCATTTCTTCTATTATCCATTCTTTTATATTTTTGCTCTGTTTTCTGGGATACATCCTCAATTTTATATTGCAGCCTTTGTATTGAATTTTCATTTCTGCTTTTGGGTTTTTAATTTCTTGTTCTTTGACTATACCCTTTTATAGTAGACTCTTCTTGTGTCATGTTTGTAATATCTTATTTTAACTCTGTGAGGATGTAAGTCATATTTGTTTTGAAGGTGGCTTTCCCCTCCTTCCTTGATTATCTTTGTATTCTCTCAGTGTTTGGCCCCATTTGTTTGTAGGAGACTGTGAGTTTCACAAGAGAAGCTCTTCTCACATGTCTGATGCTCTTTGGCTATGTGTTCATATTTAAGAATGAGGCACTAAAAAGCTGAGAAGAAGCTCTGTATGTGTGGTATCCTTCCATTTAATTGGGGAACCTTAAAAATGCCGGTATCTGTAGCTCTTTTCTTGTGAACAGGTGGTTTCCTAGAAAGGAGTCTTCTAGTCTCCTCGTGGTGCTTTTAGTACCTTAAGCCCAGGAGTCTGTATTCTGGGAGCTGAAGAGAGAAAGGGAGCTGTGAGCTCTCACTGCCCGCTATGCATATTTCACCTAATCTCCTAATTTTTCATAAAATATCTTACCGTGACCCCGAGTTGTGTCCGGTTTTCATGATCTCAGGTCTGTTTGGGTCACCCTGTCTAGTTAGTAAACTCTTTCCCTTTTCCAGGATGGAGAGGGGCATTTGCCAGAGAGGGAGCTGGCAGCAATGACCTGAGGATGTAAGTAACTGCAGCTTATGGAGGCTTGCAACAATGTTCTGTGTTCATTTCTACCCCATGGCGTGGTGGCTTCAGGAATAACTGGTGCTTCCCATTTCTAATGGTTTGTGGATGTGAATCAGCTGGCTTCTAGGCTCCTCTCTTTTTAAGTGTTTGCAAAGTTGAAAAGGCTGAACCCTAAGTCATTTATCACTTGTCCATTTGCTGTCTGTCTTCTAAATTTGTTTTGATGTCTTTTATTGGCTGTCGTCTTTTCTGCCATTCACTTTTTTTAAATTGAGGTCATAGTAGTTTATAACATTGTGAAATTTCAGTTGTACATTCTTATTTGTTCATGGCTGAATAAATTCCACTATATATATATTATGTATAGATATATATACACCACATTTTCTTTTTCTTTCTTTCCTTTTTTTTGGTGAGGAAGATTTGCCCTGAGCTGACGTCTGTCACCAATCTTTCTCTTTTTGCTTGAGGAAGATTTGCCCTGAGCTAACATCTGTGGCCAGTCTTCCTCTATTTTGTATGTTGGTCACTGCCACAGTGTGGCTGATGTGTAGGGTACATCTGCGCACAGGATCCTAACCTGTGAAGCCAGGCTGCCAAAGTAGAGTGTGCCAAACTTAACTGTTACACCACCAAGCTGGCCCCTACACCACATTTTCTTTATCCATTCATCCATTGATGGACGCTTAAGTTGTTTCTGTGTCTTGGCTGTTGTATTGAGGCTGTTGATTTTCAAGGCTATCAGGAGCTGGGGTAATGGGGTATGGGATTGGGCAAGTTAAAATGTCACAAAGCTTGCCATTCTTATCGAGATTCAACTGATTTTCTTGAATAAATGCTTCTTGGATTATTGCAAGCCTTTGGTTAATTTCCAGTTAGGAAAAATTTGATTTTGACATTTTTTGCCAGTGTTCTTGTTGCTTTATGGAGGAAAGAATTTTTCGTGGTCCTTAACTCTGCCATTCTGGAACTGCTTATGTTCTCTGAAGATCTTGAAGGTTTCTTCTCTTTATGTATGTTTCTCTCAGGTTGTTTTTTTCCCCTCCCCATTTGACTTAGGTGTCATCTTTTATGTTGGAGAATTTTTTCAAATATCACCTTTTCTTATGTTTAAGAGTGGGGGACTAAAAAGCTTATTAGAAGCTCTGAGTGTTTGGGTTACCTCTTCCTACCATGATTTTTGCTGTAGGATTGTCTGGCTGGATATTTACAACAGATATGTATATATTCCTTCTGCCTCCCTCGACTAACTTGAGAAGAGATAGAGAGTGGAAAACCTGATCGAGTCAGAATTCCAGGCCCATATTGCTTCACCAATGAATAAAAAGAAACATTCAAGAAGCGAATAGTTTCAGTCTTATATAGACTCTGCCAGAGAATGAAAAAATTTTGATAACATACCAAACTGACAAATCTTGCTATTAAACTGACAAGGACACAAGAAAAGATAATTATAGCCAATCTCCCTCATGAATATGAATGCAGAAATGTTATACAAAATATTAGCCAACTGAATGCAGCAAAATATTAAAAGGATAATATAAAAAGCCTTTATGCAATAAATTCCAAGTGAGTTTAACATTAGAAAATCAGTGTAATTTTTAATTATGTAATCAGTTAACTTAATTATGCAGTATAAGTTTCTTGGATATGTGAATAAAATTCCTAAGAATGTACACTATTTGAGGAAAGCAGTTTTTTTCTGTAAAAACTGTGTGTATGTGTTTATATCCATATCCAAGAATGTGTAGTAATTATCACATAATATTAATGAGTACTTGACCTCTGCATTTGAACTGTGATTGTTGGGTCAGAGTTTCATCTACATCTTGAAGGACTTTTATTTAAAAACTATTTGATAAATAATATTTAATATGGGTCAAGTATCATAAAGTTAGAATCTCACCAAGATAAACATAGTAAGCCCTAACTGATCAGCCGTTGATTTTCCAGCTGTTCTTTTTTATAGGATTAAACTCAAACTCGCATGGAACGATGGGCATGCTCTGTTTGGGGTCTTGGTATTTGGAATGATTGTATGTTGTCTTTTTATACTATTTATCAATCGAATGGGAATCACAAGTCATATTTTCTTGTAAATAAATCTCATGAGACTTCCTGAATACTTTAATTTCTTTTGCTTTATTTAATAAATATTGTTTGAAATAACTGCCATCAACTAGGATACAAGCATCTTTTGGTTATGGACTTTATTTTGTTTTTGTTTTAAGTTATTGGGTTTTACTTTGTGATTAACCTTGTAAATTATTGTTTATTCATTTAAATATATACAGCGTACTCTAAGTGAAGGATTGAAAGTTGGAGATTATGTATTTGTAAGTCAAGAAGGCATATAATGTAACAGTGAATTTGAATTAATAGATGTAATATTAACTGCTTACGGGAGGGAGACCTATCATGTAGAATAATAATAGTATCTTATACAGTATTTAATGGTCTTAAAAGTCCTTTCATGAGGGCTGACCCAATGGCACAGTGGTTGAGTTTGCGTGTTCTCACTTTGGCGCCCCGGGGTTTGTGGGTTCAGATCCCAGGCATGGACCTACACACCGCTCATCAAGCCATGCTGTGGCAGTATCCCACAGGCAAAGTGGAGGAAGATTGACACAGATGTTAGTTCAGCAACAATCTTCCTCAAGTAAAAAGAGGAAGATTGGCAACAGATGTTAGCTCAGGGTCAATCTTCCTCACCAAAAACAAAAATAAAGCTGAACCAAACCCAATTTCCTTTCATATGTGAAGGTACTCTTATGATGAAATTACTTTACGTAAGGCTGTTCATAATACCATTTGTTCCCAAATCCAGAGTGTCACTATAAAAACTGCAAGTGCTATCTGCTGGTTGCAGGAGTGTTGGCACACTTTTGCTCTAGTACTCAGCTTTGCTCTTATCTATGATTACTTAAAGATTGACAATGTGTAAGTAGATGAACTTCTGTATATTAAGAAATTGCTATTACCTGAAGAAAATAGTTCTTAAGAGTTCATTTGTAGTCAGCTACAAAATAGTAATCTTGTGAATGAGGGATATGGAGAGAAGAATTAAATTGATTTTTGTTCTTCACCCTTTGACTGTGGACTATACTGCTGGGTACTTTTCATACTAGAATCTTTTTATAGAGAATTATATTTGGTGCTTGCAATAGTCTCATTCAGATTCTGATGATACCTTCTGAGTGGCTATTTATATTGGAAGCATGTATAAATACATATGTGTTTATGTCCCAGAATAAGATGATGCTGGTGAGGAAAAGGTGGGAAAGAGGGCTTTGTGAAAGACCCTAAATGAGAATGATGAATCTAGATTAGTTACTGTGGAAATATCTTTGATATGTCTGTTAACTTTGTGTTTGAACGATAAAATTCAACTCTGATTTCTGAGTTTAGTTGGAAAAAGAGATTGAGAGACTTCAGTAGAAGATCACCTGAGGTTATTTTTCTTTCAATAGTGCAGCAAAGATTTGAAAACTGAAGAGGAAATGAAACATAGCCATCTAGTGGATGCAACTTTAAGAGCTATAAGCATAAAGTACCATGAGCTCATATAAAAATCTCTCAAGGGTCATTATTAGGCATTCAAGCTAATCACTCCTTATCACACAAAGGAGCACTATACATGTGTATTACTAAATACCTTAAAATTTTAATGAGAAGGGAAACATTACGTCTGGCAGTTGAACTACAGCATTCTGTACATACCCTAATTGAACTAGCATAACATTGTCGTAAGCTATACACATTTTTCCATTGTAATATGTATTAATAAGATGTTTTAAATTATATAACTCCAGTAGTGCTTTTTATTCTGAAATGTTATATTCTGAAATGTTGCTGGAAAATATCTAGTTCCCTCTTTCCTATATAAATTAACCTATTATTATGGTTGAAGCACAGATTTACTCACTCACTTCCTTCTGTAGAATACATTTTAGTCATTGTGGGCTTATACACTTGATTGATGCAAAAATGAATTATTTTCTAGGAGCAAGATAATGCTGTACAAAGTATGCACAAGAAAGTAGAAAAATTAGAAGCTGAACACATGGACTGCTCTGACCTTTTACGGCGACAAACAAATGAGCTTGAATTTAGTACTCAACGAGAGGAACGTCTTAGAAAAGAATTTGAGGTATATTTTCTCATTCTTTTATAAGATATATATGTTACCCAGTCAGTAATTTGAGGTCAGAGAAAGTTTTACTCTGCAATAAAATATAAAGCTATTTTTTTGCATTTATTTTTATTGAATATTTGGCTTCTTTGAAAAATTTTGTATCACAGTAAATTTTATTTTGCTCCTAATTTTTAAAATCTATCCATTTTTCACAATTACTTCTCATGGAATATTTGGAAAGTTTGAGGGTAATTGTTTACATTATAAGGTTGAGGAAGTAACACAGGAAAGGATTTTATACACATAACATTCAGTTCTAGTTTTGCAGTTTGAATCATGTATAGTAGCTGTATGGTTTTGTGGAATGCTTTTCAGAAAAGGTAAGACTTCAGATGGGGAAGGAGCATCAGTTTACAAATGAAAAATATGATTTTTATGAGGCAGTGATACTGATAATCACTTTAATTAATCTTAAGAGAATTCCAGTTTAATTGTTTTTAAAATTTCCTTTTGCTTTATGGAAAATTAAGTATTCTAATAGATGAAGTTTTGTTCTAAACATAATTTGTAATTGTTATTAGGTAAATAAACATGTATAAAGAGAATTGAATGATAAAATGCTAGAGGTGGTTTTGTTAGACTCACTGCTGTCATTTAACATTGTTCTGAGAATTTTAGCCAAAGATATACGTAAAGGCAAGAACAGCAATGAGAATGATAATTTTTGGAAGGAGAGCTGTATGATTCTTATTGTGTTCAGATGATATGCTTATAACTCTGGATACTTAAGAAAATCAACTTTGAAATTATTGACACAAGCAAGAACATTCAATAAGGAGGCCAGGAAGAAAATAGTATATAACAATTATGCTTACATTCTTACATACCCGCAATAATCAGAGAATAAAATACAAATAAGTTTTCTTCACCATAGTGACAAAATAGGAATACAATTAACAACAAATACATTAAAAATTATGAAATTTACCTGAGAGTCTTATAAGAAAATGGTGAGACATTTTGGGAACACAACACTGTAAAGATAGTGAATTTTCCCTAGATGATACTATGGGTTTAAGCAGTTCCAATAAAAAATTCAATGGAATTACTTTGGGAAGACAGACTCTGAAATTCATGTGGAAGACTAAAGAGCCGGATGCAAGTCTCTAATACATTTTGATAAGAGTAATGACTGGAGACTTGTTATACCAGAAGTTCATACACACTGTGAAGATTCAGTGAAGTGCCATTTGCGGTTTTTTGATTGTATGCAACAGAAACCAACTTTGGTTAACTTAAAGTGGGAATTTGGTGAAAGAATATGGGAATCATAGTCACAGAATCAGGAGGAACACTGAGGAGTCAGACTCAGAAAGCCTGTGACTCCCAGAGCATCTCCAGAGGTCTTAGGAGCACAAATGATGGATGAAGTGGGATGAATTGGTACCAATAATTTTCATTGTTTTTGTAACTTTACTCAGGATTCAAATCCCAGAAAGAGAACATGTGATTGAAAGAGGTAACTTGCTGCAAATAAATCTCTCTCATTTCTACTAAAAAAAAAAATTCTTATAGAGAAAATCACGGTGTTGGTACCAAAAATAAGAGGACAAGATTGTTGAGTGGCCAGAAAGTACAATAATTCTAAGACCAGACTTTCTATGAGATGGAACTGAAAGGCCAGTAGGAGACTATATATAAAAATTTAGTATAGTAAAATATAGTTTTAAATCAGTGAAGATGGGAAAGACTATTCAGAGAATTGTGTTGAAACAATTGCCTAACTATTTGGGACAAGGTAAAATTAGATTCCTATCTTATATTCTAAAATAAATTCCAGTGGATTAAAGAGAATGGAACATTAAAGCAATGATAAACTAAGAAGAAGAAAATTTAGATTAATATTTTTCTGTGATCTGAGTGCAGTATGACTTATTACTAATCATTAAAGCAGAGGGACAAAATCATAAAGGAATAGATTTATAGCTTTGACTCTGAAAAATTAAAGTCGTACATAAGTAAAACCCCTACTTCAAATAAAATAAAAAGACAACCTAATGAGACAAATATTTACAGGAAAGGGTAAATATATCTTTATTTCCATGTCTGTCTTATCTCTATATCTAAATCCCCTACTCTTTGGTAAGGAAAAGGGGAAAACCTTTATAAAAAAAATATACCAAGGACATCAAAGAAGATATGATATGAAAGAAAATTTTTTAAAATTTATTTTATTTTTTTCGGATATACATCATATTTTGAATTTTGTGTACATTACATCATGTTCACCACCCGAAAACTAATTATAGTCCATCCCCTCACATGTGAGCCTAATCACCCCTTTTGCCCTCTCCCCTCCCCCCTTCCCCAATGGTAACCACCAATCCAATCTCCAATGATATGTGTTTTTTTTTTGTCGTTTTTATCTTCTACTTATGAATGAGATCATATGGTATTTGACTTTCTCCCTCTGACTTATTTCACTCAGCATAATACCCTCAAGGTCCATCCATGTTGTCACAAATGGCCGGATTTCGTCATTTCTTATGGCTGAGTAGTAGTCCATCATGTATAAATACCACATCTTCTTTATCCATTCGTCCCTTGATGGGCACCTAGGTTGCTTCCATATCTTGGCTATTATGTATAATGCTGCAGTGAACATAGGGGTGCAAGTATCTTTATGCCTTTGTGTTTTCAAGTTCTTTGGATAAATACCCAGCAGTGGAATAGCTGGATCATATGGTAGATCTATCCTTAATTTTCTGAGGATACTCCATACTGCTTTCCATAGTGGGTACACCAGTTTGCACTGTCACCAGCAGTGAACAAGGGTCCCCTTCTCTCCACACCCTCTCCAACATTTGTTGTTTCCTGTCTTGTTAATTATAGCCATTCTGACCAGAGTGAGGTGATACCTCATTGTAGTTTTGATTTGCATTTCCCTGATAGCTAATGATGTTGAGCATCTTTTCATATGCCTGTTGGCCATCTGTATATCTTCTTTGGAGAAATCTCTGTTCAGATCTTTTGCCCATTTTCTAATTGGATTGTTGGTTTTTTTGTTGTTGAGCTGTATGAGATCTTTGTATATTTTGGATATTAACCCCTTATCTGATATATGGTTTGCAAATATCTTCTCCCAATTGTTAGGTTGTCTTTTCGTTTTGTTGATGGTTTCCTTTGCTGTGCAGAAGCTTTTTAGTTTGATGTAGTCCCATTTGTTCATTTTTTCTTTTGTTTCCCTTGCCCGGTCAGACATGGGACTTGAAAATATGCTGCTCAGGCCGATGTCATAGAGCGTACTGTCTATCTTTTCTTCTAGAAGTCTCATGGTTTCGGGTCTTACATTCAAGTCTTTAATCCATTTTGAGTTGATTTTTGTGCATGGTGAAGGGAATGGTGTACTTTCATTCTTTTGCATGTGGCTGTCCAGTTTTCCCAACACCATTTATTGAAGAGACTCTCCTTTCTCCATCGTATGCTCTTGGCTCCCTTGTCGAATATTAGCTGTCCATAAGTGTGTGGGTTTAATTCTGGGCTCTCAATTCTGTTCCATTGAGCTGTGTGTCTATTTTTGTGCCAGTACCATGCTGTTTTGGTTACTATGGCTTTGTAGTATAATTTGAAATCAGGGAGTGTGATACCTCCAGCTTTGTTCTATTTTCTCAGGAGTCCTTTGGCTATTCGAGGTCTTTTGTTGTTCCTGAAAGAAAAATTTCAGACGGACAACAAACACATGAAAAATGTTTAACCTCGTCATGATGTAAGAAAGACTATAACACTTGTAATACTAAGATTAAAGACAGCGATAGTACCCAGTGTTGGTGAGGGTGGTGTTAAAACTTCCCATACCTTGCTAGTAGGAGCGTAAATTTATAAAACCTTGACAGAGTCCCATTTGGCAAATTTACAGGCTCTGTCCTCAAAAAATTATCACATGCTTCTGGGCCTCTCTTTCTCCTGCCCCATCTCCTCCATGTCTCTCTAGGCCTATGACACAGCCATCATCCCAGGACATCCTTACCCTCTGTTGGATCCCGTTTCCTAGGTCCCATGCCTCCCTTGTTTCAATGGAATACAAGGTCTAGTGGTTTCTAAAGAAAGGGTGTATGGGAGCTAAATTTTATGTTATCTTGCATGTTTGAACATGTTTTTATCAATAAGGTATTAGGGTAGATATAATTTCGCTGAAGATAGAATTTTAGGTTGAAAGACATTTCCTCTCAGATTTCGAAGGCCTTGACTCACTGATTCCCAGTCTCTTCTGTTGCTGTTGAGAGACCTGATGCCGTTCTGATTTGTGCTCCTTTGTTGGTGACTCTTTTCTCACTTTCTTCCTCTGAAAGTTTTCTTCATCCTCTATTTTTTTTAAACTTTTTTTTTAAATGGAAAACTTTAAATATATAAGAAAGGTAGACAGAGTAGTATAATGAACCTAATGTACCCATCACCAGGTTCAACAATTATACATTTATGGGCGATCTTGTATCATTTATCCCCCATTTACTTTCCTCTCTCCCTATTATGATGAAACAAATCTCAGGCATTGTATCATTTCAGCTTTAAGTATTTCGAGGCTGGCCCCATGGCCGAGTGGTTAAGTTCGTGTGCTCTGCTTTGGCAGCCCAGGGTTTCCCTGGTTCGAATCCTGGGTGTGGACATGGCACTGCTCATCAAGCCATGCTGAGGCGGCATCCCACGTGCCACAACCAGAAGGACCCACAACTAAAAATACACAACTGTGTACCGGGGGGGCCTTTGGGAGAAAAAGGAAAAATAAAATCTTAAAAAAAAAAATTTTCATTATGATTTCTAAAAAATAAGGGGTCTTTTATCAAACTCAAGTTGTTTAATAGTAATTACTTAATATAATCAAATGTCCAGGCATTATTCAAATTTCAGATTGTCTCACAAATGGCACAAATGTATATGATTGCAGTTAGTTTGAATCAGAATTCCAATTAAGTCTACACATTATACTTTATTGATACGTTTCTTAAAAATCTCTTTTAATCTATAGGTCCTCCATCTGTAGCTTTCTTTTTTTCTTGTGATGTATTTGTGAAGACACCAAGTTACTTGTGCTGTCAAGTTCCCACTGACTGAAATTTTAGAATATCAAAAAAACAAAACAATTTTTCTTAGTGTAGATCTTTTTTATTCAATATGCAGGGCATTTGGTGGCCATTTTCATTAGGAGACTCATATCCTTGATTTTGAGGAATTCGCCCATTTTATTTCTTCCTAATTTTCTCCTTTGGGTTTTTTCTGCTCTCTCCTTCATGGGCTTTTATTATTCAAGTGTTAGACCAACTGGATTGATGTTTTACTTTTCTTACCTTTCTCGTCTTTTTCTCTGTCTTTTTGTTGTTGTTCCTTCTGGGGAGATTTACTTGACTTTACTTTTATCTTCTAATTGAATATTTTCTTTTTCTTTCTTTTTTTTTTTTGAGGAAGATTAGCCCTGAGCTAACATCTGCTGCCAATCTTCCTCTTTTTGCTAAGGAAGACTGGCCCGGAGCTAACATCTGTGCCCACCCTCCTCTACTTTATATGTGGGATGCCTACCACAGCATGGCTTGACAAGCAGTGCCATGTCTGCACCCGGGATCTGAACCGGCGAACCCTGGGCTGCCGAAGTGGAATGTGTGAACCTGACTGCTGTGCTATGGGCCAGCCCTGAATATTTTCTTTTTTTATTTTAAATTTATGAGAGCTCTTGTTCTCTGTACCATTTTTATGGCATCCTGTTCCTATATTATGGCTACTGTATTCATGTTTATTCAGTAAATACTTATTGAAAGTGTCAGGCACACTTCTGAGGCATAGCAGTGAACAAAACAAAGCCTCTTCCCTCTTGAAATTGACACTCTAGTCAGAGAGAGTCACACATTAAATGAAACAAAACGCGATAAGCCCTGTGGAGAGGAGTAAAGCAGACTTGGGGAGGTAATGAGTGATGGGACAGGACGGTTCCCCTTTTATGTTAGTGGTCATGCAAGGCTGACTTGATAAGATGGCATTTGAGCACGGACCTGAAGGAAGAAAGGGATTGAGCCATGTGGATATCTGGGGGAAGAACATTCTAGGTAAAAGGAATAGAAAGTGCAAAGGCCGTGAGATGTGAGTGTGCTTGGAATGTTTGAGGAATAGCAAGTAGGCCATTGTGACCGAAATGGAATGAGCAAGAGAGAGACTAGTAGGATATATAGAATGGTAGGCAGATTTTATAGAATCTTGAAGGTCTTTTGTAGTTCATTGTAAGAACCTGGACGTTTTTCCTGAGTGAGATGGAAAGCCATTGGAAGGTTTTGAGCAGAGGAGTGACATATCCTCTCTGATTTGTTTTAAAAGCATCATTCTCTATACTTTTTGGAGAATAGATTGTTTAAGAGGCCATTTAGGAGACTATTAAAGTAATCTAGATGACAGATTATGGTATTTTAGACCAAGGTAGTGGTAGAGGAGGTGGTCAGTTTTGTATGTATTTTAGAAGATAGAACCAATAGGATTTGTGGATTAATTGGACCTGGCTTGTGAGAGGGAAGAAAGGGAGTAAAGGATAATGCCAAAGATTTTGGCTTGAACATATGGGTGAATGGCATTACCATTTAGTCACTGGCAAAGACTGCATGTGGGGTAGATTTGGGAGGGATCAGGAGTTAGGTTTTAGATATGCTAAATTTGACATGCCCACTAGACATCCAAGTGGAGCTGTTGGGTTGGCAGTTGAATATATGAGTATTGGTCTTAGGGAAGCCTCACTGTAGGATCATAAGGCGATGTGCCAAATATTCACTGGGACATTTTGAAATGTTACAATCTATAGATCTTTTCTCTGTTGTTTCTTTAGTTTCTGCAAAGAGTGATCCGAAAATGGAGGAAGAATCTGGGTATCTTCAGAATGCAGACTTTTTTCTGGTTTCAGTCTTGCACGCCCCCCCTCCTCCCCACCCCATGTATCCCTATGTTCAGCCTCTGCTTTAGATTCACGTTCTCCAGATAATAAACCTCCAGTTTGTGTAGTGATTAGGGAGGGATAGTTGTTTGGCTAGTTGGGGTGGAGGTGGATGCTTGGAAGGTTAATTTCTCATACTGGTGATATTTAAAAAGACTTTATTGCGATATAATTTGTATGCACAAATTCACTCACTTATAGTGTGCAGTTCAGTGACTTTTAGAATGTTCACAGAGTTGTGCAACTATGACCACAATCAATTTTAGAATGTTTTTTCATCACCTCAGTAAGAAACCTCATACCCACTAGCCATGACTCTCCTGTTCCCCATCCCTGTCAGTCCTCAGCAACCATTCATCTACTTTCTGCTTCTATAGATTTGTGTATTCTGGACTTTTCCTATTAATGGAATCATGCAGTATGTGGTCTTTTGTGATTGACTTTTTCTTCACTTAGCATGATATTTTCAGGATTCATCTTTGTTGTATCATGTATCAATAGTTTATTCCTTTTTATTACTGAATAATATTCCATTGTATTATATACAACATTTTGTATATCCATTCATCAGTTGATAGACATTTGTGTTGTTTCCGCTTTTTGGCTTTTATGAATAATGCTTCTATGAACATTTGTGTACAAGTTTTTGTGTGGACGTGTTTTCAGTTCTCTTGGGTATATACTTAGGAGTGAATTGCTGGGTCATATGGTAACTCTATGTTTAACTTTTTGAAGAACTGTCAGACTATTTTACACAGTGGTGGCACCATTCTACATTCCCACTACTGATGTATGAGGGTTCTAATTTCTCCAGATCCTCACCAAAACTTGTTATTGTCAGTCTTTTTGACTATAGCCACTCTAGTAGGTGAGTAATGGTATCTGATGTGGTTTTGCTTTGCAGTTCTCTAATGACTAATGATTTTGAGTGTCATTTCTTGTGCTTATTAGCCATTTGTATATTGTTGGAGAAATATCTATTCAGATCCATTGTCTGTTTCTTAATGGGTTATTTGTACCATATGAATGTAAGTTGTTAATAATAGGGGAAATTGTGTGTGGCTTATATAGGAACTCTCAGTAATAATGCCAAATATGAACTTGGTAAAAAAATTACTCATACTTTTACCACACATGGTCTAATTTTATATAATGTTAGATAAATAAAAATGAAATTATCTTCTAGGTAATATTTTTAGCTTATTTGTCACTTGTGCCGAACATTTTTTCAGGCCAGTAAATTCAGGAATATATCATATTTTACGTCATCATTTTTTTTAACATTATGTGGTTTGTGAATGGCCTACTAAAAAAGGATTAGAATAGAGTTAAAGTTCTGAATATACTTAGAATTTTAGAAAATCCTTTAGAAGTCACTTTAAGGATGATGTAAAACTCTATGATCATCACTAAAAACGCTTTAATTGACTTATAGGTATGAAGAAGTACTAGGTAACAGTGATTTCTTTTTTGTTGATAAGCCCATGTTGATAAGTTTCTTGGTAAGCCCATTTTGACTCAATTGAGGAAATGTCTAATGCCTAAACTTTCGGATTTGTTTTTGGATAACTCAGTATTGACTTTTTCATTGTAAATACTTACCTGCCTCAATTTCTTTTTTTATTGATTGATGTGGTATGTATATAATTGTTTTAGACTAGTCTTAACTTTGTAGTTTTTCTTAGCTACTCTGTGAGTACTTTTGTAAGACCAGGTCTCTACTTTTGGAGAATTTGAAGCTTTGAGGTTAGTCCAGGTAGTCTCTATTTTTGTTCAACTTATAAGAATTTTATAAGTGGACAAACATAGTCCTCTGACTTATCTATGCTTCTTCATATTTAGACACCTTTAAAAATTTTGCTTTGTATTTAAGTGAGTGTATTTTTGTATTTGCTATTTGAACAGAAGATGACACAATGAAGGAGAAGTTGAATTTCTAGAGAGTATTTTATGCTAATTTTATGTTCAATTTTGGAGACATTAACTACTAGTAATTCTAGGTACTTAAGTAATTGTCAGTAGTATTTTTTAAAAGATTAATGTAATATAATAATAAAGAGGAAAATTGTTAAAATTTTAATTTAATATAACACATTATTTAATGTCAGTAATATCATTCTAAAGCAACTAATATAGTAGACATTTAGCCTAATAAATGTTTTAAATTTTAGTGAAGCTTTTTAACAGTTGCATTTCATGAAAAGCAGATTTCTTCATGTGCCTGAGCCAAAGAAGTTTACATATATATATATTTTTCAATCTGATAAGCTATATACCATTGTGTGGCTTAATCATCTTAACATGGATCAATAGTTTCTTAGATTAAAAGAAAAAACCAACTCCCAATCCAATTTTCTAAATGTGGTGCTAGATACCACAGAACCAGGGGAAAAGTGAACTGGAAAAAGAAATATCCATGGCTTTTATAAACCTCTTTGCAACTAGAGGAATTTTTTTTTTATCATGGGAAATAAGCTTAACTCAATAAGAAAAGAGAAAAGAGAAGATGCAAACCTAATTCCGAGAGAACTGAAGGATCTTGTGAAGATTACAGTGGAGAGAGAACAGTCTTTGCAAATAAATTCTGAATTGCTTCTGTCAGTCATTTTCTATATTATAGTAACATAAAAAGGGTAGAATATAGCCTTTTCTCTACACATATTCTACACTCAAGTGAAAAAGGAAAAGAAAAATGAATCTCACTTTTCATATTGTCCATAAAGGCCAGCTCATATGTCTCATCTTTTTAAAGTCATCATGTGATTGTAGGAATTATTTTTAAACACCTATTTTTGTTGATTACTCACTATAAAGTAGGTAAATGATGAAATTACCTGGGTTATACAATTATGCTTGTAAGTCTTATACATTTTTGTATTTATATTCATAATGGATTTTAAAATTGGAAGTTCATTAAAAAATTTGTTAAATACTGAAGCTTTTGTTGCCAGAAAAGGTAAAGGTGATTTTTAAGGATGCTAAGTTAATTTATTACCCTGCTACTCAGAATTTGTGGCCTATAAATTATGTTCCTGAAGTTTCCTATTTCCATTATCTGTGGTTTCTTTCAGTATACCTACAAGTAATAACTTTTTTCCCTTTAAACTGCTTAATAATTTGAGTGATATGCTTCATTATGCATTCCTTGTGAATAAAAATAATTGCTATGTTCTCCAATTTTGTTTCCTATAGTCATCTTGTTGCCTTCATCTGCCTGTTCTGAATGCGTTAAGCCTCTGATTGTTTTGCCATCCTCGGTGACTAACCCTGAGGTTCCTCTCCTGAAACTGCACAGTTAACCATGGTCAGCATGACTGCACAGAGAACTCTGAATATTTGTATATTCAGCTGTTGCTTGAATCTGCTGTGTAATTTTAGAGTGAGGAACACTTTAAGTTAGCCAGTTTATGTAAAGTAATCTGGAGGATTCTGGAAAACAAGTATGATTTGGCTATCAATGAAATAGTTGCAAATGAACTGTAATTCATAGCAGAGAAATATAAGGAGTGTCCCTTAGAGGCAATTCAGTTTTCATCCACGACAAAGGTCTTCTCTTCCTTACTTACAGTGGAAATGCTTATAGATGTGTCAGCACCCCTCTGGCCTTATATTAAAGGGTGAGGACTTAGCATGGTCTCTGGCATATGGTAGGTGCTCTTTAAATGTCCCATTTTCCTTTTTGGTTGGCGTATCTAGTAAAGTAAATATCAATGAGATTATCATGAAAAGATGCAAACTTGTTCCTTTTTTTAAAAAATAATCTTGTAAGTGTTTTTATAAAGTAGCATTCACTTAATGGGGTTAGGAATAAATATAACATGTTTGGATTTCTGGGTAGAAATCCAGCAGTTCCCATGTTCTGAGTCACAAAAGGATTAATTTTGCCTCTGACTAGAGTTGTTTTTCTCACATAGTGTGCTGCCTACATGCAAAGTAAGAGAGCTACTTAAAAAAAGCCAAATCTTCAAATCAGATGCCTTAAAGATTGAAAATATTATGTACTATATTGTATTGTAAAACATACCATACTCTTGTGTCAAATGACAAAATACATATGAAACTCCTTTGAGAACTGTAAAATATTAGTATTCAATTGTAGGATTGATATCATTAATGACCTTAATATAAGTACACTCTTTCGTGTAGACATGACACTCAGCAATATGAGTGCTTACTTAAAAAAAAAAAGAGCCCATATTAAAAGTCAGACTAATTGAATAATAACATTACTTTTCAAATTCTTTGATTAGGACAAGGATGATAAATAGTAAAGGACTCATAGGGGCTGGCCTGGTGGTGCGGTGGTTAAGTGCACACTTTCCGCTTTGGTGGCCCGAGGTTCGCCGGTTTGGATCCCGGGTGTGGACATGGCACTGGTTGACACGCCATGCTGTGGTAGGCGTCCCACGTATAAAGTAGAGGAAGATGGGCGCGGATGTTAGCTCAAGGCCAGTCTTCCTCAGCAAAAAGAGGAGGATTGGCAGCAGATGTTAGCTCAGGGCTAATCTTCCTCAAAAAAAAAAAAGGACTCATAGATTGTTCTTCATTATGACTCCACAATGTATGACTCAAGTTAAGTGGTATGATATTATGGTGCTTCTGTTTTTCAGATACTTGTCAAATAGTTAGAAACTTTGACCCTTTAAGATGTCTTTTTTGGTAATGAAAAGTACTTTGACATCTTCAGTTTAAGACATCAATGTACAGTACTACTCTTTTCCCCCCCAACACAGGTAGGGAATAGGTATGTGGTTAATTGTGAATACACATATAATAAATTATTTATGGCCACTCACATATAACAAAGTATACTTACCACTAAAGTAACCGTTATAGAATTAATCAGTTTATGATGATTCAGTTTGTTAGAATCATCTTTTTGAAGCTGAATTATTACTATATTGGTTACTTGTGAAAGTGTCCATTAATGGGAAATATCAGGTGATGAAATCTGGAAAAAAAAATAAACAGCCGCTTTCTATTTACACAGCTGTTGATATTCTGGGGTAAACTTTGTGCACCCGTTTTGGAAACAGTGCTATATAACTCACTGCTGAGAAATCTCTCACTCGTGTGTACTTGCGTGATGTTTCCTCCCCTGTTCTCTTGATAGCCAGTTTAGTGGGCTAAATTGCATGTATCCAAGTTTTTCTGTTTGGTTAATTCCTTTAAGTTCATGTATACCTCTGAGCTGGATATATTCTATTTAAGGAGGAAAGGATGTAGCAGGAGCTGTTTTTGCCCAGTCTTTCAGCAGATTTGTTGTACACACGTTTTCATAACGTCTGTGAAACTTTTGCAGCAGGCCGTGGAAGCCATGGGAGCACCAGTGCTGGGGAGAACAGAGGTGGTCTGCGTCTGCATTTTCAGTTCTGCTGCTGAACTGGAGTTGGCAGCTCATGGCCCGAGTTGTGATAAAATAGCACGTACCAGAGTTGGACACGACCCATCCGTCTCTATATTACCTTCTTCAAAGAATGAACACTCACTTTTCTCGAGTGGATTATCTAATTGAGCTTAATGTGATTTAAGTCATAAATTAAAAAAAAGGTACAATGAACACGTAGTATTTACTGAAATAAAAATCTCTTGGCAGTGTATTGCGGTAGAGAAGGACATGACAACCGTCTAATAAAGGATAAAATCTGGGATCATTTTGTGTTACATGAAGAACTCTGCTGTTCATCATCTTAGGGAGCGGACACGTAATACTTGCCTTACAGGCAAACTTGTATATAGTTAAATTGATCTGTGGTACATATGAATTTGTGCTGGATTTTGTATTTTGATCTGAATTCTGTTGTGTTTCCTGCCCTTGTTTTGTTGATTATATTGGGATTGGATCCTAATGAGACAGTTTGTGATGGTTGTGCTAGTTCTCTTAGGCAGTCTTACCGGAAAACAAATTCTGTGAACAGCATGTTGATGTTCCTCTAGCACCCTCTGCTGGATGTAAGAATTAATTCACCAGACGAAAAGTTTAAAAGATAGATGTATTACGAGGGCTTTCATTTAATTATGTCTAGCAACAAAGCCCACTCTTGGAAGGAGTTTGTTTAAAGATTTGAAGATTTTTTTTGCTGTCCTTTCTGATTAATTGATACTTTTAGTAATAATAAACCGTTTATAAATTTGTTTTCTTCTGGACATTTCATTTAAAACAAGAGGGTATGAAAATAAAGATGTGATCTCTGGTTTATTATTTCAACCTATTTGATTTTGGTCTAGGCAGGAAAAATAGAACCTCTTCTTGACTTTTAGAGTGAAAATCAGATAATTAATTAATATGACATAACATATACATTAGAAATGGAAAGAAGACTTGAATTGTTGATTCTTTTATCTTAGAATCACTGAATAGTTTGCATTTTAATAAAATATAAGAGTATTATTTTGATAGAGAAGCTTACACATATGCTTTTTGGAATCTGAAAAAATACATATTAACATTATCAGCCTAGTTTCTTCCCTATAACTGCCCTTTATTAGCGTTTTGCTTGTTTTGATCCTTTTTCTCAATTGTCTGTGGGCTATTTCGTTGTGACTGGTTAGACTTCTGACTTATGGAGTCTAAAATGAGCGCCGGAATGCTGAGAAAGTTGCCTAATTCTTTAAGGATAGGAACTTCATCTTGTGGCATTTACATAAACTTTTTTTTTTTTTTTTAACTAGTGTTCGGACTACCTAGGGTAATGCTCATTTTAATCTGGCTCAACATAAGAATTTCTCTGCTATAGTATGCACCATGGTTCATACCTGCAACCCATGGGGGTCCCTTGTTCTAAGAATTCAAAGTCAGCATTTAGAGGGAAATTTTTTTCACAAATCAAGAAGCTTGACTTAGGTGAGTGTCACTTCTTTGACATTGTCTTTGGTTCTTCCACTCAGGGATTTTAAAAAAATTTTTCATTGAGATGTGCTTCATATATCATAAAATTCACCCATTTATACAATTCAGTGTGTTTTAGTATATTTACAAAGTTGTGCAACCATTACCACTATCAAATTCCAGGACGTTCTTATCACCCCAGTAAGAAACTTCATGCCCATTGGCGGTCAGTACTCATTCCTCCTTCCATCTAGCTAGTGGCAACCATTAACACACTTTCTGTCTCTATGGATTTGCCTATTCTGGACATTTCATATAAATGAAATCATACAATATGTGGTGTTTTGTGTCTGATTTTTTCACTTAACATATTTTCAAGGTTCATCTATATTGTAGCATATATTGGTACTTAATTCCTTTTTATGGCTGAATAATATTTTGTTGTATGGATATAACACATTTTGTGTATCCATTCATCAGTTGATGGATATTTGGGTCGTTTCCAGTGTTTGGATATTATGAAAAACGCCACTATGAACATTTGTGTATAAGTTTTTGTTTGAACATGTTTTTCTCTTGGGTATATAAACAGGAGTGGAATTGCTGGATTGTATGGTAACTCTGTTTAACTTTTTGAGAAACTGCCAAATTGTTTTCCATAGTGGTGGTACCATTTTACATTCCCATCAGTAGTGTATGAGATTTCCAATTTCTCTACATCCTCACCAATGCTTATTATTTTCCATTTTTAAAATTATAGCCATCACAATGGGCATGAAGACGTATCTCTTTGTGGCTTTGATCTGCGTTTCCCTAATGTCTAATGATGTTGAGCATCATTTCACATACTTATAGGCCATTTGCTTATCTTCTTTGGAGAAATTTTTATTCAAGCCCTTTACCCATCTTTAAAATTGATTTGTCTGTCTTTTGTTGTAAGAGTTCTTTATATATTCTGGATACTAAATCCTTATCAGATATATGATTTGTAAATATTTTCTCCCATTCTCTAGGTTGTCTTTTCACTTTCTTCATAATGTTCTTTGATGCTGAGAAGTTTAAAATTTTGATGAAGTCCAATGTATCTGTTTTTTATTTTATTATTTATTTATTTATTTTGAGGAAGATTAGCCCTGAGCTAACATCTGCTGCCAATTCTCCTGTTTTTGCTGAGGAGGACTGGCCCTGAGCTAACATCCTTGCTCATCTTCCTCTACTTTATATGTGTGACGCCTACCACAGCATGGCTTGCCGAGCGGTGCCATGTCCACACCTGGGATCCGAACTGCTGAACCCCGGGCCGCTGAGGCAGAATGTGTGCACTTAACTGCTGCACCACTGGGCCGGCCCCTATTTTTTCTTTTGTTGTCCCTGCTTTTGGTGTCATATCTCAGAATCTGTTGCCAAATCTGAGGTCATGAATATTCACCCCTGTATTTTCTTCTGATAGTGTCATGGTTTTAGCTCTTTTGTTTAGGTCATTGATCCATTTTGAATTCATCTTTATATGTGATGTGAAGTAGGGGTCCAGATTATTCTTTTGCATGTGTATATTCGGTTGTCTCAGTACCATTTAATGGAAAAATGATTCTTTCTCATTCAGTGGTCTTGGCACCCTTGTCAAAAATCAATTGACCACTGATGCCTGGGTTTATTTTTGGACTCTCAGTTCTTTTCTGTGAATCTATATGTCTTTCCTTATGCTAGTTTCACACTGTTTTGATTACTGTAGCTTTGTAGTAGTTTTGAAATCAGGAAATGTGACTCTTCCAACTTTGTTCTTCTTTCTCAGGATTGTCATGTTGACTTTTCGAGAAGTCCTTTAGTAAAGAAAATTGTTTGGCTTTAGTCCTTTGTTTCTCACATGCTTATGATGATGAAATTGCTTTTTTGTATAATAGCTAATAACATCCTATGGGATTAATATTTGGTGTGAAACATGTCCTGAGAAAGATGAAAGTGAGTATGAAGGGAATATTTTCTTTGATTTATCTTAATATTTCAACAATATAGGTAGGAATTGATTGATTTAAACTCCCACCTTCCCATTTACTTTTGCTGTTTAGGTATAAATGGCTTAATTTATTCTAATAATCTTTTGTTGTCAAAATATAATTTTGTTGGGTAAATAATGATACCAGCACCATACTTTCTCATTAACCTTAATACTTTGCTTTCATTGCTGTTTAAAAAAAATTTTCATTGGCTGGCTCTGTGGCCGAGTGGTTAAGTTCATGCACTCCGTTTCAGTGGCCCAGGGTGTCGCTGGTCCAGATCCTGGGCGCGGACATGGCACCACTCATCAAGCCATGCTGAGGCAGCATCCCACATGCCACAACTAGAAGGACCCACAACTAAAAATATACAACTGTGTATCAGAGGGCTTCGAGGAGAAAAAGGAAAAATAAAATCTTAAAAAGAAAAATTTTCAATATGGAAAATTTCAATGACACATGAAAGTAGAACGAACACTATAATAACTCTCTGTGCCTATCACTCAGCTTCAACAGCTATCAACTTATGGCCAATATTCTTTCGGGAACCAACCCCTTACTTATAACTCTCAGCTTTGATGATTTTAAAACAAATCCAGGCATCATATAATTTCATCCGTGAACACTTTAGTATGTATTTTAAAAAGCTAGGAGTTTTAAATAATACCAATTGTTATCACACATAAAAAAGTAATTAAAATCTCTTAGTATTAAATATCCAAATTTCCTCATTTCCGGTTTTTCTGAATGTCTTGAGTCTTCAGACTAAACTATGAATATGTGCTAGTTTCTTCTTTCAGTGGATATAAATATCAGATTTTACCTTCAAAGAGATTATACTTAAAGTATCAACTTATTCTTTTGGATTTAAATTATCTTTAGACCCAAAAGGATCATATTTGGACTTACTGCTTTATCTGCCCTCTGGAAAAAGATCTTTTCTAGTGTATTAACTCGTTAAGAACTATGATTGACAGGATTGCACAATCTAAATAAAGCAAATAGTTCAGTGTAAAAAATATTTTTTGGGTTTCATGTTTGTGAAACGCAAAGTGGTTAAGTCCCTAAGAAGAGTTGCTTCTTGACTATGAAGGCCATTAGTAGCAAGTGATATCTGAAGAGGCCTCTAGAGAAGAAGAGATATCTGTGTTTATGCTCTGCACCCTAACAGAAGTTACGGGAATTACTTTGCTCAAAGAAAAGTGTAGTCTTTTCTTACTTATTTATAGACTGCTTGATTAGTTTGTGGATTATCCGGCTTTTAATTTATGCCCCTTCTTGTTATGATCCATTACCATCTCTGTCTGTAAACAAAAAGAAATGGTGAGAGAAAAAGGGAAAAAATCAAATTAATCAAATTGAGCGTTTAAAAAAAGCTTCACCTTAGGCTAAATGATAGAATAAACATAATGAATAGAAACTTATTTCTTGCCCAAATTTTAGCTAGGAAAGAAAATCAGATTAGTAATGTCTTTCTCCGTCACTATCCCACTGTCTGTATTTGACAGGACTCTCAGCATGGCTGTTCTTTGCTGCTGGTATCTTGAGACATGTGCAGGTGGTGTTGCCATAACCCTTCCTGCCCAGACCCTAATAGGCTTTTGGTGATGACCAGTTCCCTCTTTGGGACTAGGAAACCAGTGCTTCCCAGGGTTGCATTTTCTCAACAAAAATGGCATTCAGAAATAAAGCTCTTGATTTCTGCTTCTGGCCAGAAGTGGACTCTTGCCTGAAAACTTAATATGTTAAATGTTATCTTAGTGAACCTTTTGCTTTGTGAAAAACACTCTTAAGAGAATGAAAAGACAAGCTGTAGACTGGGAGTAAATATTTGCAAATCACATATCCAACAAATGACTCGTATCTAGATTATATAATGAACTCGCAAAACTCAATAATAAAAAACAAACAACCCAATTTAAAAAATGGAGAAGAGGTTTGAGGAGATACTTCACCAAAGAAGATATGCAGATGGGTAATAAATAACATGAAAAGATGCTTAATGTCGTTAGTCATTAGGGAAATGCAAATTGAAACTAAAATGAGATACCGTTATGTGCCTATTTGAATGTCTAAAAACCCCCAAAAAACAAAAACAGAAAAAACCAAAAATGACCATGGCAAGCGTTAGTGAGGATGCATAAAATTGGAAGTAATTTGGAAAACAGTTTTTCAGTTTCATAAAACATTAAACTTTAAACATAAAACATACTATTTGACCCGGTCATTCTACCCTTCACTATTTACTCCAGAGAAATGAAAGTGTTTGTCCATAAAAGACTTGTACACAAATGCTCATAGCAGTTTTATTTGTAATAGCCCAAACTGGATGCAACTCACATGTCCATCAACAGGTGAATAGATAAACCAGCGTGGTGTATCCACACAGTGGGACACTTTAACAATAAAAAGGAGTGAACTATGGATACGTGCAACTGCGTGGATGAATCTCGGAATAATCATGCTGGGAGAAAGAGGCCAAGCGATAAAGAGTACACATTGTATGATTCAATTTATATAAAATTGGAGAAAATGCAAACTGATCCATAGTGACAAAAACCAGATTGGTGGTTCCTTGGGGATAGTGGTGGGGTGGTGTGGGCCGGATGAAGGAGTTACCAAGGGAGACAAGGAATCTTTTAGGGCTAATGGAAACATTTCCTATCTTGGTTGTGGCAATGATTTCGTGCATGTATATATATATCTCAAAACGTATCAAATTATACACTTTCAATATATATAGTTTATTATATGTAAATTGTACCTCAATAAAAAAGAAAAAGAAAGCAAGCTCTGGAGTGTTCTTCCCGAGTATGGTTTTTACCTGATTTTTTTACATGACTTTTACACTCCTACAAAGTGAAAAAAATGAGGCTATGGTAATCTAAAGTATTAGTAGCTATTTGGGAATATAGTGATCCATGTCCACTTTAAATACCAATGTTTATGAGTTTTAACTTTTAATTTGTTTTCAGGCAACTACTCTAAGAGTGAGGAAATTAGAAGAAAATATTGAAGCAGAAAGAGCAGCACATTTGGAATCAAAATTTAATTCTGAAATTATTCAGGTAAAATGTAAACAAACATTTTTTGTGTGGGCTTTATTAAGCTGGGGAAAAACAGCCTTATGTTCCGAGAACTAAGGTTTTCGTTTAGAATGGGTGGCATATTGTTAAGACACGATTTCCTGTAGGGATGTAGTTGAGGAGAATCTTTGATGTATTAGAGGAGTTGGCACACTACAGCCCACAGGCCATGTCTCACCCACGGCCTGTTCTTGTGGAGTTTTGTCTCATCTGTGGCTGCTTTTGTGCTATGGTGGCAAAGTGGAGTAGTTGTGACAGAGACCCTAAGACCTGCCAAGTCCAAAATGTTTACCATCTGCCCGGTTACAGAAAGATTAGCTGATCAGAGTATTCTTTTTATCAACAGCCACGGGATGAATTTCTTTTTGAAAACATTTAAAAAATATGCACCTTCAGGGGCCAGCCCCGTGGCTGAGTGGTTAAGTTTGCGCGCTCTGCTGCGGCTGCCCAGGGTCTCGCTGGTTCGAATCCTGGGCGTGGACATGGCACTGCTCATCAGGCCATGCTGAGGCAGCATCCCATATGCCACAGCTGGAAGGACGCACAACTAAGAATATACAACTATGTACTGGGGGGCTTTGGGGAGAAAAAGGAAAAAAATAAAATCTTAAAAAAAATGCACTTTCATTTATTGAGTGTATATCCTGTGCATATCACCTAAGATTATATTAAGAGCTGAAGATAAAAAGGCGAATGAGCTCCTTTTGGGACTTACCTTCCATTACCAGAAATACTATCTCTCTCTATATTTATATATCCACATCTATGTGTAGATAAATGTATAGGTGAAATATGAAATACTGGAATACTGTGGGAACATAATCAAGAGAGGGATTAAACCTGAGAGGAGAATTGAATGAAGGCATCCTTAGGAAAGTGTCCTTTTCCCTATGTCTTAGAGAATGAGAAGGAATTTCTAAGAGAAGTGAAGGCATTTTAATGGGGGGTTGGCAAACTATAGCCCATGGACCAAGTCTGCCCTCAGCCTATGTTGTAGATAAAGTTTTACATAAAGTTCCGTAAGTCTAAGTTCCTTAATTTAATTTGTATTTTTTTTAAGACTCAGACTTTTTCTCTATATTAAATGTTAATTAATAGAATTTACAGTTTTACCTTATTGTTTAAACAGGTCTTAATATAAGATGCAACTAAATTTGTAAGAATTTTATAACAAAATGTATTTGATTTTTATCTTTAATGAAATGCCCCCTTTACCTGCAAAATTCTCAGACTCATGTATTTGAGTATGTCTGTATATTAAGCAAACGAGTGTAAGTTGAGCTTTTTTTAAAAAAAAATAATTGAATCACCCAAAATGGCATCAATGAGCAATAAGGCTAAACTTTTAAATTCATGAAAGAAGTATAATTCAAAATGAAGTTTTTCATTGTAGCTATATCACTGGGAATGTATAGTTAATAGGTATAAAAATGAAAATTATTATATGTGTATTTTTACTCATATAGTTAAAAATTCATATTTGATATCTAACTAAGTGCTATGACTTAGGAAAAAAGCAAAAGTGGTATTTGAATCATATATCTATAAATATTGACAAGTATTTTCAGTGAGGTACACCTAGTAAAATTCATTTCAGACTAGTCTAAAAGCAAATGAGACTACTAAATAGTTGTAATTAATCACCATCTTATCATAAACTAGTTAAGTGTATTTTAGAAGTATTCTGTTATTAAATTTGTTTGGATGCTGTGTCATAAAAAGGAGAAAGTAGAGTCAAAAGAGTTGACTCAAAATCGGTAATTGAAGTCTACTTTTATTTCAGTTGGATTGGTTTATCATTTGTGATTGAGTATGCTTATTTTCTGACAGAAGATAGCAGTATAGACAGAAGAAAATGTTTCCTCGATTTATAGGTTTTTTTTAAAGATTTTTTAAATTTTTTCCTTTTTCTCCCCAAAGCCCCCCCAGTACATAGTTGTATATTCTTCGTTGTGGGTCCTTCTAGTTGTGGCATGTGGGATGCTGCCTCAGCGTGGTTTGATGAGCAGTGCCATGTCCGCGCCCAGGATTCTAACCAACAAAACACCGGGCCGCCTGCAGCGGAGCGCGCGAACTTAACCACTCGGCCACGGGGCCAGCCCCTCCTCGATTTATAATTTTACTTATAAACATTGGATTTAGACAAAACAGCAAAGAAAAAGTTTAAAAGACCAAATTTGAAAATTTACAAAGTTGTATCTACCTATCTATTTTACTTCCTTACTTTAGAGTAAGAATGAATGTTTCAGTTATTCCAAAATATTTTTGGATAATTAGAAATAATAATTCTGGTGATTGTTATCTGTATAGATTAATTTGTGAAACATTTTCATATCGTCATAGGCTTCATTTTTTTGGCGAGTTCCTCTTTCCTAGCTCAGGTCGTCTTTTGCCATCCCCTGGGAGGGTTGTCCCATGCAGAGTTCACAGCTTTTCTCTGATTTCAGGCCCTTTGTTGTGCCTCTGTGACAGGAGCGCCTACCACATTCTGTGTGGTCTGTCCTCTCCTGAAGACTGTGAGCTCCACACGGGCAAAGATTGTATATCTATATTTTCATGATTATGGTATACATCTTGTGTACTAGCACATTGCCTGGCACATATTAAATGCTTAATAAGTACCTATTTAATTTTATTAAATAAATATTATCCATTTATATTTAATATTAAGTAAATATTAATATTAAATAAATATTGTCTCAGATCTTTGGAGCAATGCTGTAAAGTATATAGTCTGTACATTATTTTTATTGTTATTTACCAGTTACAGATGAGGAACTTCAGGTTTTTGGAGTTTTAGTAATATGCCCAAGTTCACATAAGTTAATTTATAGATCTGGGATTCAAACCCGTTATGGTCCTAAATCCCATTTTCTATCTAGTGTGAAGCATTTTTTTTCTACTCCCCTTCTTTTTTTGAACTTTAGTAAACTATTTAAAATTTTTAACTTAATTTTCTGAGAAGGAAAAATAACCACATAGTTAAAAAATCACAACAATATTAAACGATGGAGAATTCTTGCTTTCACTCCTGTCCCTCCCCTTGCTCTACCCTCTTGCCTGTTAATTATTCTTACCTTTTCCACTTCATTTTCCAAACCTTAGAATACGATATACAATGATCTGGACCTTCCTCTTTTCAGTATATTAACACTACACAGAGAGCTTCCTTTTTGGAAACTGTTCTGTAGCCTGATTACAGCTACATGTTATTCTTTTATGGGAATGAACTTTGTTTATCTATTCTACTGTTGGTGTATATAGGGAATCTAGTTTTTAAAGTATCCTATTATGTAAAATTTCAATTATATGCAAAAGTAGAGAGAATGGTAAAACGAACCTGCCGTGTACCTATCATTCAGGCTCAAGACAACCTCAGACCAACTGAGTTTTATCTATTGCCCTCCTCCACTCCCCACCCCCAGATTATTTTGAAACAAATTCTAGATGTCGTATTACTACACCCATAAGTATTTTAGTCAAATACTATTATTTGATAATAAAACTTCACATTTCTGCAGTAAGAAATCTCCAGGAATAAAGAGATCTATTAACTTTCTTAGGCTTATAAAGATGTTCATGTAATGTGTTTCTCATAAGAGAGGAAGAATACTTCCCTTGAGTTTTCAAAACCCACTTGATTTGTCATGTTTTATAAAAGAAGTGTCCAAATGGATTAGTAGGTCAGGATGAGGCACGTTGATGGGATGGGGTATATTGTGTCAGCTTCTCCTTTTTCATAGCACAGTTCACTCTTCATTCTTTCACTTGTCCTCCCTTCCTTTAAGCATGTGGAGAAAGAGAATAAACTGCCTTGTTTATTTTCCTTTTTAAACCAAAGCAGAAAGAAAGAAATGTTTGGATGAATGATAACCTGCTGTTGATCCGTTACTCTCCTCAGTTTGAGACTGACGCTAGCATTCCCTTACTTGCTTTCCTGACTTCTCTGTCATCTGGTAGTTACGGATTCGAGACCTTGAAGGAGCTTTGCAGGTAGAAAAGGCCAGCCAAGCAGAAGCTGTTGCTGACTTGGAAATGATCAAGAATGAATTCAAAGAAGTTGAAAGTGCCTATGAGCGAGAAAAGCATAATGCACAAGAGACCTTTGCAAAACTAAGTTTGTAAGTGTTTTACTTTAAAATTCTCTAAATATCAAGAGGTTGTGAAACCTATATAAGTCTGAATGTGCAGGATTTTAGATCTAACTCCCGTTAATGGCAGTGGTAGGTTGGAGGTAAAGGACTTGATGAAACATAGCTGTACTTCCCTGTATAGGTAAATATGGAAATGCTCTTTTGGATTTTGAAGTATCATGGCTATTCTAAGTAGTCTCAAAAATGAAGTACTTACACTAGGAAGTAAGTATATTAATGTATTTTATATTGTATTTCCTGATGTAATACAGTATCTTTAAAGACCTTGATTTCTAGGCCACCTAAAATGGTCTATGTGGAGATAGATGTTTCAAATCTTCTCAAACTGCAGAAATAATAGTCGTAGGAGTACTACTGCTCCTAGTGGCTAGCATGCATTGTGGCTCACTTTGTGCGTGGCATTGCATGGGTCCATTTAATTTACTTAACACCCTATGAGGCAGCTCCTCTTTTTTTTTTTTTTTTGAAGATTAGCCCTGAGCTAACATCTGCAGCCAATCCTCCTTTTTTTTTTGCTGAGGGAGACTGGCCCTGAGCTAACATCCGTGTCCATCTTCCTCTACTTTATATGCGGGACGCCTACCACAGCATGGCTTGCCAAGCGGTGCCAGGTCTGAACCTGGGATCCAAACCAGCGAACCCTGGGCTGCCGAAGTGGAACGTGCACACTTAACCACTGTGCTACAGGGCCGGCCCTGAGGCAGCTCCTCTTTTTATCTCTGGCTTACAGATGTGGAAATTGAGGCTTAAGGAGGGTAAGGACAGACAGCTAATAGGTGGCAGAGTCAGGATCTTTCTGACTCTACTAATTTTAACCTTTTTCAATTGAAAAGCCTTTCATCTGGAATGTTCTGTGGGTTGCTTTAAGAAGTTTATAATTCTTTAATATGTTTAAAAAAAAGTCGATAATAGACATTTTAAACCATTTCCCCCCAGAGGGTGATATGCCTCCCACTAGTAGTATATGACATGATAATAGGTTGGTACATTAGAGTTATGTATTTATTTTTAATGTTAGTTTCTATTTATGACAAATAGATAATGGTTTTCCATTTATAGCAGTAATATAAAGATTCCTTTTAAAATACTTCATTTAAGTAAAGAGGTGAGTCAAAGAAAAGTATTATTTAAGTAGTAGTGATTATTATGAGTATGGCAAAAATCATAAAGATGGCACTTGAAATATTGAAGTTGAAAAAATTTAAAACTCTAACTATGATTACCTTTATTAGTAATGCTTATAATATTTTAAACCAGTAATTCTGAACTGAACTTTCTTGCTTCCTCTAGGGTGACTCAAATGACATTCTGTGAATGTTGTTCTAAGGCCTTCTCCTCCTTTACTTTCTTTGAACCACTGCTTGAACTTGCACATTTATATATAAATATGTTTGAAGGGCCTTTATGTAGAATACAGTGCAGACTTCTTTACTGTTGCTCTGAGGTAATGATTAGGACCTACAAGTGAAACTGAAAGAAGTCAGACTGTACCCCCGACAATTACACTTTTCCAACAGTGAAATAATAGGCTTCTTTGGGAAACCAGTGAGCTTCCCTCATTGGGAAGTTCAAAACCGAGGGTGGATGACTCTCTGCCATGGATATTGAGGAAGAAGAGGGTCCTGCAAAGGTTGGACTAGAGGAACTTTGAGATACCTGTGAACGATTCTAAGATTTTAACCTGTGTGCTCTTCTAATTTGACCCCAAAGCAAATTTTTTTCTTAAGTTTGTTTTGCTATTATTTGTGTTTTGGTGCTTGAAAAATTTTACTCAAGTTTTGCATTCCAATTATCACCAACTAACCACTTTTTTTGGGTAACTCATCTTTATTTTTCTTTATAGCACATTTTATTATATTCTTTGTTGTTTATTGTCTGTTTTCTGATGTGGAGAGGAACTTTGTTTTGCTCGTTGCTGTCTCCCAATGCCTAGAATAGTGCCTGGCACAGAAGAGCTGCTAACTGAAGATTTGCTGAATCATCAAAGGAATGAATAGTTAATAATTGTTTCATTTTTAAATTGTATTAGTTTATGTGCACCAATCTTTGAGTTATTCTTAAACTCTCTGACAGAACTGAAAATCTCTAATTATGTTGCTACACCTCAGAAAGTCTGTCGTATGTAAGTTTTGTCTAAGAGTCATCCCTCCTGGACTCCTTTCTCCATTATCTCCATGCTGGATAAATTGTTATTTAGGCTCCCTTTTCAGTCATCCTGGGACTTCCCTTCACCATCATCCTTGGAATTTCCTCTACTTCTCTTCAATATTGGATCTCTTGTTTGCTGATTTTGTGCCTTCTTTCTTGTTTGATTTACTCCAAGTAGCTTCTTGAGAAAGTCCACATCAGAGGAAAAATTTTAAAACTTACATACTGAAAATGTCTTTTTTCGATCTCTACCTTCTTTCGTACTTCACTGGTTATTCATTCAGTTCTAGTGTCAAGAAGTCTGAAGTCATTTGATTCCTGATCTTTTGTATGTGGCCCATGTTTTCCTCTGGAAACTCGTACAGAGTGGCCACCAAGTCTGGAAACAGGCGACTATCTAGAAATGGTTTACTCATATTACATTATAACACATGATAAAATAATAATATATATGAATTTCCATATTCTCTGGACACTCTGCAGCAACTTCTCTTTGTTCTCAGTGTTCTGAAATTTCATGATGATGGGCCTGGCATGGATTGTTTTTCATACATGCTGCGTACTCATTGAGCTCTTTCAATTTTAGAAACTCAAGTAATTCATTTCTGGGAAATTCTCTTGCATTATTACTTTGCTGATTTTTTCCCTTCCATTTTCTTTTGCCTTTTCTTTCTGGAACTTCTATTATTTGTATTTTGGGATTCCTGGATTGATTTTCTTATCTTTTCTCTACTTTGATCTGTTTTTGCTGTTCAGTTCCACTGTCTGGAGATTTATATAAATTTAGTGTCTAATCCTTCTATACATTTTTATTTTAAGTTTTAGCTACTCTACCTTGGAATATCCTTGATCTAAATGGGAATATACAAAAGGGTTGGCACTAGAATTGTCTGTGTTCCATTGTAGAGAAAGGAGTGTTGACTGTTCAGAGTAAGATCATGTGCCATTCAAAAATTAGCTCTTTATTTGGTTACGGCCTGACTGTAGTGTGGATTTGGTTATACTGCATCATCCTATCTCCCGCATTCCAGTTTAAAAATCATAGGAAATGGGTCTGCTATATTTACTGGGAAGACCTCAGATTAAAAATAATGGTAACATTTTAATTTGAATTAAAATTATTCATTCGATGGATTACCTACAGCAAATTTTAAAGTGAAATACTTCCAAGCTGCCTTCATCATATATCCACACAAGAATGTAAATACAGTTTAATACCAGCTTGAGGAAAATTTAAATAGGAAGGCAAATCCTTTGAAGAGAAATTTATATTTTTTACAGTGAATATGATTTGCGATTACTCTTGCTTTTGGGTTTTCCATAGCACCACACCAGTTTCACTTGTATGGACTTTCAGGAATAAACACTTATTCCATTTCTAATGTTATACTTTAATTTGAAAATTACTTGATGGGACTGGTTTCTGTTTTGAGGTGGTTTCTGAGCTAACTGAACTGTGGTGGGTGGGTTTTGTTCATCAAAGATAATGGTGATACCAAATCAACATAACTAAATCTATTCGCTTATAACCTTGGGCTTGGTACAAATATCTGCTAACAAAAGTGGGGAGATATTATTCTATTAGAGTCTTTCATTTAAGAATGTGCAGTTCTTTTTATTTGAAAAAATGAGAGGTGGTCTTTAAAAGCCTTTTGGCTTGAAAATGTGATATATAGTACATCTGCCACTTATGTTAAAGGTGTATAATAGGACTTGATAAAAGCATATTTGAAGAACTTGCTCTGACACTCTAACTTTTCAGACTAGAAAGAGAGTATTTCTCCCAAAACAAGAAACTAAATGAAGAGATCGAGGAACAGAAGAAAGTAATTATAGACCTTTCAAAGAGACTCCAGTATAATGAAAAAAGTTGCAGTGAATTGCAGGAAGAGCTTGTAATGGTAAGTATAAAAAAGAAAACCCTATGGCAATTACTTTATTGGGTCAAATTTGATGTTTAACAGGTTTTTTCCTCACTACATGCTGTGAGATAATAGTGTGAAAGTAATTTTAGTAACATTGATATAAATTTTCAAAACTTTAGATGCTGCTTACAACGAAGATGTACATAATGAAACCTCTCTTCTTTGGAATAATTGGGAAAACTAATGAATTAGTGAAAACTCTGAATTATAGAATGTTTAAAATTTATTCAGGGTTTTTCTTTTTGTGTGTGTGTGTGTATAAAACAAGGTTACCTAGGTGAAGGGGGGATCAGGGTTTATAATGAATAGGTCTAATGATTTCAAAGACTCCCTTTTGTAATCGTTTTGTACCTGATCACTCTATCTCTATTTCCTGATAATCTAGCTTTCACACCATCACCAAATTTATCTTTCTAAAATACTGATCTGATCTTGTCACTCTCCCTTTATTTAAAAACCATTGATGTTTCCCTGTTGCTTTCAGAATAAAGTCCAGTTGCTTGTCATGTAATCGAAGGCCGTTTTCTTTGGGCTCCATGTTAACTTTTCCAGCTTCTTCTTTTGCCATCGTTTACTGAGTGTCTTGCTTCAGCCACATTAGAGTACTCTTGGCTTCCTCAACACATTATATACTTTCATATCTTCCACCTTTTGTTCACACTGTTCATTTTTTTGACCCACATTGGCTGAAATGCTCCTTCTCTTCTTTTCCGTGAACAAATTCCTGTATATCCTGTGACGCCCCTCTCTGATATCTTGCAGTCTGGGAAGCTTTCCTCCATTCCATCTTTCCCTACTCTCCCATCTTTCCCTACTCTCCCATCCACCTAAAGTCAGAATTCTGCCCCTTCCCAACTTTGTTTCTTTAATACTTAGTTTAGCATCTTCATCATTACATCATCCAAAGCTGATGTGTATTATCTCTCTCAAGAGACTGTGAATGCTTTGAGGTTAACTTAATTCATTTTACATTCTAAGTTTCCACTATAGTACTTGGCTCAATAAACGTTTGTTGGGTGGATTTATTTGGTTGATGCAGCATACTCCTGCAGTTTCCTGGAAACCCCAACAGGGAGGGCATAAAGTGTAGAGTAATGCCCTATTTCCTCTTTGTTTTGTTCCCCACAAACATACCTTCCTCACAGACTTGCTACTTTACTTTCAGTTATAGCCCATAACTCAGTGATATCAGTTATTGAGGAAAATGAATATTTTTTCTCCTTGTCAAAAAAAGCTGGAGACTGTGGGTTATACTAAGAAGAGGTGGCCAAACCAATGCTGCCCAGATAGAAAGGTAACGATGGGATGGAACGGTAATGATGGGATAAAATTTATACTCTTTATCAGTTTCAAATGATCCAATGTTATATACAGTCTCCATTCAACTCAAGATAGTCAATGTTTTACGAGTCAGGGGTTGATATCATTGCTTGCTCTGTGGTTGAATTTATTGTTGGAGTAGTTTGGATGTGGGGTTTTAGAAAGTTCAGAGCTCTTGGTGTAGCATACTCTGGTGCCTGTTCACTGTTATGTGCTACCCAAAATTCTGTGGCCCTCCCACCTCTGAACTCCCCGTTCTGAAGGATGAATCAGTGGTGGAGAAAAGCATGTCAGAGTCATTAAGCTGAGTCTTGAGTTTGGTGTGCTTGCTTATTAGGCACTGTACTCAATAGTCTGGAAAGTGAGCCAGAGTTATAACTGAGATGGCAACAGCAAAAACACAATCAGCAATATAAGTTGCATGAATCTTCCTAATTTGAGCGTTCCAGGACTCCAGTGGCTAGATGCAAAATAAAAGAAGCTGGCTTAATTCACCACAGAGGGTATGTGCTTTTTGATTAAAAAATTTACTTGGTGCCAACAGGTTTTTATTTTATAACTTTTACAGTTTGGTGGAAGGTCTGAAATAAGGCAAGGTGCAGCTCACTAGCAACCGTTGTTTGATTGTTTGGGTCTTTGGCACTCATCCTGTTGTTGATCAGAACACCATTGTTTTGATCATAGTGCTGTAGATTGTAGACTGTTTCTTCAAAGCTTGATGCGTTACTAAAAGCAGTTGCAGATCTGTGAATAGTTCTTTGCTGAAGAGCTAATGGGATGTTTGGAAAACTTATGCAGGTTGCAACCTAAGTGATTTGCAGTTTATATGGTTCTACCTAAGTATTTATATATTCCTCTCCATTTTTTCATCTCTTAAACCCCTGGCTGTACGTCTTATTTTCTTCCATCTTTCTGTTTTCTTTTCCTCCTTTTTTTTCCCCCTATTATTGTCTTTTTTTTAGCTTGTTCCATTTTATGCTTATTAGAACTGTTACTCTCCATCTCTTTACCTGACTATAGTATGAAATTTAATTTTAATTTTTTTTCCCTCCCCAAAACCACAGAATATAGTTGTAGATCCTAATTGTAAGTCATTCTAGTTCTCCTAGGTGGGATGCCACCTCAGCATGGCTTGATGAATGGAGTATAGGTCTGGGCCCAGGATCTGAATGGGCGAAAACCCGAGCCACCAAAGCTGAGTGCGTGAACTTAACCACTTGGCTACAGGGCCTACCCCCTATAATATGAAGTTTAAAAATTATTTAATCAAAATACTATTTCTTTCAATAGTAAGTGCAATGTTTTTCTTTTTGTTAAAAATTCATCACTTTTCCTAAATATATTTTTCTTGCACATATTCCTTTATTGTTTTTTTTCAATAGACTAATGGCTTTTGTGGGGGGGTTAAAATTTCTCTATAAAGAGATATCTGTCAAATTAAAAGTTTTAAACCATAAAAAATGGAGTTTTTCTAGTTCTGCATCCTCAGAATCTGGCTGTTATTTTTGCTGTGAATTCATAATTGCTTTTGACTGAAGAGAAAATGACCCAAGAGGAAGCTTTTATCTTTTGCTTTTGGAAATGAGCCTTTGTTTTAATGACATCCCAAGATCTTGTGTACCCTGGTATGGCTTTCCCACAGTTATATTTCTTTTGAACATAGTAGTCTCAGTATTTTATAGAATATAGATGGAAAGCATAAATTACTTACAGGTAATTTTTCTCTCCCTTTGAGGTAACAGCTTGTTTTCTAGTTTAGGCCATGGTCATGGCTCTTATTCAAGTCTTGGTCTTTATTTTCTCTGCTGCATTGCAAGAGAAAATTAAAGCCACTTTCCTCTCTGGGTTTACTAGAGAGATCAAAGTGTTGTTAATAATATGCAATGACTTCAGGAAGTTTTGAGACTTAAAGATAACGTGTATAATGTAGCATATTATAGCCTTTTAGAGCTGGAAGAGGCCTTAGAGATCATCCAGGTCAGGATACACAAAGTGTTAATAAGCCAGTTGGAAAGTGATAGCTCCCTCATTTCAAGAAATAGATTACAAATAATTTTGTAGTAATAGTATAGGACAAAATATAAACCCAGCCAACTTTAATTGTACTTTTATATTAATGAAATTCCTCCTATTCGATGTATGGATTTAAAGGATACAATTAGTAAATGAATGGCATATTATTATTATCTTTAATGTCATGGAATTAATAGAATTTCAACATAGGACATCTAAGGATTTAACAAAATTAATTTCATGTTCTGTGTTATACACTATTGAATTTGGCTTCAAAAGGTTTTGATTAAAATTGAACTATTAATTTCAAGATCTATGAATATAATAATGATTTAATCAACTACCAAATAAAACTGAATTTCTAGTTTAAGCTGCTTTAGTGATCATGCTTCTTAAAGTCCATCAGAGGCTCAAGAGATCCAGTTGGGTCTTTTAGTCATTACTGTGAGTTTTTATATCTGCTTCTCTCGAAGCAGGGGAGCTATCATTTTCAAATTGGTATTATTAGGACTTGCTTTGTGCTTTCTACAATGAAATTTTTTTAAGTCCATCATTTCTTGAGATTTGTTTTTCTGCCACTCAGTAATATTTAGTTACAGCTCTAGGAGAGACCATATATTGAAAAGGGAATTCTAGTTCTCATGAGGTTTTGCTCAAAGAATATTTTATTCTCTAAACAACTTGTGATTGAAAATAGTCAAGTGTATATTTTTTCCCTATACTCTGGGGGCTGGACTGATTATATAATAATAGTGATTGCCAGCATTAGATAGGATTTTGGGAAGTGCTTTGATTGCTATGCTTTGTGGAAAAGTTAATGTTTCTTGATAATATCTTTGCTTCAAATGACCTATTAGGTTTGCTTTAGAAGGACATATTTCTGATTTTGCAGGAGGCATTCGAAGCTAATGGGCTAAAATATATTCTATTTTGAATTTTCACTAAAAAATTGTTGATTCCCGTTTTTTTCTCAGAATAGGAGTAGTATTTATATATAAGCATTGTTTTTGTTAATATAACCATCACTTTCTCTCTTAGTGGCCCATAAAAATTTAATACTATTAAATAGTATTCATCAAATGTGTGTGTTTGTATTTGTGTATGTAAATATTCATTATATGATTGGCTTCCTAAATTTATATTGTGGGCATAAAGCTTTTTGAAATTTATTCTTATATACATTACTGAGTTTTGAAAATTCAAATCTCATTTTTGACCTGTGAAAAAATAAAATGGTGTATGTATGTGTATGTGAGAAAGGGACAGAGAAAGAGAGAGTGAGAGAGAGAGAGAGGGAGATGTTTTTATGTCAAGGCCCATATTCAGAATGGAAGGTAGTGTCTACTGAAAAATAAACTAATTGTAAAGCTATGTAAGGGAGGGTGACATTTCATCATGTGAGATAAGCAGTTAGGATCATAGAAGGCTCATATCCTTGGAAGCAGCAAAGGCAAGCAAGGAGGGAAAGAAATAGTAAACGGTTTTATGAAGAAGAGATGTTAGCTATCATTAATCTGATCAAGGAGAAGCTGCAGATGGTGATGATTTGGAAAGCTCACGAGATCAAATTCAGTTCAGCTGAGCAAGCTCTCCCTGAGTCCTTACAAATGCACTGGGTCTGGAATGGTAACAAGGTGGAAGATAGGCTGAAAAGGTGAGCTGTGGAGCAAAAGTACATGATGTTGATTATAGGTTCTGATGCTCCTGTTTTTACTTAGAATTGCTTCATAATAACTTAAAATATATTTAAATTAAAAATTTAAAAACTTACTTGAGTTCAAAAGTGTTCAGAAATTATAAGCATTATGTATCACTGTTTCAAAAGTTCAACCTATGTTTAAAGTTCTAATTTTATTTAAAAAAACTTCTATTTATTTTTTACCTATTATTTTTTCTACTGTTTTAAACCTTATTAAGTGTCCCTTAATTGCTTTTACTATTTTTTTATGGCTTGAGTCAACTTTTTCCATTGCAGTTCAGCAGGGCCCATTTGCCAATTTCTAGATATAAATGTTTGCATGTGCTTTTTATATGTTTCTTCAGGAGTTTTCATTGGAAAATTTTGTTTACATGCCTATCCAATTTTGATATTCATGGATGGTTAGCAGAAAAGTGAGGAATAAGTTTTTGCAGACTCAAAGAAAGATATGATGATTATGAAAGAAACAAAAAGGATGGCGTGCCAGGTTAAGCCAGAAATTCATTCATTTTAGCAATGTGTAAGATATGGTATACCAAGGTAGAAATATAATGTAGTTCTTTGTCATCTTATTTGTTCTTTCTGGTTAAAGATATTTTATAACGAACTTTGACTCCTTTTTAATAATACATTAAGGTCTGCTGGTCACAAATTTTTCTGATATTTCTTTGAATATTTTGATATTTTTAGTCTTCTGTCTACGCAGGTTGTGGATTCCTCATGACTTCTAAAGTAGTCATTGGTTCATGATGAGTGATCAGTAAATGTTCATCTAAATGTCATCTGGTTAGCCAACATAGCATTAAGGGACTTGTATTCTTAGAGTAACAAACTCTTTATGTGAATTACGTCCAAGGCAAAAAGAAGTGAGTCCTTTTATCCTACAGTTCTCTCTTTTAAACTTCCACGGATTTCAAATTACATGATTTGCTCAGTCAATAATTTAACATTTAACCTGAACTTACTCTTTATGTCACATGGTAAAACATGTCAAATAAAAATTAGAAACTTAGTATTTTATCTTTGGTTGGCATTTTATTTTCAATCCAACGGTTTTGTTTTTTTAGCTGTAGATTCTGTTTTCATTCTAGAATTTCTTGCACATCAAAAGGCTATTAAGAGAACTAACAGCATTGGAAACAAAATTTAAATATAAGTCCAATCCATACTTAAAAAGAAAACCCCAAACATTTTTGCTATATGAATGAAGAATGGAAGTTTCGTTTATAAAACCAAAACAATTTATTAGGGGAAAAATATTTGTCAACTGTAAAAGAAGGACAATTTTTCTGGTCATTAGCTTGTTTGTAAACCTAACTATTAAATATAAGTAAATTTTCTATTGTCTATATTATAAGACTATTAGCCAGATATCTCTGTAGAAAGTTGTAATTTGACTAAGTATAAATGTAAGGGCAACTTTAAAGCATAGTTAATTCTTTTAAGCCTTGTCATTGATCAAATCTCTTCTTTGTTCTTTGAAAAAATTTACACCTGTTAATGTTTCATGGCTAATTTGACATTAAATCCAATTTTAAACTATAATTGCATTGAAATTTTAGCTCATCTTTCAGTCAGGATTGAGCCCTACACTTGGAAGAGTATTATTGTTGAGCTAGGAATTTAATTGAACCTTTGTATTAAGCTGACTCCAAGTATGCAATTTGTCTTTCTTTCTACATTTGTGTTTCTGTGAACTTTTATTCCTTAGTATTGATGGGGACTTAACCTCAGTCAGCATGGCATAATATAAAGAACGTATATTTTGGAGGCAGATTGATCTGGGTTTTAATCCCAGCCCTATCTCATAATAGTTGTGTGACCTTTAGTGATATTAGCCCTCTGAATCTGTTTGTTCATTTGTAAAATGATACTAATAATCTCTATCGTGGAGGAGTTTTGATAAGCATTAAAGATAATATATGTATTGACATAACAGAGCGGGTGTGTGTGTGTGTAACTTGTGAATATGATGCTGGAGTTCCTCTGGAAAGATAATTATGTGATAATACTAGGAGAATACTATTTAAGAAGACTTAAGAGAGATTAAGCCTTTAGGATATTAAAATGTTTTGGAGGGAGGAAGAACTCCTGGAATGATAGAATAAGGAGCTGGGTGAGCCCTCTACTTAGAAAAACAATTTAACTGGTGAAAAGTTTAAAAAAATCAACACAACAATCATATAAAGCTCTGGAAATTGTCCTAGGGCATAGTAGAAACTTTTATTGAAGAAAATCTACTAACCATCAAAATTAAAACCTTAGTGCTTCAAAGGACACTATCAGAAAAATAAAAAGACAGCTCATAAATTGGGAGAAAATATTTGCAAATCATATATCTGATAAAAGAGTTTTATCCAGAATATATAAAGAACTTTTATAACTCAACAATAAAAAAACTCAACTGACAAAAGACCTGAACAGACTTCTCTAAAGAAAATATACAGATGGCCAATAAACTCATGAAAATGCTCAATATCATTAGTCATCAGGAAAATGCAAATCAAAACCATAATGACATATTGTGTCACACATACTAGGATGACTATAATAAAAAATACAGGTAATAATAATTGTTACTGAGGTTGTAGGGAAATTGGAACCCTCATACACTGCTGCTGGGAATGTAAAATGATGCTGCCCCTTCGGAAAATAGTTTGGAAGTTCCTCAAAATGTTAAAATTTGAGTTACCATATGACCTAGCAGTTGTACTCCTAGGTGTATACCCAGTAGAAATGAAAATATACATCCACACAAAAACTTGTAGAAGAATGTTCATAGTAACATTTTTCATAACAGCAAAAAAATTGAAACAACCCAAAAGTCTGTCAACTAATGCATGAATGAATTGATGAACAAAAGTTGGTATATTCATAGAATGGAATACTATTCAGGCACAAAAAGAAAGGAAGTATTGATCAATGATACAATGTGGGTAAACCTTGAAAACATTAAGCTAAGTAAAATAAACCATACTCAAAAGGTCACATAAAATGCGATTCCCTTTATATGATATGTCCAGAATAGACAAATCTATAGAGATAGAAAGTAGATTAGGGTGGCCTAGGGCTGGGGAGGTTGGGGGGAAATAGGGAGAGATTGCTAACAGGTATGGGGTTTCCTTTCTGGATGATGAAACTGTTCTAAAATTGTTTGTGGTGATGGTTGTTCAACTCTATGAATGTACTAAAAACGGTTGAATTATATACTTTAAATGGTTGAATTGTATAGTATGTAAAAATTATTTCTCAAGATAGTAAAAAGAAGAACATTTATTAAATTTCAGTAAGAACAGTGAGAGTCTGTGGCATTTGAGTGATGACCCATTCCATGACCCGTTTTCTACTTCTGCTTCATGTTCTAGAAGCTCTACCCCAGGTGGATGTGGCCAAGAAGATGGGCCCTTCCTCTCTCCCTAGCTCCCAGGCTGGGGCTATGGTGTCATCCTGGGAAGGGCAGACTGCTAGAATTTCTCATCCCTCAGAGCCCTGTGTTGTAGCAACTCTATTCCAGGCAGGCATGTCTGAGAAGACCAAATCTCTCTTCCTCCATTCAGCCCTCACTTGTAATGTGGAAGCTCCCACCCCAGGTATAGCAGACCAAGAATATTGGGGCCAATTCCTCCTACCCCAGAAGACCAGGGTTTGCAACCCCCCTAATGGTCACTTATAGATCAGGATTGTTCCTCTGGAAAAGTGGGTCACCATCTCCAAATCCAATGCAGTGGCACAGAGGAATGTCCAGGGGGAAAAGCAGGCTGGCTATAAGAGGAAAGAGCTCTGCAACTCTGCTTCAGGGGACTGACCTTATTTGGAATAGAGAACGGGGAACCCCTTGTTTAAGGGTGTTGTTGAAAACAATATGGATCTTGGTGAAGAGCAATTAAAAGGAACCTAGTACCTTTATGATACAATGAAATAACAGAGCAGGCAGAAGTTTAATAGAACTAGAGAAACACAGCAAAGAAGATCCCTACTGGGGTCGCAGTTAAGTCTAGGGGTTGAGAAGGCTCTGTGCATGTGGTAGGCTGAAACCTCTCAGGAGCACTCAGAACAGGATGTGAGGCAGACTTGAAAACATGCCCCAAGACCCATTAACGCAGAGTGAAAGACTCACTGGCACAAGGGACCAAGGAAGAGAGGAGACTCAAATTATTAAAATCATGAATGAAAGAGAGGACACAACTATTGACTTTACAGACATAAAAGGAATTTTAAGAGAAACTGAACAACTGTATGCCAACGAATTAGATAATTTAGATGAATTGGACAAATTTCTAAAAAGACACAAACTACCAAACTGATGAAGAAGAAATAGAAAATCTGGGCAGAACTATAACAAGTAAAGAGATAGACTTAGTAATCAAGAAACTTCCCATAGACAAAAGCCTGGACCCAGATGTCTTCACTGGTGAATTCTACTAAATGTAGGAAGAATTAACACCAGTTTTTCACAAATTCTTTCAAAAAACAGAAGAGGAGATAACACTTCCTATCTTGTTCTGTGAAGTCAGTATTATTACCCTGATAACAAAACCAGACAAAGAGATCATAAGAAAAGAAAAGTTGGACCAGTATTCTTTTTGATTATAGATGTGAAAATCCTCAACAATATACTAGCAAAGTGAATCCAGCAAGATATAAAAAAGATTTTGCACTGTGAACTGTGATCAAGTGGAATTTACCCCACGAATGTAAGACTGGTTTAACGTCTGAAAATCAATTAGTGTAAAACATCTTAGTAGTAGAATGTCAAAAACTAAATGATCATCTCAAGAGACATAGAAAAACATTTGATAAAATTCAGCAACCTTTCATGATAAAGATGCTTAACAAACTAGGAATAGACAGGAACTTCCTCATACAGATAAAGAGGATCTATGAAAAACCTACAATTAACGTCATAGTTAATGGTGAAAGACTGAATGCTTTCTCTCCAAGATCAGGAACAAGGCAAGGATGTATACTCTCACCACGTCTAGTTAACATTGTACTGGAGGTTCCAGCCAGGACAATTAGGCAAGAAAAAGAGATAAAAGACTTTCATTTTAGAAAGGAAGAAGTAAACTATGTATTTGCAGATGATGTGATCTTGTATATTAAAAAATTCTAAGGAATATACACACACAGAGTTATTAGAACTAACAAATGAGATTAGCAAGGTTGCAGGATACAATGCAAGACTGATACACAAAATCAGTTGTATTTACATACATTAGCAAGAGCAATCCAAAAATGAAATTAAGGAAATAATTCTATTTATAATAGTATTAAAAAGAATGAAATACTTAGGAATAACTTAACAAAAGAAATGCAAGAATTGTATGCTCAAAACTGCAAATTATTGCTGAAAGAAATTAAACAAGACCTAAGTAAATGGAAAGACATCCCATGTTCATGGATTGTAAGAGTTAATATTGTTACCCATTAAGATGTTAGAACTCCTGAAATTGATGTATAGACTTAATACAATCTCTATCAAAATTCCAGCTCGCTTTTTGTAGAAATTGACATGCTGGTGCTAAAATTCATGTGGAAATGCAAGAAACCTAGAATAGCCAAAATAATTTAGAAAAAGAAGAAAGTTGGAGGAGTAACACTTCCCAATTTTAAAGCTTACTTCAAAGTCATAGCAATCAAGACAATGTGGTATTGGCATAATGAAAGATATACAGATCAATAGAAAAGAATTGAGAGTGCAGAAATAAACCCTTACAATTATGTTGAATTGATTTTCAAAAAGGGTGCCAAGTCAATTCAGTGGGGAAAGAATAGTATTTTTCGCCAAATACTGCTGAGAGAACTGAGTATCCACATTCCAAGGAATGAATTTGAACCCCTACATGAAAGTTAAAAGGTTTATAGACTCAAATATAAGAGCTAAAACTACAAAACTGTTAGGCAAAGGTTTCTTAGGTGCTATGCCAAAAACACAAGTGACGAAAAGTAGATACATTGGACTTCACGAAAATTAAAAACTTTTATGCTTTAAAGGATACTTTAAAGAATGTGAAAATACAACCCACAAAATGCTAGAAAATTTTTGCATGTCAAATGTCTGATAAAGGACTTGTATTCAGCATATATAAATACCTCTTACAATTCAATAATAAAAAGAGAAATAACTCAATTAGAAAATAGGTAAAAAGTTTAAATAGATGTTTCTTCAAAGAAGATATACAAAGTGCTGATAAGAAGTGAAAAGATGTTCAAAATCATTAGTCAGGGATATGCAAATCAAAACCACAATAAGATACCTCTTCACACTCATTAGCATGGCTGTAATAAAAAAAGTGGACAATAGCAAGTTTTGGTGAATATGTGGAGAAATTGGAACCCTCATACATTGCTGGTGGGGATGGAAAATGGTTCAGCCCCTTTGGAAAAACATTTGGCAGTTTTTAAAAAAGTTAAACCTAGAGTGCTCAGGTGACCCAGCAGTTCACTCCTAAGTATGTGCCCAGGAGAAACAAAAATCTACATCCACACAAAAACCTGTGCATGGAGGTTCATAACAGCATTCTTCATAATAACCAAAAAGTGGAAACAACCCAAATGTTCATCAACTGATGAATGGATAAATAAAATGTGGCTTATTGATATGATACAATATTTTTGGCAATAAGAATACAGTAACTGATACATGCTATAACATGGGTCAACCTTGAAAACATTATTCTTTATGAAAGAAGCCAGTCATAAAAGGCCACATACTTTATGATTGTATTTATATGAAGTGTCCAGAATAGGTGAATCTATAGAAATAGGAATGAGAATGGAGTTTGCTTAGGGCTTGGGGTGGTGATGAGAGAATGGAGAACGGCATATCTTTTTGTGGGTACAACAATGTTCTAAATTTAGATTGTGGTTATAGTCGCACAACTCTGTGAATATACTAAAAACATTGAATTGTATACTTTAATAGAGTGAATTGTATTTCATCTCAGTAAAATTTAAAAAAAGTATAAAGTTACCGTAATTAAAATTTTGGTACTGACAAAATAGAGAAATCAATGAAACAGAATAGAAAGTTCAAGAATAGCTATGAATATGTATGGGAGCTTAGTATATGATAAAATTGGTTTGTGTAAAGGAAAACACTTTAACTCTAAGGAAAAACACACTCTGATATGTCTCCTCTCTCTACACACAACACTGCTCACACAAGACACTTCTAGTCACCAAGTGTGTGAGGATTTCCCCACACCAGGGAATTCTGCCACATCAGCTAGGTATCCTCTATTTTGACACAATTCTGACACTATGTACTTAGATTTTGTGTCATACTTTCCTTACTCCAAGATTATAAAACAATTATAGTTGTCCCTGTCCCCCACAATCCAGATGCCAGTCGCAAGTCCAAGTTGTTACCCGTGCTTCTGACCAACCGGCTGTAAGTCAGAGATTCCCACCACCCGCTCCTCAGGTTTGATCGATTTGCTAGAGAGGCTCGCAGAATGCAGGAAAACAGTATATTTACTAGATCACCGGTTTTTAATAGAAGGATATAACTCAGGATCAGCCAGATGAAAGAGACGCATAGGGCAAGGTATGTGGGAAGAGTCCCTGAGCTTCGGTGCTCTTCCTGGGCCCTGCCACCCTCCCTGCGTCTCCAGGTGTTCCCCAACCTGGAAGCTCCCCAAACCCTGTCCTTTTGGGGTTTTATGGAGGCTTCATTACGTAGGTAGGAGTGATGAAATCATTGGCCATTGATGACTGATTCAACCTGTATCTCCTTTCCCCTCCCTGGACGTTGGGGAAGTTGGGCTGAAAGTTCCAGCCCTCTAATCACAGGGTTGGGTCTCCTGGCAACCAGCCCCTATCCTTTGGTTATGTAGGGGCTTTCCAAAAATCACCACATTAACATAAACTCAGTTGTGGTTGAAAGGAATTTGTTCTGAATAACTAAAGACACCCGTTTCACCTTTATCACTCTGAAGCTATTTGAGGAACTAGGAACAAAACTAAATATTATAAAAAAAGATGCCCTTATGGCTCTCATTAAGAAATTACAAGGATTTTAGGGAGCTGTGTGCCAGGAACCATGGAGGAAGACCAAATATATATATTTCTTACTATAAATCACAATATCATAGAATGTCAAATCAGTGTCTAAAGATATATTATTCCATAAATAGTTTTTGGATAACTGGCTATACATAAGAGGAAAAAATAAAACTAAATCCTTGCCATATTGCTTGTATCAAACAAATTTTAGATTGATGAAAGAGCCATAAAAGAGGAAGATGAAAAAGCACTGAAAGAAAAAGGGAATTAAGTGTTTTGTAATCTTGGAGTAAGGAAAGTATGACACAAAATCTAGAAGTCCCAAAGCAAATTATTGATAAATTTGATCACTTGCTTCGGCGGCCCGGGGTTTCACCAGTTCGGATCCTGGGTGTGGACATGGCACCGCTCATCGGGCCATGCTGAGGTGGTGTCCCACATGCCACAACTAGAAGGACCCACAACTAAAATATACAACTATGTACTGGGGGCGCTTTGGGGAGAAAAAAGAAAAAAATACAATCTTTAAAAAACTACAGCTTTATGTTTAGGAATATAGTTGGAAGACAAATGACAAATTTGCAATAATGATTTACAACATGTATGACAAAGGGAATGTTTCCGTAATTTCCCAAGGACTGTTATATATCACTAAGGAAAATATGACAATGTAATATAAAAATGGGCAAATGATATGAAAAGACAGTCATAGAAAAGGAAGTACAGATACCTAGTAAATATATGAAAAGATGCTTAATCTTATTTAAAATTAAGAAATGCACATTAGGGCCGGCCTGGTGGCGCAGCGGTTAAGTGCGCATGTTCCACTTCAGTGGCCCAGGGTTTGCCAGTTTGGATCCAGGATGCAGACATGGTACCGCTTGGCACACCATTCTGTGGTAGGCATCCCACATATAAAGTGGAGGAAGATGGGCATAGATGTTAGCTCAGGGCCAGTCTTCCTCAGCAAAAAGAGGAGGATTGGCAGCAGTTAGCTCAGGGCTAATCCTCCTCCTCAAAAAAAAAAAAGGAAATGCACATTAAATGCTTACCATTGGAAAGCTGTTGGGAAATAGGCATTTATACTGTTTATGGTATTTTGTTACTGAGCCCTAAGGGACCAGTGTCCTGCAAGTGGGTCCTTTTGCCAGGAGCTGATCACGCAAATAGAACAAGACCAGGTTCCAAATAGCAGAGCAGAAACTTTATTCATTGATCAATGAGTGGAGGAGGCAGAGCTCATGCTCTAAAACACCTTCTCCGCAAAGGGAAGGTGAGAAGAATTCTTATGGGATGTGAAGGGGAAGGGGGTCTCTGAGTCATCACTCGGGGCGAGGCCATTTGGGGCTTGCGCAGATCTTCCCTTCCATTTTGCACACATTTCCTTTTGCACATGGCACCCCATTGCCATCTTGGACCTTTCTGGTTTGGACTGCTTCTGCTGTTTGGCCATCTGGCAATGTTCTGCCTTGGTTCCCAAAAGCAGGCACAACTTAGACGTGGAAAATGTTTTAGGGACTCCCCTGGGTGACAGTATGCTCTGATGGGACTCTTTGGAGAGCAATTTGGTGACAGCTGTCTAAAAGCAGTTGTACTTACCCTTTCATCCATCAAATCTATTTCTAGTTTGTTGAGTAGATATACTTGAATGTGCATGCAAAGATATGCAAGTACACATACAAGGATGTGTATTGTAGTATTACCACTAGTAGCATAAAATTGTAAGTAACCTATAAATCTTAGCAGTAGGGGACTGGTTAAATTAACAATACATCTAAACAATGGAGTATTATGCAACTAAAAAAAATTTGTGATATGGAAAGATGTCAGAGACATACTAAGAATGGAAAAGTAAGTTATATAGTAGTGTTTATACATGATCCTATTTGAAGAAAAATTATACATAGTATATATTTTTTATATAAATAAAATTTAAAAATTTTTTAAATTTAAAAAATTATATATGTTAAAGTTTCTTTAATTATAAAGCCAACTGTAAATAAAACTTACCTGTGAGGATTGAGTTACCTTCTATTTGTCTTTATTTTTTTAACTGTCATAATGTAGGTAAACTCAGAGAATTTAATAGAATATTTTTTATTTATTTATTTATTTATTTATCTTTTTGAGGAAGATTAGCCCTGAGCTAACTGCTGCCAATCCTCCTCTTTTTGCTGAGGAAGACTGGCCCTGAGCTATCATCTGTGCCCATCTTCCTCCACTTTATATGTGGGACACCTACCACAGCATGGCGTGCCAAGCAGTGCCATGTTCGCACCCGGGATCTGAACCAGCGAACCCTGGGCCTCCGAAGCGGAACGTGTGCATTTAACTGCTGTGCCACCGGGCTGACCTCTAATAGAATATTTAAATATTTAATAAATAAAAGTAACTTTATAATGTATTATCTTTATATATATATAAATGGTGCTTTATAAATACTTTTTAAGATAAACTTTGGTGGCCCTTGGTAATATATTCCATTTTGATGCTTTTACTTTTTTATTTTTTAACAACTGAAACGTGGTGTTTCTTTTTCTATGAATATGAACCTTACATTGGTCTGTGAGTCTGTGTTTTGATAATATCCAGAAATCTCCATCTGGGCCTCTTAACTCAATTGGTCCTCATAGCTTTTCCTAATACTCTAGTAAAGTACATGTATATCTTCTGTAGAAAAGTGTTTTCTTTGTTTGTTAGCTTGTTTATTTACTGTTTTTCAAAAATCTAATGAAATTTTTGAATAGATAATGGGTACACATGATCCAAGATTTCAAAGATGCAAAAGGTTGTGCAGTGAAAAATGAAACCTCTCTCTTCCCGGGCCTTAGCCACCAGATTCTTCTCTTCCCAGGGGCAACCATAGTTACTACTTTCTTGTGATTCTGTGCAGAGATTCTCACTACATTTACAAATATACACACACACACATTTTACACAAATGGTACCATATTAAACAGACTGTTCCCCTTCTTTTTTTCCCTCTGTTATTAACTTGTTTAATATTACAACATTAAAAAAAGTCTTAGTGATGGTTTGCTAATGCAGGAAACTTGAAGTCTGGATTTGCTTCTGTTTTGCATCCTAACTCAGAGGGCTTTCAGTTAGACCTTCTATCATTTATTTTATAGAACACACTTTTTTCACCCCCTCTTTTGTTTTTAGCTTAACAACAGAGCTTAGAGGTCTTTCTATATTAATACATGAAGAAGAGCCTCCGCTTTCTATTTTAAGTCTGTGTTGATGAATTGTAATTGACTTAACAGACTTCTGTTGATAACGTACTATAATTTATTGAACTATTTAACTCTTATTTTAGATACTTGGTATTGTCGAGGTGCTGGAGATACACTGGTGAGGCCAAAAAAAAAAAAAAAAAAGATTACATTTACTCCCCTCATGGAGCTTATATTCTATGAGATAGACATTAACAAAAGACCTACTCGAATACCATAGAATCATAATTGTGATGAGTGCTGAGAAGAATCTAATAGAGGGAATTGATATAGTCAGGGAGGTAAAGGATAGCTTTTCCGAAGAAGTGATAATTGAACTGACGTCTACAGAAATAATTATTAGTTTGCATATTTTATGGATGTACTTTTGTCATGTGATAGCTGTTCTCCCATTTCTTCTGTATCTCCTTCACCAGTGCCTCAGGCTTGTCAGCTTTTAAATGTGCGTAAGTTTCTCACGTACTAAAAAAAACCTCTTCTCCGACCCACTCTCCTTTGCAGCTACTGCCTTTATCTCTGTTTCCCTTCTTACCAAGAAAGGGTTATCTAAACTTCCTGATTCTATTTACTTATCTCTCAATCAATTAAGACCCAAAAAATTCAGGCTTAATCCTCTTTAGCCTGTTGCAGTCTGGGTTATGACAGATTTCATCAAGCTGACCAATAACTTCCATGCCCAGTGAGCACTTTTTAGTCTCCATTTTGCTTGAATATTCTGTGACATACAACTCTGTCCTTGAAATGTTCTCTTATCTTGGTTTTTGTGATGCTATACTCTTCTGTTTTTTCTTCCTTTTTTTCCCAGTCTTTGCTGGCTTTTTCTTTTCTATTAAATTCTGGAGTTCCTTAAGGCTTTGTCCTAGGCTCTTTTCTCTTCCTATCAAACACTCTCAAGGCAAAGCTTCAGGTCATACCTGTAAATGATTCCCAAACCTATGCCTGACCTCTCTTCTGAGCTTTACACCATTATGTCCAGCTGCCTTCCATATTTTTCTACTTTGTTTGTTCTTTGTTAGTTCAAATATATTTATTTAGGGCCTGTTATTTGCCAATCTTTGTGCTGGTACTGGGAGTGTCTTAAAGGTGTCTCCAATGGAATATGATTGAAACAGAATTCAGATTCATACTCCCCACCCCAAACAAGCAAGTAAATAAACAAATAAAAACAGCCAAAATAAGACCTTCTCTACCTCCATTGTTCTCACTCAACAACTGAAATCTACTCAGTTCTCTTAGCCTGAAACCTTGGGATCAGTCTTGACTCCTCCTTTTATCTGAGCACTTTCCCAACCTTATCCAGTCCAATCTAGTTCAATCCAATCCAGTCTAATCCCATCAATGTAGTTGATCCAGTGTAATGTTGCCAAGGTCTGGCCTTTGCACCTTCCAAGTATCATTCCAGTTCACACACCCCCTCACCCTTTTTCACTGCTGAGACCTTGGCCTAAGCGGCCATCGCCTCTCGAGTAGACTGCTGCAGGTCTCTAATTGGTCTTACTGCATTCACTTTTTTTTTTTAGATTGGCACCTGCGCTAACATCTATTGCCAATCTTTTTTTTTTTCTTTTCTTATGCTCCCCAAAGACCCCCAGTACATAGTTGTATATTCTAGTTGTGAGTGCCTCTGGTTGTGCTATGTGGGACCCCCCCATCAGCATGGCCTGATGAGAGGTGCCATGTCTGCGCCCAGGATCTGAACTGGTGAAACACTGGGCCTCTGAAGAGGAGCGAGAGAACTTAACCACTCGGCTAAGGGACGGGCCCCTGCATTCACTTTTGACCACTCTCTGGCAATTGGCCACGTGATGGCAACCATGTTCCTTAATTCCTCAGTGTCTCAGTTTTCTTATCTGTAAAATTGGGATAATAATAGCCCTTTCCTCATAGGTTTGTTTGTGAGGATAAAAAGAGTTACTACATATAAAACATTTAGAATAATGCCAGGCATTAAGGCCTCAGTAAATTGTTATTGAGACCTTGTACACTGTTACAGTAAGCCAAGTAAAAGATATGATTAAGATAGAAAAAGGTTTATTAATAATACATTTAAATGGAGTAATTATCAGATTGTACTTAATTGTGCTGTATATGTTCACCCAAAAACTCTGCAGCTCTTATAATGTGTGACCTTATTATGTGTAATTTTTTTCTTAATTAACAGGCTAAGAAGCACCAGGCTTTTCTAGTAGAGACATGTGAAAATAATGTGAAAGAATTGGAATCGATCTTGGACAGCTTTCCTGTGTCGGGCCAGTGGACATCAGGTTAGTTGAAGGTATGAAATGACAGATGCATCTGTCAATGTTCCAAAGTCCCTACGTTTTGGGAATTCTGCAGATGCCTCTTACAGTCCCTCATCTCAACTTGTTTTGATTTGATGACATGATCAGAGCGGTTCTCACAGCAGTCAGTTGGCCTAGCTGGCTGGGAAAGGGTGATGGAATGTGGACCTGCTGTTGTCCTCCCAGAACTTGATTTACAAGTGTTGGGGTCTGTATGATTGGACAGACAAGGGCTCACTTGCTGTGTTCTGAATCCAACTGAGAAAAAAGTCCTTACAGTCTACCTGCAAGGGGAACAGATGTTTCGATCAAACTGAGCCAAATTCTGAGGCAACCTTCAGCAACTTAAAGGTCATACATTCAAAAGGTTATGTAGGACACAGGCTGTAACATAGTGCATATTCTACACTATTGCTTTCTAAGCTGGTTTTCGCCTTCATTTCCTACTACCATACGTATATATTCTCCAGATAAGAGTGCTTTGCTTAGGTAAAGTGTTTTGACTTTAGTATTAGCACACTTAATATGATAAAGGACTATAAAAATTGTGTATTAGGTAGGCATATTTTGGGAACTAGTGAAAGCATTAGTCGGCTCATGAATGCTGTTCATGGTTTCTACTTCATTAATTTTTTCTGTTTATGCCATTGTATGTGCTATAGTAGTTCTGACTGAAGTACTTTTACTTTTTTACCTCTGTTTTCTTTGGCCATACTATTGGCCTTGAATTATTTAGTTGTTTTCTGACTCAGTTATGTTCCTCAAAAAGCACCTAAAATTGAATTCCTTACACTTTAAAATTGAGCTCCACGACTGTTTTTTAAAAGAATCAAACAGGTATCTGGCAAATGAATTCTTTAGGAAACTCTGAAGTTCAGGAAAGTTCCTTGTCCTCAAAAAAGCAGAAATATATGATCAAGGCCCATTTTTACCTTGTGCATCTACAGATCTCTATTGGTGACCTATCAGAAATTTAGTGTGCTTTGCTATTATCTTTTTCGGGGTCTGCTTTTATTCTTGATATTCTTTTAGCAGTAATTTTATGAAATTAATGTGTAACTTTCTTTGTGTTTATTTAAACTTTTTCCAAAAGCATTAGTGTTTCATAGTTTCTTACTGTGGAAAAATCAAAGAGTATAAAAGTGACATAAAAAATAGATATCCAGTTTTCAAATATAGTTCATGAAGCTTTGGATAATAAAATTTTCTTTTGCAATGGTACTGTTTTATTATTGAAATGTAGCATTGTTTAATAGTATTAGGATCTTTAAAAAATTTTAAGTTATTATCATAGCATATCTTATGCCTCAATATTATTTTAAATATTTCCTCAGAGTTGAATTAGAAAAGCTAAGAATGGTCAGATCATGTCTCCTTTGAGTTTTAAAATGAAATCATTGATAATAAAGCAACTTACAAGCTATTACTAAGACTATAGAAAAAGAACTGTCTTCTATTAAAGTTTTTCTTTTTATACTTATCTTTTAGTAACCACCCTTTTTTAACTTCCTAGTTTCCCGTATATATGCAAACCCTCTATATTACAGAGAAAGAATTTCTGGAAAAGGGACTGTGCACTGAATTAGTGATTTTGTACTCTTGTAGATTGGTCTTTGTTTCTGTACTGTGGTGGTTCTTCACTCTTTTACCCCCTGAGAACTGTTCTTCTCTGGTCTCTGGTTTGCCTTGTAGAGGCTGACCTCTATGGACTGCATGATCTGGGCTCGTTTGCCCTCTGGCTTCTGGTTAGATTTAGACAGTGGGTCTACCAGCAGGAGGTTAAGAGCGTGGAAGAAGAAGGATAAGAAAAGAAAGAAAGGAAAGTCAGAGTATTTATTTCTCCTGCTCCCTCTGCTCCAGTGCATTCCTGTAGTGGCTTCAGTTTTCAGCAGCCACAGCTCCTGTCAAGCAGGTTCTCTTCCACAGCTGTGGCTTGTATTGGACTGTGGTGACAACATTCCCTCCACTTGACCCTTTAGGCTTAGGCATGGTGTTGGTTTTCCATTCTTGCTTGTTCTTGGTGCCTCATCATATCTTACTGCTTCTCTTAACCTGTCCACGTTTCTGTAAGTAGTCTCCTCATTAAATTCTCTTCTGATGAACTCTTCTCAGTGTGCCATCTCTTTCCCTGCTGATACCCTGACTAATTCACCTACCTGCTTGGGACCTGATCTCATTCTTGCTCTTGGCTTCCATGAAACGATCCTGTCTAACTGTAAGGACGCCCTTTTTGCTTACACCAGCTCAGGTTGGGTTTTTGTTACTTCTCTAAGCGGGACATAAATAATAAACTTTATTGCTCAATATTTTATTTTATGGAAGAGCCTGAACAATTAAGATTGCCTACTGCATTAGACCTGGCTTCAGCTACACAAAGATGACCAAATATTTTGTTCTTCCCAAATGAAGTAACTTAAAAACTTATCCTAGGTGAATAAAAGGATATGTGTGTGTGTATGTGTGTGTGAGATATACATAGGCATGTATATATCTCACAATATTTATGTCTTTGAGAAAAAGTCTGTTTCAAATAGGGACATATTCTGACTATGTGATGGTAGCACAGCCTTATAATTTATTACAAAGTTAATTCAGTTATCTTGGGGAAGCTTTCCAGAGAGATCCTTTTTTTTGCAGCTATGATGAGTAGGCAATCGTGCTTTCCCCCCTTTTATTACCTCTTCATACCTTTCAGCTAAATATATACTCTGTCCCGCCCCCCATTTCAGGAAAAGTAATCCATGGTAGAAATTTAGAGGGATGGTTACAAAAAAAATTTATGACTTGCTCTTTAAAATGGAATGAATGAAAATTATTTTCTTGAATGAATTTTAGTCCAGAGTTGACAGTAGTTGGCAAGTGTTCTATTCCCTGTCTTCTTCAGATTTTGTGGTCTTCTACATTAAGAAATCTTTCTGAAGCAAGAGCAACCCATCAGCTTATCTTCATGTGACAGATAAGGTAAAGTTTCAGTTAGTCCAAGACATTCAGGCATCTGTTTCCGTAGAGATTTCACCTGATCTCCTTACCAATGGTCAGTGTGACAGTTTGCACCTTGTTTCCTAATGCCTCCAACACCTCCTTCCCATCTGGCTAGTGTTCTCTCTGCTTCCACCTTGCCCTCCTCCAGTCTGTTTTCTCTATCGCCACCAGAATGATCTAACATGCTCTAAACCTTGCTGGGCTCTGTATTTCACTAAGAGTAGACCCCAAAGTGCGGGCAGTGGCTTGCAAGACTCGACCATGGGCTGCCCCTACCTATCCTTTATCACCCTTTTGACCTCGTCTCCTACTACTGTCCCTCTCCCTCCCTCTGTTTGGACTCCTCTGGCCTCTTGCTGTTTCTTGAACACACCAAGCATGCTCTTGCCTTGGGGGCCTTTGTGCTGGCCATTCCTTCTGCCTGGAAAGTTCTTCACCTAGATATAGCTGTATAGTTCTCTTTCTTGTCTTCCTTAAATCTATGCTCAAATCACATCTTCTTACTGAGGCTTACCCACTATCCGTTCCCATGCCACTTGCTTCACTACCTCTCTCCCTATTTTGTTCTACTATTTTTTCCCCATAGCTTATTGCTGTCCAACATTTCTAACATGTTACATGGTGCATTTGTTATTATATCTGTATTGTCAGGGTTCTTCAGAGAAACAGAACCAATAGGAGATATGTAGATATATATAAGAGGAGATTTATTACAGGAATTGGCTCACATGGTTATGGAGGCTGAGAAATCCCAGGATCTGTCCTCTGCAAGCTGAAGAACCAGGAAAGCCAGTGGTATCATTCAGTCTGAGTCCAAAGGCCTTAGAATCTTGGGGCTGCTGATGTAAGGCCTGGAATTGGAAGGCCCAAGAACCAAAAGCTCCAGTGTCCGAGGGCAGGAGATGGAAGTCCTAGCTCAAAAAGAGAGAGAATTTGCCCTTCTTCTGCCTTTTTCTTTTAGTGGGGGAAGGGCCGGAGGTGGGTGGGGCGGGCCAGTGGATTGGATGATGTCCATCCACACTGGTGAGGGTAGATCTTCTTTATTCAGTCTACTGATTCAAATCCTAATCTCTTCCAGAAACACCCTCACAGACACACCCAGAAATAATGTTTTACCAGCTGTCTGCACATCCCTTAACCCAGTCAAGTTGACACATAAAATTAACTATCACAATATCCAAGCTCCATGAGGGCAAGGATCTTTGTCTCTTTTATTTAGTAATGTATTTTAAGCAGCTAGTACAATACTTGGCACAAAAAAGGCACTCAATAAATATTTGTTGAATATGAATCAATAAAAGCATGAATGAATTAATATCAAGTTGACGGTCTATTTTACGTTTTAATTTTTGAGGTTATAAAGTAGTCCTGGAGTTTCTTTCCAAATTATAGCAATCTTTTGGGTAGTAATCCATAAGGAGTCACCAAGAAGATTGTCCTTCAGTGGAAAAGATGTACAATCTAACATGGGTCATAGAAATGGCCCTTTGATTGCCTACTATCATTAGACAAGATAGCCTCAGTTTATTTGATCAGGGACATTTATATCCTATTTCTGTTTTCTACTTTACACTGAATTTGAAGCATGAAAGCTGCTCATATCTCATTTATTTTCTGGTGGAAAATCATATAGTAGGGTATGTATGGGGAGAAATCCTTTCCCACTTTGAACCCGTGTAGTCTTTCTGCCTCAAGTGTTTCTTCTAAAACAGTTTCACCTCTGCCTGAGGATGTTAGCAAACATATAGAATGTGACTTTTCCTTCATTAAGTTCATGAAAGAAGGTTTTTCTTGCGGCTCAGTCTTGGGTCCCCCTCAGGGTGGTTGACTTTTGTGTTGACTGAGACAGACCCCTCCAACCTTCTTCAACCTTTCCTTCCTTGAGGAAATCATTTGTCATACTCCAGAGGTATTCTTGTTCTTTTGACTGGAGAAGCTGAAGGACCCTAGGAAATAATAGCAACAGTGTTTGATGCCTTTAGGCATGTATATATCACCCAGGAATTGTGCTGTCTCAGGGACTGCTCTTTGGAAAATCAGGACAAGAAATTGGACTTTTCTTCTCTTCTCTCCTCCTTTATTTCTTTAATAAAGGATTATTGCCTAGATCTAGTATCTTCCTGAGAATTTTAATTGTTCCTGTGAACCTCATGACTGGTGCTTTTATCTAGAGATTCCTGGGTTACTGAGAAGCTGAGAATGCATATAAGAGCAGTGCACAGGCCTCTTTTGGTGTCATTTACCAGTTTCTTCTCTCTTACTTCCCTCACCTCCCAATTCACTAAGGTTTACAAACTGAATTTGCCCTACTTCATCATGCTCCTGGCTTTGGTTTGTGAAGTCCAAGGGAGTGAGTTCACTGAACGTGTTCAACCCTCTTTAATGGGATCGTTAATTAATCACATGATTATGGAGGCTGAGAAATCCAAGATCTGCAGTTGGCAAGCTGGAGCCCCAGGAGAGCCGATGGTATAGTTCCAGTATGACTCTGAGGGCCTGAGAACCAGAGAGCCGAGGGTGTAAGTTTCAGTGTGAGTCTGAATCTAAGGGTAGGAGACCAATGTCCCAGCTTGAAGACACTCAGGCAGAGAGAGACTTCTTTCTTACTTAGCCTGTGTTCTTTTCAGGCTTTCAATTGGTGGTATGAGGCCCACCCATGTCGGGGAGAGCAATCTGCTTTACTCAGTCGACTGATTCAAATGTGAGTCCTCATAGACAGAAACATCCTCATAGACAACCCAGAAATAATGTTTAACTACATATCTGGGCCCATGCCCCAGTCAAGTTTACACATAATATTATTAACCATCACATCCCCTTTTCTCCCTCCCCCCAGCTCCTGGTAACCACCATTCTTTCTGTTTCTATGAATTTGGCTATTTTTTAAAGCATGCCTTTTTTTTTTAAAAGATTTTACTTTTCCTTTTTCTCCCCAAAGCCCCCCCAGTACATAGTTGTATATATTTTTTTGAGTTGTGGGTCCTTCTAGTTGTGGCATGTGGGATGCTGACTCAGCATGGCTTGATGAGTGCTGCCATGTCCTCGCCCAGGATCCGAACTGGCAAAACCCTGGGCCACCACAGCGGAGTGCGCGAACTTAACCACTCGGCCACGGGGCCAGTCCCATGACTATTTTTTAGGTACTTCATACAGTGGAATCATATAGTTTTTGTCTTTGATGATTGGCTTATTTCACTTAGCATAATGTCCTCAATGTTCATTCATGTTATAGAATGTGACAGGAATTCCTTCCTTTTTAAAGCTAAATAATATTCCATTATATATATAAATCCCATTTTGTTTATCCATTCATCTGTTGATGGACCTTTGGGTTGCTTCCACCTCTTGGCTATTGTGAATAGATGGATGTACAAATATCTCTTCAAGACCCTGCTTTCAATTCTTTTATATATATACCCAGAAGTGGGATTGTTGGGGCATTAACTTTTATCACAGAACATGAGTATACTAATGGATGCCTTGTGGGATCTTCTGCATTCTAGACATACTATTCCTTATACCACTTTTCCCTTGATAATCAAGACCAATTGTCCTGATACAGAAGAACTTTCTTTGCTCTTTGGTTTCCTGGCATGAGGAGTCCAGAAATGCCCAGGTGACATTCTCAGCTTCATTTATTTTTTTGGTGAGGAAGATTGGCTCTAAGCTAACATCTGTTGCCAATCTTCCTCTATTTTTTGTATGTGGTATGCTGCCACAGTATGGCTTGATGAGTGGTGTGCAGGTCTGTGCCTTGGATCTGAACCTACGAACCGTGGGCTGCTGAAGTGGAGTGCATGAACTTAACCACTGTGTCACTGGGCCAGCCCCAACTCAGCTTCCATTTTAATGGAACCGTTGCTGTGTCCTATGGTAGACGCATTTCTCCTTTGGGAATTAAGACTTAGACCAATAAAGCCCAGTTTCTGGGATGGGAAGCAGACATTTCACTAGTGGAACATTATGTATTACAGTTAGATGATCCACTCCCATTTCCAACATTTGATTCCAGGATCTATGAATCCTGGCTGTGGTAAAAACACACCATATATTGATTGCTGGCTCAGAGCACATACTGTATCCTGGAAGTTATTATCCTTATTCCATAAAATATTACCATCCAGCCAGCGCCATGAATCTTCAAAAGACCATTCTACTGTTCTGTATGTTAGCTACTTCAGAATGATGGGAAACATAGTAAGACCAGTGAATTCTATGAAAATGAGCCCATTTCCATACTTCGTTTGCTGTAAAATGAGTTTCTTGGTCAGAAGTAATGCTATGTTGAAAATGTAATGGTGAATAAGGTACTTTGTAAATTCACGGATGACAATTTCAACAGAGATATTGTGGTCGGGGAAGGAAAATCTCTATCTGGAGCAAATAAGTAAGAATTAATTTTCTTAGTAAGAATAAAGCATTGCTTTATTAAGTGATACTTAATAAAGCATTTGTAATCCTATCAGTCTTGGTGAATGGAAGTCTATGTTGCTGAGCCCATGTATTTACCTCCATCCTTGCTGCCATGACTCTTTTGTTGTAAGGATCTCTGCAGTCTTTCTAGGGATGTGGTATTACTTTTGATTTATTATTTTGGTAGGTAAAATTTCTAGCGACTTCCACTGCTTTTTTCCTATTTGGTTTTCCTCTGTGAATTCCTCACTCAATGGGTCAGGTAACCAAAATATGGACATTGTGCTAGTTCCTGCATTTGTCTTTTCTAACTGTGCATTCCCAAAAATAGAGTTATTCCCAGAAATAACTCTGAGGTGGGTTCAGGTACCTGTTGGCCCCACTGGAGATAGACCTTAGGCACAACTCAGTTCATCACTGACCTCTGTAAGCTCCTAACTTAGGCTTGCCCTAAGTAGTGAACCACAGTGGTATTTTGGATCTCCAGGATTTAGTGTCAGCTCAGACCTAGTGTTCCGTTATCCCTGATAAGTGTACTTAATTCCCCTTCCCCAGTGCATCATCACCCGGTGACTGGTTGCATGTTTCTCTGAGGAAGGCTGGGAGGAAGATTTACAGTGTAGTCTTCTGGTAGTATGTGAGGGTTCCTAAAAGGGACCCATCCTCTTCATTCAAGGGGCACTGGGTCTGTGAACCAGCTCAAGTCTGAGAACTGGTTGAGGCTCAAGAGTCTCTTTTGTGTTGGTTTAAGTCTTGCTTCTGGTAATCAGACTTAGAGCTTTTCTACTTATACAAATCAAGTAACACTTAGAGTGCCTGTCTATTTTACTCCTAGGAACACCACGATCAGTTAGCCAATGCCAGCAACCTCCATGGGTAAAACCATTTTGTTTGTTGCTTTGATTCCACTGCTCATTATAGTAACCATGTCCATTTTGTCTCTGGAAATTAAGTGCTACCACTTGGCCTGTGTCACCTGAGATCCCATCATCCTTATTGAATTCAGGGAGCCCAGCTTGATGGTACCATTTCCCACTGCTACCCAGGATCTTCTAGCAACACAGAACTTATCAAGGACCTGGGGTTCCCCTCACCTTGGTAAAGGAAGTGGTTTTTGGACTTTCCCGGGAGATGTAGTTGGGGGTGGGTGAGCAGGACTTGCATAATACTCTCTATATGTTAGAAAATTTATGAGCCATTTTCCTTAAAAACTCCAGAATGGGCATCAATGTTTGCAAGATAATGAAAATGTTTGTTTATGATCTCAGTGAATAAGATGAGTTAATATACAGAATGTAGTCTGAGTTTGGAATGTATAACTGACTGCTACATGTTTATATTTAGTGCTTTTAAAATGAAAAAGAAATTTTCTTAATCATTAACGTATTGAATTTTTGGATTTCTCAGTTGAAAATAAAACCCATTTGAATGTTATTTTCTGTGTTTTACTATGTGACTAAGAATCAACATCAAGCAACAGGATTTTTTTTTTCCTGTTTGTTGTAAGGATGAACTCGACTACTCATGTTCTGTAATAGATATCTTTAAAAACAAAAAGCTCAATCTTTTGTCTTATATTTTCTCTCCATTATTTCTTAATAATTCTCCCCTTTTGGGGTCTTGCAGGAGACTTAAGGAGATTAAGAGAATGGTTGAGAAGGTGGAGGAGATAGCCTCACCTCATTCATTACAACTTATTCTTTCTACTGTGGACCTATATGTTACTGAGCTGATAACACCAGCTTGAAAAACAGTGGTTTATCTGAGTCACATAAAAATATTTAGTTTTTGAGATTGTCTAAAAGGAAACATTTAGAAGAGAGCTTAGAACCTTTTCTTCTACCCCACTCCCTCCTGTGGGCTACTAATTCAAAGAAAAGATTTGCCAAGGTGTACCCAGACTTTAAACATATTAAAAATGAGAGAGAGAGATTGAAACAGGCAGTGGTGATGTGAAAGCATGGTGTGGCATCCATGTACAGAGACACACATGTACAGGGGGAGGAACAGAGAAACACAGAAGATTTCTTGTTGTTGTTGTTGAAGTATAAAACGTTCTGAAGTGTTCTGTTTCTCATTTGGACTTTGACCACTGAAAAGCCATTTATGACTATTTGATTTTTTTTACTTCTCTTTGTATGTGAGTTTTTAGACTTTCCTCTGCTAGGATAATTTTAGTACTCTATTATTTTTTGGGCCATTATGTAGTGATTAGAATATTATTAGGTTAAATCCAATTAGTCAATAAGTTCCTGGGTCCTGAGTGACCCTTTCTTTTTATTTGTAAGCATTTTGTTACGTTAAGGGACCAGTAAGTATTTCTTTTTGTAATAGATGTGAGTGGGACATAAAGTGTACTTTGTACTTCAGCTGAACTTTATTGTATAAACATTTTCAGGCAAAAAAATTTGTTTTATGTAGAACATAAGAATGTGCATGGGTCAGTAAGGAGAGGGCATTTTGTCCCCTTACCCCACAACACTCATATTAAGATGAGTTTATTCTTCTGAATTTCTAACAGGAAGTTTTCTCTCTTATTGCAAAAGCCAGCAGATTTCCCGAGTGTCCTTGAATGATTTATTCATGGCCTACTTATGTAGTAGCAAAAGAAAAGAATTATACATTACTTTTTTTTTTTTATCTTGTGCAAGAGAGCAATTTTAAAAAAATATATTTGGTAAGACCTTTAATAAAATTTTTAATGAGTTGTCTTTCCAACTCATAGTCATTACAAAGAGCGCTGTCTCCTCCATTATCATGGCTCAGAGGAGTCTTTTTTCCCCCCTAGCTGGAATATGTGTTATTTCCGTATTACTTTGGGTTTTTAAGTTAAATATTCTTCTGTTTAAGAAAATCTGAGGTGTACTCATACATAAGATAGTGTTTAAATTATACCTTGATGAATGTAATAAATTTATTAATAAAATTTTTTCCATGATTAAAACACTAAATATCATCAATACTGTGAGATTAATAAAGTTGGTTTATCATCAACCAAATAACTTTTCCCCTTTCTTCCTCTTTTCTTTCCTTTATTACTGCCTTCTTCCCCCATCCCCCAAAGTTCCAGCAATTGAATACTTGAAGAATGAATGAATGATTTCATGTAATTATTTATTTATTATCTTTCTGCCTCTTTCTTCTTTTTTTGAGGTGAGGAAGATTGGCCCCGAGCTAACATCTGTTGTCAATCTTCTTCTTTTTTTCCCCCTCAAAGCCCCAGCTAGGGAAGTAAGTCATTCTAGTTCTTCTATGTAAGTAGTAGTAGTAAGTCATTCTAGTTCTTCTGTGTGGGACATGGCCACATCATGGCTTGATGAATGGCATGTAGGTCTGTGCCCAGGATCCGAACTGATGAATCCTGGGCTGCCAAAGTGGAGCGCATGAACGTAACCACTTGGCCATGGGGTTGGCCCCTCTCTTCCTCTTTTTTGACTGTAAATTCTATGAGGATAGAAACTACACCAATCTTGTTCACTTCCATGTGCCTAATGCCTAGGATTAGTACATAGTAGGAATTCAGTAAATTAGTTGAATGAATGAATCAATGAATAATAAAACATATATTATAAATGCTTCTTTTAAAAATTATCTTTGTTGAAAATCCGTTTCTTGTCTGTTGAAATATTTAGATTGTAAAATATAGGGAGAAGTTATAATAGGAAAGGAAAATATTTTTAATAAGAATGTTTTTAAATTTGCTACTTGTTTTTTAACAGTTAAAGAGTACTACAATAAGCAATCAATTTAAAGTGGTTTTTGAAACTAAACTTTTGATTATTTTGGATTAATATTTTGAACTACGTTTGACCATGTGACCTTGATTAGCTGAACTAACTTATGGCCAACTAAATTAAAATAGTTTGAGGGCATAATATGGAAATACTCGTATTTTTACAATGAGTATCCGTTTTAAGGGTTTTAATTGAAACATGATGTGGGCCTCTGTAGATAATAGCATTTTTATTATTTATTTCAAATTGTAACTTGAGAATTTTAAGGATTGAAGAATATTTCCAAGTATAACAGAAAATTATGTGCTTTTGGGTTCAGAAATTATTATTTAAGCAAAATAGGCCTGACTGATCAGAAACACATAAGTGTACATAACTCTCCCAAACAATGTTAGTGTAGACTGTTCAGTTAATTGTTGGATAACAGGTGTGTGCAAACACTTCAGTTACTTAGGAGATAGGGAAAAAAAAAAGAAAAGAAAGAAAGAGCTCACTACTAACTACACTGTGGGCCGTGGTAAGGTACAAAGTAGCCATAAATTTGAACTTGATATATTATGAACTTAATTTGACCACTTGTTAGAAAGGCTATTTAATACTTGGCTCTACAGCAGTACACTTTGGAGAATAAGATTCCGCTCAATGTTTCATAATATCTTTTCAGCTCTTATCCACTTTTAATAGCTCTGTTACTATTTGCTTAGCTTTTGTCTCTTTGTGACTTTAAGACTGTATTTTCATCCTATATTTTTCTCTAGGCATCCACAAGGACAAAGATAAACCTCCCAGCTTCTCTGTTGTCCTTGAGACTTTGAGACGTACCTTGACAGATTACCAGAACAAGCTGGAAGATGCATCTAATGAGGTAACATCGCACTGTTTGGCTCCACACATATAGCCTTCGGCCTGCAGCAGTCCGTATTCCTTGCTTGTTACAAAGGTCAGAAAGATTGGGAATGTTGAATTGACAGCTTCACAGATACAAAAAATAATAAATTGTCTGTCACTGTTCTTTCTTTCAGTGTGGCCTAAAGTCGTGTCTCACTTAGGTTTGTGTAACTCTTCACTCACACTATTATTTTCAATGTTATAAAGACTGTCACTTTTTGGTCTTCAACATTTATCTATTTTAATTTAACAAAAGCTATGCAAGTCATTGAAGTTAATATGTGTTATATTTAAATGTAAATGTGTTTTTATAAAATTGGGAGTGGGTAGTGCAAATTTAGGTTTTGTCAATATTTTAGGTTAAGTTTTCTACAAATTGTGGAAGTCAATAAAAACGTGAAGTTAGTTTGCATTCTCTAAAGGGAGTAAAATATTGTCAGAAGTTTTTAAAAACAAATGTAGCCTGGAAGCTTTTAGTTTGCTGATTGAAAAAGCTCGTGCTTCTACTTATTATCTCATTTGTATTGTTTATGTGACTTTATTGTTTTGTTTATATATGTGGGTTGATAATTTTCTTGGATATTAAAATATTTTATGAATTTATACTTTAAAAATTGAAGAGTTTGCTTAGTTACATCTTGTATTAGAGAATACGAAGTAATTACATTAAATACAATTAGCAAAACAACAGATTGTTTGAACCAAAACAAGCTACATAGCATGGAATTTAGTGTTTATCCTTCTGTTTATATGCTTCTTTCATATACTATAAAGATCATGAAACCATTGCAGTTCACATTTCAGAAGAGGCTTATTTTACTTTAGTTTACTAAGGTGAACAAAGAAGGAAAAGTGAGTCTTCTTAATACCCTCTGTAACTGTTCAAAGGCGTAAAGGAAGTGACTCTTGAAATAATTAAATTTCTATAAAGAACAAATATTGCTAAGTCTTTCCCAGTGAGACAAGACAACTTGTGTCGTTAGTAGTTTATGAGCCTCTTCTGAGGCCTGGGTCTGGAGGCTGCTGGGGAACTAGGAACATATTACCCACAGCGAATTGTTATTTGGGAGGATGAATGTCACATGATCCTCAGCACAGTTGAAAAGTCGACTCAGCAGGCTTTGGCTTAGTAATGCGCTTTGTTGTGAACCAGTGCCAGAGACAGCAGTGGGGAGACCAAGGGGGTGGCTGCAAAGAAAGCAAAAAGAGCAATCTGACAGAAAGAAGAATGAACTGTCAAAGAAAATAAATCACAAGCAGAGCGGGACCAACTGATGACCTGCCACAAGCCTTCCCAGTAGGACTGCATGTGACCGACCCTGAAGTTGTCATATGGAGTGAGAGACCAGTGAATACCCTCATGATGTACAGAGCAGTCTTCTGCTCTGCCCTTTATTCTTTCCTTATAGATGCCACTGCTTCTGGCATTTTGGTCCAGTAGGATTTTAAGAATAAAGTTATATTTGTTTACAGTAAGAATGAAATCCTTTATCCAGACATCAGGAAAAATACAATGGCATCACTGACATTTTAAGCTTGAATGCTTTCTTTTCTTTTTAGCCATGTGAGCTTGTGACAGACGTTACATAGTTAACCAAAAGAAATAATTTTTTAAGACTCTTAATTACTATTGAAAAATTTATAGTAAGTAACCGCATGAAACACATTTAAAGATTGGCTTTCAAGTTACCCATCCTTGAAAAATATAAAAAAGTTACTTACATTTTCTTTCATCAGCTAAAGAGCATGAATGATGCTAAAGAAAAGACATCTAATGAACTTGATTCTACCAAACAGAAGATAGAATCTCACACTAAAAATATAAAGGTATTATGATTTAGAATAACTTTTTCCTCTTGTATTAAGAAACAAATATAATTATTTAGAGAATATTTTTAAGTAGATGTATCTGAAAATATATCTTCCTATTTCTTATTAAGTACATTTGGATATAATTTTAATTTTTTATTTTTGATCATAGTAACAAAAATGTTTTCATTAAAAAAAATCTTGATTAGAAATTGTTTTGTTTAGAGGAAAAATTCATTTCCAGGTTTAATTATAATACTATAGATTTGAAAAAATGATTTAAGATTTAAAGTCCATCCTTAGATACATATTAAACATATTTTACATAAGCACATCAGTATTTGGAGTCAATTTTCATCATTTTAGGGTGGAGCCATTGTTTTTAGTACATCATGCCTAGTGATGGGCTGAGACCACACCTGGCTAAGATCCAGGACAACAGTTTATTTTATTTTCTGCACTAGTTTTAGGTACTACATCTTTGCAAAATTATACTGAAGGAACTCTCAGAGTTGCTCAGTATTGTTGGAATTTTTTAGTGTTGGTTCATGTTACGTTTGTCATGGACATACTCCAGTAGAATTTGTTAAGGTTAAGGATTAAATGGTTCAGCAGAGTCTTATGCCACATATTTGAGATTTGTATTAGTATTTGGAATGTCATTGGGAAGAAAATGTTTTTATATTAAATGTAAGGGATTTATTTTTTAAATGTTATTTACATGTTACTTAAAATTTTTTGAGCCTACCAAGTTATTTTTTTATAATAGGTTGAAAGGAAAACTCCCTTTCCAAAGAGCTTTCTGGAATAAGCTATCTTATTAACATTTTATGTTTAAATGTTATAACAACAAATTTTCTAATTTTCAAGCTAAAATATTATACTTAGGAAATACATTCAGTAAAATACCTTGATGTTGAGTATTATAATCAAACGCTTGCCTTTGTGCTTCTTTTACGTTAAAGCTTTGGCAGTCTTCAGTATGTATTTGTGTTTGGACCCCCACTCCTTTACTGGCCGGGCTTCGTGCAACCTCTTTATTTGATATCTCTGACAGGACCTTCAGGATAAACTGGCTGATGTCAATAAAGAGTTAAGTCATTTACGCACTAAATGTGCCGACAGAGAGGCTCTAATAAGCACTTTAAAAGTGGAACTACAAAACGTGCTGCACTGTTGGGAGAAAGAGAAGGCGCGAGCAGCCCAATCTGAAAGTGAACTGCAGAAGCTTTCCCAGGCTGTCCATAAGGACACGGAGGTATTACCTGCGACAAGATCACTGTCGGCAAAGGCCTTTCACTAATCTCAGATTTCTAAATTTACATACATCAAGTGACTATTTTTACTCTTAGGTGATTTAATTCAAAAAATTGTTCTGAGCTGACTGTTTTGAAATATTCATGCCAGCTGCAAAATCAGTCACTCCATTACTCTTGTGTCATCCTTTTTTGTGAGAGAAGTAATATAATTTAACCCTTCTATCACTTGTACAATTAATTTTCTCTGTTCAGAGCATCATATCTCAAGCAGCTATGCTCATAACAGTTCTTTCAAGCTTTGTCTGTTTGCCAATGACAAAGTTACTTTTTATTTCAGTAGTTTAGTAGCTTGGCCTGGTGGAAAGAATATGTTTTTTGTAATTGAAAGAGCTAGACTTGGATAGTGGTACTTCTTTTTACAAACTGTGTGAATATGCACAAGCCACACAGCTTAGTCTCTCCACATCTTAGGTTTCCTTATTTGCAAAACAGGAATAATATCTACTGTAATAAATAGCCTCCTTACTCTTTATAGTAATAGGGTATTAATCAAAATTTAGAAAAATACAAGTCCCACAAAATTAAAACTTTATTTAGATGCCCTAGAGAGTTGCCTATCCATTTTTATTTATTAATGGCTTCTTAACATATTATGACAAAACTTTCATATTCTGTATGAGCCTGTGTGAATGGAATTGTTATCTTATATTTTCTTTTACCCGTGGGATCTGGAGCTAGCCTCTCTAGTGTGGAACTGGTTTGTCTGAGTCGTCCTGCATATTGAGTTCATTACTCCAACAAATATGAACATGAATGCCAAGAGAGTAAAAAGGAAACATTCTTTCCACTCTTCTTCCAGTCTGGGATTTAAATTGTGTCCACATGAAGGGGCTGGAATTGTTCTACACATCAGATAATGATTAAAGTGAAGGAAACTGGAAGCCTGACTGCATTGTAAAGTCAGCGTGTCTACAGCGCTGTGGTTGGCTTCAACGTGTGTGAATTGGTTTTGGATCTTGAGATTCTCTTTTCACGCCAAATGGATGACTACCATGCATGGTTTATCACAGCCCAAGCAGAAAGGACATAATGGCGACACAATGAATTATCCTTGAGGATGAACTCAATCACTTGGCAAAATGAGGACGGGAAAGATTTTAGTGCCTGAATGTTACATTTGGTTAGTTATATTTAATAAGATTTAAAAATATCTCAACCCAGTTGAACATGCAAAAGACATTTTTAATTGCTTAAAAAAGAAAAAGACATGGCATATTTATGAAGATTCTTCTGATATCCTAACTCAAGTTTGTGGTTTTAACTACACATTCAAATTTTTTTTGGTTTTTAAATTGTTATATTTGGACGAAAGTAAGGTGGCATATAAGGAGAACTAAAGATATACGTTTTGAAATATATAGGAAAACTTTCCCCACAATTTCTAATGACAAAACCTTTATGTATGCTATATTCAGTTTTTCTTATCTGGAAGATAAGAATTTCCACTTTTTTCCTCTTAAATTTTTTCCTTTTAAAAGTTTTCTTTTCCTGTTGATCTATTAAAAAAGTCTTGAGGGAACTTATTTTATCTACATGAAATGTTCATTTTGCAGTTTCAACACTACCTTGTCTTAAGTTCCATTCTTTGGAATTTCATTGATGAAAAACCTTATAAAAACAGCCATTTGGCATTTTATTAGATAAACTCTGTGTGTTCAAGATGGGATCAGTTTTTTACTGAATTCTACAGGATAGTGTTTCCAGGTCATTAAACAATGGGTAGTCTAGTTACTGCAGTATATGTAATTTTAAATGACTTTTTTTTTTTTTACATATTTCTAAGTGGACACTTTTGAAAGTATGTCTTGGGCAGCTATGTCCTTTGTTTTTTTTTTGGGCCTGTTACTTTGTAGTATTTAAACACCTACAAATGCCCGGTGTGCCAAATCCTATATGAACTTATAAGTGAGGAAAACAAATGAGCCCATCTTCCATATCTTTCATATCACGGTCTGCTTTGCCTAAGGGGCTTGGGATAGATTTCCTATAAGTGGTAAGTAAACTGCAATCTCTGGGGGAGGAAGAAAGCTGAGTAATTGTGTACATGTAAAGTATAGATATTGGTATAACTTTTTCTTTGACAGAGTTGAGTAACACTCCTCTCTATATTGGGTTTTTTACTTAATTAACATCTGTATTGGCAAATGAAAATATGAAATTATAGAATTACTATACTGACTTCCAATTAGAAGGGCTTAGAAACAACTAGTCCAGGTACCTCCCATTACAGCTGAGGAAGGTGAGGCCTGAACAGGCATTTACTCAGTAGTAGCTGAGCTGGGGTCAGAACCCCTGTCTTTTGGCTTCTAGACCTCAGATTTTGGTTTTGAATACCAAATGTAAGCAATTTCCAGTTTATATCTATTGCTCAGTTTGAAATGTGAAAAAAAAGGTCACCAAAATCACAATATTCTGAGACTTGAGTATTTTAATTCCTTTCTGGATTTTTGAAATAAATTCTTCACCATGTGTGTTATGTGTTTAGTCATTGCAATGTTTATATACTGGAATTAATTTCTCTTTGTCCTTACAGGAGAAGCTAACCTTCCTTCATACCTTGTATCAGCACCTGATAGCGGGCTGTGTGCTCATGAAACAACCAGAAGGCATGCTGGATAAATTCTCATGGTCTGAGCTTTGTGCAGTCTTGCAGGAGAATGTTGATGCCCTGATCGCAGACCTCAACAGGGCTAATGAGAAGGTAACTGTCCTCAGGCACCAGATACCTCTATTAAATTCAGTGACATTTGTCCACATCACAGTATCATTAAGAGGGGCTGACATTCATCTTATTTCAAAAAGAATTTGGATGTTAATAATTCAGTACCATTAATTATGGCTTGTCTACAACTCAGTTTGATGCCATTGCTGTGGGCATGTAAATGTGACTGAAGTCTGTATGAAGTCTCTAAGCTCCACTTTCTGTGCAGGACATGCTAATACTACTAGCCAGTATTAGCCACAGGGACCTAATTAAAAGAAAATAAATTAATCTTACTGATGAAGCAATTCAAAGAACTTAGTCCTTTACATTAATAAACCAACTCTTTATGTTAGCATAAAATAGAAACAAGATACAGTTATGCAAAAACATGATCTTAAAATTCTTTGCTTAGGAAATAACGAAGTGCTCCTTTAAAAGCACTTAAAAATTTTAAATTATGTTTATGACTTATTTCTTGAAATAATATATATTACAAAACTCATTCAGTGCTTTAGAATGTAAGAAGTATGTATTGTAGGAGAAAACAGTAGATTTTTATGATCACTTTATCATTCACAAGCCTAGGAATTAAGTCTTTCAAAAAAAATTTAAAGACCTTTTGGTTATAGAAAATTGAAATGGCTTAGCAGACCAACATATGTCACCATTAAAGATATTGATTCTTATCATGGATCTCTTGAACTGGTTAGACCTGTATTTACATGGTCTAGTTTCCAGATCTTAGTTGCAATTACATTTGCTCTTAAGGGACATGAAAAGAAAAACTGTTCTCTAAGTTTTTTTTAATCTGTTGAAGTAATGAAACAACATCTTGGCCTGATTTTAGGGTGAGAGCATTTTAGCTTTGTCTGATTGTCAAACACAACCATAGACACTGAGATTGAGGAAATGAGGGAATAAATTGTGAGAAGCACAGATGCTGTTCATGATTGTGAATATGTGTATAAAGGGTTTGAAAATTACTGATAATGAAAATGAGTACATGTTTTAACCTTCTGAGATGGTGTTATGTTTTAATAGTTTTTCATAGTTTCAAAATATCAGTAATTGTCATATGTACTAGATGACTAGGATTTTCTCTGCAGGATTTTGAATGTGAGATAAGAAATGGTTGGAAGGTCTGCTTTATTATATGTAAAATGTTTGTAGATTTGTAAGTCTCATTTAAACACTTCCTTTCCCATTGAGATATCTGAATAGCTTGAGCTTTGGTTCTAGAAGTAAGAACAGTCTTAATTTTCTCAGTAAAATTGATTATAGAATGAGTAACTTTATTTGAAAGAGAAAAATAAAAGATTTGTCACCTAAGTGTACAAATAACATTTTCTGCTAAAATATAATTTGCCCTACTAATTCCTGTTTCTTAATTTCTTTGGTTTTCATTTTAACTTAAAATTTTTATGTGATCTTAAGGAATAAACTATAGTAGAAAACTTCAGATGGTTTTTGGGGGTGGTAATACAAAGGATGGTTTGTGAGCATATTTCATTCTCTGTTGCATTTCCCCATTTAGATAAGTCATCTAGAGTATATCTGTAAAAACAAATCTGATACGATGAGAGAGCTTCAGCAGACCCAGGAAGACACCTTTAACAAAGTGGCAGAGCAGATCAAAGCCCAAGAGAGCTGCTGGCACAAACAAAAGAAGGAACTGGAGCTGCAGTATTCGGAACTCCTCCTGGAGGTGCAGAAGAGGGCACAGGTATGCTGCTTCTCCGAAGAGCTTTAAAAGATGAAATGCTCAGTCTTCTACTGTTTCAAGTGTTTCCTTTTAGTATCAGTTCCAAATCAGTTTAAAACTTCTTGAGAACCACACACAACTTATTAGACACGTATACACATGATTGCACAACCCCCCCCCCCCCGCCCCGCCCCGCCTCGCCAAATGGATGTGTGTGTGTGTATTAAGGATTGTTTTTCACTTAAGTTTGGAAGTAGATGGGTTTTGGTTGAAACATCCCAAAAGGCATTGATCAATTAAATGCTAAAATTTTATTTATTTATTTTTAAAATAAAAGCTTAAGAGATTTGGTAAAATATTATCAGTTTTAGTGTAGATATTCTTTTACCCAGTTTATTCCATTTGTAGGAGTTCCTTTGTGAACTATCATTTTAATTCGTTTGGGGTTGAAATTTATCATACCTCCTAACGTTGTATGAGAACTAGAGTTATAGAGTTGTAGACCCTGTAGCAAAATTATTGACTGTGAGATGTATCATGTCTTCTCTTGGATTTGATTGAGAACAGAAGTTATGGGTAGTTAACATGACCATATTTTTTCCTATACAAATTATTGCCAACATAATTTATATTGTTAACTATCGTCTCTGCCCAATCAAGAATAACATAATGATATTATTATACAGTATGGAATAGTGTATATATTTTTTCTATTGAATTTAATAAAAAGTCACTTGTTCTCAAGATAAGATACTTAGGAACCAGAAGATTGTATATTCTTCCCGTGCTTGATTCAGGAGTTAACCTCTTTATTTGGTCCATTCATGCTTATATTTATTTAGATAAGTCTAATTTAAAAAACCCGTTTTATTCGTTTGGCAATAAACAGTGTCAGATTACTTAAAACAAGATCATTCTGTTTTCCCAGACATAAGGGCCCTATATGAACTTATGCCTTTCTCTATGAATTTGAATGAGTTACTGCACTCTCTAAAAGTAGTCATTTGTTCACTGTATGCAGGATGCCATGTGATATGTTCTGCATTTTCTACTACTGAAATAAAAGGTCTAAATAATTTATTTTATTTTTCTTAGAGGTAATGTTGACAGACAGTGAATCTTAAGTGTACAATTTGATGTTGTGTTCGATGTAAAGACCCATATAACCATCACCCCATTTAAGACAAAACGTTTTCGTTATCCCAGGAAGTTCTCTTGTGCCACCTTGCAGTCAGTTTCCACTCCCTATAGGCAACCATTTATCTGATGCCTGTCATCATAGATTGCTTTTACTTGTTTCTGAATTTCCTGTCAATGGAATCATTCGGTATGTAGTCTTTAGTGGTTGGCTTATTTCACTCAACATATTTTTTTGATATTCATCCATGTTGTTGTGTGTATCAGTAGTTCATTGTTTTTTATGGTCAAATAGTATTCCATTTTATAGTTATACCACAATTTGATAGATTGTGAGTTGATGGATATTTGGATTGTTTCCAGTTTTTGGGTATTGTAAATAAAATTGCTACGAACATTACTGTACAAGTGTTTTGTTGACATATCTTTTCATTTCTCTTGATTAAGAGTGCAATTGCTAGGTCATAGGATATGTGTACATTTATAAAAAATTATCAAAGTTTTTTCCAAAATGGTTGTATCATTTTATATTTCCACCATCAAAGTGTGAGAGTTTCCATTGTTCTAATCCTCTGCAACATTTGATATTGTCAGTCTCTTAAATTTTAGCCATTCTAGTTGTTTTAAAATGGTATTTCATTGTTATTTTAATTCACGTTTTCTTGATGATTAATGATGTTGAGCAATTTTCATATTCTTATTGGCCATTCATATTTCTTCTTTTCTGAAGTGTCTCTTCAAGTGTTTGCCAATTTAAAAAGTTGTTTGTGTTTTTATTACTGATTTGTAAGAGTTCTTTATATATTCTGGATACAAATCCTTTGTCATGCATATGTATCACAGATATTTTCTTCCAATATCTCACTTGCCTTTTTATTTTTTAATTTTTCTTTTGATGATCACAAGTTTTAGAATTTTGATGAAATCCAACTTATAAATCTTTTTCTCTTTTGAGTATTTATTTTTATGTGCTAAACAATCTTTCTATACCCCAAGGTTGTGAAGATAATTTCCTGTCATTTCTTCTGGAAGTTTTATAGTTTTAGCTTTTATGTCTAGATCTGTGATCCATCTCAAATTAATTTTCGTGTGTGATGTTAGGTAGAGGCCGGGGTTCATTTTCCCTCTACATTTATTGTTTCCACACCATTTGTTCAAGACTTTACTTTTCTCACTGAATAGCCTTGGCTCTTTTGTGGAAAAAGAACTGACCACGTATGGGAACCACAGGTTTGTTGTCCATCCCTACAGTTTTGCCTTTTCCAGAATGTTATATAAATGGAATCATATAGTATGTAGCCTTTTGAGTCTGGCTTTTTTCACTTAGCAAAATGTGTTTGGGAATTATTCACATTGTTGCATGTATCAGTAGTTCATTCCTTTTTAGTGCTGAGTAATATTCCACGGTATGGATGTACCACTTTTTTTTAATCCAGATACTTGCTGATGAGCCTTTGGGTTATTTTTATTTTTTGACAATTATGACTAACGATGCTTTAGACATTGATGGATAGGTTTTTGTGTGATCATAAGTTTTCATTACTCTTGGAGTCTAATTTCTGGGTTATACGGTAAGTGTATATTTAACTGTATAAGAAACTATCGAATTGTTTTCCAAAGTGGCTATGGCATTTTTCATTCTCACTAGCAATGTAAGAGAATTCTAATTACTGTGCATCTGTGCCAGCTTGTGGTTTCATCATCGTTTCTTTTTATTTTTATTCATTCTTATAGGTGCGTAGTGGTATGTCATTGTGGTTTTAATTTACATTTATCCCTAATGAAGAGTGTTGAGCATTTTTTTTATGCTTATTTGCCACCTGTGTATCTTCTTGGTGAATTATTTGTTCATATTTTTTGCTCACTTTTTATTGGGTTGCTTGTTTTCTTATTGCTGAATTTTGAGAGTTGTTTATATATTCTGAATATAAGCCATTTGTCAGATATGTGATTTGCAAATATTTTTCTCCCATTCTCTTAACCGTACTTTTGCAGAGCAAATGTTGTTAAATTTTTTGAAGTCCAGTTTATCAATTTTTTGTTTTATGTATTGTGCTTTTAGTGTTGTGTCTAAGAATTCTTTGCAAGGTCCCCAGGATTTCCTTGTATTATTTCTTCCAGGCATTTTATAGTTTTAGGTTTTACGTTTAGACCTATGGTCCATTTTGAGTTAATTCTTATAAAGATGTAAGGTACGGGTTGATGTCCATTTTTTTTTTTTTGCATATGGATGTCTAGTTATTCCAGTACTATTTGTTGAAAAGACTATCCTTTCTCTATTGACTTGCCTTTGTACCTTTGTCAAAAATCAATTTACTATATTTGTGTAAGTCTATTTCTGGACTTTATCATCTGTTACATTTATTGATGTGTCTATCCTTTTTTCAATTCTACACTGATTTGATTACTGTAGCTTTTTAGTAAGTCTTGAAATCAGGTAGTGTGAGTCTTCTAGCTTCATATTCTCTCAGTGTTTTGAACTCACTTCTTTTATTCTAAATCTGCAGGAAGGCAGAGTAATTCACTTTCTGAAGTAAGGGAATTTTTTAGGAGAAGTTCTTGCTGAAGTCTTTTCCCTGAAGATTGTATAACAGCCTAGGTTTTGATCCATGAGTATGCAAATGGAAAGTATTATTTTTATTATTCTTAAAAGTACATTAAGATTATATATTGGCATATAGTCTATATTATTTATGTACATATTTGAATTTTCATAAAATATGATTGAATACATAGCAGCAATTCATTTAAGTTTTATATTTGGTAAACTGCTATTATAATGCATATTATAGGACCTATAAATTTTATTTTAGAAAATCTTGTTATGATTAATTCTGTATCTCTGCTTTTCTCCCCAAAGCTGCAATGCAAATAAAAATATTTTTATTTGAAAGTACTTAATGCATTTTCAAAAATTATGTTGATAAGGACACGAGGGGGAAAATTCCAGCTGTAGCAGAGGATTGTGGGTTGTAGAGGATGTTTGCTGTCAGATGAAAATAGCCATTAATAGAGGCTGTCTGCTGGAAAATAAATGACTTATCTATAAAGCCCTGTGTTTAATGTTTGGATATTGTAAAGAAGTGATTAGTAAAGGACAAGTAGTTAAATAAAAAACAGTTTTTGGATTTGAATTGCTTTTATCTGAAAAAATGTAGTAGAGTTATTTACAAGGCTTTTGAATGTGTAATCTTTAAAACAATTAGTGGAAATGCTGTTAGATAAATGAAACTTGTAGAACAGGAAGCTTGGTTTCAGCATCGCAGCATGTTTTTAGCATTAGGTAAAATGTGCTAGCCAAATGGTTGGGTAATTCTTGAGTTTAAATACTTTGGAGCCATCACGTAAATATATCTCAAGCATCTATGCCTACTGAAGCATCTGGGCTGAGTGCCATATTACCTTCCTCTTACTAACGTGGCTTTTGTAATCTTAGTATTTATGTTCTTCTTTCTTTTCTATCTGAAAAAGATGAAATTAGTGGAACAAGAACTTCCTTTCTAGAAGTAAAGACTTTTCACTATCAGTTAAGTATGGTTAACGCTTGATGTAATGTTTATTGTAAACGCTTTAGGTTTATTTGACATTTTATTAAAATCAAGTGAATTTAGAATGGAGAGCAAAAATCAAAGACATTCAGGTTCATCATACTATATTCGGTTTTATTCCTTTATATCATGGTATTAGGAGTACATTTGGCAAGAAGTCTGGGTTAGTCATTGAAGTGTGATTAGATGTTGAAACTTTTTTTCTTTTTAATTGAATTCCAAAAGTATCCAGAGATAAAGTGCAGCTTTTTTATATTGTTGGAGCTGATAGGTCTGCCGGAAATGATTCCCAAGAAGTCAAACACAGTCCTGTGCATGGTGTGTTTTGATTGACTGTGCGTTGGTGTCAGTGGGCACCTCTAATGAAATATTGGACAGTCCTCTGACTGCTTTTCAAATAATTGCTTTAGAAATTGTTTCTCTTAATAATAATAATATTAATTGAATTTGCATAATGCAGGATAGATTTTTCAACACTTTTGCATACCTTTGCATGCCTCCTCTTACGGGAGCCCCACCACAACCAGATGGGATAGGTCATAGAAGCATATCCATTTTACAAATGAAGAAGCTAAGGTTCAGAGAGCTGATACTTATTTGTGCAGTGAGGAAGGCCCAGGGGTAGGATTAGAATGGAGATGACAAGTGTAAAGTGTTTAGCGCCTCGCTTGGCATTTAGAAATCACAAAGTGAATGTTTTGTGCTGTTTTTTTTATTTTTATTTTTATTTTTATTTATTTTTATTTTTTTTTTAAAGATTTTATTTTTTCCTTTTTCTCCCCAAAGCCCCCCGGTACATAGTTGTGTATTCTTCGTTGTGGGTTCCTCTAGTTGTGGCATGTGGGACGCCGCCTCAGCGTGGTCTGACAAGCAGTGCCATGTCCGCGCCCAGGACTCGAACCGACGAAACACTGGGCCGCCTGCAGCGGAGCGCGCGAACTTAACCTACTCGGCCACGGGGCCAGCCCCGTTTTGTGCTGTTTTAATAAATCATCATCATGCTTATCTTCCAGTCCTTTTTTCACTGTGCTGCAACCTGGTTTATTTTGTAAATATATGCTATTTTTGTGTATAAAGTAAGGTCTGAAAATATGTCTAGTGACAAGTCAGTTTTATATTTCTTGAACTCACGTTTCCGAGTGAATCTTGTTTAACTAATAATTAAACAGAGTATTGTATGAAAAAGCTAAACAATGCCACACTGTCAGCCATCCACAAATGGTAGGCCCCTTATCTCTTGTTCCTCTCAGAATTTTTTTTTCTGAGAGAATGAATTTTTAGTATACTGTATTGCAAAATTGCTGCTATAGGTAAGAATATCAAGGCAACTTCTACATAATGTAGTTAGTATTAATTAAAAAAATACTTTACATGTTATGTACCAGACATATAGGACACTGTATTTCATACTGTGTTACTAACAAAGAGGTGTAATACTTAGTTTTTTCCTCAAAATTGTCAAATGTAGTTGGGGAGGCACTATATAAACTCATGAAATATTAAATAGTATAAGGTTTATCACAAGGCTGTGTGTAATTAATTGCCAAAGGATGCTATAAACTTAGAAGAGGAGGTAGTCAAAGTTTGAAGGCTTCTTGGAGGCGACTGGAGCCAACCTGGTCCCTGTTGCCAGGATCTGAAAGCCCAGAAGGAGGGGAGACATGAGACAGATCAGATGTGAGAGGTATGCTAACTGTCCAGCAGTCTGAGGTAATATCTTTTAACAATCAGCAAATCAGGCATCTTGCCTGTATCAACACGTTTAGTCTAAGAATAAGGAGAACTCTGTTCTTTTGAGGGCTTGACTTATGTAAAGGGTGTTTTATAATTTGTATTGCCTTACAAACAGAAGAGGGAACACAGGCACATACCATTTTTGGCACATACTATTTTCGACATGCTAAATTCACAAAATGAAGATAGTGTTTTTAAGTTAAGTAAGTAATCATTATGGGGTTTGAGTATATATATAAGAAGCCCAGATAATGGAATTGCTAGGTCATATGGTAACTCTATATTTAACTTTTTGAGGAACTGCCAAACTGTTTTCAAAAGCTGCTGCACCATTTTAACATCTCCACCAGCAAAGTACGAGGGTTCCAATTTCTCCACAAGATGTGCTTTATTTTTAATGAGAAACATTTACATCATAGTAAAAGCACGTGAATTTATGTTTATTTTGTTTTAAAATATTACCATTGCATAAAAAGAAAAGATATGTAACATAAAAATAAGACATTTTAAATGAAGTCCTTTGATGTATATGTGTCATTAAATGCCCAGCTTGCAATTTGTCTTTTTGCTAACATAAAGAATAAGAACTCACAGGGCTGGCCCCATGGCTGAGTGGTTAAGTTTGTGGTGGCCTACGGTTTTGCTGGTTCAGATCCTGGGTGCGGACATGGCGCTGCTCATCAAGCCATACTGAAGCGACATCCCACATAGCAGAACTAGAAGGACCTACAACTAGAATATACAGCTATGTATTGGGGGGCTTTGGGAGAAGAAGAAAAAGAAGAGAAAAAAAATAGAGGAAGATTGGCACAGATGTTAGCTCAGGGCTAATCTTCCTCAAGCAAAAAATAAAAAAATAAAATTAAGAAAAAAGGAATAAGAACTCAGCAAGCAAAAGTGATAAAAAAGAATTTTACTCCCTAGGAAAATGTCTAATTTCTAGCCCAAAGTCTCAGAGTTCATGCACTGCTATAAGCCAATAAGGTGTCCCTTAGAGCTCGTGTATTTCAGGAAGTAAGTTCGTGATTCACTAAGGAAAGAAGCTGTCCTCTGCCCCCCATTTTGGGTACACTTTGAATTTATCAGAGAGTAAAGGAAAACCAGTGAAATTAAATAGTATTTTTGATATGCCAAGGAAATCTGTGTAAGAGATATACATCCCATATTTTCAGGGTTTAAAAAAAAATCTTTTCAAGATAATGTTTTTTGGAGGGAATTTGAAAATATTATTTTTGAAATTAAACACAAGGCTGTTTTAGTACTAGGAATGCTTTTGTCCCATTTCAAGGCGATGTTCCTTATGTTTGTTTAAAAAATATTGGCCTTTAATCTCCTTGGGTAAAGAACATAGGGTTTTTTTTTTTTAAGGAAAATTTGTTCTTATAGCTGTTTCCAGCTTTACATTCAAACAAGCTTTGTTCTTCAAGAATAATTCAAAGTAAATAATGCAATACCTCTGAAAGTCCCTGTGGAATATCAGAATTAATTTAAAACAGAATTCTGACATGTTGATAAGTTTCAAGTTATATTTGGAAATTATATCATTTTTGGTTATATTTTCTTATCTTTAAAAATTTGTTTTATTTTAGCTGAGGAAGATTCATCCTGAGCTAACATCTGTTGCCAATCTTCCTCTTTTTTTGCTTCAAGAAGATTCACCCTGAGCTAACATCTGCATCATCTTCCTCTATTTTGTATGTGGGTTGCTGCCTCAGCATGGTTGCCTACAAGTGTTGTAGGTCCACGCCGAAGTGGAGTGTGCAGAACTTAAGCACTAGGCCACTGGGCCAGCTCCTATATTTTTTTCTCTTTACATTTGTAAAGGTTTTTATTCATTGGGTAGTTATTCAGTGCCTGTTATGGGCAAAACACTGTGTTAATCACCAAGGAACATTTTATAGAGGATCATTTAATTCATTCACTATTTATCAAATACCTACAGGGTATACAGCACTATGGTGAATAATTCCTGGCCTCTAGGAACTAGCACTCTATTGTGTTTGAGGGAGGGTAAATATACACACATGAAATAAGTAAGGAGCAGTGTAAGAATGAAATGCCTGAGTGGTATAATTAAGTTCAGAGAAGGTCAATGTCAGTGTAAGTGAGAATGACAGTAAAAGGTGTCATGGAATAGGTAGATGTAGAGTGGGCTCTGAAGATTGTTAGAGTTTGAATAGCGTTAGGGCAGTGGGAAGGGACAGGACCTGGGGCTGCTAGAGAACGTGGGTAAATTGTGGAAAGTGGTGGTGAGGTTCATGTCTGGATCCTGAAGGAGCAGACTGTTCTCTCCTTTTTCATCAAGCTGAGGATCTTGGGGGAAGGTGAAGTCTTTACAGAAGACGCTGTGTGGGCGTGTTGACTTGAGAGGAGAACCTGGTTCAGTAGAGACAAAGAGCTTAAGGCAGTAGGAGATTGGATAAACCTAGCCGGGGGACCTTGGGTGAATTATTTAACTTCTCTAAACCTCATTTCAGTATCTGTAAAATTGCATTTCCTCATTGGCTCGTTGTAAGGATTACAGGAATTAATATATGTAAAGCATTTAGAACAGTGCCTGGAACACAGTAAGCACTATAATGTCCAAGCTATTACCATCGTAACAGAGAAATCAGAGGTCCCACAGTATCCATCGAGACTTGCGTTTTAACAGGAGTGAATTGAAATGAGAACAAATTTCTACCAATGTGGCATTTTTTCTCTGTTGGTCAATCTTTTTTTTTTTTTTTTGAGGAAGATTAGCCGTGAGTTAACATCTGCCACCAATCCTCCTCTTTTTTTAGCTGAGTAAGATTGGCCCTGAGCTAACATCTGTGCCCGTCTTCCGCTATTTTATATGTGGGATGCCTGCCACAGCATGGCTTGATAAGCACTGTGTAGTTTTGCACCTGGGATCCGAACTGGCGAACCCTGGGCCACCAAATCAGAACATGTGAACTTAACCACTGTGCTACTGGGCTGGCTCCTGATCAATCTTTTTTTTAACGCCTCTGGAATTTTAATCATAATTAGCAATCTTATCTCTACACCAAGGTTAAGTAATTTACCTATGTTTTCTTCTAATGGTTGTGTGGTTTCATTTTTTACATATAGATCTGTGGTCTATTTGGAATTTACTCTTGTATAAGATATGAAGTATGGATCAAATGTTATCTTTTTCTTTAAAAAGCATCCATTGTCCCAAAGCCGTTTAGTCTGTCTTTTCCCCAGTGCTTTGAATTGCCACTTTTATCACTGAATTTTTTTGTGCTTGCATCTGTTTTTGGATTTCCCATTCTGTTCATAGGTCTTTTTGTCCATTCGTGCACAAGTAACGTGACGTTTGAATTAGGGGTTTTGTTGTGTGTTTTAATATATGGTAGGGCTAACCCCCCTCAATTTTCTTCTTTTTTTTATTTTTAAAATTGAGTCCATAATAGTTTAAAACATTGTGAAATTTCAGTTGTTGCGTTGTTACTTGTCCATCACCATATAGGTGCTCCCCTTCACTCTCTGTGCCCTCCCTGCAGCTCCCTTCCCCTGGTAACCACTCAACTGTTCTCTTTGTCCATGTGTTTGTTTATCTTCCACATGTGAGTGAAATCATGTGGTGTTTGTCTTTCTCTGTCTAGCTTATTTCACTCAACACAGTACCCTCCAGGTCCATCCATATTGTTGCGAATGGGATGATTTTGTTTGTTTTTTATGGCTGAGTAGTATTCCATTTATATATATATATGTTATATATATATTATATATATGTATATATATGTATATTATATATATGCTCTTATATGTATTATATGTATGTATATTATATATATATATACACCATATCTTCTTTAGCCAATCATCAGTCGATGGGCACTTGGGTTGCTTCCACATCTTGGCTATTGTGAATAATGCTGCAGTGAATATGTTTCTTTGAATTGTTGATTTCAAGTTGGATAGATACCCAGTAGTGGGATAGCTGAGTCATATGGTATTTCTATTTTTAGTTTTTTGAGAAATTTCCATACTGTTTTCCATAGTGGCTAAATGTTTGCATTCCCATCAGCAGTGTATGAGGGTTCCCTCTTCTCCACAACCTCTCCTCTTTTTTGTTTTAGTGATTATAGCCATTTTAATGGGTGTAAGGTGGTATCTTAGGATAGTTTTGATTTGCATTTCTCGGATGATTAGTGATGTTGAGCTTCTTTTCCTGTGCCTATTGGCCATCTGTATATCTTCTTTGGAGAAATCCGTTCATATCCTCTGCCCAATTTTTGATCAGGTTGTTTGTTTTTTTGTTGTTTGGTTGTGTGAGTTCTTCATATATATAATGGAGATTAACCCCTTGTTTGATATGATTTGCAATTATTTTCTCCCAGTTGGTGGGTTGTCTTTTTGTTTTGATCCTGGTTTCCTTTGCCTTGCAGAATTTCCTTAGTTTGATGAAGTCCCACTTGTTTATTTTTTCTTTTATTTCCCTTGTCCGGGAAGACTTGGTATTCAATAAGATCCTTTTAAGATCGATGTCAAAGAATGTACTACCTATATTTTCTTACGGAAGTTTTGTGATTTCAGGTCTCACTTTCAAGTCTTTGATCCATTTTGAGTTAATTTTTGTGTATGGCATAAGGTAGTCATCTACTTTCATTTTTTTGCATGTGGCTGCCCAGTTTTCCCAGCACCATTTATTGAAGAGACTTTCTTTTCTCCATTGTAAGATCTTAGAACCTTTTTGCAAGATTATTTGTCCGTAGACGTGTGATTTTATTTCTGGGCTTTCAGTTCTGTTCCATTGATCTGTGTGCCTGTTTCTATACCAGTACCATGCTGTTTTGATTACTATAGCTTTGTAGTACCTTTTAAAGTCAGGGATTGTGATGCCTCCAGTTTTGTTCTTTTTTCTCAGGATTGCTTTAGCTATTCAGGGTCTTTTGTTGCCCCATATGAATTTTATGATTCTTTGTTCTATTTCTGTGAAGAAAGTCATTGGGATTCTGATTGGGATTGCACTGAATCTGTAGATTGCTTTGGGTAGTATGGACATTTTAACTGTGTTTATTCTTCTGATCCATGTGCATGGAATGTCTTTCCATTTCTTTGTGTCATTATCAATTTCTTTCAATAATGTCTTATAGTTTTCCTTGTATAAGTCTTTCACCTCCTTGGTTAAATTTATTCCTAGATATTTTATTCTTTTTGTTGCAGTTGTAAATGGGATGTATCCTTGAGTTCTCTTTCTGTCAGTTCGTTATTGGAGTATAGAAATGCAGCTGATATTTGTAAGTTGATTTTGTACCCTGCAACTTTGCTGTAGTTGTTGATTATTTCCAATAGTTTTCCAATGGATTCTTTAGGGTTCTGTCTATTTAAGATCATGTTGTCTGCAAATAGCGAGAGCTTCACTTCTTCATTTCCTATTTGGATTCCTTTTATTCCTTTTTCTTGCCTAATTACTCTGGCCAAAACCTCCAGTATAATCTTGAATAAGAGTGGTGAAGGGCTGGCCCAGTGGCATAGCAGTTAAGTTCGCACGTTCTGCTTCTTGGTGGCCCGGGGTTTGCCGGTTCGGATCCTGCGTGTGGACATAGCACCGCTTGGCAAAAGCCATGCTGTGGTAGGTGTCCCAAATAGAAAGTAGAGGAAGATGGGCACAGATGTTAGCTCAGGGCCAGTCTTCCTCAGCAAAAAGAGGAGGATTGGCAGCAGTTAGCTCTGGGCTAATCTTCCTCAAAAAAAAGAGTGGTGAGAGTGGGCATCCTTGTCTTATTCCTGTTCTCAGAGGGATGGCTTTCAGTTTTTCCCTGTCGAGAATGATGTTGGCTGTGGGTTTGTCATATATGGCCTTTATTATGTTGAGGTAATTTCCTTCTATCCCCATTTTGTTAAGAGTTTTTATCATAAATGGCCATTGGATCTTGTCAAATGCTTTCTCTGCATCTATTGAGATGATCATGTCATTTTTAGTTCTCATTTTATTAATGTGGTGTATCATATTGATTGATTTGCAGATGTTGAACCATCCTATGTCCCTGATATAAATCCCACTTGATCATGGTGTGTGATCCTTTTGATGTATTGCTGTACTCAGGTTGATGATATTTTGTTGAGAATTTTTGCATCTATGTTCATTAGCAATATTGGCCTGTAGTTTTCCTTTTTTGTGTTGTCCTTGTCAGGTTTTGGTATCAGAGTGATGTTGGTCTCATAGAGTGTGTTAGGAAATATTCCATCTTCCCTAATTTTTTGGATAGTTTGAGAAGGATAGGTATTAAATCCTTTTTGAAAGTTTGGTAGAATTCACCAGGGAAGCCATCTGGTCCTGGACTTTTGTTTTTGGGGATGTTTTGATTACTATTTCAATCTCTTTACTTGTGATTTTCCTATTCAGATTATCTATTTCTTCTTCATTCAGCCTTGGGAGGTTGTAAGAGTCTCAGAATTTATCCATTTCTTCTAGATTGTTCAATTTGTTGACATATAGCTTTTCATAGTGTTCTCTTATAATCATTTGTATTTCTGTGGTATCCATTGTAATTTCTCCTCTTTCATTTCTAATTTTATTTACCTGAGCTTTCTCTCTTTTTTTCTTTCTGAGTCTGGCTAGGGGTTTGTCACTTTTGTTTATCTTCTCAAAGAACCAGCTCTTTGTTTCATTGATCCTTTCTACTGTCTTTTTTGTTTCAATTGTGTTTATTTCTGCTCTGATTTTTATTATTTCCCTCCTTCTGATGACTTTGGGCTTTTTTGTTCTTCTTTTTCTAATTCAGTTAAATGTAGTTTGCTTATGTGGGGTTTTTCTTGTTTGTTAAGGTGGGCCTGTATTGTGATGAGTTTCTCTCTTAGAACTGCTTTTGCTGCCTCCCATATGAGTTGGTATGGTATGTTTTCATTTTCATTTGTCTCCAGATATTTTTTTATTTCTCCTTTAATTTCTTCAGTGATCCATTGGTTGTTCAGTAGCATGTTGTTTAGTCTCCACATCTTTGTCCCTTTCTCAGCTCTTTTCTTGTAGTTAATTTCTAGTTTCATAGCATTGTGGTTGGAAAAGATGCTTGTTATTATTTCAGTCTTCTTAATTTTGTTGAGGCTTGCCTTGTTTCCCAACATATGGTCTATCCTTGAGAATGTTCCATGTGCACTTGAGAAGAATGTGTATTCTGTTGTTTTTGGGTGGAGAGATATATATATATAATAATATATGTCTATTAAGTCCATCTGGTCCAGCATTTCATTTAGTTCCACTGTTTCCTTGTTGACTTTTTGTCTGGATGATCTATCCATTGATGTGAGTGGAGTGTTGAGGTCCCCTACTCTTATTGTGTTGTTGTTAATATCTCCTTTTAGGTTTGTTAATAGTTGCTTTATGTACTTTGGTGCTCCTGTGTTGGGTGCATAGGTATTTATAAGTGTTGTGTCTTGTTGGTGGAGTGTCCCTTTTATAACTATATACTGCCCCTTTTCGTCTCTCTTTACCTATCTTATCTTGAAGTCTACTTTGTCTGATATAAGTATTGCAACACTTGCTTTCTTTTGTATGCCATTAGCTTGGAGTATTGTCATCCATCTGTTTACTCTGAGTCTGTGTTTGTTGTTGGAGCTGAGATGTGTTTCCTAGAGGCAGCATATTGCTGGGTCTTGTTCTTTAAACCATCTTGCCACTCTGTGTCTTTTTATTGGAGAGGTCAGTCCATTTACATTTAGAGTGATTATTGATATATGAGGGCTTAATGCTGCCATTTTAACAGACAAAACCATTTGTTTTCCAGTTCTCCTGCATTTCCTTTGTTTCTCGTCCTGTGTATTTTGGACTACCAATTTGGTTAGGTAGTTTTTTAGGCTGGATTTCTTAGTTTTCTCCTTATTTATTATTTGTGACTCTGATTACTTTTTTGTTTAATGGTTACCATGAGGTTTGTATGCAAAATCTCGTAGATGAGATAGTCTGTTTTCTGATGACCGCTTATTTCCTTACAGTAAGCCGATTCAGTCTCTTTCCCCTTCCCCTCCTACATTGCTTTTTGTCACATCTTATTCCATCTTGTGTTGTGAGTTTGTGGTTAAAATGACAACATCATCTTTGTTTTTGGTGTTTTCCTTCCCTCCTTCCCTTTCTTTCTTTTTTTTTTTTTAAAGATTTTTTATTTTTCCTTTTTCTCCCCAAAGCCCCCTGGTACATAGTTGTATATGTTTAGTTGTGGGTCCTTCTAGTTGTGGCATGTGGGATGCTGCCTCAGCATGGCTTGATGAGCGGTGCCATGTCCGCGCCCAGGATCCAAACTGGCGAAATCCTGGTCTGCTGAAGTGGAGTGTGTAAACTTAACCACTCAGCCACAGGCCTGACCCCTCCTTCCCTTTATTTCTAATGTTTTACATAAGTATTTGCTAACCTGTTCTGCTGCGTAGCTCCAATTTTCTGATTTTTTTATCTCCTTATTCAGGTCTTTGTAACCCCTTTCTTCATTTTTTTTTTTCAAGTATGAGGGCCTTCTTGAGGATTTCTTGTAGGGTTGGTCTTGTGGCGATGAACTCCCTTAGCTTTTGTTTATCTGGGAACGTTTTTATTTCTCCATTGTATCTAAAGGGTACTTTTGCTGGATAGAGTATTCTTGGATGAAAGTGTTTGTCTTTCAAAAATTTGAATATATCATTCTACTCTCTCCTGGCTTGTAAGGTTTCTGCTGAGAAATCTGCTGAAAGCCTGATAGGGTTTCCCTTGTAAGTTATTTTCTTCTGCCTTGCTGCCCTGAGTTTTTTTTTTTTTTGTCATTGACTTTTGCCAGCTTCACTACTGTATGTCTTACAGAAGGTCTTTTTGCAGTGATAAAATTAGGAGATCTGGTGGCCTCCTTCATGTGAATTTCCATCTCCTTCCCCAGGTTTGGGAAGTTCTCTGGTATTATTTCTTTGAACAAGCTTTCTACTCCATTCTCCTTCTCTTCTCCCTCTTGAATACCTATAATCCTCATGTTGCATTTCCTAATTGAGTCGGATAATTCTCAGAGACTTTCTTCATTTCTCTTTTCTTCTTAGTTCTTTCTCCTCCTGCATCTGAAGCATTTCTAAATTTTTGTCCTCAATCATTCTGATTTGTTCCTCAATGATATCTGCTCTACCATTCAGGGAATCTATATTCTGCTTTATCTCAGCCATTGTGTTTTTCATCACCAATGTTTCTGCTTGGTTCTTCTTTATAGTTTCATCTCTTTTGTGAAGTAGCTCCTGAACTCATTGAATTATCTATCTGTATCCTCTTTCAACTCATTTTTAAATGATAGCTATTTTGAATTCTCTGTCATTTAGGTTATAGATTGCTGTGTATTCAGGATTAATTTCTGGGTACTTTTCATTTTTCTTCTGGTCTGGAGATTTAATATAATTTTTCATACTGCTGGAGGTCGTATATTTGTGCTTCTGCATTGTGGTAGTATTTGATTGCCACTTCCACCTTTCGCCACTAGGTGTGGGTCAAGGGCATATTCTGAGCCTGCTATGAACCAAGGGGACAGCTCCAAGTTGCTGCACTGTGGCGGGAGGGAGAGGAGCACTTTCTTCTCCTGTGCGATCTTGGGGGCTTCTCGCTCTGCCCTTGCTATCTGGTCTCCTGGGGAGTTGGCTTGATGCAGACACCCCCGTGATAGCTAGTCCTCTCTGTGAGGGGCTTTTCTCTGGGCTGTGAGGAACTTCAGGGATCTATGGTGTTCCCTTGGAGGGCCACCACTCCCTCCCCGCTTTCCTCCTTGTGGCTGTGTGTAATCCCCGGGTCACTATCTTTCCGTGAGGAAGAGAAGCATTCTCTTACCTTGATCCAGGGGGGTGGCTCCAGCTCCTCCACTTCAGGGGTTTGGCTGCAGCTCCTCCACCTTCCTACGTGTGGCTGCACGGGTCTCTCAGATGTCTTTTGTGTTGTGTGGATGTCCTCTGTTGGAATATGTACGTCTTTTTCATTATATCTTTTGGGGGAGAGTTTACTTGGAGAGCTCACTCTGCCATGATGCTGACCTCATCCTCCACTGAGGCCATAAATCAGCTTCCTTTTTTTTCAAAGTTAAAATCAGCTTGCCTAGCTCCAGAAAAAAACCTTGTTTTTGTTTTTTAGTGGTATTTTATTACATTTTAAATTTACTTAGAAAGAATTGACATCTTTGTGATATTAAGTTGGCCTATTGAAGTTTGAAGTGTTCTCTTGGTTCTTTCAACTGTGTTTAAAACTTTTCCTCAAATAGATTTTGCACATTTTGGGCTACATTTATTCCTAAGTGTGCTACTTTTTTATTATGGAATTGGAAATGGGCTTTTTTCTTCCATTATCTTATTTTTTGTTGTTTATTTGTATATATACAAATTTTGATTCTTAAAATTGTCATAAAATCTACATAAAATTTACCATTTTAAAAAAGTGTAAAATAAATTGGTATTAAGTACATTCACAGTGTTGTACAACCATCACCATTTTATCTAGTTCCAGAACTTTTTCGTTATTCCAGACAAAAACTCTGTAGCCATTAAGCAGTAGCTCCCCATTCCTCCTTTCCTCTAGCCTCTGGCAACCACAAATCTGTTTTCTGAGTCTATAAATTTGCCTACTGTGTACATTTCATATAAGTGGAATTATATATATATATAGCCTTTTATGTCTGTATTCTTTCTCTTAGTATCTGTTTTCAAGGTTCATCCATGTTGTAACATGTGTCAGTGCTTCATTCCTTTTTATAGCTGAATAATACTCTATTGTATGGACATACCACATTTTGTTTATCCATTCATCCCCTGAGAGGCATTTGTATTTTTTTCACCTTTTGGTTATTGTCAATAATGCTGCTAAGAACAAAAGGCTATTGATTTTTGCATGTTAATGTTATATTCTCTAACTTAATTGAACTTTTTTTACTGTTTGAGTTATTTAGTTATATCATTGGTTTTCTTGGGATTTCTAGATTTAGTTACAAATAGAGGTAGTTTTACTTCTTCTTTGCCAATTCATATGTCTCAAATTGCTTTTTGTTGCCTAACTGCATTGGCTAATAACACCACAAGTACAATGTTAAATACTAGTACTTGCCTTGCTCCTAAACTTGGTAAGAGTACCTTAGGTATTTCTTGATTTTTAAGATGCTGACCTTAGAATGTCTCTCTTTCTATCTCTACCTATATCTGCACAAACACACACATGCACACATATACATTTATATACATCAAAGGTAGTTTTACATTTGAGAATTACATACTGTTACAATATTGATACATAACCTGCTAAAGTTAGAACAAAGAATACTAAAGATGGGTCTCATTTAACAGAATCTAACATCTTATTAAGAAAATAATAAATCATGATCAAGTAGATTTGCTTCTAGAAATGCAAGGATGGTTCAATATTAGGAAATCCATTATTATATTTTGACATTTTAATAGAAACAAAAGAATAAAAATAACTTGATTATCTCTCAGAAAAGGGCTTTAACAAAATCTAACCCACATTCCTGACAAAAACACTTAATAAATAAGAATCAAGGGATACTTCCTTATGTAAGAATACATACACATGTAAATATATACAAAATATAATATATTTTGATATTTTACTATAAGCATATTGGAAATTGATAGGTGAGTTTTAGGCAGGAGCAATATAATCTGACATGAAGGTAGCATTGCAACACCAGCATGAATACTAGTGGTGATGATAGCTAGAACTAGGGTGGTAGCAGTAGAGATGGATCTGGATGTATTTTGTAGGTAAACCAAACTGTGCTTGCTGATGGCTTTGATTTAGGAATGCAGAGGATAGAGTGAAAGAAAGAGGAGTTAAGACTGACTATAAAGTTTTTGACTGAAACAACTGGCTGGATGTTGGTGCTGTCTACTTATATAAAAAGGACTATTCTGAACATGGTTAGGGGAAAGTCAACAGTATTGGATTGGTATTTTAGCTTGAGATGGCTATGAGATATCTAAGTGGAGATGCTTAACGGGCAGTCAGATCTGTGATTCTGGATTTCAGTGGAGATGCCAGGGATGCAGAAATGTAATTGTTAAGAAATTAACAAAACTCTCATTAGGTATTAATATTAGTGAGGTTTTGTTTTTTTGTTAAACTACTGTTTGTCAATAAGAGCTTTAAAAACTTAAATGTTTAATTTCATTAGTTTTAAATCTTTAATTAAAATAGCCCACTCTGCTAATCCTAGTTATCTAGTTGAATATTGGCCTGGTTGAATTTTAAAAAAATAAGCCTTGATACTTGATATCTTGTTTATAATTACTTAAACCAAGAATGATTTAAGACAACAGATGGTTGTTAGATAACTAAACGATCTTTGAAGGTTTTTTTTTTGTTTATAAACAGACTCCACGTGTATTCTTAGCCCTATTTTTGTTCTTTTCGCAATTTGTGAATGGCTTCTCTTTCTTACAATACAAATTATACGAAGAGTCTCATGAAATCATCTCTAGTGGTAATAATTAATATTAATCAGCACTTTTTAATATATAATTACTACAAATGATCAAAATTTGGCAGCCATAAAATGACACGAGACTCTTCAAAAATTGCTTTATTACATCACTGCTACTTCTAGTAGGTAGCCTAAAATGAACACTAATTGTGTAAGTCCAGAATCTCAGTTCTGTTTTTCAAAAATTCCAGTGTGTTCCTGTTTTCTCTGCAGAGAGAGAAGTGGATTTTTTTTGTAATGTATTTTAGATTTTTATCCATTTCTAGCCATGTTTTGATTACTCTCTCATCCTTACCCCAGGCCTGCCTGTTTCTGGCTGCCTCTCTAAAATGCCTTTAGCTTTAACCTGATGGTCTTTGGAAGTGGACCAGCTGTATGCGGTAGAAGAGACTGAGATCTATCATGTGCTAGAATTAAATCTTCTCTGTAATGGGCTTACTTTGCTTTGAGCTCTCCTTCAACAATCCATTTGATTTTGACCAATGACTTTGAAATACTTAAAATATCACTAGCAAATATATCTTTTCACTGTTTTTTTTGTTATTCAAAAAAGGTAATTTTTGTTGAAAATCCACTTCTGCTTGAGCCTTTGAGATTTGTAAATATGTAAATAGGCAGCCACCTAGAACCTGATCAGGTTCATTTTTATTTCCACTGCCTAACTATGACCAGTGTGCCTCTTTTATCCTAGATTTTCTATAATTTTCCTTTAATTGAACTGGTGGAATTGATTTTGGAGAGAATATAGAAGTAGCCTTTGTAATTTCCTTTTACTCCTCTCATTCTACCCCGACTCCTTGCAACTCTGCTGCTCCTCTTGGCAGTCTTTATTAATGTTTCCAATTCTCCCGTCCATTTACTAAAGCTTAGTGACTCTTCCAGGATTTTACGGCTTCTCATAGCTTTCTGGATGAAGTTTAAATTCCTTAGCTTACTCATCTATTATCTACCTACTTCTCAAATTCCATCAGTCGCCTCTTTTCTTCATGTATTCTGAACTATTTGTACTTCTTTGGAAGACATTATTCTGTTTTCTGGCTCTTACTTTTCCACAAGCTAGTTTCCCTGCTTTCTCTAGCTACGCCCAAAGTGTCAGTGTTCCCTTTTCTTCAAGGTGGCCTCCCTTAGAAGGGTCTCTCCAAGGGTTTCTTCCAAGCAGTCGCCTGGCTAGTGCTTCTCAGAGTTTCTTGCTCCTCTCAGCTGCTCCTGGTGGGATTCTGCTTCCTTTGCTAGTGGTGTTCACGTGGAGCTCTGGGACACAGTCCCGTTGACAGGATGCTGCTGCCGCAGCCTGGCTGTCACTGGAGAGGTGGTGAGGGGTAAGCCACAGTTCCTTTATTTCTCCATTCCTTTATTTCCCGTAGTACTACCACAGGTATGGCTGGATCAGACTTGAGGAGAGTTGGAGTATATAAAGGGTATTAAAGTATAGTATAGAAACGTTTAAAACTGTGTCTAAAATATACTTTTTCCCTGCCCAAGGGAAAGCATTTAAGAAGTTGAATCCTCTGAGAGTGGCTTTTCAATACTTTGTTACTCTTTTGTACTCAGGACTGTACCTCTGAGTCCTCCTTCTACTCACTATCCACCTTTGGGAAACCTCATCCCCTAGCCTTAGGATTGATTTTGGCCAGGAGTTACTTTCCTCAGCAGTGTATTTATACAACTTTGACTTTTTTTGGCGTCTGCCTATCAGTATTGTCCGTGGTAGGCTTCGACACCCAAATCTTGCAGAGTAGTCAAGAGTTTGTATGATTTGCTCCAAGTCTGATCAGTTTTGAGTCTTCCTGCCAATGTAAATTTCAGAAATGCCTTTGATTCTTCTTCTTGTTCAGTGGGTCACTCTTGCATCAGACACGGACTCACCATAAACCTCTCTCAAAGATCAACATTAAATTTAAGACAGATTACAGTCTGAACCAATGATACAAAGAGAAATATTTTCCTTAGTGCCCCTAAAAGGATTCTCTCATAATGAACACAACACTTCACTTTGCCATACATATACAGAACACAATTTCTCTCTGTCTCCAGCTGACCCCCTTATTCAAATTGAACTCCCTTGGCCTGCTTTTAAAAAGAAGGGTCCATGACCAAGTCAGGGCAGCTCGCCTGGCTAAATAAAGATCCAAAAGAAGCTGTTAAATCACGTTAGATTAAATTATGATAGGGTAGCTATTGGCTAGTTTCCTTATTGGTAGAGTAGGGTTTTTTTTCTTTATTCTTTCTACTGCATACCACAGTCCCACTTGTCCTTTGTCATGTCCCTCCAAAAGACTGTCAACGTCATTTTGTGTAAACACCCTTTTGTGCACCTCTGGCAATCTGGCATACCTCTATCATAGCTTTATACCACAATAATTGATTTACTTGTCTATTTTCCTAGCACAAGGAATTTAGTGAGTAATCAATAAATGTTCATTGAATGATAAAGGAATCAGTAAAGGAAAGTGAACTTGTTATCTTCTAAAATTTACTCTGCCTCAGCAGTTCCTTAATGATTAGGCATAAGATTTCATGGAGAACTGGATTGTTTTCTAGTGATGAAAATATGGTGTCTGCAGTAAAAATTTCTTTGTGTTTCAAATTAAGTTTTGGACTGTAAGTGCCTTGATTAGGAAAAAAGGACCAGAGAGCTGCTGAGGCCCAGCTCACAAATAGTATTTCCTGCCACTGCTGGAGCTGTACCTTGTACAGCCTTCTGTCTGGGGGAAGTAAGAAAGAAATCCAAGAAGTGTGTATGCTCTGAAAGTCAGTCCCCTCTCGTCTAGTTAATTTCAGACAGTCAAGTGCTGTGTGTTGTATCATTGATTTAACCCTTTGCTTATTTTGGCAAAAAGTAAGGTCTTTTTACATATAGGAAAGCCTCTATTGGTGGTGTAACTTCTGTTTAAAGTGGAAATACAAGTTGGTGAGGAATGGAAGAAGAGAAATTACAGGGAATGGAAGAGGAGAAATTTTTTTCTTACTGTGTGTGTTTATGCATGAGGTACAGGAAATTCATGAAGTACTTTTAAATTTATGTGTTCTACTTTATGTAAAGCTTCTATGTAACAGGATTTAAAAATCAATGTGCACATTCAGATCCAAGCTGGCCCACTGTCGCTCTATTACATGTATTTTTTGGATGTTTTAGAACATGCATCTTCTGAAGAAAAAAGTAGTTGTCAGTAAAAGTTTGTTTACTTTCTATAAAGAGGAATTAATAAAATGCTTATTTGTTTCATGATCTGATACATTATTTGACTTCTCTTTTTATAGAAATTTCAAGAAATTGCTGAAAAAAATATGGAAAAATTGAATCGTATTGAAAAGTCACATGAACAGTTGGTTCTTGAAAATTCACACTTCAAAAACGTGTTATCACAGACTCAAAGGGAGCAAACATCCTTGCTGGCGGCTTGTGCATTGATGGCTGGTGCCTTGTATCCTCTCTATAGACGATCATGTGCCTTATCTACACAGAGAGATTTTCTCCAAGAGCAGGTCAACACCTTTGAGTTGTTCAAGTTGGAAGTCAGAACTCTAGCCCAGGCTTTGTCATCTGTAGAGGAAAAGAAGCAAGAGGAAGCTAAGGTGAAGAAAAAACCATTCAAAGGATTGATACGTGTCTTCCGGAAAGCTGTTATTGCAATTTTGGCAGCAAACAGACTCAGGATTTTGGGCCAATCGTGTGCCTCTCTTTTTACATGGTTGGAAAGTTTCAAAGAAGGCATAGGCATGTTAGTGTGTACAGGAGAGCCCAAAGACAAGCATAAATTTCCAAGTAAGATAATTTGTGCTTTTAAAAATCTAAGTTGAGTATAAGTGACATATAATGTGAATATGTTTGGCCATTATGGAAAAAATTTAAAAAAATCGTTTATGATGTCAAATCATGCAACATAGTCCCATACGTATGTAGATATGTATGTGTGTATGGATAAATGTATATTTATGTATAAATTAGGTTTTGATATTTTATTATAAAAATTAAAATATAGAGTAGTAAATATATATGATTTCAAGTTTGTCTAGCTTTCTTTATGTTTGAATGCTCTTTTCATAGTAAAGTGTGGAGTTTACACAGTAATTTTTCCATTAAGCCAATCCAGAGATTCTGCCCTATTTAAAATTAATCAGCAGTATAATTTATTTTGACTTTTTATAAATGAGTATAAAATGATCAGAGTTAAAAATCTATTGAAGAATGGAATGCAAATGACACACATATAAACTTTCCAGCTAATTTTTTTTTTTTAATGCTTGACTATTCTGAGGAAACAATGATTTCAATTCTTAACTTTAAAAAGTAGGCTATTAAGTACTATAAGTAGAACTAAAGAAAATTTTCTTTTCTTTTTTTTAAAATATCAGTTAACAGTTATATATATACGTAAATAAGTAGCGTTGATCAAATCTAACATTTCTTGTAGACTTTTCTGCACCAGGCAAAGCTCTGCCTGCAAATTTTGATCTATTTCTTAAATAGCTAAACACTGAATTTGAAACATGGATTTCCATCAATGTTTGTAGTGTTGCATAATGGTTTTTCCTCATTTTTGCAGAACATCAAAAGGAGCAGTTACGTTGTGTGCAAGCGCTCAGCTGGCTCACCAGTTCTGACCTTCTAGCTGCAATCATCACTTCCATGGCTGAGTTACAGGACATTATCAGTAAAACAGGTGTGATTCTCTCTTTTATGTCCTTGCAAATACAGTTAAAAGTAAATGTCGAGAAATGCTTTATGGTACAAATTCTAATAAACCATCTAGGAAGAAAATGTATTTGTTCTCATCTTTCTTTTATTCAGGTTCAGAGAGATTGTTAAATAGATATTTAATGAGTAGAGAATTAATGTAAATTTTGATGGGTAATTTTGTCTTTATGGGGAAATTATTTAGTGGCATTTCTTGGTTAATGTATCCACATTTTTTTTTTTTCCTTTGTGATCTGATTTTCCTGTGGAAAGCTCATGGTTTGCTTTTTTTTTTTTTAAGTAATACTGGTAATATTCTTTCGATGTTTTAGTCTTCTTTTTTTTCTATTTCTGGCTGTAAATTTTAGAAGTTTAAGTAATAACTGAACCAGTAGAAAACTTTTCTCTCTCATTTGGTGAAGTGTTTTTAATTTTTCTAATTAATTTTAAATAGCGTTAGTTGAATGGTCTGCTCTTTTCCACCATATGTGGAACCACCTATAATCAGTGATTTCCAAAGGTCTAAAATTCAAGTTTATTTTTTCATGGCTCAGATTGCATGATATGTTTATGTGAAAGGTTCAATGAAAACTAATTTCTCTACCCTAAAAGAATAACGTACAGTTACCTACTGGTTAAGCTATGTCATTGGGCTAATTATGGTTATTTCAGACATATTAATAGTAAAAATAGTGTAATGGACTTTTTAATAGTTGCCTGCTTAATGAAATATTGTAAGCATTAATGAAATAATAATTAGGATGTAATTTAATTCTTTAGACAACTCTGCCATGTAAATATAGATCATTTATTATGATTTCAAATATCTAAACCTAGCCTCTTATAGTAGAAAACTTATGATTCAAAGATTATTTTTAGGTTGTGGCCATTGATGTTGGTAAGCAATGTGCATATTTCATGTATTGGCAAAAACTCAACGTACTGGGTTTGGAGTCTGAAATAAAAGTCTAAATAAATGTATTGTAAGGATGTTGGTATTATAACTTGAAAGCAAAACTGTTACGTTCTTAAAAGAACTTAATAAAAGGTTTTGGATTTATTTTAATGAACAGATGGTTTGTGTTAGCCATATTCTTTGTAGGACGTCAACACTTAAAAGTAGATTCATTTCTTAAGCTATAATCTTGTTTATTATTACTTTAATATATTTTTTTCCTTATTATTGTGCTATCTATACTTTAGGAGATAAAAGAAAAATATGTGGCTTGATCTGGACCTCTGGAAAATGCACACAACGGTTATAGAACAAAAACGACAACTCATGAACAACTTTAGGCAGAACGTAATCAAGGGCTGGATGAGGAAGTACAGGCTTTAAAAGTAAAAAACCATAGAAGGTGCAGCTCAGTGTGGGCTTGTGAGAAGTGAGAAGGCTTCAGGGAGGAACTAATGATGTAGTTGGGCCTAGAATGATAGTACGCTAGAGAGGAGAGATGGTATTCAGATGAAGGGCATAGCTTAAGCCGAGATGGAAAGGTAGGAGTAAGTGTAGAATGGGAGGAAGGGACGTTAAAGAGATGAGAATGGAAGTCCATGCCTAGCAGCCCTGGCTTGTAGATAGTGATTACTCAAATGTATTTTCTATTATAAACATATTGGGGAGTAGTGGGAGATGGTGGATCATTGGCATGGGATCAGATTGTAGAGGTTTTATAAAACGAGGCAGTGATTCCCCCTGAGCACATTTTCCCAAAGTGGTTCCTTGCAACACATTTAAGTTAAAATATTGACACAATTATTATTGAGACTGTGATAAAAATATGTATAGGTAAGACCTATCAAGTAGAAGGTAGCCCAAGAGTGGTGACTGTAAGTGCTTGCCTTCCTCCAGGAACAGAGCTGTCTTTAATGTTAGACCTGGTTGTACCTCCAGTAGTGTGAGGAAATAGCAAGTTCAGGGAAACTTATTTTTAGGAAGCCTCTAAATTTTGTTGGCTAAAAACACTACTTAGGGAAGAGAAAGTGATTGTTGCTTAGAAGGGAAGAATAATTAATTTATCGAAGTCCTGAAGAGTATTAGAAAGGATATGGTCTGGACAGATAATTGAGTATTATTGCACTAGTACAGAAATGATCAGCGTAGACCTTCTGCAGAGATGACTAGCTGGGCTTATAGAATAATTCTTTCAAAACATGATGAAGGGTTAATATACTATCTTTTCCAGGCAATGTGTTTTCATTTTAAAGTGTATCCTAGAAGAAGAAGTTTCAGATATTTTAGCTGAAAAGATGGGAAAATGTTTTCAGACAGTTAAAGTATATGAGTGGTTATCAACAGATAATAATGAGCGTAATAAATATAAAGCCATAACAGCTTATGTAGTCATGTTAAGTTTATAACTTAAGTGTATGAATAATCTAAATAGGCAAGCATTATGGTATAGCAGAAAGAGCATTAGCTTTGAACAAAGCAGATTTGATTTTGTATCCAGCTTTGCTAGTTACAAAAGTTGTGTGAAATTGAGCAATTTATTTAATTTTACTGGGCCTCAGACTCTTTGCCTGTAAATGAAGATGGCATTATCTTCCTGGTGGTTAGGAGGATTTAATGAGATAACACTTATTGAATATTTTGTGCAATATCTGGCGTATAGTGGGTGCTAAAAAAATTTTTGTTCAGTTACTGTCCATCTCGCCATGAAAGTAGTGTATAACATTAGTGAAGACACACAGGCACACACATCTACCTGTATACATTTTTGGACTACTAATGATTAATTTCCTGTTGTAAAATTGCTAAAGTGGTGTACAGTGGAGGCGACACACTGTAGGGTCAGGCAGAGATTCTGCCTGACTGAATGCTGGTTCTGACACTAGCCATGTGACATGGGCAAGAAGTTTAAACTCTCTGTGCCTCAGTTTCTTTATTTGTAAAAGGGGAATAGAAGTATTACCTACCTCAGAGTTGTTGAGAGGACTAAATGAGTTAATTTGTAAAGTGCTTAGCATAGTCTTGTTTACTAGTTTGCTTACTTAGTTCAAATATTGGTCATTATTAAGATTAATTACACTAGCTGAATAGTAACAAAGAAATTTCATAAAAATTGAGTAAACCAAATGAAAATACATTCGTTTATCTCAAAATTTCAAGACAATTTACACATCACATACAACTCTAACTTTTTTAAAATGTAGTTTTGTTATAAATTAGTATATAAAGATCAAGAAGAAATTTCTTTCTCTCAATACAATGATGTATGTTTGGGGCCATCATAGGTCTGCTTTCTTTGTAACTAACAGAAGACCCCACTTAAAGTAGCTTAATTGTATAGAGTTTTTTCCTCCCAAATAATAGGAAGTTTGGAGGTAGGTAGAAATCCAGACTGTGTCTTTCTGTTCAGTCATCCTCAGAATCTTTGTGTTTGTGTGCCTTAGTTTTGAGCTGGCATCTGTACTTTCAGGCATCAGGATTGTGTTTGGGCAGGAAGGCAAAGGGAAGGACAAAATGTGAAGGCATTCATACCTTGCTGGCAGGAGTGAAGAATGACGTAGATGCTTTACAGAACAGTCTGGTGGTTCCTCGAAATATTAAACATACAGTCATCATATGTTCCAGTAATTCTCCTCCTAAGTATATATCCAAGAGAGATGAAAGCATACATAAGTACAAAAACTTGCACGTGAATGTTCATTGCAGCATTATGCATAATAGCCAAAAAGTAGAAACAAACCCAAATGTCCATCAACTGATGAATGGATAGATATCTAAACAATAGAACATTACTGAGTCATAAAAAGGGATGAAGCACTGATACATGCTACAACGTGGATGAACCTTGAAAACATTCTGCCAAGTTAAAGAAGCTAGTCACAAAAGATCACCTATCTTGTGATTCCACTTATTTGAAATATCCAGATTAGGCAAATCTAGAGACAGAAAGTAGATTAGAGGTTGCCTAAAGCTGGGGAGGGGCTTGGGATTGTGGAAAGTGACTGCTAATGAATATGGTTAGGATTGTTGTGTGACTCTATGAATACATTAAAAATCATTGATTTTACTCTTTAAATGAGTAAATTTTATGTGGATTATGTCTCAAGAAAGCTTTTAAAAATGTGAAGGCACTTGGCTGCTAAATATATCCCTTTTTATCCTGAAGGCAAGAGCTCTGGCCCCCTCTCCGCAGGCTTCTGCTCTTGTTTCATGGGCCTGGATGGATCACATGTTTATCCCTAGCTGGCCAGCTGGAAGTTAGCAAAAGAGAAGGAAGAGTTTGTGGATGGAATGAATCAGCTAATCAATGATGTCTGCAATAGAGAGGATGCATTTTTTTAGAAACAAATTTCCTCCACCTCTATTGCCTCCATTATAAAAGAAAACTGGTCAATTCAGAAAACTTGAAAAAAATCGGAGAACAATAATAACAAAAACAAAAATATTTTCCCATCATATAGGAAGAGTTACTATTAACATTTGTATATGCTCTTCCAAACTATTTTATCCCTCTTTCTCTCTTTCTATCCATTCCCCTACCTTTCGCTTCCTTCCTTCTTTCCTTCTTGCCACCGACTCATCCATCCACTAACAGACTAACATGATATAAATGATATCATACGCCACACACTGTTTTATGTTTTCATTTAAAAATGTTTTGAAATAACCCCAACTTATAGAAAAGTTGCAAGTATAAACAGAAAACTGTTCTTTTGCTGAATGATTTGAGAGCAAGTTGCTGACGTGATGCTCTATTAACTCCCTTGTATTTTAGTGTGTATTTGAAACAAAGACATTCTTCTGCATAACTGGAACACAATGCTCAACATCAGGCAACCAGCATTGATTCATTACTACCAGTCAGACCCCATTTGACTTTCTCTAGTTGTCCTGACCATGTCTTTTTGAGCAAAAGGATCTGGTTTAGAATTACGTGTTGCATTTAGTCATGTTTCTTTAGTCTTCTTCATTATGGAAGAGCTCCTCAGTCTTTCCTTCACCATCATGACCATGAAGATTACAGGCCAATTATTTGTAGAAAATACCTCAATTTTGATTTGTTTGATGTTCCTTCATGATTAGATTCAGTTTATGCTTTTCTTGGCAAGAGTATCGCAGAAGTGGTGCTGTGCTCGCCTATGATACACAATCATGGCTTCAGTTTAAAAAGTCATTGTTTTTTAGGATTTTTCTCCATTTCTAGAGAGTGTATGTAATGTCTGGGTAATATTTATCAGTTGGGCGTTCTGTAATTTATTTAACCAATTCACCATAGGATGTTTTCATCATAGGACAGGTATCAGGAATATCACTTCAGCTTTGATTTGTAATTGACTCATTGTCTCTGGAATCATCTAATATTATGAGCAGTATCTTAATTTTTTCAGCTGAGTGGAAAATTGAAATAGCAAAATCTTGGGAAAGTCTTTTTTAGGACATAATCTGAAAATTCTGAAATGAAAGAAGATATTTCTTAGAATTATACTTTTTCTTTTTTGTTCCTTCTTTCTATCTTTCTCTTCCTTTTTGAAGAACTTGCTGAAATTTAAACCATTTTACATGTCAGGACCACATGTTGATGGCATCACTGTTACTTTCTTCCTTTTAACCCCGGGGAAAACTGGTACATGTATGCCAATACCAAGTAGTAGTTTCTACTATATTAAATAATAACTGTATTGCTTCTCATATTATCTTTGTTCTAAGGTAAAAAAAAAAGTAAATTACTGTTTTTAAAAATTACGTTCTTATCTTTTTAGAGTAAGTTCTGAATTATACACCTAGTACTAACTATCTAAGAGAGAAATTTAAAAATTGTCTAGGAGAGAAAATTAAACATGTTGGATACATAGTGGAGTGTGGATTAAGAACCTGGACTCTAGGTTTGAATCTGGGTTTCATTGTTTACTCTGTGTGTGACAGTGGGAAAATTACTCAATTCCTTTCAGCCTCAATATCTTCATCTGTAAAATTTAACTAGGAAAAGTTTCTAGCTCATATGGTTATTAGGAGTAAATGTAACTTGCTTAGCCAGGTCCCTTGTATATGTAATTGTCCAATAAATGTCTGTTTTGTCTCCCTTTTGTGCACTGATTTTTCAATGGGACTAGTATGTTACTTTATACCTTTTCATGAAACTGGAAGTTCAGTAAAGGTAACTGGAATTCAGTGCTCAGAAAGTGCTGAAGGTGGTTGCCCTTGCTACCTTCTTAAACTTTGACGATGTCTTTATAGGCAGTGGGCAAAGAGTCCAGTTTCCATGTTGCCTCTGTAAACACTGGACAGGTGGCAACCTTCTTGCTTTCATTAAAGAGTTTGCCCACTTGAGATAAATGACCTCTTCCAGGTATCCAAATGGTGTGCCTGCAAGAGATCATTTACCTCAAACAGGGGAGAATGTTACTTCCACTGAAGCGCTGGGATATCAATCATTATGGGAATGGACTAAAGAACACTTTAGATAGCTGAACATTTTCATATGACTGGTCCAGATTGAATTTCTCAAGATAGAAACAAATGTGCTGATTTGCTTTGAAATATCTCTGAACAAATGCAGGAGTACATGGGTATTGGTAGAATGTTCATACATTTTGTTACATATTTCAATTATAATTGAAGCTTAATCATCTAGAAGATAGATGACCCAAATATACATGCCCCTGCTAGTACTGTGCAGAACCTTCTTTCATTGTATACTTTGAGTTAACTTTCTAAAGGTCATTGCAACTCTTAGGCAAAATTCAGAAATCTGGGTTGTATTCAGCATAGCATTGGGATTTCATACTTAAGTTCAAAGCAGTAAGTAAAGATATTTGTATTAATAAGTTGTTATTGGCATATATTTAGAAACTTTAAGACTTTATTGAATCCTAACAAGTAATAAAAAGAGCCTTGCTACTCCAAGTGTGGTCTGTGGACCAGCAGCATCAGCGTTTACCGGGAATGTGTTAGAAATGCGTAATCTCAGACTGTACTCTGGAGCTCCCCAGTCACAATCTGCATTTTAACAAGATGATTTATGTGCATGGTAAAGTTTGAGAAGAAGTCACTTAGAGGATTTTGTTATTTACATAATTTCACTCATATCTGAAACTGAAACAAGTACAATCTGACCGTCTATCATTCCTGGTACTTCAGCTACGAGTGTCTGTTTTGAGGAACCACATTTAAATTATTCAATTTTCTTTTATTTTGTGATAATCTTTTTTATTATTATTAATTTTGCATTTTCCCATATTTTTCAGACATTTTATTATGAGAATTTTTAAGCATAAAGAAGAGTTGAAAGTACTTTACAGTGAACAGATGTTTTGGTTTTTAAATTAACATTTTTTCCCTATCATAATTTTTAAGAAAAATTTTTGAGTAGATAATTTATCCTTGGCAGTGTTCATGACTAAAAATTCCAGTGTCACAACTTTTATAGAATATTTGTTAATAATGTTAATTATTTATTAAAATAATGTACAAAATCAAAATTATTCTAAGAAACATAGATGAGGCTTTAACATACTTTGCAATTTGTATGTGGTTTTTAGGAAACTCTAAGAGCCTGAAACCTTTTCTTAGAAGGTCTCGTTGAATATCCAGATACTAACAAAGCAATATAATTACATTTTCAGGCTTTTGTAAAAGAACAAAAGAAAACATTCCCCCTCAAATCTATACTAAAATGTTATATGTGTACTTAGAAATATTTTTGCACTCCCACTTTGTTCCAGAAAAAAATTATAGCAGCTTAACAGGTATTTCTTAAATATGGCTATAAGCTCTCTCTTGTAATCTCCCTATCCGAGAGTATGATTAATCTTTATGTGTCCTTATTTCCAGTTGTTCTGTATGTATTTCAATATGACTGGGTCATTCTATATACCATTTTTCATTCTTCGCTTTTTCTCATTTATGTTAAATAACTGTAATAATAGTACCATTTCATTGGCTGTTGTGAGGGTTAAATGAGTGATTGCATGTGAGCAGTGCTTGGTCTGTCACCTATCTTTGTCCTCAGAATCAGCAGCAGTATTGGTCTCCATTTCTTACTCTTCAGTTGGGCGTACAAGCCTCTTCTGGATCTGATTCTCATCTGTTTGTACGGTCTCACTTCCCACTGCTCTCATCAGTAAACCCGCAATTTAGCTAAACTGAGCTGCTTGTTTTTCCCCAGATGTGAGATGCTTTCTTATTTCTCCAAACATATGGAACAAACTATTTTTTGCTACTAAACCTTAAGAGGAATTTATAACATGGATTATCATATTAGAAATACTGAATAACATCACAGTTTCTGTCTTTAAAAGCTACTTCATAGAAGATGCAGAAGTTTTTTCTTGTCAGTGTTACTTATATTCATCTTCAGTAAGAACTGACAGCATAATATTATATTATAGTCCTCTGAGTAGTCCAGGGGTGCAGCTTTCTTATTATTTAAGTTGACTCAGGGCAGAGGCTCAAGGTTATAGGTTTATGATTGACTAGTATATTCCTTAGTCGGCCATGGTGGTCTGGTGGTTAAGATTTGGCACTCTCACTGCTGCAGCCGGCTTCGTTTTTGGTCAGGGAACTATATGTCCCATCTGTCACTTGTCACACTGTTGCAGCTGCATGTTGCTGTGATGCTGAAAGCTATGCCACCAGTATTTCAAATACCAGCGGGGCCACCCATGGTGGATACGTTTCAGTGGAGCTTCCAGACTAAGACAGACTAGGAAGAAGGACCTGGCCACCCACTTCTGAAAAAGCTGGCCATGAAAACCCTGTAAATAGCAGAGGAGCGTTGTCTGATACAGCGCTGGAAGGTGAGAGGAGCACACAAAGACCAGGCAGGGTTCTGCTCTGCTGTACACAGGGTCGCTAAAGGTCGGAATCGACTGGACGGCACTAACAATGAAATATGTTCCTTAGGTAAGGGGTCTCTTAACCTGGGGTGGTGGTGACAGATCGTGATAATATTGCCAGCATAATGAGTTTGTTACCGATAGAAATCACGGATATTTTCATATTGGAATACAGTTGTTGCAGCTGTCTTCAGATAAAGTTTATGCTCATCTTTACTAATCAGTAATCACGGGACCTGTCACATACATGGCGTGTAATCACAGTCTTCTGTGTGCACTCGGATGCTGATGTAAAGTAGCTGGCCAAGAATCAGGACAACTTTGCACCTAGTAGTGGGCGTCTATGTTCTTCACATCTGTGTTGCTCTCCAGTCTCCCCTAAATGCCACATTTTCTGTTATTTCTTTGAAAGAGCAACCTTCAAGCACCTGGAAACACTTCATAACTCTTTCAAAAGAGTTACTAAAGTTCCTTCTATCTTTGTAGCATCAAATTTGAACCATAGATTCACAATCCTTTTTCTTTTTTTTAATTAAGATAACGTTGGTTTATAACATTATATAAATTTCAGGTTTACATTATTATATTTTGACTCCTTTCTAGACTATGTCATATTTACCACCAGAAGTCTGGTTTATATCCATCACCATACAACTGTCGTTTTTCTTTCTGATGTAAATTGTATTGAATGTGTTGACCTAGCAAAAGATCTCACTAACTTTAGGAGAAAAAAGTTACCACGATAGATTTTGAATTTAAAGGCCTCGGAGAATTCTGGTATTTTTTGAGAGAGCCTACCTCTACCTTGAAAGGGAACTGTAGAAGGTTTAATTACATTGCAGCAGTATCTATTTGTGAATGGGGATTTTCATCACTTTTGAATATTAAAAAAAACCCAATTTGATGGCCAAGATGAACATGGCATATATGATGCCTTTTTGTTTTGGTGAAGAAGATTGGGCCTGAGCTAACATCTGTTACCAGTCTTCTTCTTTTTGCTTGAGGAAGATTGTCCCTGAGCTAACATCTGTGGCAATCTTCCTCTATTTTGTATGTGGGACAGTGCCACAGCATGACTTGATGAGCGGTATGTAGGTCTGCGCCTGGGATCTGAACCCAGGAACCCCAGGCTACCAAGGCAGAGCATGTGAACTGAACCACTCCACCACCAGGCTGGCCCCAATGATGCCTTCTTAAAGATCACCTCATAGTTCAATGTTCGTGGTTTGGCCAAGCAACAGCTTTTGCTTTCTTTAAAATTATCTTTAAAGACAACTATGTCTTTAAAGAAAATTAACTTTAGTCTATATTTTAAATATATTGTCTTACATTTGACACATTACTAATCAAACAAAACAGTTTGATAACTGTGTTTAAATAAAATTTGGTTCCTTTGTAATCCTACATATTTTGATTTATGCATTTAAAGGTATTATTCTGCAAAGGAGATCCATAGGTTCCACCAGACTACCAAAGGTGTCTACAGGACAAAAATGATCAAGAACTCTACTTTTAGATAATCTTTCCCCCAAATGTTATTCGTCTAAGTCAAGATACGTTTTTGGGTAGTCTTACTATTGGGCATTTATATCTATAGTATTATTTATAAATAATACTGGTAGAAAGAAGAGCTATTGATTCTTAATCAGTGTTACAGGTTCCCTATCCCCATTGCCTCCACAGTGCCTTTATACATAGGAGCTCCTCTATGACTGGCTGTTTAATGATTGAATTAGGAAGGCCGTGCACAGTGCTTTGTAAAAATAGTTTTGTTATTTCTGTAAAAGTGCCTGTGCTTGGGGGTGCCCAGGGTTTGCAGATTTGGATCCTGGGCATGAACCTATGCACTGCTCATCAAACCATGCTGTGGTGGCGTCCCATATACAAAATAGAGGGAGATGGGCACTCATGTTAGCTCAGGGCTGATCTTCCTCAGCAAAAAAAAGAAAAAAAGTGCCTATGCTTGGTGTAAAAACTTCACACACTACAGAAACCTTCATAGAAGAAATAAAAATCACCCAAAGGGCCATCCCCAATCATTCTTAACACTTTGATGATTTCTACAAATCTCTCATACATGTGTACACATGTGAACACACAAACACACAGTTTTACATGAGGAAGTCATACAGTCATGCCTCATTGTAATTTTTTTCTACTCAGTGGCTAATAAATGTCTTTCCATGTCAATAAAGTAGGGGTATATCATTAATTGTATTTGGTCACACACTATATTCCATTGTGTATATGTATCATAGTTTATTCCGTGAATTCCCTATTGATGGATGTTAGTGTTTTTTCTTATTTTTTCACTATTTTAAACAATACTGTAGTAAATTATGCTGTAATTAACATGTTTGTGCATAAAATCAGTTCACACTTCTACAATTATTTTCCTGGCTAAATTCCTGAGAAATGAATTTGCGTATTTTGCATTTGGACAGTATTGCCAAGTCTGTCTTTCATAAAAGACTTTACATTCCATTCCCAGGGATTGTATTGAGTGTTCCGGTTTCCTCGTAATGCCTTTGGCACACAAAGTTTTGACAGTCTTTTTCATCTTTATCAATTTGAAAGGCAAAAGAAACTGTATTGTTATTTGCACTTTTGATGGTTAGGTTGCATTTGTTTTCATTTGTTCTGTATCTGTCCATATTCTCTTACAAATTATCTCATTATGTTCATATATGTGGAGTTAGGTTTGTTTTTTATAGAATTATAGGAACTCCTTGTCTATCACACTTATTAACACCTTGTCATATATAATGTAAATAACTTTTCCAGTTTGTAGTTAAATTTCATGTATTTTAAGTTTTATATGATTGAAATTATTAATCATTCACTTTATGATTTTTCTTTTGATGATTCACTTACAAAGGCTAGCCTTACCTCAGGTTGTATTGCTCGTATTTTGATCTAGTATTTTCAATTTTTACTTTAAATTTTGGATTTATCTGGAATTATTTTTAGTGTAAGTAGTGAGGAAATAATTAAGATTTGTTTGTGTCCAATGAGCAGCTAGTCCCAATACTTTTTAATTTAGTCATCCATCTTTTCCCTCCTGAATTAAGATATGCCATTTCATTTATATTAAATTATTATAAGTACTTGGATCTATTTCCTGTCTCTCTAGTCTATTCCATTAGTCTCCCAGTCTCTTCTAATTCCGGTATCATACTGTTCTTTCATGAGTATATCTTGATGTTTTAAATATGGTTAAACAGGGGCCAGTCCTGTGGCCAAGTGGTTAAGTTCGTGCGCTCCACTTTGGCAGCCCAGGGTTTCGCTGGTTTGGATCCTGGGTGCGGACCTGGGACTGCTCATCGAAATATGCTGAGGTGGCATCCCACATAGCAGAACTAGCAGGACCTACAACTAGAATATACAACTATGTACTGGGGGGCTTTAGGGAGAAGAAAAAAAAAAAGAAGGTTCGCAACAGACGTTAGCTCAGGGCCAATCTTTAAAAACAAATATGGCTAGACGAATTCTCTCATTACTTTTTTTTAATAGTATTTTGGGCTGTTTTCATTTAAAACTTTTTTCTTTTTTGAGGAAGATTAGCCCTGAGCTAACTGCTGCCAATCCTCCTCTTTTCACTGAGGAAGACTGGCCCTGAGTTAACATCCATGCCCATCTTCCTCTACTTTATATGTGGGATGCCTACCACAGCATGGTGTGGCAAGCAGTGCCATGTCTGCAACTGGGATCTCAACCGGTGAACCCCGGACCACTGAGAAGCAGAACGTGCACACTTAACCACTGCGCCACCGAGCTGACCCCTGAAATTTATTTTAGATAGAACACTGCTTTGAATCTTATCATAATGATTGGCTATCAGGGTTGAAACTGATATCCATTTTCACTCTTTCCGAATTATTAACTGTTTGGAGACACAAGCAATATTTTTGCTCAGAGGAATGCTTTAAGATTGTGATGTGTTGAGGTCACTTGAAAGGAGTTGCATGTAAAAGAGATAATAGTGAAAGATGTTCCTGGAAAAGTAATCAAGGATCAGACCATGTATGGCCTTATGAGCTGTGTTTTAAGGAGTTGGAGATTTGTTCCTAAATCTGAAGAGGCTCATTGAGGCTTCAAAGCAGGGGTTGTGACAAGATCCTATTGGTGTTTTAGAAGTCACTTTATCTACAGTGGAGGATGGATTGAAGAAGAGCAAGACTGGAGAAGAGTAGGGAGACTCTTTCAAGAATATAAGTGAGATAAGGCCATGGTCACAGAGAAAACTGGGTAGATTGGGGAAGCATTAACGACAGGATGTGGGGAAGATGACAAGGGAGATGGAGATGTCAAGGACAACAAAATGTTTCCAAGTGTACAGAATTGAGTCAGAATTTAATGCAGTTAACATTATGCATGATTAACATTTTTAACATTATTATTAACATTGCTCATTATTATTACTGCTGATTATTATTATACTCATAACTAACATTATTAAATTGAATAATTACATATTTACATATATTAATTAAATAATTACTCACCATTCTCTCTTTTCATTAAAGGAGTGTTTCTCAATCTTTCTGAGAGTCAGGACTCCATTTTAGTAAGAAAATATATTGTGGACTGCTCTCTCCGCACATATAGTTGTTATTTTTAGTAGCAATTGACTTCTGTAATGCTTTAAAGAAGTTTTAATTTAAATCCTCACAACATCATGAGCATATATTATTCATGCTGTGTATATATATATATATTTTTTTTTTTTTGAGGAAGATTAGCCCTGAGCTAACATCAGCCTCCAATCCTCCTCTTTTTGCTGAGGAAGATTGACCCTGAGCTAAGATCTGTGCCTATCTTCCTCTATTTTATATGTGGGGTGCCGCCACTTCATGGCTTGATGAGTGGTGCTAAGTCCACACCTGTGATCTGAGCCGGCAAACCCTGGGCCGCCGAAGCGGAGTGTGTGAACTTAACCACTACACCACCAGGCTGGCTGCATTCATGCTGTATATATTTTTAAGGCTAAATAAAGACCAAATGGCAATAATTACTTCAGTTAAAAATGGTGGAACTCTCATAATAACTTTTCAGCCTCCCCTCCCCGCTGCCCAAGATCTGTAGTCCACAGGTTTAGAACTAATGGTTGAAATAATTCTTTATGAATTTGTTTTTAAGATTTTAACCTTAGATGTGCAATATTGCCACTTCAATTGGAAAAAGTAATTGCAGAACATAGAGTCCTCTTCTTTCTTGAGACATGCTATTAAATAGGGGAAAAGTAATTAACAAATGTATTTAACATAAATAAGAATTTGTTAACTGTAGCAAGTCAAACATTTTAAATAGTCTAGACAAGTTTAGACGTGAGGAATTTTAGTGACCTTATTTTTTTCTCTTATTTCTGTATCATTATACAAATAATTCTACAACTGTGTCACTAAAGAATTTTTTTGTTTCTTCCTTTCCTGAATATTGAATTAATTGTACTCTATACTGTATAATGTGAAGTTGTCGTAAAAACACTTCTTACTCCTCAAAGCATAAATTATTTAGTGCTCTTTCTGTAATTCATGAAAGTAGTGATCAGGAACTTAGAGTGTGTACCTTTTTCCTACTTCTTAAAAATTCAGAAGAATGCCTTGTGGAATTGTATTGTCACTTAATTTCACCTTTCAGAGTGGTTAGTGTATACCCAACACATTTCTGTGATATTGTAAAAAAACCACTATTCATTAAAATTTAATTTTAGTTGACTTTTGCTTCTAAAGGCTCTTTGTGAAAATTTTATTACTTTTATATTCCTGAAAATTTCCTCAATGAGCTTTTATCAAATTTATTTAAAAAGAATAACTTTTGACATACATTAAAAGTTAATATTAATAATTTCTCTTTGTATTATTGAATGCACTCTTGTATTCAGCATTGTTGCAGCTGCTGTGGAAGTAAAAATAAATATAATTAATCCAACAAACATGTAAAAAATACTCATATATGCTAGGCTAGCACAATGAAGGTAAAAAGTTTACTAAGATGAAAAATGACACAGTTAAGGAGTTGCAAACTAGTTGGAGAAACAGGGAATACATATATTAGGTATTGGAATAATGTATTATATTGAATATTATATAGAAATAAGTAAATTTTCCTGTTTGTCATTTATTCAGCAGCGACCTATTAAATGCATACTGTAGTACAGTAATTGTTTAAACTCAGTGTTCTGCATTATATGTTGACTGTATATAATGCTAAATTCTTTTTCATTCATGATTTACTTTAAGAATATGATTGTTAACATAGGAACTGTGTATTTTAGTTATACTTCGTATACCTTCTGTGCATGGGATTCTCAGTATTTATGAGAGGCATACAGAATTAAACTTATATTACCTTATATTATATTCTTAGAAGTCAGTTCATCAATAACTGACAGAAATAAATCCAAATGGAGGATAGTATGCTTTTATCCAATTAACAATTTGTATTTTATGTATAACTTTTAAGCAATGTGGTTTTCAAATTCTGACTGCTGCATAAATTTAAAGATTTATTTTTCCTTTTATACATTGAAGAATAAAAGAAATAAAATAAGGCTCAAATTTTGAACACAGGGCCTCTGTGAGATGGTTCTTTATGACACAGAAAACCATTGATTGATCACCTTCTCAGTCAATGTTGCTCTTTAGTGTTGAAACATATGTATTCCTAGAATTATAAAACATTTTTCTATTTGATAAAACTGGCCAAATATGCTTTTTTGTGCTTATGATGTAAAGATAAGATTTAAATTAACTCCAGCATCAGAGGCTCTTGAAATGTAGAATGGTATACTACTGAATTTACATAATCTCTTCATGCTTGTCATTTTACATGGATAGTATCATAGACAAGTAATGACAGATTAAGACCTGCCTAGCAGAGGGAAAACTAAATTACACGACTTTTATTAAGGCATAAATAAACCTATTAACCGTTATCTGGAATACCAATTAGTAGAAAGAGCACTGACAATTTTATTTATCAACATTAAACACAATTATTAATTACAGACCTGATGAATCTAGCAGTAAGCATGCCATGTTGGATATGCTGGGACCTTAAGTCCATTATATGAGAGAGATGATTACCAGAATCCTGTGGGGAAATAAGTAATTGTAGCTGTAAAATTTTAATTGCCTTGGAATAAGGCAAATTATATTTTCTTGTCTGAGAATATAAATAGTATGACATTAAGGTAACAAGCTTTGGTAGTTGTAAATAGAAAATGAATTTATGTTGGTTTTAAAACAAAGAAAAGGGTGATGATAAATTTTTAGTGTCATGTTGTTCAGTGTGAAAGACATACCATATGTAAATTTTGTAGATTTCTTTAGATAAATGTATTGTTTAGTAAGTGAATTATGTTTTTCATAGTGAAAATTTATGTGGGAGGGGACTTTTTGAATGAATTCCCAGAGGTAAATGGGAATTATATAATTGAGAAAATATTTTCATTGTGTTGTGATTGGCAGTGTTGTGAAATGAACAAGAGACAATTCACATTTTTCTGTGTCTTTTTGTCTTTTTTTGAAGATCCAAATTCCAGAATTTGTGGACATTTACTTGTAGGTGCAGCCAAGAATTCTTTTGCAAAACTCATGGATAAAATTAGTCTGGCGATGGAGAGTATACCTTTGCATAGTAGCTGGAGTATTACATATGTAGAAAAAGACTCCTTGGTTCAGAGGCTGGCCCGAGGACTTCATAAAGTAAACACACTGGCCCTGAAATACGGTCTTCGTGGCTATGTGCCCATTTTGGTATGTATACAATTTCAGTAAATAGTGACTTTTGGATTTGAAAATTTAATTCTGAATCAGATGTTTATAGTTTAAATTAGTTGTACCTCAGTGTTTCTAGATTCCTTTAGATTTCATGTAATCTTTTCATATAAGCAATAAAAGCACTTCCAAATTTGCTGTTAGTGTCCTCCAGTTGATTCCAACTCCTAGCGACCCTGTGTACAGCAGAGTGAAACCCTGGTCTTTTTGCGCCATCCTCTCACCTTCCAGCGCTGTATCAGACAACGCTCCACTGGTATTCACAGGGTTTTTGTGGCTGATTTTTCCGGAAGTGGGTGGCCAGGTCCTTCTTCCTAGTCTGTCTTAGTCTGGAAGCTCCACTGAAAACTATCCACCATGGGTGACCCTGCTGGTTTGAAATACCCGTGGCAGAGCTTTTAGCATCACAGCAACACGCACCTGCTACAATATGACAACCGACAGATGGGTGGAGTGGTTCCCTGACGGGGAAACAAACCCAGGCGGTGGTGGTGAGAGCCCTGAATCTTAACTAGTAGACCGCGAGGGCTGGCTGCTTCCAAATAAGTGTCCAAAATATCAAAATACAGAAGTTCTGGCATGAGTTATGAATTTACTATTCTCTATAAGTATAGGGCAACAGAATTCTATGAGACATAAACAGTTGTCAATTACATTTTCTTGCCATCCAGATTATTTATTTTCTTTAGTTGTTCATTTCATATGAGCCAAATTATTGGTCACATAAAAAATACAGCTTTCACCTCTAAGTTTCAGTAGCAGATGGTATTGTTCTCTGTATAACGTAAGTTACATTTAATTTGGCAAAATGGTCATTGCTATTGACTTCTTAGTAAATCTGTAGTTACTGCTTGTAAAATTGCTTTTGTTTGACAACAGAAAAGCACGGCATCATTACAGAAGCAAATATTTGGATTTACACAAAGACTGCACGCAGCAGAAGTTGAGCGCCGCTCACTGCGCTTGGAGGTCACGGAATTCAAACGAAATGTGAATGAAATGAAAAAGGAGCTTGACAAAGCCCAGGGGCTCCAAATGCAATTAAATGAATTTAAACAGACTGTAAGTATGTATGATTTAAAAAACTGTGGCTTTGGTGAGCTCTGCTCTGACAGTATGTGTATATATGTATGTATATATACATGTACACATACACACCCTATCAGAGAACAAATGCGTATTTGTTTTCCTTAACTTTTTATGTTTGCTTTTTCAAATAATTCAAAATCCCCTTAATAGGATTTCTTTTTCTTTAGAAAACTTCTAAAATGCCCCAACAATGTTGTATTATATACTTCAAAATTGCTAAGAGACTAGATCTTTCTCACCACAAGAAAGAAATAATAATTATGTGATGTGATAGAAGTATTAGTCAATGCTGCAGTGGTAATTACTTTGCAATATATAAGTGCATCAAATCAACACATTGTACACTTTAAACTTAGTGTTATATGTCAATTTTTTCTCAATTGGAAAAAAAGAGTTATACCAGATGTTTAAAGAAGTGTAGCTTCTAATAAAGGTCATATATGACAAACCCACAGCTAATATCATTCTCAATGGAGAAAAACTGAAAGCTATCCCTCTAAGAACAGGAACCAGACAAGGATGCCCACTTTCACCACTCTTATTTAACATAGTATTGGAAGTCCTAGCCAGAGCAATCAGGCAAGAAAAAGAAATAAAAGAGATCCAAACTGGAAAAGAAGAAGTGAAACTGTCACTATTTGCAGATGATGTGATTTTATATACAGAAAACCCTAAAGAATCCACTAAAAAACTTTTAGAATTAATAAATGAATACAGTCAAGTCACAGGATACAAAATCAATGTACGAAAATCAGTTGCGTTTCTATACACTAACAATGAAGTAGCAGAAAGAAATTAAGAATACAATCCCATTTACAATTGCGACCAAGAGAATAAAATACCTAGGAATAAATTTAACCAAAGAGATGAAAGATCTGTACACTGAAAACTATAAAACATTGTTGAAAGAAATTGAAGAAGACACAAAGAAATGGAAAGATATTCTGTGCTCTTGGATTGGAAGAATTAACATAGTTAAAATGTCCATACTTCCTAAAGCAATCTATAGATTCAGTGCATTCCCTCTCAAAGTTCCAACAACATTTTTCACAGAAATAGAGCAAAGAATCCTAAAATTTATATGGAACAACAAAAGACCCCGAATAGCCAAAGGAATCCTGAGGAAAAAGAACAAAGCTGGAGGTATCATACTCCCTGTAGTATATTCAAAATATACTACAAAGCTATAGTAACCAAAACAGCATGGTACTGGCACAAAAATAGACACACAGATCAGTGGAACAGAGCTGAGAACCCAGAAATAAACCCACACATATATGGACAGCTAATTTTCGACAAGGGAGCCAAGAGCATACAATGGAGAAAGGAGAGTCTCTTCAATAAATGGTGTTGGGAAAACTGGACAGCCACGTGCAAAAGATGAAAGTAGACCATTATCTTACACCATGCACAAAAATCAACTCAAAGTGGATTGAAGACTTGAATGTTAGACCTGAAACCATGAAACTTCTAGAAGAAAACATAGGCAGCACGCTCTTTGACATAGGTCTTAGCAGCATATTTTCAAGTACCATGTCTGACCAGGTGAGGGAAACAAAAGAAAAAATAAACAAATGGGACTACGTCAAACTAAAAAGCTTTTGGTCAGCAAAGGAAACCATCAACAAATTGAAAAGACAACCTAACAATGGGGAGAAGATATTTGCAAACCATGTATCAGATAAGGGGTTAATATCCAAAATGTACAAAGAACTCACACGTCTCAACAACAAAGAAACCAACAACCCAGTTAAAAAATGAGCAAAAGATCTGAACAGAGATTTCTCCAAAGAAGATATACAGATGGCCAATAGGTACATGAAAACATGTTTAACATCATTAACTATTAAGGAAATGCAAATCAAAACTACAATGAGATGTCACTTCACTTCAGTCTTGTTATAAATTAACAAGACAGGAAACAACAAGTGTTGGAGAGGATGTGGGGAGAAGGGAACCCTTGTACACTGCTGCTGGGAGTGTAAACTGGTGCAGCTACTATGGAAAACCGTATGGAGTATCCTCAGAAAATTAAGAATAGATCTACCATATGATCCAGCTATCCCACTGCTGGGTATTTATCCAAAGAACCTGAAAACACTAATGCATAAAGATACATGCACCCCTATTATGTTCATCGCAGCATTATTCACAATAACTAAGGCTTGGAGGCAACCTAGGTGCCTAAGAAGGGATGAATGGATAAAGAAGATGTGGTATTTATACACCATGGAATACTACTCAGCCATAAGAAATGATGAAATCCGGCCATTTGTGACAACATGGATGGACTTTGAGGGTATTATGCTGAGTGAAATAAGTCAGAGGGAGAAAGTAAAATACCGTATGGTCTCACTCATAAGTAGAAGATAAAAACAATGACAAACACATAGCAGCAGAGATTGGAGTGATGGTTACCAGGGGGGGTAGGGGGAAAGGAGGAGGATAAAGGGATGATTAGGTGCATGTGTGTGGTGATGGATTATAATTGGTCTTTGGGTGGTGAACATGATGTAATCTGCACAGGATTTGAAATATATTATGATGTTCACCTGAAGGTTATATAATATTATAATCCAATGTTACTGCTATAAAAATAAAAATTAAAAAAAAAAAGTGCAGCTTCTGTGCCAGCAGAACTTGTGGCCCTGTTAAAATGTGTACTGTGACTGAAAGTGTAGAAAAAGTGTAAGTTTTAGTTAGGATAGCTTAACTGCTATAGCACATAAACCTCCAAATGTATAGTAAATATTAATAAATAAGTAAAATGCCCCCAATTGAGGAGCCTGCTGTTTGGAGTCGGGGGTGGAATTTCCCCTCTTCTCTTTTTATATTGAATATTTTGAGTAAGTTGGATTATTTAGTGTGAAATGAAATTGTTTTTCCTAAGAAGTGTTCAATTTGTCTAACTTCCATCAAGGATTTATATATATTATTTAAAAAAGCAGAAGATAGCTGAGAAAAGAAAGTCTATATGCCAAATAACATTAGATCAAGATCAAAATTGTAAATATATGAAGCACAATAAAATGGAGATACCCACATATTTTATTTGCACCCAGGTTAGTTATTAACATTGCTGTTCTTAATGTGGATGTAATAATATAGAGTTAAAAGATTACCCTGAAACTTCAAAGCTGCATAAAACTGATGACAGCTAATATAAATATGAGTACTTATATTCATAAGTTGCTCACATCTAGCAACAAGCTCCTTTTAGTGCTCCTTTCTTTAGGAAACCTAAGTTTTGCAGGTTTAACTTCAGTTTAAATGTACTTTTAAATGGTTAATTTGGAATTTGTAGTTTTAACATTTGTGGAACCAGAGGCAGCAGCAGATAGCAGTTATTAATCCTGTATCATATAAATTGCTAATGTTAGTTATTATTTGAAATAGCTGTACCTTCGAAGGGCAAAAAGTTCCTATAAATTTCACAAGTCAGATAATTGTGAATTACCCTTCTCATTGAAGATAGTAAGAGCTTTCTTGTCAGTGAATGTCTAAAGACACCACAGTTTTTTCCTCACTTTCTTAGTTTTTTTGTTCAGAGAAGGTAAAATTTAGGAGTTGCTTCAGCATTTTTTTTATGATTATGAAAGTAATATGTGATAGCCATAAATAAAAACATAAGAAAGCATTTAGAAGAAAGCTCAGATCACTCTAATCTTACCACCAGAACCAATAGCTGTTTAAGTGTGGATGAATTTTGTCCCCACATTTTTCTTTGTGTGTATGTGCATGTGCATGACCTTATGCATGCATATTTGGAATGATTTTGCAGGTACAATTTGCAAAAATATATGTATAAATATATATATTTACTTAAAATACTGTATTTTCCTGTGTCATTTATTATTAATTTCGTTATAGACTATTGAATACTATTCTATCATATGAATGTATCAAAATTCATTTGACTTTTCCACTATTCATAGGTATTAATTTTTTTCCTTTTTTTTGCCATTGTACTTAAATCGTATAGAGCTGATTATACTTTTATTTATTTATTTAGTTTTTGGTGTGGAAGATTGGCCCTGAGCTAACATCTGTACCAGTCTTCCTCTATATTGTATGTGGGATGCTGCCACAGCATGGCTTCATGAGCACCATTTGGGTCTGCGTCCAGGATCTGAACCTGCTAACCCTGGGCCGCCAAAATGGAGTGTGTGAACTTAACTACTGTGCCACTGGGCCAGCTCCTCAATTGTATATACTAATTAAATTTGGGATCTTGAGGTGGTCTGCCAAAATGGAAAGAGACAGCCATTGATGCAATTTGAGGTTTAGAATATAGTCAACTATATTTAGGTTTGTATAGTAGTGACTCTCCTGAAAATTGGAAGATTATGTATGTTGTTCCCTGGAATATGTATGAAGAATTCTAGGTATTCTACACAATGTGAATTCCTAGTTCATAGTTAATTATTAGGAAAACAGGCTAACGTCTTTGATTAGTTTGGAAGCAGTCAGGACTCGGTTTCTATAATCTAGAGAGAAGATTGGCATTTGAAGAAAAGTTCCTGGAAGGTGACAGAATCTTCTGGTAAGGACTTTGGTTGAATAACCGGCTTACAGCAAAAGCTGAGAGTATGTTCCAGGAAATTTTTAGTGTGAATTACTTCCACTAAAGTTTAGAAATAAAAATAAGATTAATTTAGGTAATAATTGAGAAAATGAGATATGTCATTTTTTGTATTTTGACTTAAAATTGTAAGGTATACAATTATAAAGTGATGATTTCTAACATTTAATGACTGTATTGACCATGTGTTAGGCATTGACCCTAAGCAGTTTAGGATGTTGATTCATTTAGTCCTCTCATATTAATAATGGGTTGATACTATGATTATCCTTATTTTATAGATGAGGAATATGGAACACAGAGCAGCTAAGTAACTTGTTCAAAGTCACACATTTAGTAAATGGTAATGACAGGATTTGAACCTGGGTAGTTGGTCTCCAAAACTCATACTTTTAGCCACTTCACTGTAGTGATTAATGTTCATATCTAGCTGTGTTAATAAACGATTGTTTTATTAAAAACAAAATAGATGGAAAATGATGCTATTTTCTTCTAAAAAAATTGGGGAATGTCCCTGCAACCGTCATCTGTCACTGATTTCAGGCTAAGTATGTAGGAGGGAAATAAAGTAGCTTTTTTATAATTGGTCTAAAATTGTAACATAAAGGGAACACCCTGCCTGCCAAAAGCTATTCAGTACTTTCATTGTTCTGCAATACCATGTTCATCTACTGACAGTTGTTCTTTACCAGCTAATTCCCATGACCTTTTGTTGGTTTATTAGCTCCTTACAACTGCTTTCACATACCACTTCTTTATTAATTTCCATTGTTACACTTGTTTGATCCGATTTACTTGTAGAAGAGTGAACAGAATTGTGCCAGTCTCTGGGAGGGATAAATGGACAAAAGAGAGGCTAAAATCAACTAAGTTTTTAGGTAAAGGAGAAATTTTGTAGGAGTGGGAAAGTCTTGCAAAATGATGAGGATCATGATTTATAGAGGTCAAGTGGATTGCAAAGGACAGAATGGTCTGATGGCAAGCAGTGGAAGTTTAAAAAACATAACAAATAAAAGGTAGAAGAAGTACAAAAATATCTGTTTACCAGAGCCGGATGAGTGCTATTGTGTCAGGGAATAGAAGGATGTTAAGACTTGAGATGGAGCTGGAGTGCTGAGAGGAGGCTGTCAGAGTTGATGGTTAGAAAGTGGAGTGTTTAGTTGTAATAGGACAATATGGAGAGTGAGGCAACTGTTAAGAGGAGTAAAAAGATATGTTTCCTAAAATCAAACACTGTCCAAGTATCAGTCATGTATTAGACACACCTTTACTAGATGACTCTCAGGAAATGAGACAACTTTCCCCGTGTGACTTGTGATCATTTTTATTACTTTGTATTAACCTAGGTAAATCCTTAGGCATCTATTTTTATGCTGCACCGTCGCTGTTGTTCATTCATTACTTTTAAAATTTAATCAGTGTTGAGGAATGCATTATATACACCTTCAAAAAGGCAAATAATAGTAAAATATAGTTGCTTTTAGGAGGTAGCAGGCAAGGTAGCTGGTGCCAAAGTAAAACTCAGTGCTAATATATTGTGATATAGAAAGACCCATGTAATAAACTTATCCTCAAACTTAGTTCCAGCAACAGTTTTTCTCTCTACATGAACTGCATGCTTGCTGTTGTTGGCCCGTGAGGAAACTATAACTAAACACATTTGTCTCATTTGTCAGAAAGTTCAGAGAGAAAGTCCACATTCAACTGCAGTAATTTACATATTCCAGATGTCTAGAATCAATAGGATGTTTATTCAGCTCTTCCCTCCTCCTAGATTTTTAAAAATTTTAAATCAGTTTGCTTTATATTTATGGTTAATTATATTGATCCACCTCAAATTCTTTTCAACAATGGGAAATTTATCAGCCTTAAATAGATACATGCACACTTAGCGTGATGAAGTGACCTGCATGGTTCCTGGTGGTTTTCCATATATATTTCTCAGATTACCTACCTTTTGTCAAACTTTCCTGTTCTTTGTACTTCAAGATCAAGATGTCTCTTGTTTGTTGTAATTAATTTTCATTTGCTTAAATGTTTTGAACAGGAGCTAATACAAGTGTATCCTGCCCTGGATTCTATACCCCTTAAGCGATGGCCAGTCTAGAACTATCCTTAGTTATTCCAGAGTGGAGTGCTCGGCTCTCCAAAGCAGTCAGGATATTGTAGAAACTGTGTTGTATATTATAGTGCACAATTTTATTGGTATGTTTATAGATGAATATTCTTTCATTCAACAACTGTCTACTGAACACCTACTGAGAGCCAGGTGCTCTTCTGTGTGTTGGGTGAGCAAGCTGAACGAGGTCCCTACCCAGTGGAGCTCACATCCTTAAATATTTGGTTGGTAGCAGGGAGTGGACAGGAAATAAAAAAAGTGAACAGCTATATGAGATGAATTTAGATGGTGACAACGGCTGTGAAGAAAATAAAAGCAGGAGGTATGATAATGTGAGAGGTGGTGGAGCCAGGGAAGTATGGTTTGGTAAGGCCTCTCCAAGGAGGGGATGTTGGACCTGGGAGACCCAGAGTGGTAATGTACACAGACTTTCAGGTGATCATTTAAAAGCTAGGGACTTGTTGAAGGCTTTAATTCCCACAATCCTAATCTTTATAAAAAGTGCTCACGTACCAACATTTAAACTGAACGTTATGGAATTATTTAGAACTTGAAGTAAGTTTCCTAAGATTTTATTTGATTAAAAATGATAACTTTTGGAGTATGGCTGTTGTGCTTTTAAAAACCAGAGTGATGTTTTTTATCTTGACTTATGAAATTAGAAAAAAACCAAATTGTATTTTTTGTCATGTATCAGACATTAAGAAATGTTTGTATTACACTCCTTATGTTAGCAAATATAGTTCTGAATATTAAATGGTACAACAATGCAGCCAGCTTGTAATTAAATTTTTTTTCCTTTTTTCAGAAATTGATCACCCATGAGAAGTTTGAAAGTGCATGTGAAGAGCTGAATAATGCGTTACTTCGGGAGCAGCAGGCACAAATGCTATTGAATGAACAGGCACAACAGCTACAGGAGTTGAATTATAGACTTGAATTGCATTCCAGTGAGGAAGCTGACAAAAACCAAACTCTTGGAGAAGCTGTTAAGGTCGGAAAACATCCTTCACGTAATGGTTCATGTCCTCGAGGTGTGGGTCTTTGGAGGGAATTGTGTATGTCTGCTGAATAGGGAATAGATCCCAAGATATGAAATTTTATTCTATAAGAGCTTATAAAGGATGGAATGAAACATGATTCTGGGACCTCGGTTCCAAGCATGCGTTCACATGTATTGAAAATGTAAAAGTAGACTTTACATGCTAATTGAAAGCAAAGTGGAAATTTTTCCAATAATAATTTTCTTCTTTGTTTCATTTATCTTCCTTGTTTCTTCCTCTCTTGGTTCTTTTCTTTTTCTTGTTTGATGCCCTCTGGACATTGAAACTCCACGAATCTTTTGGATTTTGAAAGATTTTGAGTGTTAGTCTCTCTGATTCTTATATAAGCGCATGTTTGTGGAGGAGGCAAGTTTGGTCAGGAAGAATTGTTCTCCCTGTTATATATTTGTGGGAAAGGTATTTAGAAGGGAAAGGAGAAATTACAATAAAATAGTTGTCATTTAGAAAATTTCGTTCATGGATTTAGCACTATGGTATCTTTTGGAAATGTTGACTATAAAATATAATAGAATTCTAGTTTATGATTATAATACTTGTGGAGTTTTCACTAGTGGGGTGGTACACACTAGAATGGAACAGCTTATTCCAGGATAACCAAAATGATAAAACAAAGCCTCTATATTCGTTGTCATACCTGATACTGTAAGCAACTCAGAGCTATATAATTTATTATACAAATATTATATATTTATTCTAATAGCTAAGTACTGATACTAATACTACTAATAAAATAGTCAAAATTTATTGAGAGCTTCCTGTTTGTCAGGCACCATGCTAAATACTCTATAAACAATTATTTCATATAATCCTCACACAAACTCTATGGGGTTATTCCCATTTTGTAGAGGAAAAAACTGAGCTACACAAAGGTTACAGAAGTTACACAACCATTAATAAGTGGTAGACCTAAGGAGTCAGATTTCATATCTGCCTTCCCAACTTCCACATTCTATGGGCCATTGATTGACAGCATACGCATGCCAGGCTCCATGCTGCAGTCTCTACGTGAAATACCTTACTTCACTCTTAAACTACCTACTACTATTATTCCCATTGGTTTTTAATAAACTTGAGAGAGTTCAGTTGATTTGCTCAGGGTCTCCTGGCCTGTAAATATTGAAAATGGGATTTAGTTTTTCGGAAAAATTAGAATATATTGAAAACTAAAAGAAGAAAATACAGATGAATTTAAAGAAGGAAATATATATGAAGAAGAAAAAACTCGCAGGATACTATTAACATTTTAAAGTATATTTTTCCTAATATATGTTTTAAGTTGAACCATTTGAAATTGCTGTTTTTATAAGTAAAAAAACAGACAAATGCAAGCTGTTTCATATGGCTCAACCTAACATATATCATTTTTCTTACATAAGTGAGAGCATACTAATATACTGTTTTGTGACTTATTTGTATTGATCCTAGTTGTAAACATTTTTACTTACCAACTGATATGATTCTATGATATCAGTGTTTTTTCTTTTCTCCTTGTTTCTTTTACACAAGTAGTAAATATTCATTGTGGAAAAATAAGGAAATATTGATGAATAAAAGTTAAAATTTAAATAATCCCAAATCATATCATCGGTTATATCTACTGTCAAAATTTTGATATATATTATTTCAGACTTTACATTTTGCAAATACAGAAATATAACCTAATATAGGTTAATAAGAATACAACCATACTATTATATGTTAGTTTCTAATTTCCTTTTTTAAAACATCATGTGAAGAATTTCTTTCCATGCTAATAAATATAGCAGTGTCATCATCTTTAATGGCTGATGGAATTCTTTGAATATAGATAATTTATTAACCTAATTTCTTATTATTGTTGATTTAGATTCATTTCAGTTTCTTTTTCTTTCTTTCTTTTTCTTTTTTGCTATTGTAAGTAATTCTAAGACGAGCAACCCTGTAGCTTAATCTTTATGCACATATCTGTGATTATTTCCTCAGGATAAATTCCTAGATGAGGAATTACGACATTAAAAGCCATGTAAGTTTTAAAGTGTGAATATTATCAAGTGGGCTACAGCAAATTTTTACCACTTATGTTCTCTCCTAAAATGTACAAGAGTTTCATTTTTTACCCAAACTGGCTATTACTATTTAAAAAGTTTTTGCCAGTTTGATCAATATGTTGTTATTATCCTAATTTGTATTTCTTGTGATTACTAGTCAAGGTGAACATTCTTATAAATACGTTGGTCCTTGAACAACATTTTTGTGCTTCCCGTTCCATTAATAGATGAAGTATACTTTGGAAAAGCCCATAACTGTGTCATATTGGAGTCTTTTCTTTTCGTAATAGCTTGTAGTTTGTGTTTAGGTGTAGTGTCTTCCAGCAGATAAAAAACTGCTCATATTAATTTCTTTAAAATGCCAGTAGCTTAAATATTGTTGTCAGGAGTGGAGAACTGTTTAATTACCGTCTCTTAATTAGAACTAGCAGGTGGTAATGTGAAAATGCTCTCTTGTGGGAGGCAGCATGGTTCAGTGTAGAAAGCACTGGCCTTGGAACACGTGATTCCAAATTCAAATCCCAGTTCTGCCACTTGGGCAAATAACTTAACCTTTCTGAGCCTCAGTTTCCTCTTCTGCAAAATTAAGGATGATGATACTTAAGTTGCAGAACTTTTGTGAGAATTAATTGAGAGTGTTTGAAAAGCAAGTATATGCTTGATAAATATTCTTGTGTGTTTTTCAATAATACTTAAGCAAATAGTTTTTTTAATGTGTCCTGTGTGTAACTTCTTTTAAAAAACTGTATTGCTGCTACTTCTTTATAAAAACAAAATAAGATCATGAGTAGAAGATATGGAAAATACAGAAGAGAAAACAAGTTACTGATATCTTATCATCTGAAAATAATCGCTCTTAACATTTTGAGATTTGGTTTTTAATCGTTCTTCTATAGGTAATACTTTTAATAAATCATGCTTTTGACTTGATGATAGGAATGGTCTTCTCATTATGATGCAGCTAGATTTTGGATAAGACACTTCCTGTATTACAGCAGTGCATTAAAGAGTAAAGGAAATCTCTAAGGACAAAAATGTAGCAAACAACACCAACAAACCCAAGTGAGCAAAAATCGCATTTAGCACTGTGAACAGAAGCTGGGCTTACCATGCAGGCAAATAGCAAAACCAGTGCTGGAAGTAGGAGACTAAAGTTTGGGCTCTACCAGCAGATCGGGCCTCGTACCTGAGATTCGCGCTTTAAGGAATTGCCTAGTAACTTGAATGGCATAATCTCGTGTCAGTAGTGGCTAGAAGCTAATGTAAAATTTTCTCTGGAAGAAAGCCTGCCTAATTTAGTTCCTTCAGGAGCCCCTACAGACTAAGATCAACCAAGAAACTGACACATGAATAAACAGAGAGATACGTTAATCTTATATTCAACCACATTGCTAAACTCTCTTGTCAATTCGAATAGTACTTTATCTGTACTTTCTAGGGTTTTCTGCACAGACCATCATATTACTTGCTCTGTAGCGACAGTTTTGTTTTTCCTTTCCAAAGCTTAATCCTTCAATTTTTTTTCCTACCTTATTGCACTGGCTAGGATACAGTGAGTAGAAGTAGAGACAGGAGGCATCCTCATCTTGTTCTCAGTCTTAAAGAGAATCTTTCTAACATTTCTCCATTAAGAACCAACTTTCCTACAGGTTTTTTTTTTCTTAAGATTTTATTTTTTTCCTTTTTTTCCCCAAAGGCCCCCAGTACATAGTTGTATATTCTTCGTTGTGGGTCCTTCTAGTTGTGGCATGTGGGACGCTGCCTCAGCGTGGTTTGATGAGCAGTGTCATGTCTGCACCCAGGATTCAAACCAACAAAACACTGGGCCTCCTGCAGCGGAGCACGCGAACTTAACCACTCAACCACGGGGCCAGCCCCCTCCTACAGGTTTTAAGTTGATAATCCTTACTGGCTTAAGGGAGTTATCTTCCTAGATTATGCATAATTTCAAAAATCATGAATGGATGTTGGATGTTATCAAATACATTTTTATGCATCTGTTGAGGTAATCCTATGATTTTTCTCTCTTATTCTGTTAGCAAGTTGAAATCTATCAGGGATTTGCAAACTATGGCTGACAGCCTGTGTTGGTATGGCATGTGAGCTAAGAATGTTTTTTACATGTTTAAAGGATCGTAGAAACAAAACAAACAAAACCAAGGAAGAATACATGACACACTGTATGTGGCACACAAAGCCAAAGTATTTCCTATCTAAAGTTTGCTGACCCCTGAATTATATTATTCAGTATTCTAATGTTAAGCCAGGCTTGCATTTCTGAAATAAACCCAATTTGGTTGTGATGATTTTTCTTTTTGAATGCATTGCTTCACTCAGTTTGTTAATTTTTCACTTAGGACTTTTAAATCTATGTTCCTAATTGTGATTGTTTTGTAATTTATCTCTCTCATACTGTCCTTGTCATTTTTTGGTGTCAAGGTTTTGCTTAATGTGGAAAGGCTTCCCTTCTCATTTCAAAAACAGGAAGTGGAAACTAGATAGAATATAACAAATGAATTGTGGGGTATATAGCCAAGCTTGAAAGAAAGCAAGCAAAATGCTTGGATACTAGAAATAGATACTAGATACTAGAAATAAAGACGATATCCAAAACCAAATGGTGAGAGGAGCTCAAGTCTAAATAGCTCCTTGGAGTGTATAAACCTAGCTGGAGGCTAGAGTTGATAATCATAATATTAGGGAAATCTAGGCTTCAAGCCCTCTGGATTAGAAAAGAGCTACCTGTGTGAAGGTAGTCTGGAAGGGTTGTCCTACTGTGAAATGGGGCCTAGAAAGCCCCTGCTTACTAGCTACAGGGTAATTTGATATTTACTCTGGACTTTGAGTAGGAAAAAATTCACAAAGAAATTGGAACCCCAAGCCTGTGCCACAAATGAATGTAAGGTCTTAGTTTACCTGTATGTCCAAGGACTGTTCAGCTAAGAAATTGTCTTCAGAATGGACCAACCCTTGTAGAACCAGTGTGACCTTGTAGAAGGAAACTTGGAATATAGCTTCTATAGTTCAGAGAACACTCAAAAGAATTTTATTGAAAATTCCAGATTACAAACTATGTAAAGAAATGAATTGCATATCAAATGAGAAAATGTACACTTTTGAGGGTAGGAATATTCAAAGTGTTGAAACATACTTTAAAAGATAATTTAAGTGTTTTTAAATATTCTAAGAGATAAGATTTGAATAGAAATGATAAGACAAGAAATGAAAATATAAATGAAAGACAAGAAATTGAAATTAAAAACTCAACGAATGGTTTGAACGTTGGATAGACTGGTGAAAACTTATTGGTGAATTGGAAGTCAGCTGAAGATATCACCCAGAATGCTCTGCAGAGGGACCAAGTGATGGATGACAGGAAGTTAATAGAGAAGAAAAAGAGAATGAGATAGATTTAATAAAAGAATGAAAGTAGGATAAGATAGAATGAAATAGGTTTAATAAATTTTCAAAAACAGAAAATTAGGGCAAGTCAAGATTTTGAGCAAGAATGACTGAGAATTTTATAGATTTTAAGAAAGAGTAACTTCTCAGATTAAAGGAACCCACTGTGAGCGGGATAAATAAAAATGAATAAGTACCGAGAAACATAATAATGAAGCTGTAGAATAACAAAGGCAAAGAGAAAATCTTAAAAGCTGTGGAAGAAAAGGATTACTTAGAAAAGAATGACAATTAGATCCTAAGAGTAATGACTTAATTTTTAAAATGACTTTATTGAGATATCATTATAACAATGTAATGTATACTTTAAATATGTATGGCTCAGTGCATTTTGACACATGTATGCATACGTGTAACCACTACCACAGTCAAGATTTAGGATATTTCCTTTATCCCCTAAATTTCCCTTGTACTCTTTTCCATTCAGTTCCCTTTTCTACCCTCACCCTGCTCTAGCCTGGCAATCACTCTAGATGAGATTTGCTTTTCCTAGAGTTACACATAAATGGAATCATACAAGATGTATTCTTTGTGAGTGACTTCTTTCTTTTGGTGTAACGTTTTTGAGATTCATCTATGTTGTTTCCTTATATTGTTGAGGAGTTTTCCATTATATGGATATGCAGCAATTTGTTTATCCAGTCATCTGTCGATGGACGTTTGGGTTGTTTCCATTTAGGTCTAGTATGAATAAAGGTGCTAAGAGCATTCTTGTACAAGTCCTTATGCAGATACATGTTTTGATTACTCGTGGGTAAGATCTAGGAGTAAAATTGTTGGGTACCATGGTAAGAGTAAATCAATTTTTAAGAAACTGCCAAAGTCTTTTTCCAAAGGGGCTGCACGAGTTTACGTTTCCACCAGCGCTGGAGTGTGAGTTCCGTTTACGTCATATCCTGGCAAATACCGGGCACTGTCAGTCTTTTTAGTTTTATCTGTTCTAGTGGTTATGTGGTGGTATCTTTTTTGATTTTAATTTGCATTTCACTGATAACTAATGATGTTACGCATTTATTAGTGTACTTATTATTAGTCATTCGTATGTATTCTTTGTGAAATATCTGCTGAAATAATTTGGCATTTTAAACTTTGGGTTGTTGGGTTTTTAATTCAGTTGTAAGAATTCTATCTTCTCTGTAAAAGTCCTTTTCAGAATAATATTGAGAATGTTATCTTCCAGTCTGTGATTTACCTTTTCGTTTTCTTAACAGTATCTTTCAAGTGGAAGTTTTAAATTTTGAACAGTTCACATTACAACTTTTAAATGTTGTGTGCATTTTTGTATTTTATCTAAGAAATGTTTGCATACTCTGATGTCAAAAAGATTTTCCCTATGGTTTCTTTTAGAAAATTTATTACTTAGCTTTTACCTTTAGGTCTGTCATTCATTTTGAGTTAATTTTTATATATGGTTTGATGTAAGTGTTGAGGTTTTTTTTCCATATAGATATTTAGTTGTTCCAGTGCCATTTGTTGAAAAGATCGTTTCTCTCTTCAGTTACCTTGGCCTCTATATTGGCCCCTGTGTTGCGTGTGTATGTGTGTATTTACTTATTTACTTCTGGACTTTATTTCTGTTTCAGTCATCTATATGTCCTCCTTTATGCTAATTATACATTGTTTTAATGACTGTGCCTTTATAGGAAGTCTTATAATTCCTATTTTTGAGGTAATTTAAGTCTTCTACTTTGTTTTTTTTTTTAAATTGTTTTGGCTATTTTAGTTTCATTGCATTTTCATACAAATTTTAGAATCAGCTTGTCAATTTCATGTAAGACATTAAATTTATTGGTATAAAGTTGCTTATAATATTTCATTATTATTTTTTAAATGTTTGTAGGATCTGTTGTGATAATTAATCCCTCTTTCATTCCTGATACTGGTAATTTGTGTTCTCTCTCTCTTTTTGTTTTCCTCTAGTTAGGAGTTTATTAATTTTGTTGTTCATTTCAAAGAACAACTTTTGGCTTTAACTTACACTATTGTTTGTTTTCTATGATATTTATTTCTGTTCTTATATTTATTATTTCCATTCTTCTATATGCTTTGGATTAGATTTTCTTTTCTTTTTCTGTCTATTAAGGGATAAGCTTATTAGATCAGAGATCAGCAAAGTATCACCCACAGGTCAAGTTGAGCCCACCATCAGTATATAAAGTTTGACTGGACAACTGCCATGCCCATTTATTTACATATTTACTAGGGCTGCTTTCATACTACAATGGCAGAGTTTAGCAGTTGCAACAGAGAGCATATGGCCCGCAATGCCTAAAATATTTACTATCCAGCCCTTTAGAGGTATTCAGTACTTTTTAAAACTTTTTAAAATCCCTACTGTTGGCTAATTAGGTATTCATCTTTGTTTTATTTTTTAGGGGTTGTTCTATTGTTTGCAATATGCTCCTTCTACTTGTCACAGCCTATCTTCAAGTAGTGTTATATCACTGTATGTATAATGTAAGAATCTTTCAGCAATATACTTTGATTTCTTCTCTCTCATTCTCTTTACTGCCATTGTCATAGATTTTTACTTTTACACATGTTATAAACCCCACAATATGTTGTTAGTATTTTTGCTTTAAACAGTAAATAAGACTTTTAGAGAAATGGAAAAAAATAAGGAAACATTTGTCTTTTATCGTTGCCCACATATTTACCATATTTAGCCATATTTCCTTTATATAAGACTTATGTTTCCATCTAGTATCATTTTTCTTCTTCTTGAAGAACTTCCTTTAGCATTTCTTATAGTGCATGTCTTTATTTTTGAAAAGTATTCAGTACTTAGCCATGTGGGTAACTATACTTTGAGAACCACTGGTGTAAGATTCTTGAGAAGCCTGGAAAATGTAAGAGCCAAGGTACAAGTGGAGGAATTGGTTTTAGATAGGAGGGATGCCTCCCTTATTGTATATGTAGAAAAAGAGCGGGTTCGATGAGGGGAGATACTGGTAAATGTTCTCAATGATGCTTCTTTTTTTGTGAAGCAGGCAAACATATGCCTTGAATGAGGAGGGTATTTAGAGGAGGAAGGCAGTTGGAGAGTAGAGAAGATTTGAAATAGTCAAATAGTCATTGTAGAGGGTAGGGAGACCTATTCAGCAGTAGAAATATAGCCAGAGTGCTAGGCAGAAATATAATTGGAGTGCTCTTTTGAGAATGATCATTAATTGGTGGTAATAATAGTTGGCTTTAAGGCATTTGGCTGCTTAGATGTATGCAGTGAAAAATGGGTTCATGTAGTTATTGAAGAGTTGGAGTTTTGGTGGATGTATTAGTCAGGAAGGCAGAAGGGTAAGGGATGATAGAGTGCAAACAAGAGTATTATTAAATTAATTGGCCATTGGGTCTAACCTAGATTAAAAGGGAAATGAAGAAGGGAGACGGCTAATGGACTGGGAGATCAATGAATGGTCATAGAATTTATAGTTAAACAATAAACCTGAAAGAATATTTGTTTGTTATCAGACAGCAGGGTGGCTCAATTAGTGGTTTTGGATGCAGAACAAGTTCATGGGGTAACAGGGTGCAGAGTTGGAGTATGGAGTAGAGGCGATGAAGAGGTCAGGGAAATGGACAGGTCAGATTTTTAAATGGGTTACCCATAGCATGGTGGAGTGGATATCGGAGTGAGAATTAGTGGTTTTGGACGCAGAACAAGTTCATGGGGTAACAGGGTGCAGAGTTGGAGTATGAAGTAGGGGCGATGAAGAGGTAAGGAAAATGGAGAGGTCAGATTTTTAAATGGGTTACCCATAGCATGGTGGAGTGGATATTGGAGTGAGACAAAAACTGTGAATCAGAGGGACCAGCCCAGTGGCATAGTGGCTAAGTTCATGTGCTCCACTTCGGCAGCCTGGGCTTCACTGGTTTGAATCCTGGGTGTGGACCTGTGGACCTATGCACCGCTCATCAACCCATGCTGTGACAGCTGTCCCACATATAAAATGGAGGAAGATGGGCACAGATGTTAGCTCAGGGCCAGTCTTCCTCAGCAAAAAGAGGAGGATTGGTGGCAGATATTAGCTCAGGGCTAATTTTCCTCAAAAAACAAAACAAAACTGTGAACCAGATACATGTGTCTGAGAATCAGCATAGATATATTTGTCATGAGCAATATTTCCAATGTATATAATGGAGTCCAGTGCCTAGATATTATCTGCACTATCCAGTGTGGTAGTCACATGTGGCTATTTAAATTTAAATTAATTAAAAATTCAGTTTCTCAGTCACACTGTCTATATTTCGAGTGCTCAGTAGCCTTGTAGCTAGTGACTGCCGTGTTGGCAGCACAGGTACGGAAAATGTCTGTCATCCCAGAAAGTTCTACTGGACAGTGCTGGTGTAAAGGACAGGTATCATGTGAAGCAGCTAGGCCTGTAGTAGACCCATTAGTCATGGAATCTGAAACTTAGCTGCAGTATTCTTTTAGTCAGGCAGAAACCTTTCAGAGCCAAAGGGCTTAGGAAAGAGAGGCTCTTTCTGATGCTGCTCTTGAGTGAATGGAACTGCTAGTTTAATAGTTACAAAGTTCTCTAAGAACTCTTAAGTTAGTGAAGGGAACATACTTTGAAGGCAGGAACTATAATTAGTTAGACAGTACACCTCTTTGTTATTGGGAAGTATAGACAAATGAGTATAGAAAATATTGTATGAAAAAAAGTAGAATTAGTCAAGGATTTGTTTGTTTTTCATTTTTTTCCACACCCCCTAGTCCATTCTTGAGATATTCTATATTGTTGACCTGGTCTATAGTATCTTTAGTGCTGCTGAACCTCTGAAGCACTTCTTTTAGGCAACATTTCTTTATTTAATATGGCGTAGTTCATAAGACAATGAAAGCTAAATATCCAATGTATTTTATTTTTTCCTTGACTTTAAGTAAGCTTGGATTTAAATTTAGTAACAATTTATACTAACCATTTTGTCTTGGATCCTGCCTTACATATTTTGATGTTTAGGAGATCTCAGGTTCTGTTGAGTGGTAGACACTCCATGTTAACAGAGTAGGTGAAAGAATGATCGAAATAAACAGAGTTACTTTAGTGAAGGAGTGAACCTGTGGGTAAAATGCTTATGGGAGCTAATACAGAATTTGTACCTTAAATTGGGTTGCTGCTATAACCAATACCTAAAGTATGAGGCACTGGCGTAGAGATCAGGCAGTTTGTGGTGAGAAAACTGATATCAGAGGTGGAAAGATGGAAATTCATTTTAAGCCATGGCATAACATTTAATAAAATATACTCATGATGATTTAGGAGGCAACCTTCCCCTTTAGTTCTAGGGGAAGTGGTTGGAAAGAATTGATGATAATGTGTGTTGGCTTTGACATTCTGCTTTGAACAAGGTACTGCATGTCAGAGATGAATCCAGGAAAGAATGTTAGCTCATGAGAATAAATAAAAGGGAAGAGAGAGAGTCTAGAAATCTGGGGTCTAGAAGGAGCCCAGTATGATTCAGTCCCATGGCAAAGAACAAATTAGAGGTATGGCTTTCTTATTCTCACCCGTTATCTTGTATGGCCTCAGGGTAACCACCATTAACTTCGAGTACCCACGCTATCCCTGCGCACATGGGTGTATGGAGACAAGGAAACCAGTAGTGGGGGTAACCTCCAAGAAAGAATCTTGGTGTACTTATTGGCACACGGCACTGACTGGAAGCAAACAGATTAAAAGCCTACCAACTTTTTGAGGCAATTGTGTTGCCAAGAAACCACACGTTTGCACTCAAGTAGCCTTATACTCTTTAAGTCTTAAACAACAAGTCCTAAATGACCTATCCATTTATCATTTTAATTGATGCACAGAATTCCATACATCAATAAGTTATTGTTTATTTAGTTATTCATCTGCTGATGAGCAGTAGGTTTGTGTCAACTTTTAAATTATTGTAGATTGGAGTAAGGAGGCTGAATTCTTGACAGGGTAGAGCTAATTTTGGTGTCTACCTGAAACTTAATAATTTTTCGTTGAATTTAGTCGAACCATAGAGTTACTGTTTGCATTTACATAAACAGTGAAATAACAAGTGGTCAAGATAATTAAATTTTAGAGTAGGGACCTGTGGTTTGCATTTTCAATAACTGGAAGCCTTTGGGAATGCCATGGTATTGGCATTTGTGGTATTCCTCTTGGCACTTGTGGTATTCCTTTGGAAAGGGATAATTTTCCTAGCATTAATCAGTTACAGATAAATATTGAAAAACAAAGCACCTTAAAAGGCTCAATCTCCTCAAATATTTCTGCTGTCTGTAGCTGGTACCAGCCTAAGACTGGGCTCATCTTCTGACAATCCATTCCGTTGTCCCCCAGTGAGTTGGTCTGTCCTAGTTAGCTGACACATTGTAATTTGATGATGCACTTCTTTGAGAATATATTTGATGTTTGCATAATATGTTAAAAATAAAATAAACCATGGGCTCATAGATAATATGCTGATGGGGGGGACAGTATAGGAGTAAATTAGACTCCTATAAATAAAAAATTAGGAAATGATACTAATTTATGAATTGCTAGCAAACAATGGGAACATTACAGAAACTGAATGACATAATGACTTCCCTGAACTGACATTGCTTATATGAAAAGAGATTTTTTTATTTTGCTCTCTCCCTAGTAAGTTTGACATTAAGAATGACTGAATCATTTAGGATTAGAATAAAGCTATAACTATATTTCCTTATTTTGTCTTGGTAAAGGGTAGTTATCTATTCCTTATAACTTTCAGTTACATCTGAAACACACTAGATGTGTTTATTATTTATGGAAAGTTTTAGTATATTTTTATATTTATAGGATCATTTAATAAAGCAAAGAATCTTTCTGTGAAGTTAAAAAAATAACCTCCTATTTATCTTTCTTAAAAAATAAATTCTGGTTATCTAATTAATTAATACATATATTTGAGCCTTTAATGTGTGGAAAGTACAGTACTTGGCTTTGTGGAGAATATATTGAATTTAATTGAAAAGAATACCTACATCTTAATGGTTGGTGAGATTTTTGATATGACAATGGATGAGACCTTCTGAAACTGTTATAAAATCTTGAATTCTCTAAATTGTCACAATTCTGTAATTCTGTCCATGAAAAAATTATAGACATTGGCTGAGAGAGAATGGCTTAGGGAAAAAAATAAAGATTTATTTACAACCAATCTCCCAAATAGTTACTTTGTCTACCTCTGATCCATCTCTTATTCTTATGCCCCCTTTCATCATCATTTTCTGTCATCTGCTTATTTCTGCTATCTTGTCTTCCATCCCATCAGCCTGTAGCAGCCTCATAGGCTCTCAAAGACTCATGCATCTTCCTTGCTCCTTGTATCCTTCCTTACCTGCTTGCAGCTGCTTTCACTTTATCAGCTCATGTCTCAATTTTAATAGAAAGTGAATTCTGTGTTTTATTATTTTCCATTCTCAAAACTTAGTTACACTTAGACTATGGATGAGAAAGAAGAAATAAGACGAAAAAAGAGTATATTTTTCAAATTTCAAATGGAATAATTTGCAGAGATATTTTAGAGTTGTAGTGATTATGGCAAAGGGTCATATTTTATGAATATTTACCTTCTTTTTATTTAAAAAATGCCCTAACCTTTATATTATTAATAAAATTATTTGCCATACTCTGAGTGTTTAAATTGTGAATGTTGCAAGGAAGTCATTTATTTACATAATTTTGGACAAATAACCATATTTTCTTTTCTTTATTTTTTACTTGAGGTGACATTGGTTTATAACATCATATTTTCTGTAGTAAACTTTTAAACAAAAGAGCCCAAAATTAATTTAGTTTAAAAAATTTAAACATTTTTTAGTTGATAAACCCTGATAATAATAATAATTAACATCTATCACATAACCCATTTTCATAAAGTAGGATTATTAACGTCATTACTTAATTTAAAAGTCTTATCATTTTTTACTTTAATCCCATATATTTTTTATCTTCCTAATGACTTATACCATTGAGACCCATAGGGTAGTCAATTATATTTCAAGGTCAGAGAAAAAAGAAGTAAGAAGACAACAACTGTCAGATAATTTTTTAAAAATAATAGTTTAACAGAGAAGATTCAAGCTGGAAGATGCATAAAAAGTTGTTATTCCCATTTTTGTTAGACTGAACAATGGAAAAATATGCAATAAAATACCTTCTCTGCTTAAACTTAATATGACAAGTTTTGTTCAAAGTGCAGATTCTCATATATAATTTTAAGACACTTTTTCCATGTTTAAATTTGTCCTCAATGAATAGTAATTTGAGATTAAAATTATCATTTATTTTAATTGAGTATTTACCTTTAGTTAGATCATGTTTTGAATACTACTTAAAATATTTTGCATCATAGAGTTCAACTTTGTATAAAATTTTTTGCAAATGTTACCTTAATTTGTTTTTTCTGATTAAACATGTTCACAGTAAGAAAAACTTTAGAAACACAGAAAAAACAAAAATAATTTGTATGTAATCCCATTATCACCCATATAAACCTTTATTAATATTTTGGCAAATAAAACTGGAGATATGCTGTATATGTAGTTTTGTGTTCTGTTTTTTGGCAGAGTGACATTATTTACATTTACATTTATATTTATGTCATGCAAGCATCTACTAGAATATGGGCCATGGGTATGCAAAAGTGAGAACAGAGAGACTGGTTATAGGGTAACAGTATAATCTAGACCAGAGATGATGGTGGCTTAGAATGGGATGGTAAGAATGAAAAGTGGTGAGATTCTGATTTATTTGCATTTTGAAGGTAAAAATTACAGAATTTCTAATGGATTGGATGTGAAGTGTCAAATGAATGAATCAAGGATGATCCTCAGCAACTGGACGAATAGGATTGACATTTATTGAGCAATTAAGATTATTTTAAAAACTTATTTTAATGAGCCATATAATATTCCATTTTATGAATGTGCTGAAATGTATTTAACTATTTTCCTGTTGTTAGATATTCAGACTGTGTCCATTTTTCACTATTAAAAATTAAGATGAGTATCTTATAATTAAGTCTTTGATGACGTACCTGATTATATTCTCAAGATAGAGCTCAAGAAGCAGATTTGTTGAGTCAAAAGATATAGGTACTTTAAAGTAGTGTGTATGTGTTTAAGGCTATGACTGTTTTTTCAGATCTGATGTTTACGTCTGGTGTATACATCTGAAAGGGTATATAAGAACACTTGCCTGACCCCATTGTCATCAACATTGCATATCATTAGATATTATCTTTAACACACCAATAACAACAAATCAAAACCAAGAACCTTTGCCAGTGTGACAGATAAGGAAGGATATATTTTGTTTTGCTCTGAGCATGAAAAGCAACAATGCATTTTCTCCCACACAGATGTTTTTGTTCAAATAATTTTATGTAAACTTAATTTGCTATTTGTAGTGTAGTTTTAAAAAGAGGAAGAACTAACATTTCTGAGCATATACTTTTGTTAGACACATTGTAAGACACTTGATATTATTTTATTTAAGTTACAACATGTTAAGTAATGTATTACTTACATTGTATAGATGAAGAAACAAAAATAGTTGCAAAGAACTTGACAATACACGTGATGAAGTTGCTTTGACATAAAAGCCAAATGCATTTGTTAATAATGCTTAAAAGGCTTCCCTTTGGGCCCTTAATAGCTTTGAAGAGTGTTACTGTTGAAAAATTGTGTTATTAATTTGTCACAGCAGGAAGTTTTCATATTTTATATTTAAGAAAAATAAAATGCTTCATACCTATTTAAAGGGAAAGTTGACAAATGCTACATGTTTTCTTTGTGTATTATAAGAATATTTTCATAACAGAATAAACAATTATTTGCCTTTTAACAAAAATCATTCTTAGGTTAGTTTTAAAACAGACATTATTACTTCTAGACTTGAAAATATGCATATTCCTATTACCTGTCATGTTGCCCTCTTAAAGAAAACTCAATAGCAATGAATCTCATTTTCCCCTCTCAAGCCATTTGTCCATATTCTGCATTAGGCTACATGTTAGAAAAAATTCTGTTCTTAGCTTTACAAGAAGAAATTGTACAATTTGTTTTCCAAATTTCCATTTTATTAAATAGAAAAATGACATACCGGCTCTTCAGTTTCCAATCATGTTCATATGTATATATAGCTATATATACACATATTCGGTTATATGTATAACACACTGTACAATTATATAGTTTATATGATTATAGACTTTATATAAATAAATTACATATATTTTATTTATACATTTGTTATAACATGCAAAGTGCAATTTATATACAGCATAATTTTATATGTAATTATGTTCTTCTATTTACATATTAATTTTATGTGTAAACATCTAAATTATATGTATGCATTTCTGAATGTATGTTTGTATTTTGGAGTGCATATTGTTAGGAACCTATTCTATGACATGTTGTAGGTGTGGTCTTTGTCATTTGCATGTTCAGTCTTCTATTGGCTCTTTGTCCTTAGGTGGCTTCAAACAGTTAGTGGTGTGCTGCCCCCAGCTGGTGGCAAGTGCTTTCATTCACGTGATCTTAGGGTTTGAATTTTCAAAGCTTGTGCTTTAGAACTGTGAATTTCACAGGTTTTCTTTTCTTGTAATTAAGAAAAATCTATTAGAATAGCTGAACGGAGCAAAGTTCATGCAGGAAGCTGACTGATTTCTATCAGGTAACCTCTTTAAGAAACATCTGTGTGCAATTAGATATCTTTCTTACTATTCCTTTACTGCTGTCTGTCCTTAGACTCATCATCACACCTTGGTTAGAATGGTCCCTTCTAATTTACTCTGACAGCCTTTAGTCGTCAGATCATTGTCTGAATCCCAACATGGCTGACAGTACTATTATGAGAAAGTCTTTATCTAAGCGGTCACTGCTGTTAAAATGTTAGCTTGCCTCTTGAATTCTCAGACTTGGATGGCGGTAATCTTTTGCTATACATAGGGAAGTAATATTAACGAAAAATTGGAAGGAGTTTGCTTTCCTCCTGCTTTGTCTAACTGTCCCATGTCTCTCTTCTGATGGCATGGAAGCAGAAAATAAAGCGAATCACCCCAGCTTTTCTTCTTCCTCCATCTATGACTGCATCTCAGATGAGAATACTTTTCTAGTTCACACTATTAGGAATAGAACGTATTGATTTGCCTTGTGCTTGCAGAATTCTTATTGCTATAGCCTCCTGCCTTAAAAACAGCAATCATTTGATTGATAATTCAAAGTACAGACAAGGTGAGATGAGACCAGGCAAGGTAGATCGGTCATCCTGGCATTAGTTCAGAGAGTGTTTCTTTGATGATGTGGGCAGAGTGGGCATGTGGCTGTCACACCTGTGGATTCTCATGAGGATTTTGAATCATGCTAATAATGTAACCATTATGAATTAGATGCTTTATGTACATTTTCTGCAATCTTCACAATTACCTGGAAAGATAAGATATAATAATACATAGATATAAATTATAAATAATGAATTAGGGATCAAAGTTATTAATACATTTACCCAAAGTCACATATTTGTAGGTTTTAGAGTCAGGATTTGAACTCAGGTTCTGCCCAACATCATAGCCCACTCCATTTCCAATACAGCATTTTCTTTCAGAGTTTGGGGCATTTTATTTTCTCTCTCTGAGGGATTTTTTAAAAAAGAAAATTGGTTAAAATATCTCAAAATGGAAATTGGAGTAATTCTAGCAGTGTCTTAATCTGCAGCCATTTAGCTTTCAAATGCTTTTCTTCAAGCGAGTGTTTGTAATTTAGACTACTTCAAGTTCAGTTCAGAGTTGGTGGCAGGTGAGTACCCAAATGAGGTTGATGCCAAGCCTGGGGAGGATTAACATCTTGGCTTTGTGAAATAATATTTGATAGACACTTCAAAATTCAACCTCATTTCCTCCTGTGTTTTTTCATCTTCTCTCTTTCTGGAACTCCTGTTAGTCTGTCAGAAGTTGAAAATCCTGCCTTGATCCTCTATGGTTCTTAGATTTTCTCTGATATTTTCTGTCTTTTTGTTTTAGATTCTAGTAAAGTCTGCAAGTTTCTCAAATTTTTTAACTACTTTATATTGGTACTCATACTTTTAATTTCTAAGAATTTCTAAGAATTCTCTGGTTCTCTTTTGATAACATCCTTTTTTTAAAAAATAGTTTCTGTATATTCTTAAGCTGTAGTTTTTTATTGTGTGTTTAACAGACAATAAACAATTATTTAAGTTTTCTTTCCTTCTTCTGAGGTCTCTGTATTTTTTGTGTGGTTCCACTGATCTCTTTCCTTCATGTTGGAGGCTGTGGGAGATTGTATTTTCCGAAAATGGCCACAACTGTATTTCTGGTCCCACAAATGCTTTTAGAATCTTGCCACTCTTACATCAAGAGGTGGAGTCTGTTTCCCTGTCTTTGAGTTGGGTGGGCTCTGTGACTGCCCCTATGAGTGGAATAAGGAAGAAGTGACCCTGCATGACTTTCAGGACCCTGTCGTGAAAGGGAACGCGGCTTCTCCCTCTTCCTTCCCCTCTTGCTCTCGACTCCCTCTGCACTCTCAGTGTGCTCTTTTGGAATCCAGCCATCATTCTCTGAAGAGGCCCAGGTCACACGGTGCACTGTGTATGGCTGTTTTCAGCTGCAGGCCCCAGCGTCCCCTGCCAGACGGGTGTGAATGAGCCTGCAGCTGACTTCACACTCCAGCCTTCAGCTGAGGCTCCAGTCATCAAGGAGCAGAGACCAGCAGTCCCTGCTGTGCCTTGTTTTGTTTCCTGATCCACAGAATCCACTAGCCTAATAAATAGTAGTTTTATACCACTACATTTTGGAGTAATTTGTCATGTAGTCCTAGTAACTGGAAGCAAGGCTTTCCTCAAATTCATGGTTAGATTTGTTTGGTCATTCACAATGAAGAATGAAGAAAAAGAACAGCTGATTTGGAGCGTTTTGTTTAGAGACAAGACTTGGTGACTGGTTGTCTTTCCTTTAGAGTGAATGGGCTATGAGCTGGCTGTTACGCTGGGTGACGCCCAAATGAATACGCTGGTCTTTGTTCTGTGGCACTGCCACTAGGCACCTAGCTGCGTGGTGCTGCCTTAGAGAACTCACCCAATTCTTGTTTGGTTTTAGCCTGTTTTATGGAATAAACTTTCTCTTTTTCTCCCTTGCAGGTAAACGTCTGTTTCCAGTGGGTTCTGCATGGTTGGGGGAGGAGCATGTGGGGGTTGGTCATTCTGAGTGTAGACGTTCAAGTATTGTGCCTTGTGTTTTCCCGTCCTGACCCTCTTCTGGGGTGTCGAGCACCACTCCTCTTTTCTGTACGCGTCTTCCACGTGCACGCTAGGCCGAAGGCTGAACCTGCTTCTGCTGCACTTCCTTTACCAGCAGTTTCTGGCTTTCATATACAGTTCTTGAAATCTTTCTTCTGTTGGTGGCCCTTCTCCCTTTATTCTTGCTGTTGTTGGTTGATACTTTTTCCTGACGTGGAGTTTTGGTAAGGAGAGGAAGTTCATCTTGAACTGGACTTTGGGCCTTTTTGAATCTGCTGCCTGACTGTTTACTTTTATAGAAATCTTTCATGTCATTCAAGTTTGAAAATGTGCTTCACATCTACCTAGGAATATGCCATACCTTTCTTTGTAATCATTAAAAGTTTACATTTATCTGATATTATCAGCTCCTTATTCCTAATTTTGTATATATGTGCTTTTAATCTGATTAAGCTAATTGGGTGAGGGTGTCCTAAGTTTTGTCTTTTTTTATGTTGACTAGGTCCCTTAGGTTCAAAGATCTTGTGATTTTTGAACCTATAGTTTGTTGTAGCTGAGTAAGCTTTTCTGCTTCTAAGTATCCTTTCTTCGTGCCTGAGCAATTAATGTTAGAATTCTTCATACCTGACCTGCTCTCCTCTGGGCCAGAATGAGGGAAGCGGATTCATCTTGTTATTTCTTACGACCCATTGAAAAAAACCTGAGATGAGGGCCTTTCTTTCTTATAAGTCTTCAATGGTAGGGCTTCATAGCAGAGTAAATGTAGAGAGAATAGGAACAGAGAGGAATAAAGATGAATCAATAGTTTATCTTGTAAGATTAATACTATTTCTAACATTGAGAAATAGGGTGAGGGATCAGTTTGAGGAATGCAAGAAAGATTATGATTTCAGTTTTTGGTTTCATTTAATTTGAGATGATCACATATCTGAGTGAGGAATGTATAGTTAGTAGTTGTAGTAAAGAGTCAAAGATGTAAGGAGTAGATGAAATATCTTGAAGATGTGAAAGAAATAGCAGATAAATTTAGGAAAGATCTAAATTTGAAAGGCAGTAAGGAAAAGAGGAGGTAGAGAAAAACAGGACCTAGAAAAGTCTTATGTGATGAATTTCATTGAAAGCATGTTCAATGATATCAAATGCCCAGAAATATTGTATAGTAAGCTTGAATATATGTTGAAAACTTTATTTAAAATATTTCTTCATATGCACAGATTTATATGTAGAAACTCTTTAAAAGAAGATAGTTTTCAAAGAAAAGATTTATTCGGCAAATAGCTGTTCCTGTCCTCAAGTACATCTCAGTTAACTGGGGAAGAACAGCTATGTGTACACTTACGTGTAATGCAGAATAGAGAGGGCCATCATAGAGAGAGCGGACTACGGAAGACTGAATGATATTATTTGTAAAAATTGTAGTTGTCAGAGAATTGTTGTTTCACATTAAAACTATTTTTTCTCTGTAACATTATTTCACTCTTTTCTAAGAACACGTCAGAAAATTAGCTTCTGTTGATTTGAAAAAATAATCAACAGGGTTTGTATACCTTTAGTTCATAAGTGAAGCTTTCTCCTTGACTGGCATATGGAAGAGGCTGGGAACTGGACACTAGCATGTTGAGTCCTGCCTCTGCTGGGAGAGTAGTGAAACCACAGGCAAGATTTCATATGGCAAAGGATAGCAAGCATTTAGTTTATTGAGGGATTACTGTTTCTGGTTGTCTGCTGGAAACTTGAAACATATTGTCATGTTCATTCCTCACAACCACCTATGATATAGGCAGCATAATTTCCTTTTCTACAGAGTAGGAAAACAGGACTCGGGGATGTTAGTAATTTGACCAAGCTTCCTCAGCTAGTAAATATTAAAGTAGTAATTTACATTTAGATCTGTTGTCTCCAAAATTCTTACTCTTTTATTATATCTGGTGTGTGGATGGGGAATGAAAGTATAGTAGACATAGATTTTTACTTTTGGGGATTTAACAAGGACAAAAAGAAAAGATGATACACGGTAAGTTGAAAGATGATGATGGTCAAGTGAAGCTTAAAGAAATTGGGACCACCTAAGTGTGTCTGAACTGAAAGCCGTGATGCCGAAAGCACAGGAAGATGAGAGAGAATGAGCAGAAAGAAAGGAAGAGAGAGACGAAAGATCTGAAGATGTGAGATTGGCTAAACAGGGCACCATGAAAGTTAGTTACTAATTTTAAGGTCTAAAGCATCTAAAAATTAAATTGCTATCAGTTCTGCTTGCCATGTGTTTTTCTCTCTTACTGAGAAGATTCTGCAAAACTCACTATGCAAAAGATTCATATTATATATGTTAAAGATATGTGTAAACTGTGTGTAAGAACTGTGTTAAAACTATTTGTAAAGACTGTGTGTCATAATGGTAGCAAATATCAAAAGAAGCTCACTACGGAATGAGTGAGATTGAGGCAGTCTATGGAGATTATTAAGGATAATAAACTTCTCTGTTGTCTTTGCCGAAGGGGTTGGTGTTCCTCTAGACTTATTGAGATCTGAGCGGGTCGGTGGTCCTCAAGTAGTGATACAACTGGTGGTGCCCAGAAAATTCCTTGTGGGATTGCTGTTTGGGATGTTTTTATAATTTCATAAGTGACTCAGGCATTAAGTGAATATCTGGTTTAAACTAAATATCCTTACAAGAAAGTATCTTTATTATTGTTTTTTTCAACGGTGGTGAAAAGTTATGAGAGGTAGGACATGAAAGATCCACCAGATCTGGATGACCTGCTGAGATTTCCTTTAACTTGAAATGTCTCAGATATGCTATAACCAGAGTGTACATGCGCAAACTCTATGGTATTATCATTCATGTATTCTTCTAGTGACAGAAGACAGCAGGGGCATTTATTTTCTACGTTCTGTAGGACCGTTTGCTGCTTATTAGAAGGAAAGCATGTTAAAGAAGCGATTTCCCCCAAACAAAACAAATAAACCCCCACAACAACTACCTGGTCTTTTCAATCAATTCTAATATGATAAAGTCCATAATAAAAGGAAGTGCAGACGTTGAGAGTTACGTGTTTCCATTTAATGCAATTCTCTTTCTCATGTGAAACCATGTCCCAAAGTCTTTGACTATAATGTCAAAAACTTTTTCTCTGAAATACTGATTCTCTGCTTATTATTGGGAGTAGAAAGTGAAGCCATTGGATATTGGAGGGCACTCAAGAAGCTACTGGTACTGTGCATATTTGCAGTTCTATAGAGATAGATTTCAAACACTGTTTAAGAATTGTGTAGAATCTTAAGTATTTAGAAATTGAACATGGAGATCCTGTTAAAGAATTTCTTTAAAGTTGAGTGATTCATTATATTATAAATGAGTTCCTTTCAGCCATTTAGCAATTTTGGCTCTTTTCCCCCTCTTTTCTTAAGGCCATATCTTAATTTTTATGATCACAAAACTGTACTTTGCAAGTACTTTTTAAAAATGTTAGCAACTTCAAAGATCAAATGAAAATGAAACTAGAAAAGTTAGATCATGTAAAAGAAGAGAGCTATACTAGAAATTTTTTTAGTGTCTAAAGAATTATAACCACACTTGACACTTTCTTAATCTTCTCTTTCTATTAACTTATGAAACCTGGAACTGGAGGCTTAATGGTATTATTTCTTCATTGTAATTATACTAATAAACATCTCTGTCCATGACCTTGGAATTTATAGTGCAGCAGGAAAGATTTACTGACTTATGCTTTGGAAGAAAAATGAGATTATTACTTAAGTAGATGCATGTTAAGCACATGCAATTGCATACCATTTATTCCAGTTCGTTTGAGCTGTAACTTGTCTTTAGATTTTCTTTCAAAAAATAGAGAGGGTTCTTGTTAAATCTGGATTCCTGAGAGATCTTTGTTATATTATTAAGGCAACTACAAAGTAACTACTTTACCTTGAAATGTGCACAAGGAATCAATAGGCCTACAAAACTGCCTTTTAAAAAAATGTTTGAAATCATGTTTTTCCTGGTAGCCTGAATATCAATGTGTGTGACTTTTCCGGGTTTCTTTCTTTCTCTGGTTTTGTTGCAATATTAAAGTCCCTTATAGTTAAAAGGTGTTTGAGTATTTTGGCTTTGATTTCTTTTCTGTCCCCTGCCCTGCCCTCCTGTTTGTTTGTCTTGCTTTTTGTAAAGAAGTACTACTTACAAGGAATTTTCCGTTGGGTGCCTTTACTTTTCGTCTTAATCAACTTTTCCCCATGGTTTCTGTTTCCTTTCCACTCAAGTTTAAGTCTATAAAGATTTTTAGTTTTAAACTTTTGATTGTGAAACACAATAGAAAGGCCAAATAAGTCTACAGTGAGCATTCACATGTGAATCTACTTCTCAATGATGTACAAGTCCAATCTCTTTCTCTTCTAATTTGACTTTATTCAGCTGCGGTTGGCATTTGATCTCTCGGCACTCCATGCTTAAATGAAGCTGCATTTTAGTCTGAAATATACATTTCAGTCTGAAAACCAGAATTTTCAAGTGATGTAAACTAATTGTAATTTCGTAAGTGATATTTTTACATTTATATTATGCCACATAAAATATGTAATGACTGAAGTTAATTTTTGCCATTGTTAAATGAGAGTCTTTAGTTTCTTTAAATAATTTCCCATGTGATTAATTGAATTGGTAATACACTAAAAATACTTTATTAATATAAATATGCAATTTTATAATCTTATGACTTGTATTTGCTCAGTGGTTTGTTTTGTTACTGACTTCAGAGGGATTCTCTGTGATCATATAAACCTCTGTGTGCACTGTGGCTTCAGGGACTGTGTAAGTTTTGTTAGCATCTGTCCTTGCGTTAGATATTATTTTCTCAGCACTCTGCTAAGTAATTTGAAAGTAATCTCACCTAATCTTTAAAGTAATTTTGGAGATAAATATTATTGTCTGTAATTTGTAGATGAAGAAACCGAGGCACAGAGAATTTAATTTGCCCCAGGTTGTGGGGCTGGCAATTGGTAGAATAGGAAACTGAACCCAGAGATTTTTATTGATGAGGATAATAGTAAGACTTTCTCTATTAGAAAAAAATTATCCCCCCGAATGCACTGATGTGAAAAATGACCCAAACTGTATACTTTAATTACAAATATTCCATGGTTAACTATGAAAATACTTTTATTTGCTGTTTCAATGGGCCCATTTTTAAATTAGTAAAGAGTATAATATAAGTTAAAGGGCTAACCAAAATTTATTTACTCTCTGAATGTGCTTTAGTTTTCATTCATGAGACTTAGTGATGATTTTGTTTCTGAAATATTAATTTAACTCTGATCAATTATAGTAACCAGCATTAGGATATTACATTTGTAACCGAATGAGCGTAAATTTAAATGCCTCAGACTTTGGAGGTAATTATCTAATCATATGATTATATTTCTGACGTGATTAGGTGGCAGTATTTAATTCCTTTTAGAGGTAATTTTACCCCTATGTGGAACTATGTAGTCTAAATCATGATATCTTTCTGTTTATAGGAAACATTTAATTAACATGCTCAAGTTATATTTGGAAGTTTAGTAATATTTCACTGCTACATCACTAACTTAACGTGCTATCAGAAAAGACCGGTGTTTGCTTATCTTAATAAATTGCATTTTATGTTAGTATTTTCACAATTAAAGGGTTACCTAATGAATATGACTTTATAGTGCTTTGATCTAATGGAATGCTGGCAAGTATTATTTTCTATGTTTTAATTCCAGAAAACTATATAACGTGGTATTAACCTCTATAAAATTAGAATGCCTGAAACTGTAAAGGATAAAGCACATTTGTCAGTTTTGTCTTCTACAGCAAAAACCTGGCCAAATTCCAAAACATAGTTAGGGAGGTATATGCGCCTTACAAGGATTGTCTTTAAGAGTACCAACAAGGAAAATCACAATGATAGATGAAACAGGAAATACCTTGATAGTGGTTTTATCTTATTTCAGGAGTAAAGTTAGAGTATCAAAGTGGACCACAATCATCAAGAGCGCTTCTGTGATGGAAATAGAATTCATCTGTTTTTCTGATCTAAGTCGTGTGACATAGAGTCCTTGTGGAATTTAGAAAATCATTTATTTGTAAAAAATGTGGATTTAGGGCTTCTATGCCGTGTCGTGGCTAAAAGACTTAAAAAGATGCAGCTTTAATTACAGAGGGGGTTTGACAAAATCCCCTAAATCAGATGGCTGTGTATTATGATGTGACTATCAGCTGAAGAAATACTAAGGTCCTTATTGCTTATTCTTTGAAAGGAAGACAAATCATTGAAACTTTCTTTCCAAGGCATTGGATAAATGATATTGATTAAATTTAACTATATGTGTGTGTGTGTGTGTGTGTGTAGTTATATAAAATTTTCATCATTTGATAAGAGATTATAAAACTGAGTAATTTCTTATTGTTGTTTAGTAAAGCACATTTAAGAAAATCAATTTCAATTACTATTGTTATGATATCCTGTATATAAATTTAAACTAAGATTTTGTGATGAAAGTTAATCTTATGAATTTGCATTTTTTGATTGCATAAAGTTTATACATATTATGCTGAAAATAATGGAAAAATACTAATAAGAAAAAAGAAAAGAGTATTTCTGTTGCCATTTTGGTGTATAACTTTCAAAATTTTAAATGTATACATTTATGTATTTACATGCATATTAGTAATGTATATCATATATGTATTTAAGAATATGAGATATCATGTTCTACAGTATTATAATGCCCCTTTTCAGATTTATAAATATATATGGCCATTTTTAAATGTCAATAAGTATAATTTATTTTCAATAAGGGAAAGAAAAAGAACAAAGAATTTCTTAGATATATTTTCTCATTAGATCTTTTAGAGTGGAAAATATTAAATTAAAACATGATAATACCATACATAAGTTAGAGAAGGCTTTGGAAGAACATGTTATTTATGAATTATAGTTGTACAGATAAATTTGTTTTGATTTGTAGTGTACAAACTCAACACTTTCCTGTAAGGTAGCAATATACTTTTATCATATCTTTATACTGACTAAAAATCAAATGACTTGCTGTAGTTTTTAATATTTAAATTCATTTCTTCTACTGATGGTCCAGTATTAAATCAGGTTGGAAACTGATTTTCTAAAGTATCCACTGATGATTTCATAACTGTACAAATTCTAGAGTAACTTGCCATATGTGGGAATAGAACTGTATCAGTCAGGAAAGCTTGTGTAATGTTGTTAACAAGTGATTCCAGAATTTCTTTCAGTGGCCTTACTCGGGTGACTTCTCACCTGTTGTACCCGTCATGGATCAGCTGGGCTGCTGCTTCCTGGGTTCCTCATTCTATGAATAAGGCTAATAGAGCAGCTCTTATCTTGGATCCTGTTGATCTTGTGGTAGATGTCTGTATGTATGGCATTGCTGGTCTTGTGTCTGCTAGGAAGTGACATTTTTTACTTCTGCCCGAATTTCATCAGCCAAAGAAAGTCATTTGAGTCAAGCTGGACATCAGTGGGACAGGAGAGTATACTTTCCCCTCAGGGAGGTGAAACAAATGCAATCCACTATAATAACTATGTTTTTTTTTTTTTTACTTTACAAAATACAGAAAAGATAAAGAATCTGTTTTCTAGCTAACCATATTGACCAAATTTGGTATAACTTTACATTCTAACATATGTGGCTCTTTTCCTCTGGTTTGTTAGGAGAATTGTAAATAGTGAGCCGTAATGTCTAGTTGGCACTTTTGTCTCTTGCCCTAGAGTTTTTATTAGTATAAAAATAAGAAGATTATTCAGTGTGTTATGCTGTTTTTCTTTGAATAAATGTGAGTGTTCTAGACTGTCTAGACTCGGTTAAACACATTTTGGTAAAGCATTTTCTAGGCTCCAGAAGCCACATGCCTGACATTTCTAGGAGTCACCATAGATGGTGATCTTGCTCACTTAGAAGGCGGAATAGCTGTGTGTTTTTCTTCAGGTAAATGGGTTGGTTACAGACAGATCAGAAATGTAAACCATGCTAATTTTACGGGAAGCGCTTTGTAATCCAAATAGCACTATTTATTCAGTATGTATGTATACATGTGTGTCACACACTTGGGTACATGCACTCACACGTACACATCCTCACAAAGGAAAATTTCGTTTGAAGCAAAGCTATAAAATAACGTGTTTTGCTGTATCAAGTTACTTCCTTGGAATATATACATTTTCAACTGTTAGTACCTGAACAAAGAAGTTTTGCTAAGCACAGTTTCTCAAGAAATTGCACTGAGGCTTGGGCCCAGCCCTCTGCTTTTTCCTAGTACTTTGTTTGAACTTGCTAACTGTTGCTGAAACTGTGCTTGTTTTAGATGTGAGCCTTTGTCTTTGTTTTAATAACCTATTTAGTCAGCTTCAGTCTCTTTTTCTATGATTCATAGGCATGAAGCGGGATTAAAAATGATATATTTCGCTCAGATATGTTAAAAAAATAACTTTCACGGTTCATTTATCACATAATGGGAGAGCTGGTACCAACCCATTTAGTTATTTAGAAACCTCACTTAATGGTTATTGTCAGTGGTGACCTTGTTCTAAACATTTTTTCTTCAAAATAGCCCAAGATAATAACCAATTCGTTATTGGTAAAATCTAAAAAAAAAAATTTTAAACTATAGACCAAATAATGGAGTTCTCCTTAGAAAATAATCACTAAGTTTAATTATTAACTCACTTTTTGGTGCCCCTAAAATAATATGTTCTTTTCATCATATATTTCTACTGTGACTCAGAGTTTATGACTCTCTGTCATATGATTCAAATAACTTGTGGGAATTCATATCGTTATTAGTAGAAATAGAAAATATATGGCTAGGATGCTGAATTTATAAAAAGTAAATATTTAATATGTACTCTCTGAGTAATGTAGAAGTGAATTTGATAGAATGCTCTTTAGCATACTAAGGAAAACTATCTGTTACAAGCCAGTTCTTTTTAAAATCCTCTTTTATCTAGTATATCACTGAATCTTTATCCTCAAAAGTGAAATCTTATTAAACCCTCGTTAGAGTCCATCTGAAGATGTGAATGAGCTGTTGCAGTCTGGCCAGAATGATCTCTTGTGTTTATCCTAATTTGGCAGCTATGGTTTGTAGATGTGATCCCTGAGACAGAGATCAGAGAATGCTGCTCCACGGCAGCTTCCTTCAGCAGCTTCCCATGGCTTTCTATGATAATAGCTGACAACGTTTTAGCCATGGAACCCTTGTTTGAACAAAATCTTATACAAAAGCTCGTAGAAAACATTAAAGCAAATTCTGGTTGAAAGATGAATGGGGGTTGGGAGTCCACTATTTCAAATGTTTCCCCTAAGATGTCTGGATGCATCTCTCTGGAGCACTGTATAAATGTCATTTGTGAAAAAGTCTAGTTTTCTGACCATATCTGGCCTATATGTAACTTTCTGGTCTTTTCTCCTGCCATTCTCAATAGTTCCTTATCCTTCAGCCATACCTTACCTCTTGTATTTCTCAGAACACACCGTTTTATTCTGCTGAGAATGCTCTTCACAACACTGAACACCCAGATTTAATACTAGCTGCTTTTAAAACCTCTTCTCATCTTTCTAGATAGGAAGTCATTTCCGATAGGAGTATGTTCTTTGTATTTATTTATTTATATGTCAGACTGTCTGCTTTTGAACTCTGGCTCTGTGTAGTCCTGGTCAAGTTGCTTGAACTCTGTGCCTTAGTTTCCTCATTTGTGAAATGGAAATCATGGTAGTACTAACTCACAGAGTTGTTATGAAGACTGCTCGTATTCATGTTTGGCGTAAGTACTCAGGAAGTGTTAGCTATTATTGTTATTGTTATTATTTATGGCTTTGGCATGGAGAGGCATACAATAAATGTATGTTGAATGAACAAAGAAATACCGTAGAGTCACCTCCTGTGTTGAGGTTAGGTTTTAGAATCAGTGTATAAGGCAAAAATCTTGCATAGGCAAAAATATCTTTAAGAATCCCTTAGGGAAATCTAACAGGGGATACTTGATAGTAGAAAAATGATTGAGTTATTTTGTTTTTTTTAACTCCTTTCAGTCTACCCAATTCAATGAACTGTTTCTATTTGTTTTTATTCCTTTACAATGTCTCTTCTGGAAGGGCAAATTAGAGATGACATATTCTAAACAAATCCAAAACAGCCAGATTTTCTTCTGTGTTGGAATATGTTGCCATTTCTTCAGTTGGGCACTGAATGAAGAAGTTGCTTTATGTTCGGGGCCAAGTTGAATGACAGTACATTTTTTATTCAGGGGACTCTGTCTCACTGTTGCCTCCCTGTTAGAGTCTTGGCCGGATCAGGTGCGTGGGAGGCGAGGGCAGCTAGGTGAAGCAGCAGGTGTTGCTGTGGTTGCGCTTTGCTTCGTCCCTGTTTCCTCTCACAGGCTTGCTGCAGGTAAACGTTTATGACCTGGAGTGGCACCAGAGCTACTGTATTTGAATCGTTGACCTCTCTTTCAGTTCCCTTCCTGTCCCCATCTCCTCTCTTTCATCCCTTTCAGAGTGAGTGTAATGAACTTCTTTTAAATCAAATGCAGCTCTACTTCTTATCTGTGATTAATGAATTTTGTACTAATTACTAATTCTTCTGTTACTATAACATTATAATATAATCTGTGCATTTCTGGGATTAAATTAGTCGCATAGATGACTTTTTCCGTAGCAGCTGAAATCTCCTTAACAGGGGGAGTTAGCTACAAATGCTGATGTTATAGAGCTTGATACACTGTTGTGATAGCATGGAGATCCTGTAATAAATATTTAAAATATTGATGTTACACTAGGCAGCCAGATTGCAAGATATGCAGGGAAAATTCAATGCTATTGTTGCTAACTTATAAAAGAAAGAGATGCAGAGATCTCCAATGCTCTTTGAAAGGTTAAAAAAAAGCAGCAACACAATGTGGTATTGAGATATAAAATTCCATACTATAGTGGAGTGCTATAAAATTCATCCTTATTTTGTAAACATTTATTTTTTATTTCATTATACATTTTATAAGTGATGACAGTGATCCTACTTTCACACAAGGAATCTTCAGTTGTGTATGCTTTTATTTATTTTTTTTTTTTGAGGAAGATTAGCCCTGAGCTAACATCTGCCAATCCTCCTCTTTTTGCTGACGAAGACTGGCCCTGAGCTAACGTCTATGCCCATCTTCCTCTACTTTATATGTGGGATGCCTACCACAGCATGGTTTGCCAAGCGGTGTGTAGGTCTGCACCCCAGATCCGAACCTGCAAACTCCGGGCCACCGAAGCGGAACGTGCGAACCTAACCGCTGCCCTACCAAGCTGGCCCCTATGCTTTGATTTTTCATTGAAAGTACTTCATTATATTACACTAAAGTCCTTGTTGGAGTTCATTTCACTATAAATGGAAAGCAGCCATTTAAATAGATTGCAGTACTTTACTGAGCACTTGATAAATAGGTGAAGTACTGGTTTTACACTTCCATGGGGATTTCCCAGTTAGTGGATTTTATGGAAAATCTGGTGAGATGGTTACTAATATCATTGTGGTGATAAAGAAAAAAGGTTTAGATTCAGAAGACTTGGGCTCACATTTTGGCATAAACCCACTTAGTAGTTTCATGACCTTGGGAAAGTGACTTAACTTCTCTGATTCTTAGTTTCCTTGGGTAAAAATAGGACTGATGATGGATCTACCTCACTGGACTATGAGAAATCAAAGGAGTTAATGTGGCTGCTGTAAAATGCTTGTATGATGATGATGATGTGGTTCACTTGTCCCTCAGCTATTTTTTTCTCCCAGGATTTGGGGGAAATAAGTTATAATAGTGAACATTTATTGAATACTTACAGGGACAGGCATTGTTCAGGAACAGACCTAGTGCCTTCATACAAAGGTGAGACGCTTCAGGTAGTGAATGTTCGTAAACGTTTGCTGTTCAGAACTTTCCCCTTGTGAATATACCTCTAACACTGAGATAGAAATCAGTGGTAAGACACTTAAATACACAAAGATTCATCCAATGAATTAACTTTTAAGAAAAGACTCAGACTTTGTTTCATTTACATTTAACTTTAAAAGAACCTAAGTTTATTTTTCTAATTTAAATTTGACCTTCAGATTCTCTTAAATAATTGAGTTTTACTCAGCCAATATTTGACTTACTTTTATTAATATTATTTAATAAACAGCATATTCTAGATAAATGGTCATTTAAATTCTGTAATGCAGTGAAAATATTAATGTGAGAGTATTTTAATTATTATTTAGAATTACCTACCCTATTATTCAATTACATCACAAAAAGAATTTTTGAAATTGAAAAATTCTTCCAACGATTCTTTTTATTTAAATGTCAGGAATCCACCTATATGAAGCCCTATATAAATTATTCATATTCTTTCAAATTATTCTTAGACAGTTGTTTTAGGTAATTCTCAGATGATTTTAAAACAGCATTTAATTCTAAATGTTATTTTTCTACAACCTAATTCATAACTTGACTCACTTAAAATATTACCAGGGAATTCAGCAACTTTTTGGACCTCGTTAAGCCTAGGATCGTCAGCTGTGTGAAGTGTTTGGAACCTGATGGGTAGTCTGTAGCTGACAAGGTCCAACAGGAGAACCTATGTGTATTCTCTCCCCGTGTATTTCTCAGAGACTCACTGAGAGAAGGTAGAGGTCATAGAAGAACTGATTTTGTTCTAACAACATCATGATGGTTGTCACCTGCATCTAGTTTCTGTCTCATAAGGTCTGTAGTGCAGCTAAATGCAGTTTGTTTTACACTCCGAGAAAACCTTACTGCCACGTTACTGCTTACATGCCCTGTGTCACAATAAATCTAGCTACCACTTGTCTGTTCTGTACTTTTCTGAGTGTACTTTCCAGTTGAGAGAGCGCTCACGATTCTATTTATTATCCTCTTTTTTGTCATTTAAAATGTTCTTTAACTATTTCTCTCCCACATTACCTCATTATGTTCTGACACTTTTAGTCTGCCAGAATTTTGTAGTATATATTTGAGGCTTAGAACAAACAGCATTCAGTATCTTTTGAACACTTTTATGAGGTTCCTTTTCTTTCCGTTATGTTTTACTGTTGATCACTTTCAGCTAGTTGACTGGGAAGGATTAACTTTTTCATTTTATATTAATGAAATTTAGGAGGACGTTTTCAAAGGAATATGTGAGAATATGGTACCAATAATCATAAAGCATTTTACAACAAAATCTTACAGCATACTTTGAAATTTTAAAGGTGAATTTTCTTCGCTCATTTGCTCCATATTTTGATAATCATCTACCATATGGCCTATTTATAAAAATAACTTATTTTATACTTGTTTTTGTTAATTTTCTTTTACATTTTTCAAGTGTGATAGAAATAGGTATTTTAAAAAGTATATATATTTTTATATATACTATGTATATGTATTAATGATGATGTAGAAATAATACAGAAGCTCATAAGTAGCCACATATAGGTGGGGATTTAAACAAGACTATGTAATGACACTACATGTAGAAGTGTAAGTATTGCATTAGTTATGCATATTAAATTTATGTAGCCTTTTACGATTTATAGGATACTTTCACATCTGTTGTCTTACTAGACATGTGAATTCTAACTAGAACTGTCATTTATTCAACCCCAAAAGTGGGTGACTTATTTGATCTTCAACTTCAGTTTATAAATATGTCACCTACCTTCTGCCTGGGATTCTTGTGAGAAAATAATGAAAGATGTGTCCCTAAGGAAGATGACTTAAAATTGCAGAACTTTTCTTTCAAATTATCCATATAAAATATAGAATACTAAGACTGAAATTTTCCTATATAAATTTTACCACATACCAGGATCTTTTACTATTGTATATTTATTGTAAATTCTCTAATTGCTTCTCTCGCAGATTTTCAAGCTTTATTGTAAAATCTCTTATTCTTTAGTTTCATCCCTGACTTGTATGCCCATTGTAGACTTGCTGGTTGTATCATTTTAACTTTATACTTTCTGTGGCAACCTGCACAGTTTGATCCACTCAGCAGTTACTCAGTTCTTGATTAATATAGCGTTCTAGTTGTCACATTATAATAGTAGGGCTGAAGACAGTGCTGTTTCCTTTTCCGACATTAGTTTTCATGCCCTGAGATGTTTTACCCAATTTATCACAATCTAGGAATGTTTATTCAGAAGTTACAGGCAGACAGCAGTAAATTAAAAAAAAAAGTTAGAGATGCTTTTTTCCTGACCTAGGAAATGTAGCTTAGTTCTTTATAACACTTGTGTTGTTGTCTTGCCTTTCATTTTGTAGGGCTAACTTTTACACCAAATTGAATTAGCCATTAGCTTTTAGTCTGCAGGAATGTGGATCCATACATATTTCCCATTAGACAAAAGAAAATCTATAAAAGCGATATCCCCTGGGGCTCAGTCTTCCTAGCTGGCCTAATGGTCTGAAGCACTGCTATACTGTACCCTCATGAGAAGGAACTGTGTGGGATGATGCCCGTAACATCCAGAAATATTAACTGGAGAGTTGTGCCCATTCTTTCAGATAACTTTAACTTTTGTGCTATACCACATTTATTTATTTATGTATGTGTTTATGGCGAAGAAGATTGGCTGTGAGCCAACATCTGTTGCCAATCTTCCTCTTTTTTTTTCCCCCTGCCCAAAGCCCCAATACATAGTTGTATAGCCTAGTTGTAAGTTGTTCTGGTTCTTCTAGGTGGGACGCCACCCCAGCATGATGAGCAGTGCTAGGTCTGCGCCCAGAATCCAAACTGGGGAACCCTGGGCCACCGAAGCGGACTGTGAACTTCACCACTTGGCCACGGGGCCAGGCCTCTAAACCGTATTTATTAATCAAATATTCTGATTCAGGGAATTCATGTTACAAACTTTATATTTTTGAAACTATTACTGAACAAAATTATAAACTTTGTATATCTTGTGTAGTTTAAAATTAGGGTTTGGTGAATGAGACATTCAATATTTAGGTAGCCATATCGTTTTCATAAGTTTTGTGGTTTTTATTTTTAAAGAACTTCTTTTTCAAAATAGACCTCCACTGATGATGGTTGCACAACTCTGTGAATATACTAAAACCCACTGAACTGTATACTTTAAAAGGGTGAATTATGTAGTTTGTGAATTATATCTCAATAAAGCTGTTAGTTAAAAATATTTCCACTGCGCAAAGTTTTATCATAGGTGCAAACTAATAGAAGTTCAATTTATATTTACAATTCATTTTTAAAAACGTTAGCCTTAATAAACATTTAAAGCTTTAGATGTATGAAATTATGTGACTTAAAAAAAATTTGTGTTCTTATTCAATAGTAATACATGTTTATTATACACACTTCAGAAACTATAGATAAGAAAAAAGACATTTAAACACATATGTTTTTAATATTCATATCTGCCATGTATTCTATCCCTAAGCTTTCCCTCTACTTGGTATCCTTATTTTTCCTGCTAGCTTTCATGAGTAGTAAATACTTTTTGTGACCATCTTAAGAAAACAATCAAATGTAGAAATATCTTCTTATAAGAGTAGTTTAGTGAAAGCATTGACTTTTTTTCCTGGACTATGACAGTTTTACATGAAGGTGAGCAAAACATCATCTAAAAAGAAATACAATAAATATATTGCAGAATAGCTTTTGAAATACAGTCAGTTTTGGATTTTGTTGTAAAATTTTGCTTTGAAACATTTTTGATTTAAAGTGAAAACTCAAGATCTTTGATAAATCATAGTGTGGCATTGGTTCTTGTGTAGGTGGAATTTTTTTTGTCTTTTTAAAGACTCTCATTATCATATTTAGCACTAACTTTCTAACAGCTAAAATTGTTCACAACACACTTTAAAGATAAATGCAGTATCAGGCTTTGAATATTTTTTTTTTGTAAATATTAAGACCTGAGTACAAAATGAGGGCTGTGTTGTGGATTAAGTGAAATATCTCAAGGCTGTGCTGTTCTGATAACTGAACCTGAAGTGACCTTTCTCAGACACAATTACAGAGCTGTATGTTTTTCCTTTAATTTCATCAGGGGTTTAATTAGTATACAAATAAAACTTCCCTTATCTTCCTTTCTACCTAATTGGCTTGTCTTCGCTTATATATGAAGTATGTGAAAGTGGGCTGTAATTAGGGTGACCGTGTTAACCTTTTTTCCTCAAATGTACTGTTGCCTAAAGGCCTCAAGGCCTAAAAACAGTGCTTTGGATTATTGCTTTGCAATCACTATGGCTGTCCCATAGGTTTTCTCATGAGCAGAAGGGCTTTGGGTGCTGCAGGTTCCCACTGCTTAACAGGATCTTCATTCTTCTCCCCACTAAATGTTTATTGATTATCTCGCTGTTCCAGGCTCAGCTTCCAACAACTTAATATCAGGTGACAGTCAGGAGAGTTCTCCAAGTAATTAGAGTTGAGCATTGGGGGAACAATTAGGAGCAGAGTTATTAAACTTGATTTATCCTATTCTCTCCTGAACAGTTTCTTGGATATCAGAACATCACACTTTCACAATCTACCCTCGTTGAGAAATTAGTGGCTAACCTGCTGCTTATCATTGTTGCCTTGCTGCCTAGAGGCACACCCTCTTGGTTTCAGTCATTCGGTTAGAAATATTAGAGTCCATAAAGTTTATCATGGGTTTTAATTAGATAAATCTGAACAGGAGAAAAGAAAAGCTGAACTTAAAATTTTATATATCTGCTATATAATATATATTATGTATGGTGTAGGTACATATGTTTGTATATGATATATATGTGTACACATATGTAAATACATTTTTCTTTCTTTAAAGCTCAGTGTTAGGATTTCTAAAGATTCTATTTTTGTCATCAAAAACAAAAAAGGTGATTATTAGGGAAAAGACATATTATTGAATCACTTTCTATGTCTTGGTGTTTTGTACACATCTCCATGAACCTTAGGATCCATTGATGTATATAGACTCCATTGTGATGTCCCTCAACTCTTTGAAATGAAAATTCTGTGTCTATAAGTTATATGACAACAATTATCCTTTTTTCAAAAACTATATTATCTCCTAATTTTCTTTCTTTTTTTTTTGATAAAGATCAGCCCTAAGCTAACATCTGCTGCCAATCCTCCTCTTTTTGCTGAGGAAGATTGGCCCTGAGCTAACATCCATGCCCATCTTCCTCTATTTTATATGCGGGACACCTACCACAGCATGGCATGCCAAGCGGTGCCATGTCCGCACCTGGGATCTGAACCCGTGAACCCTGGGCCATCAAAGCGGAACGTGCGCACTTAACTGCTGTGCCACTGGGCCAGCCCCCTATCTCCTAATTTTCAAACCAAGGAAGTGTAATCCATATCACTTTGTTTATACCACTTTTTGTTTATTTTCTGTAATTTCAGTCTTAAAATAGGCTATTCTGCTACTCTCTGAAATAGTGCAGGCTTTAGAAGAGGTTGGTGGCTCCCTCCCATTGCCCCTGAGAGATGAAGATAAAAGCCAGAGGAAACAGGAAGATTTAGATCATCGTAAAAATTCTAATGCTGTGAGTTTTATCTTCTTTGAAAGGGTATCGTAGGATTCCTGAAAAGTCAGTTGTGTTTTACAATGATTCCAAGGTCATGTGTTCTCTCAGATTGGTGAGCTGCAATCTGGACAAGGCTGGAGACAATATCTTGAACACTCCTCACAAATATAAACCTCTAGTCATAAGAGTTACTGAGCAAGAGAATTTGAATGGATTGGCACAAATCTATCATTTCTGTTGGAAAAAGAATTCAAGCTTTATGTGTAACTGGTGGTGGATCATTAGTTTTATCTTCACATTTGAAAAATAGCGGTTTTCACTCCCTGAAAGATGTCAGACATACTGCCTTTAAAAGGATTCAAATGATGGGGCTGGCCCCGTGGCCGAGTGGTTAAGTTCGCGCGCTCCGCTGCAGGCGGCCCAGTGTTTCGTTAGTTCGAATCCTGGGCGCGGACATGGCACTGCTCATCAGACCACGCTGAGGCAGCGTCCCACATGCCACAACTAGAAGAATACACAACTATGTACCGGGGGGCTTTGGGGAGAAAAAGGAAAAAATAAAATTTAAAAAAAAAAAAAAAGGATTCAAATGAGTTTTACTTTTTTAAATAAAGAAATCTCGTGACACTTCAATGCCTTTAAATATCTTAACATTGGCACAGAATAAGTAGGTTTAGCATGGCTTTTAAAAATCTATTCTTTGTTGTCTTTTTAAAGTTGGTTTGAATAAGAGACTGTTTCCATCATGGGATGTTCTTGATGTTCTGTTAATAATAAAGATTTAAAATAAAATATGATATCTAATAAGTAGTCACAATTTGCTTATTTTTAATTTTTTGACTTGTGTTTGATAGCAACTTGACTGTTTGAAAAGTGAAATACTCAATTTAAAAACTTTTAACATTTTTATATACCTGATTTGACTGATGATTTCTTTCAGTTTACTAGCGCTTAGACTGAATTAATTGTTTTAGCTCTATGCAGGCAGCTTGAGTTTTTTATACTACCTGTTGTGAATGCATTAACAGAATACTATTAGAAGAATTTGAAATCCTCGCATTTTGGTTATTTTTTACTGGATATTTGAAGCATCGTTGTGTTAATGTGTGGCTAAACTCTGAGCAAGAAGAAAAAATATTATGTGTATGCAATCAATTATTTAGTTCACTGTCTAAGAAATTTAATGGAAAAACTGTTTGATAAGCTCATATTGTAGAAACTTCATAGGCAAAGGAATGAGGCTTTTAGTGCTAAGGGATCCTCTGGTCCCTATACTGTTTTACATCCTAGAATTTTAAATGAGGTCTAGAAAATATTCCTTTAAATTGTGAGTTTCTAATTCTAAGACCTTTAGCCCTAAAGTTCCAAGATAAAGTTGTACACGTGGATCTTGAGATTTTTGTGCTAGGTGAATATTTCAGATTAAAGCAAATAGCAAATATCAATCAACAGATTTTATACTTCTGTGACCGGGAAAATATTTATGGGATATAAATAATTCCAAATGCAAGTATTATTCAAAACTTTCTCTGTTGAAACATGTTAATCACATTTGTATTGCTATCCTTGACGTGAGAGTTATTTATGGGAAGTAAGTGAATTTTATTTTAGAGTCTGATTTGTTTGTTCACCGATACATCTATAGCCACCTAACTATTATAGATATATTTATAAAGAAAGCAGTGGTGCTATTAAGTCTTGGATTCCCCATTCTCTTGTAGGTATTGCAATCCACCTTCGTCTCAATCACATACACACTTTGGGCATATGATTGTTCTTGTTTTAAATAGATTCTAAATTTCATATGCTTTCACCCGTGAAATCTTTGTTTTTTTAATCATTAAAAGAAAATGCAACTTGAGATTTTTATAATCAGATGTTTTTACAAAGAGTAAAATTTATTTGCCTGGCAGTATGTTAAAAAATAAAATAGAATTGTATTTTGTAGCTAAACATTTTTCAAAATCTTAGCAGTTCTATCATTTCTAATTAGTAAGTATGTAAAATTTTTGCAGAAAATTTGTTAAACCTTGATGTGTAATGACCCAAGTCTACTTCTCAGTCAGTCTGTATCCTTCTTTGTTTAATAGCCTATGGCATAAATTGAAGTTAATTATCAGGGCTGACAAGTAACTCTGTTTTCTGTCTGCTTGCAGAGCCTCTCCGAGGCAAAGATGGAGCTGAGAAGAAAAGATCAATCTCTGCGTCAGCTCAATAGACATCTTACCCAGCTGGAGCAGGACAAGCGTCGACTGGAGGAGAACATCCATGATGCAGAGAGTGCCCTCCGCATGGCAGCCAAGTGAGCATTTGGACCTTGGGGAGATCACTTAAAACAGACAAAAGATCAATTCTTACTTTCATGCTCCGGGTTTTAGCCCTGGATAATACAGTGTTAGAAAACAAAAGTACAGCTGTCTTTCTTTGAAATTCTCTGATATATCCTCAAAAAAGAAAACTCTTGACTCAATATACTAAATGTATATTTTATTGAGAGACTTCAGAAAAGCATAAGTTTCTGTATAACCTTTATGTGTACTTTGGGCTCTGTTGTAGTGTTACATGTTTGAAACTATGTTTTCATTAATATGAAATGTAAGACTCTTTATTTGAAAGTTTTGCATAGTTTCTTCTATCACATATTGCTCATCCCCTTCTGTCCTACTGCCCTCCAAGTTTTGCTCTGTGTATATTATAGTATACTAATATTGCAAGTAACATTTCCATAAGGAAATGTTAGTATACAATCAACATGTGTATCATTGGATCTTTTTAAGTGCAATAAAAACATATTCATCATGGAAAATTCATTTCATTTTATAGCTGTGTATTCTAATATGTTAAACAGAAAAAATGTACAGTTTTCAGAGTGGGCAACGATGTAAATGTGATGAGAGTGTTTTTCCTTTTACCAGGTAATCAAGTTGACATACACTGTGAAGTTCAAATTGAACAGTTCTCTTGGGTATTTTTATTTGTGCCCCACATCAAATTTTATGGAATACTTTAAGACAGTCCTTTGTACAATAGCATGGCTTAAAGAAAATCTATTTATGGATTAAACAAACGCTTAATTTTAATAAACTCAGTGATTTCTAAATTTGGAACTCTGGATTCCTGTACTTTCAAAAACATGTATATTAATTAAAAATTTTTCTGAGACAAACTCTCTTTTTAAGCATAAAACATCATGAAATATGAATTTAGTCTGTAAAATAAATCACGGAACAGAGAATTTGCAATCTTAGGATATCCACAGCTTTGCCAGTGGGCTTGGAAAATCACTCATAGGTAATGAAAAGATGAGTTTATACAAGGCCAAAATACTGGCATGTTTCAATTGCCACCAGTAGTTTTTTTGAAAATTGTAAAGCTCTATAACATTGCACCACCATATTAGATATATGTAATTGTCATTTTTAAAAAATATAAGTGTGACTAAATCAGCTTTTTGTTGTCACTGTTTGGTCTTATTTTCCCAATGTCAAAGGAGAAGCTTAGCCTAGGTAATTTCTAGTGTGTCTTATAGCTCTGAAAATTCTGGGATTAATGAAAACAAGATTAGAAAACCTCCAGATTCATATTGTGTCTTCAAACCTTGCTACTAATTCAGGAATTTGGCATGTGTATGATCTGTGATCATGGATGCATGTTCTTATAACACTAAAGAAAGCTAATTTGAAATTTGGAGAGCTAATACATTATTTACAGTTCTCAATTTATAATTTACCATTAAACTTTTGTCTTCAGCATTTTCATTCACACTTTTTATTTCATTATTTAGGCTAAATTCAGTATACAAAGTGATAGAAGAAATTAGTAACTTTGCATAGCTCTAGTCAGGGTCATAGAGGATTTTTGTGCAATTTTTATAGCATAAAAAGTCTATGTAGAAAGGAAAATATTATTTTGCCTAATATGGTCATTTATAAATATATCACCACCACTAAGATTTTAAAAGTTTTGTTCATTATAAACCAAAAGAATAAAAGTTTAGCCTTTCCAGCACATTTTAAATCAATAATGTAATCATAATTTATTTTTTTTTTCTTTCTTTTTCACTTTTTTTTAACTTTGAAGATATCCTTGAGATTTCCCGCCTCTAATTTATGGCAGGCATAACTGAAGATATGAGTTAAATATGAACATATTCCAGTTAAATATGAAAATATGTTTAAGTTTTACACTTTTAGAAGGAGTACAATGATAACCAGCCTTTATTTTTCAATAATAGTGACTTATGCTAAAATGTGTAACAGTTGTAGTAAGGCTTGGGTTTTACTAACACCTAATTTTTTATTTTTTTATAGAGACAAAGAATGTGTTGCTAATCATATGAGAACAGTAGAAAATATGCTTCATAAGGTACTGTAATTTTTCTTACATATTGTTCAATTTATATTATGACACAGTTCTCCTAGTCATTATTTTTATCAACTGCAAAGTACTGTAATTCATTTTATACTTCTTTAAAAATAAATCAACAGAAAGATTCTTTTAAATGGCTGAAAATGTATTATACAATGCTGTATTGCATAGCTATTTTTCAGAATTCACTTTATGTACTTAATAAAACTATGAAAATAGTGGTTTCCCCAAACTGGTATAATTGCACTTGAATTATTTGTGGTCTTTGCTGCATGAACCAGAGGTCATTAAGATTCTTACATGTCTCATAATAATAAAATGTTTGACCACATCGTCTAACCTCTTACCACTCCTAAATCTACTATCCTATATATGTATATGGAGAGACATAATGTATTGTACTTGGCAGTACTCATATACCTTAACTAGGCAGTAATGTTTTTCAAGTTGTAATTTACCTTCTTATAAGAATATATTCTTAAAGTAGAAAGTTAATACATTTAATATGATTATATTATTCTCAAATTTAATTACTTCTGTATGCTAAATTGACTTTTAATTTGTAGTGATGAGCACCATAACAAGGATAACATGCTATTACTAAAAACTTAATATATTAACTAACTATGTTTTGTTAGCATTTCAGATTCAATGTTCTCACTATTTCATTATTTAAAAATAGAGAAATTTATTTGTGTGTTTCTGTTACTGTCTAATAGGCAATTTGTTGAAAATATAAATACCTAGTACTTTTAAGATATATGGGATTTATGAATGAATCATATTTAGAATAATTTTGTGAATCAAATTTGTTATATAATATAGTTTGTAAATCAATTAAAAATACCCTAAAAACTAACCTTTTTAAGGAGATATTAAATAAACATGAACAAACTAATATTTAATACATTTTAACATTTTAGAAACACCGGGCCTCTGTATTCTTTTAGATATTGAAAGTGATTAGCATTATTTCATAATGCCAAAAGCATTCTGAAAAAAAGATCTAATATTCTGAGTGCTGTTTTTTTTAAGTAATATTTGTTTGAAACTATGATGTCTCCCCCTCTCCATTTAAAAAAGTGTAACTAGTCAGTATAGTTTAAATATAGTCACATCAAATCTGTATATGCTAAAAATCTGAAATTTAAATTTGTAGGAAAAGAGACATCTTTCATTAGATTTTTTTGTACTTGGTAAGACTTTGGGTAGGAAAAATCAATTGTCATATATATGGCATACCTTTTTATATAGTTAACTTTGCCTTTGAAATCTCATTGTTTGTTCATCTTCCCAGCTGGAGGAAAAAAAAGTGGGATAGCAGCTGTCTTGGACTTTGACATCAGAGAAAAACCATTATCAATATGAAATATAAATGTTGTACCTTATCCGTTCCTTATGAGAATGGCAAAATATATTTTTTAAATATAATAAAGACTGATTGCAACGGGACAGTTATATTCACACAGCTCTTCAGTTGCAGTTCGTCTTTGGATTTGCGTGTCTTATGGAAAGACGGGCGTCCGCAGCACTGGCCTGCAGTCCTCTAGATCTGCTTTGCTTTCTGGCTTTCTTTGCCTTCAAATTTAATAGTTAATTATTTTGATTTATGTATTTGGAATTTTCTAATTATATAATGGTTTTTAAATTGTAAATTACTTTTCAAGCTTGAAGTGAAAATTTAGGAAAGGTCGATTGATTATTGGGCTAATTCCCTTTTCTGTGAAGTTTGGGTGAGAAGGAATTGGTGATAAGGAAGTGGCCCAGGGAGTCCCTCTGAAGCTCTCAGTTGGTTCAGCCCACCTGTCCTCATGCGGGAGTTCACAGGTTTGCTTTTCTGGCCACCTTGGGCCGTGCAGTGGCATTTCAGTGTCTTGGAGAAACTAACAGTAGTATAGAAGGAGGGTCTAGGCTCTTTCATGGTGCTGTAAAAATGGTTGTGTTTACATCCAGACCCTTTAGCAAAGTTTACTGTACACAGTCAAATAGTATAGCTATTTATATTTCTCAAGCACATGTGTTTTCACATCAGTTGTTCTAGAATAAAACTATTTTTTACCTTCTGAGTTGAATTTTAATACTAACTTCTGACAATAATCAAATAGAAAAAACTTGTTTTCATGTTAACATTGTTTCTTTTCTAACATTTTAAAGAACTTAAACTGAATGTCTTTGTTTTTAGGAAAAAAATTACATTTTGTTAATGTTATTAGTTTTTAAATTTGACACGTTGCATTCAACTTTTCAAATCCTAAAACTGTATAATACAAAGCAGTTGACTAGATATTATATTTTAAGTCTCATTTGGGACTGATGCTAGTATTTAATAAGGAAGGCCAGTCATTTTCATTTAAAAGCATATATTTTTCAAAGAAGCAGAAGTTTTATTTTAATTGAATTTAAATATATATATTTTATTATGCCCATTTTTAATGTAAGTCAGAAGTTAACTTTTTATTAAGAAACTTTTTTTGGGCTAATTTCAGGTTATTGGGATTAAGAAAAATAAGAACAAGAGAAAACAAAATCGTCATCACAACTTTTCGTGAGGTGCATTTTTCATACAAACACTTCTCTATTTAGTTGAACTCTCAACTGCTTTTTCTATTTTGCAAAAACCATAACTATGGAACTTTTTAAAAAAATGACCATTTTAAACTGTACACTTCAGTGGTTTTCAATACGTTCACAATGTTGTGCAACCATCACAACTCCCTAATTCCAGAATATTTTCCTCACCCAAAAAGAAACCCAGTAGCCATTACACAGTAACTCTTTATACGTCCTTGTCCCATTTTGTGGGTTATCCTTTTACTTTCTTAATAGTGTCTTTTGATGCACAAAAATTTTTAGCTTTGATGAAGTCCAATTTTTTTCTTCTGTTGCTTGTGTGTTTGGTCTTATTTCTAAGAATCCATTGCCAAATCCAAGATCATGAAGATTTTCCCCTATATTTTCTTCAAAGATTTTTATACTTTTAACTCATATTTAGGTCTTTGGTCCGTATTAAGTTAATTTTTGTGTATGGTGTGATGTAAAGATTTGACTTCATTCTTTCACATGGCTATCCATTTATCCCAGCACTATTTGTTCTTCCCCCTATTCAATGATCTTGGCACCCTTGTTGCAAATCAATTGACTATAGATGTATGGGTTTATTTCTGGACTCTCAATTCTATTCCGTTGATCCATATGCCTGTCCTTACATCAGTACCACACTGTTTTGATCACTGTATCTTTGTAGTAAATTTTGAAATAGAGAAGTGTCAGTCTTCCAATTTTGTTATTTTTTCAAGATTGCTTTGGCATTTCAGGGTTCCTTATAATTCCATATGAATTTTAGGATCAGCTTGTCCATTTCTGAAGAAGAAAGCAATGGGAATTTTGATAGTTAGGCATTGCATTTATAGATCAACTGGGGAAGTATTACCATCGTAATATTAAGTCTTTTGATCCATGGGATGTCTTTACATTTAGATCTTCTTTAATTTCTTTCAACAATGTTTTGTAGTTTTCAGTGTACAGATTTTAACACCTTCTTGTTTAAACTTATTCCTAAGTATTTTATTCTTTGTGATTTTCTTAATTTCATTTCCTGGTTCTTAATTGCTAGCATATAAAAATATAATTGATTTTTATATGTTGATCTTGTATTCTGCAACTTTGCTGAATTTATTAGGCCTTACAATTTTTTTGTGTATTCTTTGGGATTTTCTATATATAAGATCAGGTAAACTGCAAGTAAAGATAGTTTTACTTCTTTTTTTCTAATTTGGATGCCTTTTATTTCTTTTTCTTGTCTAATTGCCTGTGCAGGACTTTCAGTATAATGTTGAATTGATGTGATGACAGCAGGCATCCTTGTGTTGTTCTAATTGTAGAGGAAAAGCTTTTGGTCTTGCGCCGTTAAGTATCATGTTAGCTGTAGGTTTTTCATACATGTGTTTTATCAAATTGAGAGAGTTCTCTTTTGTTCCTAGTTTTTTGAATTTTTCTTATGATGAAAGGGTGTTGGGTTTTGTCAGATGCTTTTTCTGTCTCAATTGAGATGATCATGTTTTTTTCCTTCATTCTATTAATGTGTACTGCATGGGTTGATTTACATATGTTGATCTATTCTTGCATTCTTGGTATAAATACCACTTGGTTATGGTGTATAATCTTTTGAATATGCCACTGGGTTTGGTTTGCTAGTTTTTTTTTTTTTTTGAGGATTTTTTCATTTATGTTTATAAGGGACATTGGTTTGTAGTTTTCTTGTGATATCTTTGTCTGGCTTTGGTATCACAGTAATAATGGCCTCATAGAATGAGTTAGGAAGTGTTCCCTCTATTTCAATTTTTTGGAGAGTTTGAGAAGTATTGGTGTTAATTGCTTAAACATTTGGTAGAATTCATCAGTGAAGCTATCTGGTCCTGGGCTTTTCTTTGTTGGAAGTTTTTTGATTGCTGATTCAGTTTCTTTCCTTGTAATAGACTTTTTCAGATTTTCTGGGTTTTTGAGGCAGTTTTGGTAGATGCATTTTTCTAGGAAATTGTCTATTTCGTGTAGGTTATCTGGTTTTTTGACATATGTATTCATTTTCTTAGAAATATTTTTATTTTTTTAAAGTCAGTAGTATGTCCCCATTTTTATTCCTGATTTTAGTAATTTATTAATCTTTTTTTCTTGGTAAGTCTAGTTGAGGTTTCTTGATTTTGTTGATCTTTTCAAGAAGCCAAATTTGATTTTCTTGATTTACGCTATTAGGTTTCTATTCTCTGTTTCATTTATCGCTACTCCAATCTTTATTATTTCCTTCCTTTTTCCTTTGGGTTTAGTTTGCTTTCCTTTTTCTTCTTTCCTAAGATGGAACGTTAAGTTACTGATTTGAGATCTTTTTTCTGTTTTAATGTAGGCATTTACAGCTATAAATTTCCATCTGAGCACTGCTTTCATTGCATCTCATAAGTTTTGCTATGTTGTATTTTTGTTTTCATCTGTCTCATAGTATTTTCTAATTTCCTTGTGATTTCTTCTTTTACCTATTCATTGTTTAAGAGTGTGTTGTATAGTTTTCAAAATATTTGGGCATTTCCCAGCTATTGTTTCACTGTTGAGTTCTAATGTAATTCTGTATGGTTTGAATAGATACTTTGTTTGATTTCAGTTCTTTTAAATTTATTAAAGTTTGTTGTATGGTCCAGGATATGGCCTGTTTTGGTGAATGTTATTGTGCATTTGAAAAGAATGTGTATTCTGCTATTGTTAGGTTGAGTGTTCTGCATATGTCTGTTATGTCTAACCGGTTTGCAGTGTTGTTCCAGTCTTCTAATTCCTTGGTTATCTTTTGTGTAGTTGTCTTATCCATTGATGAAGTGAGCTTTTTAGGTCTCCAACTATTACTGTTGAACTACTTTTCCCTTCAATGTTCTCAGTTTTTGCATCATATATTTTGGGATTCTGTTGTTAGGTGCAAATGTATCTGGAAATTGTTGTATCCTCTTGGTGGATTGACCCTTTTATAATTATATATCTTTCTTTGTCTTTTGTAAAAACTTTTGTCTTAAAGTCTGTTTTGTATGATATTAGTATAGCTATTCCAGCTCTCTTTTGGTTATTACTTGCATGGAATATCTTTTTTTTATCCTTTCACTTTCAACCTATCTATGTCTTTGTATCTAAGATAAATCTCTTGTAGACAGCATATAGTTGGATCATGTTTTTTAAATCTATTCTGCCAATCTCTGACTTTTGCTTGAGGAGTTCGATCAATTTACTTTTTTTTTTTTTTTAAAGATTTTATTTTTTCCTTTTTCTCCCCAAAGCCCCCCGGTACATAGTTGCGTATTCTTCGTTGTGGGTTCTTCTAGTTGTGGCACGTGGGACGCCGCCTCAGCGTGGTCTGACGAGCAGTGCCATGTCCGCGCCCAGGACTCGAACCAAGGAAACACTGGGACGCCTGCAGCGGAGCGTGCTAACTTAACCACTCGGCCACGGGGCCAGCCCCCGATCAATTTACATTTAATGTCATTAGTGATAGGAGGGACTTTTGCCATTTTCCTTTATTTCTATATGCATTATGTCTATATTGTTCCTCAATTCCTATGTTAGACCACTCCTCTTTTTTGTGTTAGATCTTTTCTAGTATAACATTTGATGCCCTTCTCCTTCGTTTTACCAAAAATTTTTAGTTATTTTATTAGTGGTTGCCTTTGAGATTACAATTAACATATTAATTCACAACAATCTAGTTTGAGTTAATGCCAACTTCATTTCAACAGTGTACAAAAACTTTGCTCCTATATAACTCTATCCCTCCGTTTATGTTGTTATTGTCACAGATTATATCTTTATACATTGTGTGTCCATCAACATAGTTTATAATTATTGTTTTATGTAGTTGTCTTTTAAATCATATAGGCAAAAGAGAGGGGTTACAAACCAAAAATACATAAATACTGGCTTTTATATTTACCTATGCAGTTACCTTTACTAGTGTTCTTTATTTCTTCATATGAATTTGAATTACTGTCTAGTATCCTTTCATTTCAGGCTGAAGCACGTCCTTTAGCATTTCTTCTAAGGCAAGTCTCGTGGTAATGAACACCTTTGGCTTTTGTTTATCTTTGAATGGCTTAGTTTCTCCTTCATTTTTGAAAAATATTTTTGTTGGATGTAGACATCTTGGTTGATAGTTTTTTTTTTCTTTCAGCACTTTGAATATATCAACTCCAAGATTTCTATTTGGTTCTTTTTTATACTGTCTATCTCTTTATATTTTCTCTTTTGGAAGACATCATTTGCATGGTTTCCTTTTTTTTTTTAATATATGGTTTCCTTTAACTTTTTAAGACTATTTAAAATAATTGATTGTGTGGTAAGTCCAATGTCTAGACTTCCTCAGGGACAGTTCCTATTAATTTCTGGTTTTCTTGTATATAGGCCAGAATTTATTTCTTTGCATACTTCATAATTTTTGTTGAAAAAAGGATATTTTGAATATGACAGTGTGGTGACTTTGGAAACCACATTCTCCCCATCTCCAGTGTTGTTTCTGCTTACTCTAGAAGTTGTTGCTTGTTTAGTGACTTTTCTGAACTAATTTTATAAAGTCTGTATTCTTTGTCATGTGTGGCCACTGAAATCTCTGTTCTGTTAACTTAGTGGTCAGCTAGTATTTTGACAGAGATTTTCTTAAATAGAAAGATTCACGTGTTTGTTTCTTGATTAAGTTTTTCCTGGTTGCTGTAAACTTTCAGTTAGTTTCTGGAGCTCTGAAAAAGTTGATTATGACAAATTTTGCCAGTTTATTCGCTGTTTTTGTGGAGGGACTGATTTTTTGGAGCACCTTACTCTACCATTTTTGTTAATATCACTCACTAAAATCATATACTTTTATTTTCCTAATAACTTTACCAGTAGGCTTCTAATATTGCTGATAATACGGGCTCTCAGAAATTGAATTTTTAAAAAATCAAGAGCCTCTCTAAACATGCTTAAATATTTCTATTGTATGGAAAAAAAGTGAAATTACAATAATTATATTAAAATAATTTTCAGGATGGGGTAATAACTGGATGGATAGGATAATGTCTGGATTATTTAGGGCTAGGTATGAGAAAATTAAGTTAAGAAGCGTTTATTGGGCACTAACCAAGTGCTTAGTAGAGAGATGTCTTTGTTTACTATATCTGGGGGTAAAAGTAGGTAGATTTGGATAAAATTTGAATGTAGAGAAGAATCTTAACATTTTTTATAGTAATTTTTTGTTATTGTTGAATTAACAGGATGACTGGATTCTTGAGGCTTGAGTCCTACAAGTTTGGAAGAATTAACTAAAGTGTTTCCTGTGTATGATCATAGTGTAATAGGAACTTTAAAGGCACCTCTGAATGTTTATTGAGAATTGGTAAATGCCTTTTCAGTAAATCTTCCTAAAGATAATACAGAAAGTCACAATTCAGAAACCCTGAAAGACTCTAGAAGACCTTGCATCTATAAATCCTGTAAATTTATCAGGCTGAAATGACACTGGAACAGTAACGAGGAAGTTACAGGAGTTTTTCCTGACACCCTTTTGAATTTGTTTCTACAGTAAAGTTTCTTAAAACTGCTAATCCGTCAAATACAATATTTACTAGAAATGGTTGAGTTCTACAAATGCTTTTTGAGTATATATTATGTGCCAGGAACTGTACCTTCCTCTGGGGAGATATATATATATATGTCTCATAGTCCCTTCCCTCAAGGTAGAGACAGATAATTCCAGTATACCATGGTAAATATGCATCCATAAGATGCAGTTCCATATCCATTTAGATAGAGTTACTCATCTATGAGGTGTGTTTAGAAAACCCAGGGGTTGGCTGGAGGTTTCTTATAAGAAAATTAATGCCTGGATGGGGTTTTGAAGTGTGAGGAAAGATGGGAAAGTCATTCTAGCAGAGAGAGTAGCTTGTGCAAGTTCATGGAAGCATGAACAGCCAGATAGCCTCAGTTCAGCATTAAGTGCAGGGAGAGTGCAAGAAATGAGGCTGAATGAGGCAGGTGGAAGCCAGGTCAGGAAGAACTTTTTTGATGTTCTGAGAACCTTGAGTCTTTATCATGGAGGCAGTAGGGAGTTGACTAGGGTTTAAACTTTGGAGTGATCTGGTCAGATTTCCTTGTTGAATTTGGGCTCTGGAGGGCAGATTTGCAGACTGGATGCAGTAATGAAGGTTGTTTTAAGAGCCATGAACATGTAGGCTGGATGAGGTTTGAAGCAGGATAGTGATGGTAGGTGGTATTAGAGGCAAGGATATGAAACCTATTTAGTAAAATGGCCTGTGAGGATGAGAAAAACAGGGCAGGACGATTCCCAGGATGGGACAGTGTGATTAACTGATGTTGGGAATTACAAAAAGAGGAGCAGACTTTTTTTTAGTAGAAGTAGGGAGACAATGATGAGTTTTGTTTTGGAAATACCAAGTTTAAGGTAATGTGGAGTGATCAGCAGGATATGTGAGTCTGAACCTCAGGGGAAAAGTCAAGGCTAAAGATAAAGGTTTGAGATTGATTAACATAATACTCTCTGGCAAAGAAAGAAGGCGATATAGCAATTGACAGGAGAAACAAGACATTATAGATAAATGGGAGGTTAGGAAATGCATTTTGAGAGATTAATTATGCTACTAGACTTTGAAATCCTTGAGGGATGGAATTCTGTCTCCTTAATTTTTATATCCTTAGCATCTATCAAAGTGCCTGGTACCCAGTAGGCATTTAATGAATGTTTGTTGAATGAGTCAAACTTTTACTATCACCCGGTCTCTAAACCTAACCAAAGACATTTCTAGATTCCAGTGGAAGTCTTGCTGATATTGTAGCCTGCTTTGTTTACTTGATCACTTAAAATAGCATGTGTATTTACTTTGCCTAATCAAGAGCTAGAGGAGAAAACCTAAATTCAATTATAAGAATGTTTCTAAGAAACAGAGATATGCTAACAAAGAATTTATAGGTAACACCTAGTTTGACTCCTGTGAAGTAGAAGGATGGTTACTTCTATGGTTAGAGTGGATTGTGGGATAGAATAGAGTCAATTATCTGACAGGTGAAGACTCTGCATAGCCAAATCTTTAAATATCATTTTATAATCTTATCTTAAAAATGGTTAACCGGAATATTTGATAACACGTAGTTATCTCTGATTTTTAGTTTTCAGTGCATTTTTAAGGAATACAAAGACCATAGAATAATTTTTAATTTATGAAACTGCTAGTATTTTAAAAGTTGAAACATGATCTTTTGCCTCTAAAACCCAATTTTTAGTGACTCATTTATGACTCTCTAAATGTTACTTATATCTATGAATTTCGCTCCATTCTGGGTTTCTTGATCCTAGTTTTGGAGATCAGCTGTGCAGGACATACAGGCGTTAGCACAGCTGGCTTGCTGATGACAACTCTGTCCATATAGCTGTCTTGTGTGTCATCATTCATATTGTTCAGTGTCATTCTGACCTAACCAAGCTAAAAATGGTACTCCAGCTCAGGAGGGATTTAAAAACCTTGGCAAACTAAAGATAAGACACTGCAGAATTCATGTATATATGCTTCACAGTTTTTAGCTTAAACCCATCTAAATAATTTCAGTGTGCATTTGTCTTTATACTTTGAAATAATTTATCCTAGGAAAGAAAATATGTCTGTTTGGAGTACTGTAACAATTCATAAATACATTTCTCTATTTTCAAGTATGAGTTTTGTGTTTGTTTAAATAGCTCAAGGTCACTGTAATCTATTTGTGGGGTGCATTCTATAGTATATAACCTACACCACAGATTCATCATGCTGCCCAGTGCATTTATAAGATGTCCATGATTAAATCACCTTATTTTCCAGCTCGATAATTTGATTTGAGGGGTCCGTTTTTCAGATCCTTAATTGGGATGTGGCCAGCTTGATAATTTGATTCAAGAGATCAGTGTTTTGGTTCCATAACTGGGATGTAACTGTAACGTGTGGGGTGGTTTTGGTGGTGGTGGATTTTGCCCTCTTTTCTGATGACAGCAGCTGGCGGTCATTGGAGAGTTTTGGCTCTGCTCCAGAGTTGTAGGTTAAGTTAAATGACCTGCCAGCAAAAGAAACTAGTTTCTCACTTCTGTCTTTTCAAATTATGAGTATCTGTGCTTGCTGCAGTGCCATTGGAGTGCCTGCTTCTGCTGAGGGAGTGCCCAGATCTCCTTCCCATAGGTATGGAGCACAGCAGGAACTGTTGCATATATTTGGGACATCGTAGTTTGGGGATCTTCCATGTGAGATTGTAACCGTGGTATAAGGATGATGGCTACACAGGTAACATGTCTCTCAGTGTAATAATTGTGTGTGTGTTGGAGGGGAGAAGGGTGGGGGAGAGAAAACATGAACAAATGAGAATGCCCTCAGGTCCAATGAAACTACTGAAGAGCATAAAGATGTTTAAGTAATAGTCTCCATTGCTTGTCACAAAACTACTTTTATGAAACTTAAATGTTTTTGTTAAGATTGCCAGACAAGGGACAAAGAAAAGGAAAAAAATTAGTGGTGTTTTTTTGTAGGGAAATAGAAGAAGTACCAAAATCTTAAACAGTTTCCTAACTATTAACTGTTCATTATAAATATCAAGAGATATTATTATTTGGTGCTAAGAACACTGGGCTCAGTACCCTCACGTTAGGGATGGCAGTAGCTATTTTGCAAGGTGGATGGCAGAATCAAGTGAGGTAGTGTGGAGAGTACTTTGAGAAGCATGAAGTATTTTTGGAAGTACTAATAGTATTATTACTAATAGAATTGGTAGTGTACTCTATCCATTGCATTAATTAAATAGTATCAAGGAACAAGTAAAGAAATAGGAAAATATCCATTTAGATATAACTATCCAATTCATGAATGTCATTTCCAATGTATTAATATGCTTTAATCCCTGCTTCTGTCACTAGGCACGTACTAGAGTCTGGAACTGTCTAAATGTCTTTTTTATTATTTTCTCTTTCTGCTGCCTTGTAGCATTCATGAGTTTAGAATAACATTCTTATTTGACCATATATTTGCTAAGAGCCTCTGTATGCATAGCATTTTTCTTGTTACTGGTGTTATTACAGAGTATACAGTTAGCTCTGGCTGATTCCCTCCTCTTTCTGTTTACAAAAGGCTCTCCTGGATGCCTCTTCTACTTATTTAACCAAATTTTCTGTTGATTAGATATTAGGATGGGTGACAGTAGTTGTGCCAGGAAAGTTAGACTCAGTCAAGTTGTATATTAGACTATATAAAACTTGAAAATACATCAGGACATAGTACACTTATTTCATGAAACATTTGCAAAAAGGAGCCAGAAAGTGTCTGTGAAATGGTACCCTGTGTTAGTAATAGGAGGTTGACTGACTAGAAATTGTCATACATTCTCTGGTGAGATGTGGTCATTTTTAAAGACTTTATAGATGGTGAAAAATATTATCTTTCCTTCTATACCTCCAAGGCAGGGGATGGCCAACATTTTCTGTAAAGGGCCAGATAGTAAATATTTTAGGCTTTGTGGACCATCTGGTCTCTGTCTCAACTACTCAGCTTTGTTGTTGTAGCAGGAAAGCAGCCAAATACAATACATAAATGAATGGGTGTGGCTGTGTTCCAATAAAACTTTATTTACAATAACAGGTGGTGGGCTGGATTTGGTCCGTGGGCTGTAGTGTGCCAATTACACACTGCTCTCTGGTGCGTAGGTTGAAAAATAGTGCATAGGCTGCTCTAGTGTGTAGGATGAAAAATAGAGTAGAGAGAAAGGAAAGTAACAAGGAATCAATAGAAGTAGAAGGAGGTACAGAGAAGGGAGTAGGGCAAAGGAAGGCAGGGAATGGAGGCAAAGTAAAACATAAACACAATGTTAAGAATGGAGGCTACAGGAAATATTGTGGAGGTCTGTGTTTGATGGGAATATCTCTGGTCAGAATGTTTATTTTGAATCAATGGAGGCCATAATAAATTGGAGTAAATACAATTTTAGGCTGATTAAGACTATGATGTATGGTCCTAATATCAGTTACTTTTCCTACATATTTCAGATTCGGGCATTGTATAGATCTCTTTACATGTGTTAAGTGTATCTGACTTTCTATCTGCAATCCTTACTACTTCTTCTTTGGTATCCTATTGGTAAAAACCCGGCTAGTACTACATTTCATAAGGTTTTGTTTTTTTTTATTTGGAACCTTGGGTCCAGAGAGATTTATAGCTGTGCATGATAAAAGATGCAGGTTCACATTTTGAGAGTTGAGCAGTTTTTCTAAAAATAACTAATTTAATTTCATAGTTGATATATCTAGCAGAAATAGCCTTTTTGGTGTTACAGTAGAAATACAGAAAATTAGAAAATAGATTAGTGGCTTGTGAGGAAAGGCTAATCGGAGGAGTAGAAACAGTACACATGGATTTTATGAATTACTTAAATCTGGAACTAGATTGTTACAATAAAATAAATATATATTTTATAGCAATGTTTTGACTTCTTGAAAGTTTCATTTATTTTTCTTCATACATCTCTTGTTTCTTTTGACATATTTATTAGAAATATGTGCTTTCTGAAAGTATGTAATATGAAAGGAAGAAAGTAAACTCTAAAAATCAGAATTTTAGAATGGAGTAATGTAGGCATGTTTTTCTTTGTTCTGTGTCAAAATATTATGAAATTGTACAGTTGTGTAGCATGTTATAAAATGTATGTAATTTAACAATTGAGATTTACATTGTGATATTCTATGAAAAAATTCATTATAGGTTAAAAATGAACTGTGAGCCATTTGAAGTAGAAAAACATTGTAAATATATTTGTTATTGCTCACATCTATAGATAAATCACAGTGAAAAGGGTATAGAATCTTAATTGTAGGATGAATAATGATGTGCTGTAAACAAAATTAAAGACTGGCTTTTGAAATTATAATTTAAAATTAATTTGAAATTATAATTTAATCCATAGACAAATGATAAAGATGGTTTTAATCCTAATTCACACTAAAATCTGTACTTTAAAAGGTGAGCCTACTTTTTCCTTTAGGAAAAAAAATGATTTTCCTATTCTAATATTGTTACTTCAAAATTTTTTGCCAATGAAGAAATTTATTTTAGATTCTTATGTTGGAAAGGAATAATTTTGTATAAAGGGCAGTATTTCCTAAACAAATCCTACTTCTCTCTTTTCTGTTTTTAGTTACTTTGTTCTCAGCCCGCCTGTTCTATTTTTCTCATGGACAGATTTAATACAATAAGAGAGAGTGCTTTTTCTTACTGTTCTGTGTTGAATCTCTTCTGTTTACCCTTGTTCACACCCTGAAATTCAAACTTGCCTTCTGCATTCTTTCTCAACAGTCTCCCCCTTCCACCTTTCCACTTTTTCTCTTCCTCGTCATCTTTCCTTCCTGCTCCTTGGCTGCATGCAGCATTATATTTTTTCTTGTTCTAGTGTTGGCTGTTTTGTATTCTCTCAACATCATGTTTTCACTCCCCTTACCCATTAAAATAAAAGAATTCCTAGCCAATCCTATTTCAAGACTTAAAAAGCTTTTCTAGAAATGTTCGGAGAACATTTTAGATGCCTACTCTCAAAGTTTTGGTTTAATTTAAAAGTGGAAAACACTCTTAATTAAATTTTAGTAGAAATATTTGTGATATTATATCTATCATGAGTCATTGTCTCTCGCCGGCACTGTTAACATTCAACAGATAATTTATAGCTAAATGAAAGTATTAACACACGCATATTATTCAAATAATGTATATGATGCCCATCATTAGGTTTAGCAAAGCAACTGCATTTTGAGTTTTCTTTTTCTAAGATAAAGAATTCTTTAATTTGACAAGTTAAATAAAGTTGTAGTGAAAATGTTAATTTGACAATAAATCACAGTTTTAATGCCCCCAAATGCCTCCATTTAATATTGTTCAGAAAGTTTGTTTAGAGAATATAAAATGTGGCTTACTGTAAGTTCCTTATGTCAAGCATCACAGATGAAGCATGGTGCCTGATATTAATCGGGTTAAAGGACCCCAGTGCACGAACTGTGTTGTGGATTATACCTACACTGCTTATGGTGCCCCCTCCCTGCTTTGCCCGTATTAGTAATCTGCTTTTGTACTTTGACATCCAGGATTTCCCTAGTGAATTTTGTCACAGAAAAAAGAGAATCATCAATATCGCAGTTAAACTTGACTTTCAAAGCTAATAGTATCTCATTTGGGGGCTCAAATTTAATAAATTTTCTTTGATTCTGGGTGAGTTTTTAAACATCAAACAATGAATTGGCCAGGGTGCAGTAAAATATTTAGATCTATTGACTATGGTTCAGAAGGGTAGAAGGCAAAACACTAGTGGTTTGATGTTGATAAATTATCGGTACCTTAATCCACATTAATGTTTTCTTTTATCTGAGTGCACATTGGTGACAAAAAAAAAAAAAAAAAAAAAGCAAGAGAAGGTATCCATACGTATAAAATATAAAACCTAAAGCAAATGTATTTGTAAAATGTGATTTATTTTGTTATGTTATGTAAGTTAAAAGTGTTCTCATCTTGACTGAAGACTCTGGAAAATGTTTGTTACAGATAAATATACATTCTAAATTTGGACTCCAGCGTGCAGATAATACTCACACTATTCTAAAAATTGCATTATAGTGTAGGATTTACAGCCTACACTTTGACATTCACTTATTGACAGAAATTCTTCAGATCAACTTGGAAGTATAAGGATTTTTATGCCCATAGAATTGCATGAACAATTAAAGACATCATCACATTTGTGTGTGTTTGCTGGTTTAAGGAAACCCTATGTAGTATGATATTTTGTTCATAAAATAAGAAATAATTCAAACAGTTTAACAGGCTGCCTAAGTAGAATTGAAAAATGAAGGAGCGGTTTTTCTAACATATGTTGTTGCCAAGTTACATTTGAAGTTGCTCAAGTAGAGAAATAGATACATTTATTTGAGCAATTAGTGTTATTTTTTAGTTCTCCCCATTTTTGACCTTTGCTACTTCATAAGAACTCTTTTTATCCTGTGGCTTTAAGCTAGTTGTATAATATTTATCAAATATATGGTGGCAAAGAGATAAATTTTTAAAACCAATTCAGGCATAAGGAAAGTTAGAAAATATGCTTACATATGAAAACTTCTATCATTAAAGTATATGATTAAAAATGAGACCCTATTGACCTTAAAACCAAACTAAACTGTAGAATTCTAAGGCTTTAACTAAGTTTAGAAATTAAAAATGAAAATATCTGTTTCTGAACATTTTCTTATATCTATTTATATTCTATAAGGAGTATTTTCTCTTTTGTCCAGAAGGTGGCAGTGTAATATCGACTGCATGTGATTCCAATACTGGCTGGAGAATTGGTATTTCTCCTGTATCTATGATATGTTTGTATTGTTACCTTTCCGAACGCTTAAAATGTAGTCCACATACTACTGATTTTATCCATTATCTTATTTAGAAGTTGCATGACCGAGTTTGTTGATATGTATTTAATTGTTAAGACTCAGCTTAATGAGTAAGAAGGGCACACAAACCTCTTACCAATAAATTTTCAAGTCTCCTTGTGTGTTGAGTATATTTGTTTTTATTTCAGGGTACATGGTATTGAAGTTTTCTTTTTAAAGACTAGTACCTAATAACTATCTTGTCCGATAATCTTGTCCAATTAATACCAGTTAAATTACACATGTTATTAAGAAATGGATAATAATTAGGAGACTGCTGTTTGTTTTCGATTTTGTGGATGTTTTTTCCTTCTTTCCTTTTTCTTTTGAGGGAGGAACAGTGAAAAAATAATTCAAAACCTCTGATCAGAAGAGCTCCAGCGACTCTTCTTCCCTCCCTTATTTCAAGCAGGAGGATGCTTTTTCTTCTTAACATTCTCCCCCAGCACTCTGAATTAGAGATTTATTTGCAACGAAAAATCAATTAGTCCTAAATTTATTCATGGATTTCAGGTCCAGCGATCAATGCAAGTCCACTCAGTGGGCTCAAGGGGACCCAGTTCATCCCAGTTAATGTGTCTGAAGGGGAATTACCATTGATGCTGTTTTTTTCCCTTTAGGTCAGAGATCAGATCTCGCTGTCACGGACTGCGGCAAGTAGGAATGACTTCACCCTGCAGCTACCCAAACTGCACCTGGAGACCTTTGCAATGGAGGGGCTCAAGGGCGGGCCAGAGGTTGTAGCGTGCCAGGTTAGAGTCTAAATAACATTGTTTGCTGCTGAGACGTGTGGAAAAATAAATTGCACTAACTGGAGAGAATGAAAGCCTCAAAGTATTGTGAATAACTTAAAGGAGATGCAAATAATTTTTCTTCTATCATGTAACACTACATTTTATAAATAATTGTTTTTTTAAAGTCTAGAACTAGCCTGTTAAACCAGAATAGTATTTTTACCAAGGAAAAATGTGTGTGTTATAGCTAACTACAGTATTAAAAGGAAATACTTTCCTATCAGCAGAGGACAATAAGAACCAGGCTGTTACTTCTTGAAGCCAGTCTCACTTTGTTACTCTTATTGTTTTAAAATAAATAACTTGAGATAAAATTATCAGGAGAGGTATTTGAAATTTTTCAATGTTAATTCCGTAGTATATCCAACATTTCTTAGGTGATAATTTAGTTTCAGCAAATCTAGAACGCAACTGTACTTGGCATTAAAGAGTATTTTACCCTTTAAAGTTTAGTTTGAATGAACATTATAATGTGTGCAAACTGGTTATTTCATTTATAAAACTCAAAGCAGCAAATCATAAAACCTCAAATAACTTTAAAAGAAATTTAATCAAGAAAATTATTTTCAAAAACATATTCATTTTCAGATGCTGCAGGTATGTTTCTAGTCTAGGTTACTATTGTGTTATTGTAAGCATTTTTTTCCTTAGGATTAAAAAGTTTTTTAATTGGACAAAACAAAACTCAGTGTGTGCTTTATTCTCCTTTCAATACCCAATGCCTTTATTAGAAAAATCTGTCTACATTATGTAAACTATACGGAACCTAATATTTCAAAAGAGGTTGTCCTTGTTCCATAGCACTCTAGATTTTTCAGTATATTTAAAAGAGAAATATCTCTTAAAACTTAGTCTCTGTTTCACATTTTGAGGTTTAAATTAAACTTTTTCATTCTTCAGTTTATGATCCTGTGAAATTTTAATTTTGTGTAAAATTAATGTCAGTCCAAGTGGAGTTATGTTAATTTTTTCTACATGCTCCATGCCCTAATTTGTTTTGTTATTAGTACCCAAATAAATGCTCTACAAAGAAAAAACACTCATTTCTTTCGTTAGATTGCCCACCAATATATCTAAAATGTATATGTAATTGTAAAACTTAGCATAAAATATTTTTATTTTCAGTTATAAGCTAGAATACTGTACGGTTATTTAGTACAAGATTAAGATGTATGTTTTAAACTTGATTATCATTATTGATGAATTCATTGTAACCACAAGTACAATATGATTTGAGATTTTTCTAGTGGCTGCAAAATAATCCTTTACTTGACTATCTTGATTCAGAATCTCACAGGGCTTAGTACTTGTCATAATTCACAAATAAAGACTCCTCCTAAACTCTAGATTTTGGTGATTTGGAAAAAGACTGATTCCTAGGAATGCCATTTTTGGGGGCAAAGCATAGTCTCTCTGTGGTTCTGACATCCGTGAATAACAAGAAGGAAATGTGGAGACCCATATTTTAAACTGCTATTCTTTCCAAGTTCTAATAAAAATAGTTATTGTGCACATTGCCACATACCTAAAATACTTGGGTAAGTTTTGCACTGATATGCTGTAATATACATTGTAGTTTAGTAATGTATATATTGTAGCTTAGTATTCCATGCAGAGAAGAGCGCATGATTTGGGCCATAATAGTGTTTTTCACAAATACACACAGACACACACAACTAACGATACGCTTTGGAGTACTTTGAGAATAAAGGCACTGTAGTGATTGAAGGCCTTAATTATAGTAATAATAGCCACCATTTCAGTGAGCACTTACAATGTACTAGGTATCATGCTTAGCTCTTTAAATACATGATCTTATTTAATATTCACAATGGACCTGTTAAATAGATGACATTACAATTGAAAAACAACTACAACAGGTAACTCTGGTCAGATCAATAGCCAGTAAGTGGCAGGGCCCAGAGCCTGAATTTAAGTCCAGGTGTATTTGACTGCAAAACCTGAACTGGTTAAATCTAGCAGTAGAACATCTAGACATCTATGTTAAATGGTAAGAGTAAAACCTTTGAAATCTATAGTGGAATTTTTCTTCCATTTACAAAATATTCATTATGCATCTATGTATGATGTAGGTTATAGTTTATGTTTATTGTAGACAAATTCAGAGATAAAAACTTTTGTTAGCATTTGGCAGGCTAATATTATAGAACTCTACTTTTCACCTTTTTGCAGAATATAAATATGTATATTTATGCTGAGTGGCTACATATTTAGGAATTGAGGATTTGCTTAGCTTTGTACTCTGTGCTGATAAAGTGGACTATTTAGACTGCATGTGCTTGGTTGTGATGAGGAGAGGATCACCATGCAGCATGTGGTAGTGTGTGAACCGTTTGGTCACCCTCACAACCATCATTTAGAGCAGTCAGAGGTGAAGTTTTCCTACACTGTCTGTCTCTTCCAATGGGGCTTTATTATAGACACAATCCTGCATTGAAGGAAGATCAGTGAGCATGATTGAAAGGCAAGGAGGATGGGTGGATTGCCTTTTCTTTCTGGACCCAGAAGAGCACGTGACTGATGCTCTCCTACCGGATAAAATTCCTTCAGCTAGTCTCTGAGATCTGCTAGCTTTTAGCCTTAATTTCCTTATCTGCAAAAAAGTGGGATGCTACTGATTTCTCAGGCTGGTAGTAGGGTTGTGTGAGGCAATGTGTGTAAAGTAGAGAGCACAGTGCCAGCACAAAGAACGCAGGCAATGTGTGGGGGCTGTTATATTGCAGCCATTAGGGGACCCGTTGTAAAAAATGAAGAAAGTGGCAGTGTCTTGTTTTCATGACTTGTAAGGTGTGTGTTGGGGGGGAGAGTTGTATTTTGAGGCATGGTTATTTAGGATCTTTTCCTCTATATCTTTGCGTTTGGTTCCTTCACTCTTCCTTGTTTCTTCAGAAGCTTTAAATAATTTTAATGAAGATCAACTTTGGCTCCCTATTTACTTTTCCATGTTACTTGCTGTTCTGATGGGGCCATGACTCCAATGAAACCCTCCAGTGTCGTGAGAACCATTATACTTGTGCTTTTATGTCCCAAATAACAGTACATCAGCCTACTAGAATACTGGAAAAAAAATAAAAACACCTAGATTAGACAAGTTAGTTTTAACTGAAAAGTCCAGCACAGTGTGAATGCAGATGACTTTGTAATAAAAAATATTCTGCCCACACTTTATAAAAATAATACCTGTTACTCGTTATCTTGTACTTTGAATTGTGTTTTTTCAATAATTATGATATGTAATGCTTTTAATACTTAGCAAATATTAGCAAGCATCCAATAAATGTTTGTTTATGTCTCCAGCTCCATTCAGCAATAAAAAACAAAGAACAATATTAATAGTTAACATTTGTTGAGTGCTTGTTCGGTACCAGTTACTGTGCTAAGCACCTTACATTTACTATCTCATTTAATCCCTGCAACAACCTTATGAATAATAGGTGCTCTGCTTTTATCGATTTTACAAAGGAAGAGGCTGAAGTTTATTGAGGTGAAGAAAATTGCTAAAAGTCACATATCCAGTGAGTAGGGTAACTGGTGCATTCATGCTTTTAATCATCCCCTTCTGCCTTTTGTAAACCATGGCGTACTGTTGTCTGTGTGTGTGTGTTTTAAGATGGCTGAGAGGGAAAAAGAATAACGGTAGCATCTGTCTGTAGAATACAGTTTCGTTTGCGAGGAAATAGTGGAGAGAATAGAAATCCAAAAGAAGTTAACTGGAAAAATTACTTAAATTGTGTATTTCGGCCTCTTCGTCTGTAAGATGAACATAACAAGAGTTTCTAACTCAGTGTTAGTGTGACAATTAAATGGGTTAGTACATCTAGAGTGTGTAGAATAGTGACAAGTACATTATAAACCCTCAATATTTGTTAGCTATCCACTAACATGAAAGTTTCATAAGGCCAGACACTTGATTTTGTTCACTGCTGCAGACTCAAGCTCAGGACCATGCCTCGCACAGAGGATGCCCTCAGTATGTGAGGGTGATGAATACTTGATTTCAGCCCCTGGACAAGTTGACTCAGGGAGCTGCTTTGATTAGGCTGTGCGTGGCCTTACGAGACTTGGTATCAATTTTTTACTTCTAGGCCCACTTCATTTAAGAGAAAAAGTTCCCCAAACCATCTCATAAAAGTGTTTAAGATTTAGGGCATAATAACTATACCTCTGGAAATGTAGTATATTTTATAAATATATGTTTATAAACACTTCATTAAGAAGGCTTCATTTTGAAACCATTTATTTATGAAGATTCTAAACAACAGAGTCTTCCCCATAAATACAGTAATCCTTTAATCACCCGAAGCCACCGTGTCATTACATAGTCCTTACTTGGTATTGTTTTTCATTATGTGTTGTACTCATGACTTTTCGGATGCCATGGTTTTTACATTTATACTTATTTTCCAGGCATAGAAATTTCTTCCAGCTATTTTGTTGTATTTATAAAGTTAAATCATAAAGAACTTTTTGAAGGGAATTTTGTTATTATTTTATGTATAGAAGGAGGATATAATTGTTTGTACCTAAACTGTCAGGGAATAAAAATATCAAGAATCACTCTTGGTAATTTTGTACATGTGTTCTCTGTTACACTGCTTAATGCAGCACCCTTCTAATTGATGTGCAAGAAATTTCTCCATTTTTGGACGTTAAAGAGATGTTAGGCAATTTCACTTGAAAGATCGTGTTATTTAGATGTCTTCTTCTTCATGTTATCCCATTCACATAAGTGAATTTTCAGATACCTGATTATTTCTTAAAACATGAAAACCAGCCATTTTGAATGGAAATCTTGCGATTAAATGTGTCAAGTGCTGTTTTTTTTAATAAGAAGATTATAATATACCTATTTAAAAATTATTATGCTGGTTCATTATTATAGATATAAACTGTAATATTATAACAATACTATAATATACTCAGGTGTATAATGACATTTGCCTTCAAGCACTATAATAACTTCATAGAAATTTTACTAATATTAAAAGTTTGCTTTAAAAAAATTATAAAGTTTGGGGGCTGGCCCCGTGACCGAGTGATTAAGTTCGTGCGTTCCGCTGCAGGCGGCCCAGTGTTTCGTTGGTTTGAATCCTGGGCGGACATGGCACTGCTCATCGGGCCATGCTGGGGCAGCGTCCCACAGGCCACAACTAGAAGGACCCACAACGAAGAATATACAACTATGTACTGGGGGGCTTTGGGGAGAAAAAGGAAAAAAATAAAATCTAAAAAAAAAATTTATAAAGTTTGTACATGACCATGAAATAAGAAATTAAACTCTAAAAAGCATAGGGAAAAATTAAGATCAGTTGAAAGTCTGCCATTCAGAGATAACCAGTGTTCACATTTTGGTGTATGTATATTCTTCCAGCTAATTATTCTACTTATTTTTTAGTCATAAATACAAACACTTAATGTACATATCATTTATATATATCTCTATATATATTTAAACAACAATTGGGCCACACTATTTTGTAAGCATTTTTTTAAACCTAATAAGATATCGTAGATCTCTTTCTTGTCAGTAAATGTAGATTCCCCGCACCATTTTTGATGATTGTGTTATATTCACTACATGCCTCTACCACAGTGTATAGAATCAGTTTTCTATTGATGGATATTTGAGTTATTTCTAATTTTTTCGGTTATTATGAATAAGGTGGCAATCACTATCTTTTTGCATAAACTTTTGCCTTGATCTTTTATTTTTTTCTTTAGGATAAGTTAGTGGAATTGCTGCATCTAAGATTAGGCACATTCTAAGACTTTCGATATATTCCCCAATTGCCCCTGAAAGAGACTGCAGTTTACTCCTAAACGACGTCTGTTAGTTCTTTAGTTTGCTTTAAAAAGTATCATTATTTCTTTTCTGATACTAAAAGAAGGTTTTATCTTCTTTTTATAATTTAGGTCTCCCTGATTTTCAGATGCCCATTCTCGCTGGGTCTTTAATTTGCAGAGTTACCAGGTTCAGTCTAAGAGTCTCCATGGTGAAGGAAAGAGAATATATTTGTGACAGCTGTTTGTCTCACAGATATTCTTTTTCATTTATTTCTGGCTCCATGACTGTGCTTTGAATGTTTGAGATTATTGGAAATCTGACCTTTTTGGTAAGTGGGATCATTTTAGTAATAAGGTATCAAAAAGATTTTGGGGTTATCTAAAGTGTTATCTTTGAGAGTTTGTACAATTCTCTTTAAATCCTAAAATCAAAATGTCTTTTAAATTAAAAAACATAAAATGATTTTAGAATTGGGTTGTGGAATCAAACAGAATGTTGAAATGCTACCTTCTTCAAAGGTTGGAAAGTAATTCCCAGAGAAGAGCTGTTTGTTAGGGGAAAACAGTTGGCTGGAAAAATCATGTAGTTCATCTGAGAATAAATGCATTGTGATGGGAAAATGCTGTTCTTTGTCCGTCTAGCTGCTTGACAGTTGTCGTGTATAGTTCTACAGAATGTAAATTGTGCCAATGAAAAATCTCAGTGTTCTAGATTTGAGGCCTAACTTGAGAGTGAATATAAGAATTAGTGAGTTTGATTTTTCTGTTGACACCAGGAAGAGTAAATGGAATTTTCTGATGGAATATTGTCGGAAAAGCATTGTTGTTATTTACTAGTCAAAATTTTAGATTCTACTCTGAAGATTTGATAATGCACAAGCAGACATTAAGTTTCTTCAAAATTTCCTGGTTAATAGAGCTGTAAGCAAGGGTAAATGAAACAAAATATCACGAGAAATAAGATGTTAGTGTGTAAGGGTGTGTCACAAATTGGGATAGCCATGACTAGATAGTTAAATAATGGCATTTGAACATTGCTTATGGTCATTGTGAGTTGCGCCTTGCCCTCAATCTGTATCTCTTCCTAAGATTTTAGTTTTTGATGACCAGGAAAACTTTGCTGGAGACTTACCCTAGCAGGTTAGCCATTCTTAGAAAAGCTTTGGTATCATCACAGAAGTCTTCTCACCCTCCTTTTCTCTCGTCCTCCTTCCTCCCCTTCCGGTCCCTATTTGACTTGTTTTTTTGTTTTTTGGGTTTTTTTTTTGTTGGTGGTAGAGTAGAGGAGGAGAATGCATCAATCTGAATTTTAGAACATAATCTTGAGAGTAAAAATGTATAATTATGGGGGCTGGCTCAGTGTCGTAGCTGTTAAGTTCCTGTGCTCTGCTTCAGTGGCCTGGGGTTCACTGGTTTGGATCCCGGACATGGATCTACACACTGTTTATCAAGCCACACTGTGGCAGACATCCCACATATAAAGTAGAGGAAGATGGGCATGGATGTTAGCTCAGGCCCAGTCTTCCTCTGCAAAAAGAGGAGGATTGGTGGCAGGTGTTAGCTTGGGGCTAATTTTCCTCAAAAAAAAAAAAAAGTAAAATTCTGCTCTTTTGCACCACCTATTTTACCAGGTTATGTCTGCTACTGTTCTTTTCTTAGTCCTCATATTTTATTTTAAAAGATTTATTGTAAAAAAAGTATTTTTCTTCATATCTATTGTTAAAACATAGTCTTGGGCAAAACTGATAGCTAAGTTTTCTAAACATTATCTGTTAAAGGTAGGAGCTCTGAAAAGTTTTTTTTTTAATATTTAGCAGATGAGATTTTACATCTTGTGTCATGGCTTTATTTCAGATAGCAGTGGTCTGAAACAACAGGGTTTTTTTCCTGTTGGGACTTTCACCTCTTGGCCTTTTGAAAATGACAGGAAGACATCTGAGGGCAAGGAAATGCATCTGTAAAAAGCTTCTGCTACACAGGATCTCATATTGAGGAATCTCGTAGCTCCTTGCTCCTTAACTCAGCTGAAAATATTTATGAATTATTCCCTGTGGGAATGATCTGAGGCAACACTAAGTAAAATCTGATAGGAATTCTTTAAAAACTAGGCATGATTCATAAAGTCCTTTGTCCAGTTTCATTTTTGTCATTTCTTCCTTTGTTTGTTATGGGGAAGAATAATTAGGAAGAAATAAAAACGTAGCAGAGTCAGTATCACAGAAGGTTGAAGAGGTTGTGCAGCTTTGCCAGAAAGTAGTAGGATTGGCCATAGAACAGATGAAATCTGTCCCCTTGTGCACATAAATTACCCAGGACCAGGAATTCTCAGTATTTTATCCGATTGTTGTCTTGTTCTCATGGAACACAACATTGTCCTTTCTTGTGAAGGATGAGTATGGGTTATCATCCTTGTGGTGCTGAAAGTGCTACTGGAATTCTCTCCTAGAATCACTGTTTTCTGTGAGCTCTTGGCCCTTAATTCTGACACGCAGCTTCTCATCTGTAACATGGAGATGACGATAGCTGCCCTGCTGCATCTTGGGGTGATTGTGAGGGTCACACGACATGTATGAGGGAACTTTAAAAATTAAACAACACTAATAGATATTTTTTTAATTGTTTCCCTTTAAATATTTGTCATATAAATGTTCCTTGATCAGGTGTAAGCTTGCTTAGTTTTCAATTTCAGGTTGCGATTTTTGCCCTTCTAAGAGACAAGCCAGTAAATCAGATTATAGGGAAGTTGCTAACCATGAATCTGTGCAATTTTCTGTATGTCATTGAGTTTGCTGGAAACATCATGTTGAACAGAATGGGAATTACTTTCCTAACAGCATAAAATAATTCCGTTTGCTGGGAGAAGAGGCAAGCAACGTAGTATTGGAGAAGCCTATGTGGAGTCAGAACGCCTGGATTGAAGTCCTGGCTCTGTAATTGAACCGCCTCGGCAGGTCACTCAACAGCACTGAGCCTCCATTTCCTCATCTTTAAATGGAGACAGTGAAGCCTGTCTTGCTTTTGAAGGCTCCCAGGATTGTGGGGCAATCAGATGAGATAGTGTGCATGCGAGGGTGCTTTTTACATTATCAAATGCTAAGTTAACATAAGTTGCATTGGTCTGAACTGCAAACAGGCTTGGGGTCAGGAAAAGTGACCTAAATATATTGAGAAGTGTTTTGGTGTTTTAACTCCTGGAGGTTTTTGACTGATGACCTGTTTGATACAAGTTTCACTTTAGTAGCAACATGCTCAATCAAAAGAGTAAAACGTCTCACCACTTCAGTGTTTCCTTACAGTTCAGTGTAAAACCATTGCTAACACTTTAGTGAATGCCTGTCTTATACTACTATTTGAGTAATTATTATACAAAGCAATTCAAGCATTACTATTGTTTTCATATTTTCTTTGAACTCATTTTGTTCCCTTTATTTATACCATTAAAAAAATTTTTTTTGGACTTCAAATTTTAGCTCTCAAATGGTGACAGCATTTGCCTGTATTTGAAATGTTTGAGACACACTTAGTAAAAAACAAAAACAAAATCACAAAACGTAATGAAAGCACAGAGCTTTTTTGGGGGGAGGGCAGGTTATAACTTTTAGTTCTGGGTAGCTTGAAGTAGAAAAGCTGCTGGATGAGATGAACATAATTTCTCTGTCATTAATGTTAAGAGGCAAAAGCTAAATCCCAAACTTGACCCTTTCTTTATCTTTTCTTTTTTTAATATTTGAAGCCTCTTCAAGTATAACTCTACTAGGTAATACCTTTTAATGCTTATTATTGAGAGACTGAAGCCTGTGAGCACTTGAACTTTCAAGTGCTACATCAGAATTGCTATTCATTTCGCTACTTGGACAAAAAACAGTGTTTGATGGACTGCCTAGGTGAAGACCTGGAAAAGGAAGGGTTATCTGCAAATTGAGTGAGTTTATTATGGCTTAGTGATTTGCTGATTGATTTCGTTTGCTGTCAGTTAAGGCTCTCTTAATGTCAGTTTTCTTTGCATAATACCTTGAAATAAAGACTGATGAAGTTCTTCAGATTGATGCTGCTTATATAAACTGACCCTGATTTGCCCTATTCTACATGACAATTTAAGTGACAGCAGTTAGAGGAAAATACAGCAATGAATATGCAACTTAAGGATTAGAGGAAATGCAGTAAATCATTCAGTCTAAAACTAGGGACAAAAGTAATTTCTCGTGATAATTCCACAGATGCCTTAAATTTTATTAAACACTATTATTACTACTCTCAAGAGTGTGTGTGTGTGTGAGAGAGAGAGAGTGTGTGTGTAGAGGGAGAGAAAGAGAGTTGAATTGAAAAAGAGATCTAAAAGTGATCCTAAATCTTTTCAAATTATAATAAATCTTCCTCTCCCCACTTACTTAAACTTGGAATTGTCAGAATCACAGTTTAAAAATATTTTATTTGAGGTTGCATAAGTGCTGTATATTAAGTAACCAATGAAATGTAGAGTGGGTAATTTTGAAGCTTTAAATGCTTTTCAGTTTCAGAGCCTTCTAGTAACAGTTGGAGTTGCTTTTTTTTTTAAATCTCAATGGCCAGAAATCTCATAGTGCTGACTACAAAGAAGTATAACTTTTTGGGGAAAGACTAACCTAAGCAGTGACTCACTAAGGAAAACATGAAGTATTAATATCTTGGTTTCTTTTCTGAGTGAGGGCTGCTTAACTCACACCAGCAAGCAGATTTTCCCTGTGGAGTATATGCCATTGCTTCAGTGTTGCAGAGCAATATTTTGTCTGAAATATATTTTATAATGCATATTAATCAAAATGAATCTGACTTGGTATAACTTCATTTAAGGATTAAAAGGAAAACATAGAAAACCAAGCACTAAAGCGGAGGCTTAGGCTCTGTTCATGTGGTAGAGGGTTAGCAAACGGACATTGAAGAAGCCTAAATCATGTCTGTGACATATTTAAAAGGGGCATCAGTTCTGTCTTTGCCAATAAAGCTTAAGATAGTTCTCAGACCTTAGATCTTTGGTTGAATGATTATCTGATAGAATGATTTAACCACAAAATTTAAAATCTAAAAGAAGAAACTCCATGTCTTTAATCTTTCTAAAATAGAGAAGGAAATTATGATGAAATTAAAACATGCAGTTTAACTTTGTACATTTTTAAATTATGTCATAGGACAAAATAGAAAAGAAATTTCTGTGAGACAATGAGTGCAGGATCTTACAGAAAGCCCTCAGCAGACAGCAGCTGTGATGATGATTGCTGAAACAGTGTGTATGAGTGAAGGAATGTTATGATTCTTCAACAAGTGCAAAGAAATTCTTTGAAAGTTTTGGGTGTCTCATGTTATCACCCAATTTTTAGTTACTACAAATTAAGAGGTGAAATGATTTCTTGTTAACATTCAGTGGTAGGTAGCAGGAAAATGCCCACAGAAATGGTTGGCTCGGAGACAAAACCTGATTTGACCTAATTTTGTGGCAAAACCTGAGAAGAACTGACATGAAGCTCTTGATCGTCTCAGTTTATCCCCCTCAAGGGGGATTATTCAAATGTTTTGGGGTAGAATGTATTTGATTAGAGTCTGGGGCCTCAGATCCCAGTGAGAGTGTTACTCAATATATGGTATATGCCCTGTTTCCCAATCTGAAAAATCCTGAGCTCCAAAGCACATTTGGTCCCAAACTTTCAAATAAGGGATTGTAAGAACTGTATGAGTATTACAAAACAGATTCCACACAAATAATGAGTGTTATTGCTTCCTGCAAGCCTTTTGTTTTTCTTATAGTGAGGCACATTCAGTCTGTGGGATGGTATTCTGGGGTGAAATTTAAATTTAATATCCAGTATCTCTTGCTTTTTGTTTTGAGTCATAGAGGAATTTCATAGTAGTTTGTGCCATCTGAAACTCAAAGAGTTGAGTTTGTATTATATACTAATCAGATATGGCTCTTGTTTTGCTCGTATCTAATACCTGTTTGCAAACTAAAGGCACATTTCTTTCTGTGTGACATGTGTCTGAGATGTTATTTTGGGGCCCCTCTCACTTTATATTCTGAAAGTAGAAAGGATGAAATTCCTTGTCACATAATCTGCTTATCTTTTCTCACCTATCCTTCTAATTTGTTCCTGCTGGTTTAGATGATGCAGACTCTTAAAGGGTCTGGAGAAGCCGCCTCTTCTAGTATCCAGACAATTGCTCTAGGTAAAGAGAGTAGCATCTCTCGGGAGTCCAAGGGCCTGATTGTTCGTATCCCTGCCTCCTGGTAATCCATAGAAAGCTTAGGAACCAGAATGGTCTTTGCTTCAAGGTCTTCCACTTACTCTAGAGGAAAAATGGAAATATCGTTTGAGAGTATTTAGAAACCAGTGTGAGCAAGCAAATTAACTTAAAAAAATAAAATGGTCAGCTCTCCTGCTCGTATAGATTTGGCTATGGCTAATATCATTTAATGATGTACTGAGCACCCGCCAAGTGCAAGGAATTGTGTTATGCTCTGGGATGTAAAGGTGAGTCAAACATCCTTCTGAGGGGAATATGAAATTTCAGAGTGCTATGAGATGGAAAGCATGATTGCTGGAGGAGAGGCGTAGATAAAGTACCGTAGCCTGCCCTTTAGAGAATAGTGAAATTCATTCTTGCTGGAAAAATTAGGAGAGGCTTCTTAGAGGAGGTGGCATTTGAGTGGGCCTTGAAGGTTATGTACTAAAAATCCCCTTTCATATAAAATGTCATTGTCATGAAATACAGATGGGAACTCTCTGGAGTTTGAATCTCAGTCACGAGATAGCTTTCCAGCAGTGCAATCTATGGGATGGCCTCATCTGCACACGGAGTTGAACTAAATGGTTGGTAAGATTCTTTTCAGCTACTGAAGCTCTGTGATGTTGTGAATAAATTATGATCTCTCTGGGATTTCAAGGCAATCTTATTATTTGTTCCTTCATAGTGTACAAAAGGTAAATTCATTGATTTAGTAAAGTATTAGAAAGCACCTTAGAACAAATTTGTCCTTAAAACAATATAGCAACAATATTTTTTCACAGATATAGTTTAACATACTTCAATGAATTTGGTTATAGAGTAGAGATTATAGGGATTATTGAAGTAGATGATAACCCTGACAGAAGCATGTAGATTCCCAAACCAATTTGATGTATCAGAATCTGAAAATAACCATGGTAATAAAATAAACTCTTAATAAAAGCATAAAATATTTTCTCTCCTCTCTTTACTGATTTGTATTTATTAGGTATATTAAAAATTGTTTATATTGGATTTAATTAAACCACAAACAAGCCCATCAAATTCTTATAATTCCAGCTAAATGGCTTTTTAGCATCTTTTTCCAAATTAATTTAAAGACACCAATTGTGGATGTTCTTCGCTGAGATTCTTTTATAAAGCTAACAGTTTTACGTGGAAAAAGGAAAGACGAAGCACTCAGTGTGGGTATATTTACTCTGTTTCAGTAGCTTAGATCAAGTGCACTTTCTGAAAGTTGCTTGTTTTGAGGTAATGAACTGAGCAGTTTTGCTTTAGTTGTGGACAGCTAACTCTCAGCCTGGTACGCCATTTATTTCTATACCTTTTCTCTTTGTATTAACACCACTCCTTTAAGAAAATTTGTATACTGAACCCCCAAAAGATCAAAATTAGGATATGTCTTTGGTACACTGTCAAATTTGACTAAGGCAATTGGATCTTTGTAGGTTGGTTATGGAACAAACGGGCAGTTCTAGTTATCACTTGATTCAGTCTCCAAAAAGTATAAATCAGAAAGAGATTATTGGAATGTAAAGTGCCCTTTTTTACATCCCAAATAACTTTTGAAGAGGATAAATAGGCACTCTCAATATAGTACACATTATTACTGAAATTGGAAGCCTCCCTAACTCTGAAATGAAGAATACAAGTATTCCCTGTTAATTTCATCAAGCTGAACACGTGTGTGTGGAACCCTGCTCTGCATCCAGACCTGCGCTTGATGGCTGAGATGGCAGAGGACGAATGCACACGCTGGGAGGAGGAATTAAAAAAACCTCGAATGTTACGGTTCCTGATACAAGAGGAAGAAAACCAGCACTAATATGGGATCCATCAAGTGCCAGCATGTATGCTAGGAGCTTTTGGGAGATCTGAAGATCAGGAAAGGGCCTGAATGTGTCACTAACCTTGTTTTACAACCCTCCTGCTCAAAAAACTTTTTTTTTTTAAACAAGGAGAGGCATTTGGCTTTTTGAGGAGATAATTTTCTTTATTAGTGTTTTATCCACTCAGTTTCAATATGAAATTTAAAAATCTATTTTTCCAACTTAAAAAATGTGAAGGAGAACTTAACCATTCCTGTCTTCTTATACAGCTACATTCCTGTCTTTGCTTAAATGTCATCTCTTAGAAGTCTTCTCTCCTCACTAAAATCGCCTCCCTTCTCCCTTCACTCTTGATAGCCCTGACCTAATGTATTTATTTTCTGCCTCTCATTTGAATGTAAGACCCATGAGGGCAAGGCTTTGTCTTCTTTACCACTGTGTCTTCAGCACCTAGAACATAATAGGTGCTCAGTAGTGTTTATTGAATTCAGTAATGAATGAACTGAGGTTTTCTCAAGTGTGTGGCCTTTTAAACAGGCAGAACTGTCTGCATATTAAGGAAAAGAGCAAGGAGTTTGGAATCAGATGGACCCCTGATTTCCAGTTGTGCCACTTATTAGCAATATGTCCTTAAGAAAGTTATTTATGGACTCTGAGCCTCAGTAGCTTTATAAGTAAAGTTGTGCTAAATAATTCCTGTTTTTCAAGGATAGTGTAAAAATTGGAGATTATGCATGTTGCCACAGAAAACAGACGATGCTCAGATTCATATACACTTTATTTAGTGTATCTAGAAAATGCCCTCCTTTTGGGTGAGGAAGCTAAATCACCCTGCACGGGTGTATCTATTACTTGATGAGAATTAGAAAATAGTCAAAGTAACTGTGATCTCCAAGCAGTATACTCAGATGTCAAAAGTTCAAACATTTCTGCGTATCAGTGCCAGACGTTATGGTTTTGACATTTGGACAAAGCCAGACTGCCTGAATTCCAGCTCACACCATTACAATTGAATCAAAAAATTCACCTATCACTCATACCATACTAAGTCTTATCTGTGTGTCAATAAAATATCCATTGTAAAGCTCCCGGTGATGTCAAGACATGGTAGGTGCTTAAGAAATTGTAACTGTAATAATATATCTTTTTCTGATGGAGAGCTAAAGTAATGAGGTTCAACTTCTTCATGGTTTGCTATGAAGGCCGTTTATTAGGCCGTTTTGCAACACATTAATAAACCCAATGCCAACTCTATAATTTACCTATATGATGACCATTTTGTATATTACTTAAATTTTAAGTCCCTAAAGCAAGGCAATTTATTATTATTATTATTATTATTATTATTATTATTGATCAGGCAGTATCTGCTGAGGAACTCATTCCTCTTAGAATTTTTCTAAGATCACGGTTGCTTTTTACAGCTTCATGTCCATAGGCATGGGTTTCCAAGAGGAACCTTTTTTTCAGTCTCTGATTATTTTGATGATTCCTTTTCTATATTCTTGTAGGAAACCAACGTCATTTCTTATCCCTTTGTTTTCTCTTTGTATTAACCTTTAGCATAATAAGAGCAGTAACTACCATCGATGTAGAAACTGCAGTTAGCTTCAAGTTGGGCTTTGATTCAATTCTGGTTGGAAATAACATATTTGAAAAAGAATTGTTCTTGTTTTTGGCACATTTAAGTTGTATATGCCATGGTTGAATGGAGGCCAGAAAAAAGTTTAGAGTCTAAACATGATACAAAGAAAACATCATTTAAAAAAAATCTGTTGCAAAAGTATTCTGCAACTCTGCTGAATATGGTTTTCCCATGGGACTCCTTCTCATACCTGAAAAGCTACTATATTTACATCCTTCAAAGTGGTGCCAGTAAAAATTTTGAGTAATGGGTTAAATCAAGTCCAGGGCCATTTCAAATGGCAAAAAGAGGAAAATGAACTGATTCTTTTTTTCTTATATAAAATAACACCAGCAAAAACATACCTGAACTATATGCAACATTGTGTTAAGTCAGTTCATACTATTTTGTCTTCAGTTGTGCATTTGCAGTAAATTTTTTTCTTCTAATAATCTGACACATTTACTGTCCTTATCATTGTCACCATCACCACTAAAAAGCATTTCTGTATCAGTGAATACATTGCATTCAGTACCTAGTTACGCGTGGTTTTAACCATGCCCTGTATTAAATAAATGTGAGTCCACAATCTTAAGTGGACAGCAGTGACCCAGACCAGTCTCTAAAGGAAACATAGTAATTCTAGTATATGCACACAAACCCCCTAGGATATCTAGGGTCAAAAGTGGGCTGTCCAGGAATGGGAAAACATCTTCTTTGAGAGAGGGGGAAGAAACATAGTTCACCAAAATCCTAACTTCTACATAAAGGAAAGATAATTTTTCCTGCCTAGGAAATTTTCCAGATTTGGCAAGATGAAATCCTTCCCCAATCTTAGTAGGTAGGATGGAAATGAAATGTAACTTCTCAGAGTCCCATTCCTCTGTATGTATATCCAGTATACGTGGATCTCATTCAGAATGAGAATTTGTGAGTCAGATGAGCTAATCCTGTGTGGGTAGGATTTGGGATAGCACTATCTTGGTATTTTGCTTGAAAGTTCTTTACTGATGGTATCAGATCTTTAAGTCAGGTTGCTGAGAGATGCATGACACATTGTCATTTTGCATATATAAGTCAAACACACTAGAAGTTGTTTGCCAAGTTTTCTCTTTTTCAAAATAATCTTCTGTTGTGTGGATAATTTAATTATCCACAAATTATAATTACTATAATTTGTAAGTTTAATTTTTTTTTGCATTAAAATTATCTTACAGCCTTCTTTCAAATTACACTTTTCTAGAATCAAAAGATGTTTTGGGGGAAATGTAGATTTACATGATATATTTGGTTAGAATAGAGGTTCATTAATATGTTACAAATTTTTTGTTTGTTAGTTTTTGAGGAAGATTAGCCCTGAGCTAACGTCTGCTGCCAATCCTCCTCTTTTTGCTGAGGAAGACTGGCCCTGAGCTAACATCCATGCCCATCTTACTCTACTTTATATGTGGGATCCCTGCTACAGCATGGCTTGACAAGCAGTGCATAGGTCCATATCTGGGATCCGAACTGGTGAACCCCTGGCCACTGAAGCAGAATGTGTGAGCTTAACCGCTGCCGCGCTAGGCCAGCCCCCAATATGTTACAAATATTTTTTGAACCCATTTAACAGAATGAAGTCTCCAAGAAAATATCATCTGAAGTTCTTTTACTTGAAATAAATATTTATTTCCATTACATAAGCAAAAATTGGTAGCTCAGCATCAATGTAGTGTAATAGTTATTAATGAGTTTGAGATCTTTGAAAATCCTGGTTTCATAGCAGAATTCAAGAGGGCTTTGCTTTTTACCTTTTTCAGTCAATAGAGAAGAGAACATGGATTAAATTGACATTTATATGAATGTTGTGATAGACTAGCCGTGCAATTTTGCGAAACTTGCAAAGCCTAGATTAATTCTACTGATTTCACTGAGAAACTTTGTATGATAAACAGCCCAAAACAAACCAACCAAAAACCACTAACTAATCCAAAGAAAACTGGAAAACTTGCAATGCATGGAATGAGCATGGGCTTTGCAATTGGACAGACATGGATTTGAATCCCAGTTTCATTCTTTATTAGCTAGGTGCCCTTGGATAAGGTGCTTAGCATCACTGAGCCTTAGTTTCTTATTCTATAAAATAGAGATAATATGAGTCTTACAGGGTTATTGCCAGAATTAGGAGAATATGTAAAGCTCATAATGTGATGTCTGGCACCTGGTAACTGTTGTTGTTAGGGTACCTGGTAACTTGTTAGAACTGGGATCCAGGCACGCCTTGGAGCATGGGAACTGTAGAGGAAGTGAGAACACCTTTGGGCAAAGATTTGGTCAAGCCTAGGCTTTGTTGACTCCCATATGTTCCAACTCATTTGGTGATTCCTGGTGGCAAAATTGATCATAGATTCAAATGTAAAACATAAAACTATGAAACTTTTAGAAAAAAATGTAGGAGAAAATCCTTGGTATCTAGGGCTTGGTGAAGAGTTCTTAGAAACGATCCACAAAGGGAAAAAATCAACAAATTGAACTTCATCAAAATTAAAACTTTTGCTCTGCAAAATATTCTGCTACAAAAATTAAAAGACAAGCTCCAGGGTCAGCCTGGCAGCGTAGTGGTTAAGTTTGCGTGCTCCGCTTTGGCAGCCGGGGGTTCACAGGCGTGGATCTCAGGCGCAGACCTAGCATATTTAGCGGTTACCATGGGCTAGGGATGATTTGGGGGAGGGGGTTAATATGTCTATAAAGTGGTTAGCTGAGGGAGATCTTTGTGGTATGTAATAATTCGTACCTTGATTGTGGTGGTTGCTACACAAATATACACATGTGATAAAATGTCAGAACTATACATATACATTGTGCCACTGTCAACTTTCCGGTTTTGATATTGTCCTAAAGTTATTTAAGATGTAACATTGGGGGAAACTGGGCGAAGGGTACAAAGGGACCTCTCTGTACTATTTTTACAACTTCTTGTGAATCTATACAGTCATGCATCGCTTAACAACACGGATACATTCCGAGAAATGCATCAATAGGTGATTTCATTGTGTGAACATCGTAGAGTGTACTTACACAAACCTAGATGGTATAGCCTACTACACACCTAGGCTGTATGGTAATATAGTAATAACCTTATGGGACCACCATCGCATATGCAGTCCATCATTGACCAAAAAGTTATTAGGTGGCACATGACTGTAATTATTTCAAAATAAAAAGGAAAAGAAGAAAAGCAAAGTATATATATATTTATGTATATATAAAATACGTGTGTATTTGTGAGTGGGTGTGGGTATGTGTGTAGTATGTTAACATTTAACTAAAACAGGGGATATATGCAAATTTATATACATACCTACATATATTTTAGAAACAAAGGGAGAACAAAACTTTTTCTATTTTAAGTGTTACCTATTTTTCAGGTAAAGATTTGGACTAGACTAACCAGTCTTCTATCCCTAACTCCTAAAGACTCCTTACGCAGACACTTGAATAAAACAACCTAGCATTTTGCTTATCACACTCAACCTGAAAGGATCTCAAACACCTGTCTATATTTGCTCACTGACTGTCACAGCAACGCCAGCAATTTTGGGGCCATAGCACAGCCTGTAGCCTCAAGGGAGTCAATGCAGAGAGGCTGAGAGTGCCATCCTCACTCATTTATTTACTTTGCGTTTCAACATGAACTCTTATATACCCTGTGTGGTTAAGTAATTTATAGATTAAATTATCTTACATAGTGTAATCTTTATAATAGTTTACAATGAGATAGGAGGTGGTCTTTAAATCTTCTATATAAAATTTGCTGTTTTTCTTGTGATACAGTGCTTCAAATACTCTTAAACTTGAGCATGAATTATGCAGTTTTCTTTAACAAAAACAGAGGGGTTCCAAATCTGTAGAACTTTTCTGGGATGGCAAGTGGCTATCAAAAGTGTGCTACCTAGAAATTATTTTTTAAAAACCACCAAAACAAAGCACATTCTGTCACATCAAGGTAAAGTAACATTTGTTAAAAGAAAAAAATTACTTTATTCAAGGAGTTTTATGGAGAAAGCATTATCAAAATAGTTGTTTGGAAATATTTCCAGAATTATAGACTTTTTTCCTAAAAACTGGTCCAAATCTACAAAAATTTATGTATGTACACATGAGAAGTTCAGAAGCATAATTTCCTAATCAAAGAGTGTGTTTTGAACCTTTGTTAAAAATATAAAATATAGGAGGCAGCCTGGTGGCATAGTGGTTAAGTTCGAGTGCTCGCTTTGGTGGCCTGGGGTTCACAAGTTTGGATCCCGGGTGCAGACCTACACAGCACTCATCAATTCATGCTGTGGTGGCATCCGGCAAACATAATAGAAGAAGATTGGTACAGATATTACTCAGGGTCAATCTTCCTCAAGCAAAAAGAGGAAGATTGGCAACAGATGTTAGCTCAGGGCCAATCTTCCTCACACACAAACACACACACTATATATATAAAATGTATAAAATATATTTAATATAAAATGTACTTGTTAAAGGTATAAAAACAAAGCATATATTAGTTAAAAGAGGAATTGATTAATTCAGGGAAGTTGGAAATTTTCTAGCCAAAATTTCAGTTAAAACTTTTGTTTGATAGACAGGATTGAAACCTGAGTGTCACAATTTGATAAACACAACCAATGCTGCACTTCTGCCATTTGCATCTTACCTATTGAGCCATGTGTCGTGGGAGTGGCAAGGATGGTGACTCAGAATTAGACTTCCAAATTGCTGTATCACAAAAGTTATACCACAAGATTTTTAAAATTATAAAGCATGTACAATCATATTTCTTTCACTAAAAATCATTAGTAATAACTTTTTGTTGAGAGTGAAATGTTTCAGGTCTATTGATGATGCAAGGTTAAGCCCTTCCCCCACTTCTCATTGCCGTTTGTGCTTAGCTGCAAGCCCACCAGTGGTTGGCTGCACCTTTGCAGGAGTGTTCTCATGCTTGTGTTTTGGATAGAGTTGCTCTAAAATTGTGTTTCTGGTCCCTTGTACTTTCTATTCTTGTCAACTGATATCAATCTTAGCAGCTTTTATGCATGCACACATGCACACCCACCCAGTTCCATGTGGCAAAGCAAGGAGGTAGATGGTAGTCTGCCATTCTGTTGCAGCCTTTCCTACACGACCTTGTACAGGAGTGTCATGGGGAGCCAAATATTTGTGGACAGGGCCAGGAACCAAACATCCAGACTAAAGAGTCCAGTTCCAGATCTTAGACTGGATCGTAATTGGGAACAGGGTTGCTATTCGTACACGACTAGTAACAGGCCCTTTAACTCTCATTCTCTGCCGTATCCCTACCTTTGTAAAATATTGGAATGAAAGTAAGCCTACTGAATGAGCAGCTTTACCAGAGGAATGTTTGGATAATGAAGAAAATAATTTTCCTTTAATTCCAGGTGCCAACAAACAAAATTTGATGCTAAAGACTACAAGCATGTTGTCATTGTAAGGCTTTCTTCCTTAGAAACGGCGTCATAAATAGTAACTTTTATTATCAATGGGAAGTTGTTAGGAAGTAAATATTCATTAAAAATTTTTTATGCTTGAGAGGATTTTAACATATTCAATGTTCAACATGAATAGAATATCCTATATTTAAAATACTTATGTCTAATAATAGCCCTCAGAAATATTGAATCTTTCTTTTGTGAGTTAAAATAGTAATTTTCCTAATTTGATGTCGTTATCATTATTATAGCTAACATTTATCTGAGTATTTACTATGTGCCAGATAGTTAAGATCTCTTCATGTATTAATAGTCACTTAATACCCACAAGATCTTTTATAAGGTAGGAATAATTATCCTCATTTTATTGAGAATTTACTATATTTCACATATTTGGTATGCCTGGTATATCTATTTTACATGGTATATTTACATTGTATATAGAGAGAAATGAAGTATTTCTATGGTTATATAATTTAAAGTCAGGGGTTTTTGTTTCCCAGTTACTTACTAAAAAATGTAAATAAAAGATTTACTATTTTGGCATCGAGGCCTTATGACGTTCTTCTCCTAGCATCAGGTTCCTAAGGCTGCCATTTTCCCTGAAGTCCAATTTTAAGTTAGTCTCAGCTATATAAAAATGTATACATAACAAGTTAGAGAAATAATATCCTAGTCCTCAAGTGACAGCCACCTATTTGTATCTCAGAATTTTTAATATTCTGAAACACTTATACTTTTCCTTAAAATGGGTAGGATGTGAAATTTTATGTGTTTGGATTCTCTCATCTTATGTTGATTATAAATGCTATAGACTATTTCTAAAACAAAAGGCTGTTCTTGTCCAGAAACCATCCTTTGTTCTGTTGCTCATGTGAGCAGGTGAGCCCCACTGAGCTACATCTCACCGCATGGCATAGTGAAAATCCCCTGGGCCGGGGATGACTCGGGATGAGTTCTCAAATGCTGGGCGTGCTGGACACACTATCATGCTATTCTGTTGTTGTTTCCTGACGTAGAAAGGTGTGATGTTTTAATATGAGAGGGAGGTGTGTTGTGATAGTTACCTTTAGGAGATTCATAGGGAGGTCATGAGATGCTTGCTCCCTCCACCTCCCACCCCGTCAGTTGATTCAGACTATTTCCATTTCTTCTGCCAACTTGGCACCTTTCCTTTATGTTAAAGAGTTGGATTTTTCACTGGCATCCTTTATTGCGTGGTTTGAATCACTTTTTAATACTGGAAGTTATTCTTTATTCCTCAAAAGATCTGTGGCTTCTTTGAATAACTTTGTGATTTCACTGACACTCCTCCATACCTTCAGTTCTGAAAGAGGTTTTCATTTTAGAAGAGTATGGTATATTTTATACATATTAATACCATGAAACATGCTTTCTGTATTTATCACTGTAAATGCTGCTGCTCTGAAAAAACGTATAGTAAGTGTTATAAAAAACTGCTTTCATCTCTCAAATGAAATACTGCTTTAAAGATTTTAGATGCTTAACATTCTAAATCCTAAGCAAAAAATAGATTATTGTTATATTCTTCTTAGTGTTATAAAGAAGTAATATGTGGTTTCTTTTAATACTGTACAGAATATTAGAATTTAGCTATTAAAAGTAGATCAAAGAAGGAGCCAAAATAATCATGACTGTGTTCCATCCACCATATAAAACTTCAGATGTAACTTCTCAAAAAAGCATTTTATTTTTTTAAAAAAAGGTTTGAAGGAATATCATTTAATTATTTATTCCTTTTGGAATATCGTGTATGTAAGAATTTGTGAAATATGTTTCTCCAAATTTAGGAAATGGGATAATTTTTTAGATGTTGAACTTTTTTATCCTTAAATATTAGAGGCCAATTCTATTGTGACTTCCAGTGAAATAATAATCCAGGATGCTATTACTGACGGAAGGGTACTTTTTTTATTCAATAAACATTTCAGAAGGCATGTTTTTCTGCCTTTTATACATTTTAGGTCCCTAGACAACAAGGACATATGTATACGAACCTCCCCATCCCAGATTGTCTCATTAAGATCTTAGTGGAGACTTTAAAAATGGAGCAATAGTAATGCCACAATGAAATTCAGTAGTTTATCATTTTTAGAGGGCTTTCTTATATTACATGCAATGTAGTTGAAGGGTTAACAGAATTGGCTTTGCTTAAAATTTTTGATTTTCTGAGTTTTACAACAGTTTTGGAAGTAGGCAAGATAATGACTCTTTTTCGCATTTCGTGGAGGAGATGGAGGTGCAGAGAGGTGACGTGCCTGCCCAACAACATAGAGCTAAGTAAGTGGCAGAGTGAGGGCCAGGCGAAAATAGGACTTGTGAGTCCTGTCCACTGTTTCAGTGGAAAAGGTGAAAGAATTTATAAGAGTGGAGACAGACTTGGCATAGGAGGAGCTAGATATGATTTTATAGTTTCTGATTTTTACATACTTTTGAAACCCAGGGAAATATTTTGTGTTAGTATTAGCTATAAGCTTACCTTGAAATGACCCCAATTTGGGTAAGGTAGGTTTAGGACGTGTGAGATGTTCCCAAACATGAGGGCACGCCATGTTTGTTTAGTATTAGGTAATAGAATCACTTTTGTGTAAACAGCTATGCTTTTGCTTCCTTTTTTGACTTAAAGTATGATTAATAATTTATTCATTAGAATGTTAAGATTATATTTTCCCAAATATCTTCCTCCTCTCCTGTAAGGTATTCTATGCCAATACATGGCTTCAACTTGTGGGTTTTTAAAAATCTTTTTCAGTTTTTCATTCATTTATTCAGTCGGTCAGTCGTTCAAACGAGTGCTCACTGTGGGCCACTGTCATCCCTGAAGATACAGAGATGAGTAGGCTTAATAGCTGGCATAAGGAGCTCCTCAGTCTAGGAAAGATAAACATGTGAACTCATATATTTCTGCTAAAGCAATAAATGCCGAGGAGAAGCAAGGATGAGGGACCTACAAGGAGCCAGAGTAGAAGTTAACACTGCTTTTAGCCCCACGAGAGGTTTCTGGAAAGAGATGGTGTCTGAGCTGGATTTTTTAGGGCAAACAGGAATTTGATAGGCAAAAAAGGTGTGAATTTTCTTACTCTTACCTGCAAATAACTAACCTGTGTCTCAGACGTTATGTACGTTGTTTCTTATTCTTTGTTCACCAAATTATTATTTCATATCCATTTAGAATTGTTCAAATATCTAGTTCTCAAAGCTTTCCCAAATCAGACTCTTCAGATTGAATATAACTTGGAAATTCTCAGACTGTCTGCCGTTCTACTAAGTTGTGGCTGTGATTGGAAGATTTTTTTTTCTTGTAAATAATATAACACTATATTTGAATATGTCTTTGAACTGTTTGATTTTATTTTGCTACATTTGAAGTATTTAGAAAGACTTTTTTAAAAAAGGTATAATAGTATTCTTGGGCTTAAAATTCACTACAGATTGCTTTAGAAGAAAAAAATTCTGTAAAATATGATTAAACAATAATATGGAGGTCCGACAATCACCTGAATATTATACTATTTAGAGGAGAGAAAAATTTACTAGCACTTGCTTGTGTCATTTATTTTATTTTATGTAGTCTAATGCAAGAGCATTCCTCTGTTATATGAATGAAAGTAATTATGCTTATCTTACAATGTAGGAATCACATTATTTACTCTTAAAAAAATCACAGGATTATTTCAACTCCTTTTGTTTCAAAACATATGTTTTTTTAGGTGGGTTGAAAATTTTCTAACTCAGCTTATTTGGAAATATCTTGCTTATATATGCATCTGTTGTGTGTCTTAAGATTGAAATTTAGGTCAAATTACAACTTGAATTTAACTTTACAAAGAAAATAAGTGTGCCGTCTTTAAAAAGTGCGTTCTAAATTTTAAGCACAATAGATCAAAGTACATCTTGTTTAAATAAATACTCTGGAAAAGAAATCTCAATTATTTTCTCCCAAACTTTCTTAAAATACTCACTGTTCTCAATATAAAATGTAAGGTTTAGCTTTATTATTTTAAAGAAAGATGAAAAGTTGTTTATTTTAAAATTTTAATGATTTTGCTTCCAAATTATGGGAATTCTCCTTTGGGGACAGCTTTATTTGAATTGTATGTGACATTGTTTTTATTTCTTAAGGCTGTGATTAAAAGTTTCATGGATGTCTACCAGCTTGCGAGCGCTCGAATCGCTACATTAGAGAAGGAAATGACATCTCATCGAAGTCACATTGCAACCTTGAAATCAGAACTTCACACAGCTTGTTTACGTGAAAATGAAAGTTTACAATCAGTAAGTCCTGCATATGTTTTTCTTCTTTGGATCTTGGGTTACATTTACATTCATGCTTTTATTGCTCATAAGATCACTCTCCAATATATATAATTTAGGGTAAATGATCAATCAAACAACATAAAATTATTAGTGTGGAGAAAATTTTGAAGGAAGAAAAGCAATTAATTTTTCCATTGTAACGTGTGTAAAGATATGCATATTGTTATCAATGCTAAAACACTACATCAAGATTCCTTTGTGTTTGGCAGTGCAGCTGACAGTTGGATTTGGCAGTATGCATAGTTAAATCTTGCAACTGTCTGAAGATTCAGTGTGTCCCATTAAGACAGAATATTATTAATTATGCGTATAACCAAAATGGTAATTAGAACATGTGATTATTCTCTGTAGAAAACTAGACTTATCCATAATACATGCCTAGCTAAAGATGCGTGTTGTGATTCATCTATATGATTAAAATTCAGTTTCAGCAGTCATTTTATATCTTAAAATTTTAGCCCATGATGAAATTTGGGCTCATTTAAGACTAAACAAAATTTTCTACATTTCAAATATGTGTTTGGGGAGTATCAAAAAATGAATATATTTGTGACATAAAGGAATGAAAGAAACATTTGAACTTTTTTCTCAAAAAGGAGATATATCAATGGTAAGATTCAGAGGGTTACCTATAATTGGACTGTCTTTTTTCCTTTGGGTTTAAGTACAATGGATCAGGGTAACTTGTAAGGGAAAAGCAATATCATTTTGCTATTCAGCTGTTGACCCATTTCAAATGATATATTCAACAGAAGAAGAGTTAGCAATTAAAGAAATTAGATGTACAGCTATGGTTTGGTTCTTCAGTTCCTTGAGTTCTTGGCTCAAGTGTCAGCATCCCAGGGAGACCCTTATGACCACAGTGTGTAAAACTGAGACCACCAACCCTCTTCCCTGACCCCTAAAACTGTCTCATTCTCTCCCCGTATTGCTTATCTACCTGCCACCTTCCTTGCTTTATTTTTTCACTATAGCACTTACCATCATTTGATATATAGTGTATTTTATTTATTTGCTTTTGGTTTGCTCCCTACCCTCAGTAGATATAAGTTGCATAAACACAAGAAATTTTGGGTGTTTTCTTCGCTGTTCTGAAGGAACTCTAGATCCAAGAACAGTCTGGCCCACGATAAGTGCTCAACAAATGTTTACCGAGTGAAAAATAGTAGTAATTTATTCAGTAAGTGAAGAAACCGGTTATTTAAGACATGAGATATGAACTTCAGTCTTTTAAATGCCTTTGTTAATTTCTTAAAGACAGAATAGTAAATTTGACTCCACCAAGAGAAATTAAAATGAAGAGGAAACTTTTTTGAAGGTTTGAACAAGTATTTGGATTTTATTCTAGCCTTTCTTTGAAACACATCTTCCTGATCCTACTGGTTAATAATATATTATATAGTTCAAGTCATGTCAGCTTTGTTGGGTCTAACTATTATTTATTGTTTGTTGCTGTTATTCATATAAAAATAATTACTTGTATTTTAAGAAAGGCCATACTTGATAAGGTGGGATTGTTTCCCCATGGGTTCAAAAATTTTTTTACCAATTATTATGCTACTGAAGTTTTAGTGGAGGTGTCCTTAATATACTGCACTGTCATAATAAATTTCTGCTTCTATACTTTTTTTGTTTTCCTTCTGAACACATCCTGAGAATATGCTCATCATCTCATTAGTGAGAAGTGGTTCACCCTGGCAGTGATTCTCAAAGGGAATGTATGTAATGTGAAAAATTTCTGATGTGTTTGTCTAGAAGAATGTCGCCCAATCCCATGTCTCTGTGAGATGTATGTTCTCTGGTCTCTTCCTTTAGTTGAAAATCACTATTTTTAAAACAGTAATGCATTTGTATAATAATTGTTATTCTTCAAGATGTTTGTATATACATTTTCTAGTTTTAACTCCTTAAGAGCTCTCTGAGGGAGCTAGAACAGCCTTAATCTCTGTATTTCATAGATGACAGGTGATATAGTTTGGTAGATAAGAGCATGGGCTTTGGAATTATATCCATTAGGAGTACAATCAAGCATAAGTAACAGGAAACCTGACTAACGTGACTTAAAAAATACAGATTTTTTTCTCACATAGCAAGAAGTCTAGAAGTAGATGGCTATTGTCATAGTCTGGTGGTTCAACTTCTCTGTAATTTCTCTGCCACTCCCTTTTGTCATAAGACAGCAGCCAACTCTAGGATTTGCAATCACATTCAAGTCAGAGAGATGGGATGGCCCAGCAATTTCTGTGCTATATATATATGGCTTTCCATTAAAAATATATTTAAATATTTATATTATATATTTATTTAAATATTTATAAATTTTAATGTAAACTTAATAGATAACAGATAGTAAATACATATATAAATATATGTTTAAATATTTATATGTTTAAAAAGGGAAGGCTTTCCAAAGAAGCTCCAAACATATTTGCACTATGTCCCATTAGCTGGAAATGGGTCATGTGGCCACCCCTAGCTATAGTTAGTCAAAGGATGAGAGAATGAGGAATAAATGGGTATTGCGTTAACCAATTAATAGTGTGTGCCATAGAAGTCAGATAAATCCAGATTCAAATTCCAGTTCTGTCAATTGCGAATCATGTGTCTTGTGTCTCAGATTTTCGTCAGTAAAATGGGGACAACAATACCATTCCCTAATAGAGATGTTGGGAGGTCTAGTGCACAGTGTTAAAGTACTTTGAACTTTGCCTCACGCTTAGTGAGTAGTCCCCCCCGAAAAAGTTAGCTATTATTTTTATCACCACTATCTTGCTAGAAAGTAATTGGATTGCACCACAGGAAAAGATTATTTACAAGCCTAACATCTTCAGCTGCACACCTTGTCATTTTGTTCAGCTTCCTACTGTAGCCTTGAGCATATAACTCCTCATCTATGATCAGCATCAGTATATTCCAATGGATGAGCTCTCTGCCCTTTCCGCAGCCTGTCTCCCTCTCCTTTCATTGACACATGCTTGAAAAGGAGTCTATCCTTGCTTCTTCTGTATACTCACCTCCCATTTACTCCTGAGCTTTACTGCTATCTGGCTTCGGAGTCTATCATTCCACTGAAACTGTTTTCTCAAAAGTCACCAATAATTTTCTGTTTGCTCTGTCTCTTTATTAGTTCCTTCTCATCCCTTTTAATCTTTCTGCAACATAGGAAGCTTTTAACTACTTTCTTCCTTAAACACTCATGTTGTTCGTTTCACTTGTTATAGACTTGCCCTTCATTGGCTCTCTTGCCTCTACTTGCTTGAACTCTTCCTTCTTTATATTATTGTTTGTTAATTCTTTTCTTTATCCATCAGTTCTGTATTTATTCTGCATCTATTCTGTGGCAGGCACAGTTCTGCTCTTGGGGATGTTGTGTGAACCAAGACAGATAATTCTTGTTCTCGTGAGCTTAAAATCTAATAATGGAAGTAATTATTTTCTTGGAATCACACTAATTAAGGTGTAATTACTAACCAAGATAAGTGCACTGAAAGAAAAAAAGCTTAAGTGTATAAGCATTTTTTAAACAAATGAGTCTGCCCTAGACTAGTGTATCAGTTGTATCAGTAAAGCCTTTTCCAGGTCAGTGATGCTTGAGCTAATATCTGAAGACTGGGTAGGAGTTATCCACGGGTGGAAGAGAGTAATGTTCCAGACCAGGAGGAGGGGACTGTGAACATCTACAAAGTCTCTGGAATGGAAAGAAGAACTCAAGAAAGACCGGTGTGGCTGAAATAAAGAGAGCAAAGGCAAGGGTAGTCTAAGATGAGAATGGACTGGAGAAAAGGGCAGAGGTCAGACTTTGTTTTCTTAGTCCTAAGAGCAAGGGTAAAGTCATTGGAAAATGTTAAAGAAAGAGTGATGTGCTCAGATTTGCATTTAAAAAAATCATTTGGCTATAGTGTGAAGAAACACTTGGATGTGAAGAACAAGAGATGGGGCGTGTCAGACAATTTCTTGGTTTTTTGCTTTTGGAAATGGATCAATGACCTCATTTATTGAGGGGGAAACAATGGAATAGCAGGGGATATTGTGAATTTAGTTTTGAGTATGTTAAGTTTGAGGTACATTGAGACATCCAACTGGAGATGTCAAAAAAGCTGCTTGATATGAAATTCAAGCAAGATGGCAAGCTGGAGATATAAATTTTAAGCATTGTCATATAGGACTTGAAACTGTTGGAAGAATGGGACTATATAGGGACAGGTTATAGAGTAAGAAGAGAAAAAGGCCTAAGAATGAAACTTGAAAAGCTCCAACAAATAATGCTTGAGGATAAGGTTGCAAAGGAGGCTGTGAAGGAACAGGCCAAGACATAAGAGGAAAACCAAAACAGTATGATGCCGTGAGAATAGAATATTTTAAGAAAGATGACATGTTAATAGTGTCATATGCTGCTGAAGATCAAGTGAAATGAAGATTGAGAATGGCCTTTGGATTTAATGCTTGGAGGCCCTTCGTAACCTTAGCAAGGGCTCTTTCAGCAAGAGGTGGAGAAAAAAGTGGGAGTTGACAAAAAAAAAAAAAAAAAAAAGAGTGAATTTAAACAACTATCTCAAGGATTTAGCTGTTAGGTATGAGATATAGGAGTGGAGTGTTCAGAAGATTAAAGGAGTTCTGTTTTAAGATGGAAGTGACTTGAGCGTGTTTCACTGTCTTCTTAACTATAGGCCTCCAGAAGTTTGGTTTTGGCCCAGTTCACTATTCTGTCCATTTTTGTAGTTTCAATGCTTACCTTTTCACATGCCAGCTTTCTTTTGACTAGCATTTGCATGACTTATTTTTTTCTGTCCTTTTCTTTTAACCTATCTATGTTTTATATTTACGGTGGATTTCTTGTTGAAAGACATAGTTTGGTTTTGGTTTATTTACCCATTTTACAATCTCTGACTTTTAATTGGGTGATTAGACCATTTACATTTAATATAATTATTGACATTTTTGGATTTTTGTCTACCATTTTATTTGTTTTATGGGGACAAAGTGTTAAGAGATCATCTCTGCCCTTGTGGGTTTCTCCTCCAGTGAGGAAAATAGACACATAAGGAAATCACAAAAATAGACATGGGAACACGGATGAGAGAGGACTTCATTCTGCCTAACATCGTCAGAAGAAGACACTGAGAAGACGAAATGTTTGTGGGAGTCTTTGAAGAATGTATGACAATTTGATACTTTGTTAAGGGGGAAGAGCATCAAAATATATATTTTATTTTCTTCTGGGGAATAGGCCTAAAAATAGTACATATGTTTAACAAGTTGAATTATATAATGCATTTCTTTGTATAATAGAAAATGTATTGTTACTTTCATGCCATTCCCCTGCTCAGTTAGACATCCAACTCACCCAAGCAGCCTGTACCCACTGAAGTCCAATACTGCTTGCAACAGTCACTCCAAACGCCACCTCCATATTTCCCCCATCCGTTCTTGCACCACCCAACCCCTGCTTTTTACTCTATAGTCTGATTTGATTCCATCTCTGACCATTGTGCTCTTGCTGTTCTTGTTTGGTCTCTCTAGTATTTGTTAGTTTGGCTATCCTCAAAACTCTATTATGGGGTCCTCAGATGAACTAGCTCTTTTCTCCAGTACCCACCCTTCCCACCATCGCCTCCTTCCCATAGGTCCCTCATACCAGGCTTTAGAGTCAGGCAAGCCCGGGTGTGCTTTCTGGCACTGTTGTTTATTATCTATACCATGCTCTAAGCATCAGTTTCTGTATTTGTAACATGTAGATGAAATTGCCTACGTTGTAGGGTTGTTGTGAGGATTGAACAAAGACAGAATGTCTGGCGTATTAGCAGGTGCTCAATAAATATTAGTGTTCTTCCCTACACATAGAAAATTTTTTATAGTTACATATACTTCCTACAGCTAAGCTATACGTATAGCTTTAAGAAATATATGTAATATATGTAACTATGGGGAAGTCTTTTTCTGAGTAGGCAAAAGATAAAACAACTCTTAAATCATTGCTTTTAGCACATACTAAGTATGGTATTAATGCTAGTTGTTGTTATCACTAATTTAATGAACTAAGGACAGTCAGTATATTCTCATTACAGTTTTTTCCAGCCTTTCACCTGATAAGAATAAAAACAATTCATTATTGATCAAAAACTTAATATATCATGGTGTTGTAATGCATACACACTTGTAATGCAAGAGATCGATCATATTGTAGACATGAATAGTCATCTTTAAAAACTTTATCCCTCTTTAGGTGACATTTTCATTTTTTGTTCAGCAACATGTAATCATAATGCTGGAGTTTATCTGAGAGTTCTCATCAATTGTACACTTGCCAGTACTGTAACATTTTCAGTATGTTGGTCTTTGACCCATTAACTTAGGGGTGCTCTAGAGCTTTTATCTTGAGTAATAGTAACCAGAAAGGGCTTTGAGTAAAGAGCTTTTGAGACCCATATAGCCCAGTAGAGAACAGTACAGCAGTCAGAACCAATTACATGTGGGTGTTTGGAGACCAGCACACCCACAGCTGTGGAGAAAAACACATGATATTTCAATCTGTGAAAGAGAGAATGCCAAACCCAAATACTTTGCTATGAATTATGATGCTTCGGGCTCCAGTATTGATGTGCCTCATTGCCACTGTATGTTTAAACAGTATGTTTTTTAATTCTATGATACTTTATTTATGAAAAAATAATAAATTACAAATCAGAGGAGTGTTCTAGTTAGTGTCTTTGCAGGAGTGATATCTTCGCATCATTGCTCAAATTATGTCAGATTTGATAGTTGTAAAGTGGTATTATAATGTTCATAAAGGTGAAAGGTCTAGATATTTTGGTTCAGTTAAGATAAAAATAAGAATCTCCTTTCTCTTAAGTTCTCAAATAATATTCCATCACATTTGTTTTTATTACATTTTCTTGAGAGAGGAAGGATTCTTTGTTACTACTAGTGTTGTGTGGATAAAGAAACTGACAGAATTGCAGTAACTTACTCTCTGTGAGTTGCTGTCATAAACTTTCAAATGCTTTATCTCAGTTGATTCATGATGTTTATTATTGAGGTTTTTAGCCCTTCAAGAAAAAAAAGCTTTTTTTAATGAACCATAAGCCATGACTTAATTTGTTGAGAGAGGCTATACAGTGCAGTTCAGTGGGATAAAGTACAGATTCTGGAGTCTCGCTGCCCGGTTTTTAATTAGAACCCAAAAAGATTGGAACCCAAGGACTCTGATTCCTTTTCTGATGCTTTCTATGAGACTGCATTATGGATTGAGACAAATCTCTACCATCAAGGCACTTCAAGTATAGTTGAAAATACAATTATTATACAAATAATTAAAAGAAGGCTGTTTAAGTGGAATCACAGAGTGCCATGAGAGCATGTACCCGGGGCTTGGTGTGGCCTACTTGAGGAATTGAAATCTTACTTGAAAAAAATGAAGATGAAGTAGGAGTTGACGGGGAAAGCATGGAATGGAATGACGCCTGTATGACTGAAGCAGAGTGAATTACACGGAGGATTGTGAGAGATGTGGCTAGAGGAGTAGGGGGCCAATCAGTGTGGCCTGTAAGCTGTGATCCTCAGCTTTCTGAGGAACTCTCTGCCTGAGATGCCTCCGACAACTGCATTGCAAAATGTCTATTCCCTTTACCTTGTGTATTTACTTTTCCTGACTCCAAATTTCATTTTTTCCTGTTTATTCTCAAAATTCACCTACATTTGATGCCATAATGACACTCATTTTACCCCTTGCTAAATGCTTCTTAACTAGATACTCATTAAATTCTCCCATATTTTTATCACAAGCTTGAGCTCTGGCCTTTGGATGCTAACAAAGCTAAATAAAGGTGTTGGGGAGGGGAAAATTTCCCCTTGTCCCTTTTGGTTCTTTTGGTTGATCTAATAATTAAATTGACACAAGACAGATTAACAGAAGAAAGAAAATTTTGTGCATATGAAGGCCTCATAAATACAGGACCGAGGAAGTGACCAAAGCAGGCTGTTTATATACCTTTTAGGCAAAGGAACAATAAATGTGTGAAGAATTAACAACGAAGAATCTTAGGTGTGGGTACTAATTAGTGAAGAAACTAAGCAGAGTTTGTTTACGTAGACTTCTTGGCCCTGAATTCCCTATCTCTGGGGATGAGGATGTCTCTTTACCTCCTGGTGCAGGAAGGGTACCTTTCATGTGGGAGATTTATTTGTTGCTTTCAGGAGGACAGAGAGGAGGGTCAGAGTGTCCATCTTACACTGGCAGTTTCTCAAGTAACTCTAGTTCAAAATAATCACTGTGCCACTTTGGCATATTTTGGAGCAGCCTGCCGTGAGCCCCATCAAGGGAAGCATAAAATATCAAAAGGTGGGACAGTGCAGTCAACATGCAGACATTACGCTTCATTCTTGACATACGTTTCTAGACTTTTAAAGGTTTCTTGTAGTCCAGAAACTCAAGATTTTTTTGTATAGTACACAAGGGCCTGGAGGTAATAATATGTGTTCCATTGGCCTTGTACCTCCTTTCTAGTCTTTTATTTTATTGTATGATGCAGTTTAAGACAAGCCACTTTCATGATGAATGATATCTAGATAGTGACTGTAGGGGCATGATATTATAAATTTTATATTTATATAAATACATAAATGTAATATATTAATTATATAAATAATTTGTATGCTATATAAATATAATTTGTACAGTAAATAAACATTTTGTAGATATATAATATTTTACATGTAAGTATAAATATAAAAAGTCATATATAATAAATATAATATATTTATACAATTCTATTCTTCAGTGATGAAATATAATAAAGGTGGAGCAAGGAGTGGCAAGAATGAAAATTTCAATTGAGATTTTCAATTGCCTGTTTGATATTCAGAAATCTCTTCTTCGATTTTCTGTAAACACTTCAAACTCACTGAGGTCCCAAACTGAATATCTATCCAACTCTACCACTCCCCATGTTTCCAAATTCTCCTTTCCCTATGCTCCCTATCTGACATAACTATCCACCTTGCAGCCTGAAGTAGAACCCTTAGCATTTGTTCCACTTTCCCTCTACCACCAATTGTTAATCAATTGCTAAGTCTTATTGTTTCTGCCACCACAGATCTCTTAGATTCATCCTCTCCTTTCTACTCTTGTGGTCACATTAACTTTTCCTTGAGTTATTGCAATGGTTTTCCAACACGTTTCCCCATATCTAGATTTTCCTCTTCCATCTTGTCTGCCACATTAGTGTCAGAGTTATCTTTCCATCACACAGGTATGGTCAGGCCATAGCTTGACTCAAAACATATTTTGGCTCTACACTTTCTTCATGGTAAGGTTTATATTCTTTATCATTGACATTCATTTTGTATCTGACTCCATCTGGTTTTTTAGTTCATCTCCCCACGCAGAAGTAAGGGTTCTCTTTGTTATGCTCATTTGTCCTGTATTTACCTGTCTGAGCACTATATAATAGTCTGGCTTATATAATCAATTAGTTGTGTATGTATTACAATGTTGTGAGTCTGTGAAGTGATATCTTATTCATTTTTTATAATCAGTTATTATGATCTGACTTCAGTAAATGTTAGTTGATTTGAATTGAAATTAGTTGGAAGAGCACTCCAATAATATTTGCTCAATACATACTTGTTATAGAACATATACTTTGCACAAACAATAGGGTCCTCCCAAATTTTTCCCAGACAAAATTTTCTTTTAAATTAATTCCCATATAACTATATTTAATATATTTCTCTAGCAAACACTTAATGAGAATGCATAGAATAATTTATTTATTATTATACCAGTGTAAAATTTTAAGTAAATATACTTTCAAATAATGTAAATTGGATGTTTCTTCTCCTCTTCAGCACTCTTCCTAAAAGAAACCAAAAATTATTTTTGACAAAGAACTTTTTTTAAGCATACCACGTAAATAATTTTAAACTTCGTCAGATTTTTTTGGACTCCTCCTTCTGCATGTTTATCCACATAGAGAAAAATGACAGTGTGATATGTTTTACTAACATGGTGGGTACTCAGTAAATGTTTGTTGATAACGATGATATACCAAATTAAAATTAACTGTGCCTGGCCTAACAAAAAGTAAGAGTATGTGAGGTTTGTTTCAGAAATAGAAGCCTAATTTACACAAATCAATAGAAAGCTTGTTTTCAAAAAGATATTTCCCTGACCCCTTATTTCACATCATATAAAAAATTAGCTAAAAATGAATCAAAGACCTAAATGCAAGAGCTAAAACTCTTAATAAAAAACTTAGAGATAAATCTTCATGAGGTTGGATTGGGCAATGGATTCTTAGATATGACACCAAAAGCATAAGTGGCAAAAGAATAAAATAGACACATTAGACTTCACCAAAATTAAAAACTTTTGTGCATTAAAAAACACCCCATAGAATGGGAGAAAATATTTGTAATCATATATCTGTTTATAGTCTAATATGTAAAGAACTCTTACAACTCAACAATGAAAAGACAACCTAATTTTAAAAATAGGCAATGGACTTGAATAGGCACTTCTCTACAGAAGATACACAGATGACCAACAAACACATACAAAGATGCTCAACATTATTAATCAGTAGGGAAATATGAATTAAAACCACAATGAGATACCATTTCACACCAACTAGGAATGCCATAAAAAGAAAAAAAAAGAGAAAATAGAGACTGTGCATGGCATCACTATTCACAATAGCCAAAAGATTGGAACATCCCAAATGTCCATCCGTTGGTGAATGGATAGACAAATGTGATATCCAGACAATGGAATTTAGCCATAAAAAGGAATGAAGTACTGACACATGTTACAACATGGATGTACTTTGAAAGCATTATGTTAAATGAAGGAAGCCAGGCACAAATGGCCATATATTGTTCAATTTCATTTATACGAAATGTCCAGAATAGGAGTATTCTGTCTCTATAGAGACAGAAAGCAGATTAGTTGTTGACGGGGTAGGAGGAGAGGAGAGAATGGAGAATGACTGTTAAATGAGCATGATGTTTCCTTTTGGGGTGATGGAAAAGTTTTACAGCTAAGGTGGTGGGTATGGCTGCATAACACTGTGAATGTACTTAATGCTACTGAATTGTACAGTTTAAAATTGTTAAAATGGTAAATTTTATGTTGTGTATGTTTTATCACATTAAAAAAATGTTTCTTTTAGTTCTTGGGTGGTGTGGGATAGGCAGCTAGATTGTTGCTTACAGAGAATGGCAATGTGTTTTACTGGAAAGTAGCATGACAGAGAATCAGGGGAGCTTGGATTCTAGAACAAGCTTTATCAGCTCACCACAAAGCTTTGGGAGATAAGTGACACGATCTCCTTGGTCTTGGTTTTTCCTGGCTGTGAAAACCTGGGTTTTCAACTAGATGAAATCCAAATTCCCTCTCAGCTCTAAAATTCTTTGACTGAAGTTACAAATACTGATTCTGAATACTTAGATTCCAGCCATATTTTGTTTTGGTCTTGCTTCAGTTTACAACAATCAAATGAGTGTGTGTTTCTGAATTTATAACAACATAATTATATTTTGAATTTGGTTATATTCAACACCAATAACCCATTTACAAATGTATATCAGTTATATAAATCTCACAATATAGCTTGTAACTAGGTAGTCAAAAAGTCCCCAAAGTAGTCTGAAAATGTATTAACGTATTTGTAAGGAGTATTTCCTTTTCTTTATGCAAAGTTTTTTTGATATTTAATATGTTAGGAATGTGAACTTTTAACTCGTCAAACTATTGTAACATATTTGAAAATTATAGTAATTTGATTAAAATGTTGCCTATAAGGCAAAAGGTTTAGTTAATAGAATCCATATGTAATTAAAATGCAGAACTAAATGTAATCAGACTCCAGTGACTAGTGCCTTCATATTGATGGTTTTACAATGGCCTCTGGGGTTGAAAGTTTAAATGTTACACAATGCAACAACGCTGCAGAAAACAACTTCAGCTGGTAATTTAGCTGTTTTAAAGACATCAACATGATTACTTGATAAGATATGACTATCACAGCCTAGATTTTCATCCTTTTCGGAATATCTTCAGTTGGCAGGTGGTAGAAGCACATGACCGGTGTGCCAGTGGACAGCCACACTCAACAGCACTGTTACATAAACAACCCAAGATGACGGTCCCTGCTATGAGCCAAGCCATGGACTCCTTTTTTTCTTTTTTAATAACCGAGTTGCTTAATTTGGGTGAATTCATTTGAATCATATGAAAGTTATAGACACAACACTATGCACCGAGCCACAAAAAAAGTTAAAAAAAATTTTTCCTGAACTTAAAAAAATTATTTTCTCTGGACAGTTTTAAGAGTCGACATCCTGTGTTAGAGTTCTCTAATCATCACCAGCACAATTTACAATCAGAACACACAGAGAGCCAGTTTAGACCAGCTCATCTGTTGATCTTGGCAGAGAAGCTTCATCTCACTGTGTGCAGCTGCCACTTGAGAGTTGGGGGACTCAGTGGAGAGCCAGAGGAGGGTGGGCTGCAAAGCTGGTCAAGGCATGAACACACATGCCTGCTTCATTTCAACAGTTGTATGTTGCTAAAAAAAAAAATAGTCTTTTTCTTTTACTGCCCACCCCACCTCCCGCCACCGCTTCTTTTTAACCTGAAATTAAACGAGGACCTCTCATGAGCCGCTGCGCTCCAGGCACAAGAAATTGTAATGTCTGGCTTCCAGAAACTGTCCCGTCAAAATGTGCTTCTGATTAGGTGGCTTAATTACAGCTGTGAAAACAATGTTGATTTAGGCCTCAGGATTCCAGGGCATGTCAGCCGTTATTAGCTAACCTTGGACTGAATCCACCATTTTAAAACTCTGTACCACCAAAGTCACCCTGCTTGACAACTTTTTATTTAGGCAGAAAAGTTGCCAGAAGCAACACATTTTTATGCAAACTATTGTTTGATGCACAATTTCAACTGCAGCACTATTCATGGTCATTAAGGAGATAGTTAACTTTGCACTTTATCAAGAACAGGGAAATTGTTTGTAAAAATAGTAAGTTTTGAACAGTATTTTTAAAGGATTGACTGACAGAAGAATTAATTTTAATTCCTTTAATTCAGTTTTATTTCAAGTCCAGCATGTTGGTTTAACCACCCAATTTTATTACACCTAAATTTTCCTGACAGTTTCATTTGCTGTTAGGAAATAAAATTGCGATTTTTTTCAACATGGGAAATAATGGCTAGTTTTAAAAACGTTATGTTTGAAACTTCCCTTGCCTCAAGCTGGTTCAGACACAACCTCAGTTTACTTTTGGAAGGAAACGAACCTCATTAAATAGTTTTTAATATTTTAATATAATGTAAGTGTGTTTTTTCATAGTGAGAAAGCTTATTAGACTCATGTATTTACACCTGCAGGGGAAGTAGAAGTCTTAATAACTAGACGGTTCCAATGCTTTGGAATTTTCAATACAATTGTCACTGATATCATAAATATTATAACTACATATTTAAAGTAGTTCCAGTTCCATTGTATTTTAGATATCTTAAACACCCCTTATATGCTACGAATGGTTTTTCTTTGTTAATATTTTTAAAAGTTGACCTTAACTAGAAAGCAATACTAAAAATGTAAGATGGGCAGTTGAACAACAAATGTAAAGAGTTGTAATTCTCATAATAATTTTGGAAGAAACTTTCGCTTGAAAATGCATGATTTATGCCAAACCGAATACCCAAGAGAGAGCTAAATGATTTCTTTAAAATGAAATCTCCCACACCCAAGACATTAAATCCAGCAAAGTGGGTGGTCAAGGCCCATCTTTTTCTACGAGTCAGACTCATTGAACGATTAACTAATTCACTCGGCACCAGGTATGGACAAGGAAACTTCTGTTCAAGTTGAATTAAGAGTTAATACCTAGGCAACTAATTGTGAGGAATGGGGGGCTGAACAGTTGTGTTGATGATACAGTATGTGTGTCTTGAAAGAGAAAGCGAGGTAACTGATTCAAAATTGAGTTTAGATTAGTAGTCCCATAATCTAAATAATATCAGCAACATCTTCTAATTGCCAGATGCTATAGAGACACGTTACCACTATATATATTCCATCTATTATTTAATTTAATCTTAATATCAATCTTATGAGAGGAATATTTCCCCGTATTGCAAATGAGGCAACTCAGTTCCAGAGAGAATACATAAGTTGCCCAAGATCATGTTGTTTGGGATCTAGGTTGGAAGCCCTGTCTGTGTGTGCAAAGCCCACGCTCTAACTAAAGATGGAAATAGATATTTTTCTTGGAAAATGGATTCCAGATTATGAAATAGTAGGGAAACGTTAAGAATGGCCAAGTTTATGTTGAGTATGCCTTTAGACTGTTAAGAGACAAGAGCAATTAAACTTGAATAAAAGTGTTATTAGTTTTCCGTTAAAAAATAGCCATTTTTTTTTATTTTAGTAAAAAATGACTGTATGAAGACTAACAAATTCACTAGGTCTACGGTTAAGGCCTTTTACCTAGAACAAAAGGACCTTCCTCTTTCCTTTTGAAGTTGCCTTATGCACAGAGAATTGAAAGTATACATCCTTCCATGTTATACTGGTTTGAAGTTTGGTATATAGTATTGCGTTTGTTCTTAAGATTCTGTGTTAGCTGAGAAATTGGGAAGAAATAGCTATCTTAGTTTCCCAGAACTTTGGCTTAGGGCATACTTTGATAGAATCTGAATTCAGCTTATTCTTTTGGATATCCTTTTGATATCAATGTTTGCCTGACACCAATTGGAAAGATACCCTTCCAGAATGTGAGGGGCCAACTAAGGTTACAGCTGTATATTTCTGTCCCCACCATCTTATTTCTCATGAATTCTAACTGAAAATATGAATTTGGTTGAAAAAAATGTGCAAGATAGAATGTATACGGCATAGATTATATCTAATTTTATTATAAAAAAGTGATTGTTTTCATCCATCATTTTGTTAATCCCCCTGGTGGCTTATGACAATTTAAAAAAATATTTTATTAAATGACATATTGGATCTTATAGATTCTTATGATTATAATTATGAATTCTCTGTTTTTGCCTTTTCTTGATAATATAACCATCTTTTGGGAGAAAAGAAAAAAGCCTAGAAGGAGTTTTGAAACTAGATTTATTTGTATATCTATACAGATATTCTATATCTTATTCTATATAGATATAAGTATTCATTATTTTGGGGTATTGTTATATTTTGCCTATGGAATAATTTTTTTAATATCCTGGTTCATGTACTTTTAGTTCCTGATCTGTATTTATTTGAATATAAAATCCTGCAATTCTTTAGAATATGCTAAGTGTTTTTTCTAAAGCAGGTAAAAAAATCAGAAATTTGAAGTAAGGTTATTAAAATAATCCAGTTTTTATAACCGCATTGTTTCTTATTTTAATGGCACTGATAACAGAAGGCATCAGGTGTGTAGTAATGCTTTTTAACAATGTTAAAAAGAGTTTACATTGGTCACTATTTCAATATTAAGAAAGCATGAAAAGTGTATGGGTATATCATTTATTAGAAACAGCCGTTGAGGAAATCTCATCATCTTATTTATCCATGTGTCATATGGATACCTCAGGATGGGAGTGGGGGAAGCCTAGAGAAAAGATTTTTCACCATCCACCCCTATTCTAAGGAGGGTAACTTTACTTTTATCTCATTTAGGAATTAAATTTCTGAATAAGATTTCATTTAACCAAAGGATTCTGCTATTAAAAAGTTTGAAAGCCCTTTTTATATTAAGAAGACACACCAGAACAGTGATTTGTTAAATAAGTAGTTATTTAAACATGTCATAAAGTATAGATTATATACTCAATTCGCCCCCCAAAAAAAGAAAATAAAAAGAATGAGTGATAATCTGATAACTTCTGTACTTTGTAAAATCATTTTTACTTGCTTCATGGCTGCTTGAAAGCCTAAAACTAAGACTTGTTCCTGTTTGTTCTAACAAATATTTTTGCTTTACTTTATGCATAAACTTTTTTAGGAACTACTGTTCAAGATCTTGATTGTTGATGCTGATTTTGTCATTAAATATATTACTTTATATCATCTGTTTGGGGGAGAATAGTGATATACATATTTTTGGTAAAATCATATAGTTAACCTTTGAAGAAATAAAATCATATGTTATCATATGTTTTGTAGTCCAGATCTTATTCTTGACTTTCATAAACCTAGTATAGGCTGTTCAGAGTCCTACACTGAAACATGGCTTTCCTACCCACAGTCTTTGATCTACCTGTAGATCTCAAAATCTTATCCAATTAATCTTCAAGTCAGTTATGGTCGCTTCTCTTTTTCAATGACTGAAGGGAATTTACAAGGGAACGAAAGTACAATGATAACTGACTTGACTTCTCAACTTCCCGCTTGGTAGGGACGTTCACAGAATTTCTTATTGGGAATAAGGACAGGACCCTTTGTATAAAGCCAACCTTGCAAACCAAACTTGGGAACCAACAAGGATATAAAAATTGGCCAATCTATCAAACATTTCGCGATTTTCCCTCTGTGTCTCCCTCAGTGCAACTCATACATACTCACTGCTTCTATAGCTTTGTCTCTTCAACATTTCTACCTATTATTTTTGAGGTACAGAGGAGTTGAAGGGATATTCTCCAAATTCTGTGCAATGGAAAGCAGGCTGGACTGGGGTGTCAAGAGTTAAGAACTTAATCCTGGCACTGCCATACTAGCTGTGTAATGTTGGGTGAATAACTTCTCTGGGACTTTCCACAGTTGTAAAAGGAGGAGATTGGACCAGGTGATCTCTAAGATGCCTTCCAGATCTAAGCAAATGTTTTTTCTTTCATTTTATTATTTCTCTACAACCTTCTACTCTGCTTGGTAATCTTCAGAAGTATGTAGGTACAAATTAAAGGCTGTTGTCTCAGGGATTTGTGTCACTTCAGTGTTACCTTACCCCATCTGGCAGGTTGTTTCAGAGGATTCACCTCATTAATGATGGTAATGGCATCTATTTCAGTTTCTGCGTTTTTAGATTAATAAATAAAACAAGTATTTAAATATTTTCACCTTTGGAATGGAATGTTGACAGCCCCCAAATGCATAGAAAGTCAGTATGTTGGTTAGTGGAGCTCACAGGTAGTTCTCCAAATTCAACACTTGATTCGTTTATTTCTTAGTTCAGCACTTTTGGACACCACCATGATTTTAACCATTCTTATAATTTAACTTGTTTTTATTCTTATTCGTACTTAATTTGCTCCCATAGTGTATCATTGGATGGATAGGAAGCTAAAGAACACTGATGTTGAAATGCAGTGGTAGTAAGAAATCCAAAAAAAAGAACAGTTATGGAAATTTATTTCAGATGATGTTCATCAGATCCATAAGTTTCATTTATCTGGTCGAAATTCTTATACCAACACTTTTATATTTTTAGTGTTTCAGATTCAGTATTAAAAAGAGAAAATTGTGAAATTTTATTCAAATTGGGTGTACATTTATTGAAATTCAAGACCTACAATGTGTAGTTTGAAAGATATCCTAGACAATACATAGCAGCTTAAAACCCTCTTTTAACAAGTCATTTAGAAAAAAATTACACAAATATAAAATAAGCCAATTTAAGCACAAAATGGAAAGACCTAATAAGGTTATCAGTTCTAGCATTTGTAGGGTTACCAATCTATTAGTTGTGGGGTTTTTTTTACTTAAATTGGTTTGTTTTTCACTTAACTTAGTAAAAACTAGTACCAGACTGTCCCTCTCACCAGCCTTGTTATATGCTGATTCCGTCGTCTCAAATATGATTTTCTGCCTTATGCCTAGTTGATTTTTTTCCCGAAGTCTCTCCCAAAATACCATATTATATTATTAAAACACTAATCATACCCTATTGTAATTGATTGTTAATTGACCAGCCCTATTAGAGTGGACGTGTCATGTGAATAAGAGATTGTTCTACTCCAGGTTGTTATTAGCACAGTATCTGGGACATAAGGAATAGTTTGCTGAAAGTTCCATTACAAATTCCAAATTATGTGGCCTAACTTAAGGTTCACCAGCCTGTTTGGAAGTTCGGTTATCAAAAAGCCAAATTTGTGCTTCAGAATTTCTTTATGATTAAGATCATCTGTTATGTCAGGTTATTATTGGGAATGTCGTTTCTATGGTTTCTCCCCATCCTCTTTCTTAAGGGAAGGAAAATAGGAAAGGAACGAAATTTCTGATGTGTGGTTGTATTTGAATTGTCCACCTGAGGTCAGGGATTGTGTCTTTGTTTATATCTTATTCAGTACCCAGCATGCTATTGGAGTACAGTAAATAAGTATAAGGTGATGATGAGGAATATAATAGTAGACCGTCTGTAGCCCTTGAAAATAATACAAAGAATTAAAAAACTATCCTTTTAAGTTCTAAGTTTAAGTAAAGAGAGTGCTTTCAGATACATTTTTTAGTTTAGTAGAAATCATAATTTCTGCAACAAATAATCCTTATATGTCAACCTTCTATATCTCTAAGAAAAAAAAACTTTTACTTTTCTTTACCATAAGAAATTCAGAGAAAGATATAGGGTGTTCTAGAAGTTTTAAACTATGATCAGGAGCTCCTACAACATTGATAGCAATGCAGAACAGTAAATTAGAAAATAAAAACAGAAGAAGAAACAAAGCAGTTTAAGAATCTGGTGGTAGGAATGTCAGCCCACCTGAGAATAGCCCTGAACCCTGAACTCTTGCTGCTGAACCCAAACCAAACTGAGCAAGGGGACGGATCCTGCGTTAAACTACTGGCTGTCTTGTCAGCTCTATTTGGTGTCAGTTTTCCCTCTGAAGATTCCTGTTTCCCATCAAGCTCATGGCAACGTAATAGTGATTCTACAGTCCATGTGTGTTTCTCAGCATTGTTAACAGCTTTGTCACTATTGTCATTGATGCATTAAATTCAGTGACCCTAGCGTTGGCATATGGCAGTTGGGCAGTTTCATCAGTTTAAGGACAAGAGAAGCAGAAATCTTTAAAAGGAAATGTAAAAAGACCTTTTTAGGTCAGTGCCAGAAACAAACACTTATTTATGAATTCAGAACTTCTGAGATGCATATGGAGTAAATCACATAAAGGATCATAAGAAATTGTGCTTGCTTTTATTTCTGTAAATGATGAGAGCACTGTATGTTTAAAAAAACAGGCTTACTGGGCCTGGCCCCATGGCATAGTGGGTAAGTTCAATGTGCTCTGCTTCAGCAGCCCGGGTTTGCAGGTTTGGATTCTGGGCGCCGACCTACACCACTTGTCAGCCATGCTGTGGCAGCCACCCACATATAAAGTGGAGAAAGATCGGCACAGATGTTAGCTCAGGGCTAATCTTCCTCAAGTGAAAAAAAAAAAAGAGGAGGGTTGGCAACACATGTTATCTTAGGGTTGCTAATCTTCTTCAGCAAAAAAACCCAGAAAAAAACAAGAGGAACCCCAAAAAACCAGACTTATCGACATGAAATCATATAACAATTAAGCATGTAATAGCAATGAGTTAATATTTATTAAATAAATAAATATCAGCTTAAAAAGTCTTATATTTATTGGGATCATATAGGAGAATTGAGATATAGCCCCTCAATAATTTATGATGGGATTTATTATGCACTTGGTGTTATAAATTTGTTTTCGAGTTATCAGACTATCCTATTCCCATTCCACCTCCTTCTGAGGTTCCAGCCAGCTCCAGGGACTGTCCTTGGCTTTGAAGAGATCTTGGGAGCATTGGTAAACTCTCTCTTTTACTGATTCTTACCAGTTTAGGAAAAGAGATAAAAAGGGTCAGCTCCCAAGAATCAACTCAACATTTCAGGGAGTTTGCCAGATCACTGCTGCTCATTCAGACCAGACCTGTATGTCTAGAACTAGATCAAGATCAAGGCCTGCAGGCCTCTGTACATTTTATTTTATTTTCTGAGGAAGATTAGCCCTGAGGTAACATCTGCCGCCAATCCTCCTCTTTTTGCTGAGGAAGACTGGCCCTGAGCTAACATCCGTGCCCATCTTCCTCTACTTTATATGTGGGACACCTACCACAGCATGGCGTGCCAAGCGGTGCGTAGGTCTGCACCTGAGATCCAAACCATGAACCCCAGGCTGCCAAAGCAGAATGTTTGAACTTAGCTGCTGCACCACCGGGCCGGCCCCTCTGTACCTTTTTGATTTTGCTCAGCTTGGAGTCTGGAGGTCAGATCTGTGTTTAATCATTCTTATGGCCTTAGTACCCACATTGTGCCCGGCTCATTACTAAGTGCCCAACAAAAGTTTGTTGAATCAGTCAATGAATTTTGTTCCCTTTTGAAAAGTTCTGAAATCTTTTAGAGTTCTTTCTCCTTCCATGTTTTATGCAAGAAAGATAGTTGTATCTGTACATGGATTGGGTACAAAAAGGCATAATGAACAGTCTCTGATTTGATGGAACTTATAATCTAGTTGATTAGTCAGGACGGACTCACGTAAAGCAATAAGATGATAAGTGCTCATGGAGTTTGAAAAGATAGAGTTTTTTGGACTGGGGTGGTTAAGGAATATTTTTGAGAATTTGTATTTGAGCTTGATTTTGAGGGAATGATAGGGTTTGAAGGTGGAATTCTGGACACGGAGAACTGTGTGAGCAGAAACAGGACGCTGTTGGCTTACGCACAATAAAGGTCAAGCTATGACGGGTTTTTTTTCATAATGATGATAATTTTGTTTGTTTTTATAACTCTTTACAGCTTTCAAAATGCATCAATATACATAACCTTATAACTTTTTCTGTGATAAAGGTATTATTTATGAGATCCAGAAAGGTTGGATATTTATGCAACATCATCTAGCTAGTAAGCCAAAGAGCTGAGGCTGCTGGCTCTTTGTAAACCACTGTGGCCACCACTTTTCTTTTTGGCCTAAGTGATGTATATTTTCTTATTGAAGCCCCTCTGTGACCAAGAGAAAGTGTCTTCCAGGCAAAGGCACAGTCTGTGAACATGGAACAGAACAGGCTTGTTGATGTAAGTGGTTTCCAAGCTAGCACGTTGTTACAGAGCAGGAAGAGGAGGAGGAGGAAGATTAGTTAACATTTATCCCGTACGTTCCATCCGTGAGACGACATTCTCAGAACCTAATATGTGTTAACTTATGTAATACTTGCAACACCCCTGTGGGTCTGTGTTATTTTTCAGTACTATTATTATCTCTATATTGAATGGCTTACCAGTTGCTGAAGCAAAGATTTGGACACAGCCAGACCAACCCAAGAGTCCATTCATAGTGGCTGATGTGTGGGCGCTGGAGTGGGAATATTCAAATCCTGGCTTCACCCCTTGCTAACCATGGGATCCTGGTTCAGTTTACAGCCTCCTCAGGAATGTGTCAGTTTCCTCATATATAAAAATGAGGATAATAATAGCTCCTCTCTCTAGGCTTGTGTGAAGATTAAAGGAAAGGATACCTGTAATGTCCTTGCTGTTATTATTAATGCCATTTCTATCATGTTCTAATCAATTGACCATAGAATTAAAATTTTTACTTGTTCTCAAAGTAGGCAGGAGCTACCAGGGCCTCAAAGTACCTCCTCTCACAGTACCTCAGGCAGAGCATTGCAGTTAGCATTAGAACACCCTGTGATGGGCATTTTTGTGTCTCTGACTTTAAACATGTTATTTAGTTAGATTTCAAGATCTGTTGTTAAATGCCTGGCTTATTGATGGCAGGGGGAGATAATACTTTTATATTTTAATAATTTTTTCTGAATGCAGGGGTTTTATTTCTTAGGTTGTAAAATTAACATTTTAATCTGGCTCTTCTGCATAAATAATATCCTATTATAATAAAATTATGTTCATTTAAAAATTGAAAAACATGATCCTAGCAAATCAAGCTACTTTGGGATTTGGGAGAGACACCAAATTGCTACAACATGAATTTGGGTAATGGAATAACAAGCAATGTGTATCACCATGTTATAAACCATTTCTGCATGTACTTATTAGAAAATTATAGTTGCGCATATATTATAGAAATTCTGAGACCTTAACATTCATAGACACCTAAAAACTTCTTTTGGGGCCGGTCCAGTGGTGTAGTGGTTAAGGAAACACTCTGCTTTGGCAGCTGGGGGTTTGCAGGTTCAGATCCCTGGTGCAGACTTAGCACTGCTCCTCAAGCTGTGTGGTGGCGGCATCCCACATAAGATAGAGGAGGATTGGAACAGATGTTAGCTCAGGGCCAATCTTCCTTACCAAAAAAAAAGAAAAACCTTCTTTCATAGAGTGTTTGTGGAATTTTTGGAATAAAGTTTATGTTTATCATGGCATCATTTAATACACTTTAAAAAGACCCTACTGCTTTCTGAATGTATTTGGTTTATAATGAAAGTAAAATATTAAGCAGTTGGAAATGAAAAAATGGTTAGTTCACTTTAAGATATAACTACTCCTCAGAAACTATTTGCTCCATTTGCTTAGTAACATTTGAAGACTAAATATATGTCTTCACCAGAAATGGTGTTCATGAACAATGATCTTTAAAAGTTAATTGGGCCTAGGAAGTCCACAAGGTTTTCCTGAACTAATATTTAAGCTATTTAAAACAGTCTGAAATAGAACTATATATGTACCCTGAGCCCAAAATTATAAGAATAATAACCCTAAATCGTTCTGTCTTATGATGTTAATAGTTGGAGTAGTAGGCTGAATAAAGTCCCCTAGAAAACTCATGTTTATCCAGAACCTCAGAATGTGACCTTGTTCGGAAATAGGGTCTTTGCACATGTAATCAGTTAAATTAAGATGAGTTTATACGGATTAGGGTGGGCCCTTAATCCAGTGGCCTGAGTCTTTATAAGGAGAGACACACAGACAGACAGAGAGACAGAGAGGGAAGATGGCGTGTGAAGAAAGAGATTGAAATTGGAGTGACACAGCTACAAACCAAGGAATGCCAAGGATTGCCAGCAACACCAGAAGCTGGAAGAGACAAGGAAGGGTTCTTCCGTAGTCTTTGGAGGAAGCACGGCCCTACTGACACCTTGATTTCAGACTTCTAGCCTCGAACTGTTGGAGAATAAATTTCTACTTTTTTCAGCCACCCAGTTTGTGGCCATTTGTTATGGCAGCCCTCGGAAACTAATACAGTTGGTAAGTTTAAGGTGGGGTTTAGTTTTACGAAAGGCATTATTCAGAGTAGCTGTAAACTGAAATTAAGTTTTAAAGTTTGGCCAATCTTTATTTATACTCTATTTATAAAAAAAGAATACTAGTACACCCCTATGTGTGTTGCAGCATTGTTCACAATAGCCAAGACTTGGAAGCAACCTAGGTGCCCATCAAGGGACGAATGGATAAAGAAGATGTGGTATTTATACATAATGAAATACTACTCAGCCATAAGAAATGATGAAATCTGGCCATTTGTGACAACGTGGATGGACCTGGAGGGTATTATGCTGAGTGAAATAACTCAGAGGGAGAAAGTCAAATACTATATGATCTCACTCATAAGTAGAAGATAAAAACAACGACAAACAAGCACATAGCAACAGAGATTGGCTTGGTGGTTACATAGGGGGAGGGGGGAGGGGGAGGCCAAAAGGGGTGATTAGGCTCACATGTGTGCTGATGGACTATGATTAGTTTTTGGGTGGTGAACATGATGTAATCTACACAGAATTTGGAATATATTACAATGTACATCTGAAAGCTATCTAATGTTATAATCCAATGTTACTGCAATAAAAAAAAAGAACATAATAAACATGATGATCAGGATAGAAAAAAATACTAGTAATTTTTTTTGATTGCAAAGGATAATTCTGTTCTCTTATCTATCTTTACTTAAGGGACATATATTAACAAAACATGACCTGTCATTTTGGGTGCATTTCAGCCTGGGAAGTACTCCTATATTTTATCAATCCAAATTCCTGGTCTAGTTAAGATGTTCAATAACTTTGGGATGGAAAAATGTAAAGCTATTTTCAGGGGAAAAAAAGGAATTAAAAAAAATTTAATGGTGTCCAAATAGAACCTTCACTTCAAATAAACAGTTTATTTGCATTCTTTAAAAATTCTGTAAATAATGAGGTCTTCCTCAAATTAGATAAGCAAGCCATTGAATCCTTAAAATAGGAGGATACATAAAAAATGCCTATGGAGCAAAGAAGAACTTAAATTTTTTTCTCTTTCTGTTGGTTCTGTTATCTGTTCAGAAAAAATTAAGACAATTCTTACTGATTTTTTAAAATGTAAGTACTTCAATTCTTATTTATTCTATAAAAATGGTACCATCAGAACTCAAAGTTTTAAATCCATCCCGTTCTTTATGAACAATTTTTATTCCTTATACCATCCTGAAATGAAGCAATAATTAAAGAAGTACTTAATTATTCCTTTACCAAGTCTTTATTGAGTACCTACTATGTGCTACATACTTTGCCAAGTGCTAAAGATGTAATAGTAAGAATAAAACAGCCACCAATATTTATTGAAGGCTTACTATGTGTCAGCTACTATGTTGAGCACTTTGTGTATATTAATTACTTTAATCCTCATTCTCCTATCGAAATTAGGTTATCATCTCCTCCTGTCAGATGAAGAAGCTATCAAGTAGAGAGTCCACGATTTGAACCTAAGTAGTGTACTCCCGAAGTCCTCGCTCTTCAGCATTGCGTTATATTACATCCTTAAGAGGGGTCTGATGGTTTGTGTGAGAAGACAGACATATACGTGAATGCTTGTAATGAACTGTGATGAGTCATATTAAAGAAGTTCAAGTGAGAAGTGAGAATTATCTGTGTGAGGGGGTAGCAGTGGAGATGGAGAAGGATTAGATTCTAGATAGTTATAGATGGAATAATTGACAGGACTTAAGGAATAAAATGGATGCAGGGTGATTTCCTCATTGCCCAGGAATTCACTCAGGAACTGCCTCTGCCTTGAGCTCCTGGTTAGAAGGGAGCAGTGTTCAAAACAACAAATAGGCATTTTATGAAAAGAAAGATTTCCTTCAATTTGAAGGCATGTCACAAAAGGAGTGCTACTTGAAGACCTGACTCCAAAAGTGTGGAGTCTTCTCAGACTCACCGAATGGCAAGGTGTAGTTGAACTCTGCTTTGCCTGGGGTAGAGTAGTGTGAATCCACTAGGATTAGTTCACGGGGGGGGAGGCTAGAATGCCCCATCCCTGTAATTAGATGTTCAGCTCTGATTATTGACAGGATACTTGGAATTGAAATCGTAACTCTGTCTTAATCGTAACTATAAGGATCTGCATTTGCATGTCAATAGTAGAGAGTCCTATCATTAAGTAACTTTTCTGGTGGCCTCTTCATCACATAGCTTTACAAATGTAGGTTTCCAAAAGCAGTACAGTTTACGTTACTTTTTTTTTGGTAACATTGTTTCTTTCATAATTTTCAGAGTGGGAATAAATGAAAACTGATTATATGCTTAAATGTGAACATATTGGGAGATGAGAGAGAATCTGTAAATTGGTCAGATCGGTTTTCAAAAGAAGTATAAAAATTTTTATTTCTTAGCCAAACATATTTTCAAGTACAATGTATTTCATCTGAAAGACTAAGTAGCATGACAAAAATTTACAGCAAAATTATTGTTGAGTTTGTCAAAAACAAGTGCATTTTTATGAGCAAAGGCTGCATTCCTTACTCTTGAATTGTGCCTAGACCTTTCTGCCTTTACTTGTCAAATGCTCTTTTTCTGTGCCAGGTCATCTTTGTACAATACTACTATTAATGACCTAGTGGAAAAACTAACTATAAGTTGATTGCGAGTCAATAATAAATTTTGGTAATCTAAAAATCAAACCTTCCTCTCAGAAGGGCCTAAAGAACTGATATGAAATTTAACTTGAGTCATCTAGAGATCTGTTTTTGAGCAGCTTAATGCATCACTGTAATATTTCCTAGATTCCTGTCCAATTCGATATATGAAATGACTAAATTGTAGTCATACTAGTTCTGAGCACGCAGGCAAGAAGAAAAGTAGTTAAACATCTTGCTGTGTGTGAGCGGTTCGAGGGCAGGCAGACACCGTGCACCTTGACCACCTATTATGAAGCTTTTTGCTGCTGTGTCAAGTGAAAGCGAGTTAATTGGGTGAAGCTGTGGAGCATGTTAGGGGCCTGGTAAAGGGTTGCTGTCTGACAGCTGAATGTCAGCAAAAGCCAGTCAAGTGTAGCTGAGAGACAGAGACCTGTCGCAAAGTTCCCGCAGACGGGAGCGCAGTGAGGAGGCTGGGTACGGTTCCGTCTCACTTTCTCCCTCATTGAGTCCAAGCACCTGAAAAGATTTTACACTGTATGTGTCAACTCTTGTTCCCTAAGCTGTTTCCCCTTAACTGTCCTGCATTCAAATGATCGAACAAAAGATGCTAATGTTTAGCAAAGTGAATGTAAATTCCCTCTTTTCCCTTTTTCTGCCCAAGCAGATAGACATTCAACTCGAAGGGAACTTTGAAGGTTTACGCTAAACAATTAGACTGCCTCCAAATTTAGCTTATAATAGAATCTTTTTCTCAAGAGAGTATAAAAATTGAAAATGAAAGCAGGAGAATAAGCAATGCCTTTTCCTCTGATATAGAAAATCTAGCAAGAGAGCTGGGATTCCTGCCTGGTGTCTTGAGAATGGACATGTGCCAGGATGACTGCCCTCTCGTCTTTTGTCACAGGCTTCTTTCCTTTTTTTTCAGAGTGGCCTAAGGTCAAATGCCATAATGACACTCACCAGAAGGTCAAGAGAGATAAGACAGAAAGGAACAGTGAGGTCCGTCCTGAAACTTTAGACACTCTAGAAAGGAGGACTTGAAGAAAGTTAGATTAAAGAATAAAAATTAACCTTTGTGAGATAAAAATATTTTCAGAAAAAGTTTAATCTCAGAACATGCCATACTTACTGTCTTTCTTTGGAGTGTAGATTAGAAGGAGCCCACTCATTCCACGACAGGCAAATGTATAAAGTACCTGCTGTGTGCGGTCACTAGGGGTAATACAGGAACAAACAAAATAGTCTGTGCCTTCAAGCTGTGACCGCTCTGAGCCGGCAGGGCAATGTGGCTGTTGAGCACTTGGAGTATGGCTGTTGTGACCAAGGAACTGAATTTTAATTTAATTTTACATTAACTTAAATTTTAATTAATTTAAAATTAAGTAACTATGTTTGGCTTCTGTATCGAAGAGCATGAGTTCAAGCAAACAGCAGATTATAGTGTCCTGTCATGAAAGTGTGTGGGGGATGCTGTGGTAGCACAGAAAACGGACATGGACCCCAAATGTGAGGTGAGAGGGGGCAGGGGACGTTTGGGGGCAAGGTGAGACCTGAGGTGAGTCAGGAAAAACTGTAAAAGTCTGACGAAGAAGTCTCTTTTTAAGTAGAAAGAGCAGCATGAATAAGAGACTCCGAGAGAGGAGAAAGCAGGGCATGCTTCAGGATCATCATTTTGATTAGAACTTGGAAACAAAGGTGTTTTATGGGAAGTTACGATTGATGCAACGGTAGCCTCCGAGTACACTATCAGGCAAGTCATCCGAGAGGTCACAGAACAGAAGCTCTCACAGACCAAATTAAGGTACTCAAATCACATGGTTTATCAAATCAATTTAAAACACACAGCAAGAAGTATAAGGTAGGGAGCCAGGAGGGGGAGGGACCGTACTCCCTGACTCCTTGGTTATGCAGGGTTCCTCTGACCTGTCTCTCTTGGCTGCATCAGCCTTCTCCACTCTTCGTGAGGTTATGAGGACCAGGGTGGGGGTTTGAGAAAAGGGGCTTAGGAGACAGAAGGTGCCTGGGGCCACTTCTCCACACTTCCCTTTTAGGACGGAGGCAGGACAGATATTTCTAGCCAATAGCTGTAGCCTGCCACTTAGGCTGCTGGACAGCTTTGGGCTTCATCTGCAGTTCTGGGGCCAATTTAAGGATGACATTAGCCCAGAGAGGGCATATCTCTACCTTATGATGTGGTCTTTCCATCCCTTTCTGTCTATAAATAACCTATATTACAGGTCACTAACTTGCTGTCCATTCCTAACATAGGGATTCTGTGTATTCTCACAGACTACTGGGCTGATTCATTCTCTCTGCTTAACACTTAGGAGTTTCATCTATCCTATTTTTTTTTTCTTCTCTTCAATAGAAGTTTGGATATTCTCAATTAATCAGCAAATATACAATAAAGAAGAGATGAAGTAGGAAATAGAGATATGTCTGAAGGGATGACTTGTTTACAGAAATTAAAAGGGCATTTAGGCTAGAGAAGGTGAAGAGACACTTACAAATAATTGATGAAAAAATTTTAGTAAAGAGCTTTGAGGGCTATGTCAAAATCATTATCTTGTGGCTACCCTACCCTGAGCCCAAACTGCATTTCGAGCAAGTTTAGGCCATTTTGAAAAACTGGTGTGCAGGCTCTTAGGGAATAATTTGAATGAGGGCTTTGGTGATTGTTGAAAGACTGACTGGTGGAGGTTTTGTGGGCAGGTACCCAGAGGACAAGATGGGAAGTGGAGAGAACTCCCTCGTCCTTCTTCTGCATGCAGGCCTACGGACTGGCATCTGGACTCTTAGAAAAGGATACCCACAGGTGGAAGCTGAAAGAAATGTTTTATGACACATTGTGAGACACTGGGTTCCAGTCAGAGTTGCCACTGTTTTCCGATGACAGAGAGGGAAGGTGGGCATATGGCCAGTTCTGTGTAGAGACATCCCCGGATGGCACAGTGAGCCTCCACTGTATTAGAGGCAGGACCTGGTGCAGGGATTGCAGATGCCCAGCAACTCTGGACGGGGCCTGTACAGGGGCACTTGGGGTCTTGTGTGAGCAGATCAGGGCAGTACCAGGGAAATGTGACTCACTGCTGGGACGTTGTCTATATCCACAGAATGACGAGACTGGCAAACTCTCAGTGCCGTCACACAGCAAAACTTAACACAGTTGTGTGGTTACATAGGATTTCAGCAAATTATCATTCACGGAGAACTGGCTCCGGATGCAGAGAGGACAGTTTGAACTCCCTGAGGGCAGAGAATTTGTGTGTGTGTGATTCAGCGCTGTGTCCCAGTACCTAGAACAGTATCTGGGACGTTGTAGCACTTGATAGATATCTATTGCAAGAATTAAGAAATAGAGCTAATTTAGGATACTAATGATGGATGTAGGTTTAGATATGCTTTGTGCGTTATGCAACCATGGGGAAAATCTATCAGGTGGAATTGATCATGAAGGGAATAGATTCCTGAAATGGAATCCATAGTCTATTTCTTTGGAATTTTGTGGTTGCTGCATTATTCTCACAGTTCTATAGGATGTTCTCCCTAGAGATGTGTTTGGTTTGAGACTGCTGGAAATGGCCTGGTTCTATTAGAAATAACATTCCTGCCTATCATGTAAAGGAAGCGTCATTGCCAGCTAAGTGGTTTGTTTTGGAACTTTCTCCCCAGTGCATTGTGATTTGAAGGCATTCTACAGATGTGAACCCCAGATCACATAATTTGTCTTATATCTGAAGTGTCCCTCTCTTGCTGAGAAATAAAGAGACCACATTCTTTTAACTGAAGATAACCCGTCACTCCAGAAAGGCCCATGTGGCACTGGCCAAGGAGTCAACAGACCTCGGGAGTACAGGACTTACACCTTTATTTCCCAGTGGGGAATAAAGAGTGTTTGCAACATCTCCTGAAGAATTGCTAGGGATCTTAGGTGTGATAGAGTGGAATGATGAGGGAACATGGTTTAAAACAGCAGTGAAAGGAGGGGCGTGGAAAACGTGGGTTTCAGATGTTAAAATGTGAATTTATTGCCAGTTTTATTGAGTTATGTGACTGACAGATGCTTACAATGTTAGTATGATTTAGGAAAGTCATCTCTTTCAAACAACTTTAAATTTTAGATGGTTCTTTCCTTCCTCTGCTCCTCTGTACTTGAGCGCGTGCTCAGTAATTCCATGCAGAGAAAAACATACTGCTAAAAGGTCTAAGTTTATAGCTTCCAGATTATGACTAAATTTTTGACATTGTGTTAAAAAGGTTTATAACTTTAAGAGGAAATTCTTCAGTAATGAAAAAGTGGTCAGAAAACTTTTGCCTAATAGTTCCCAGAGAGAGTGGGACATGTGTACATTTTGACCACAGAAGTTGTAATTTGGCAGCTGGAAGTGCTATTTGGAGTAAAATGAAGGCACACAAGTTGTAAGTAGCCTCTCTACGTAAGGAGTCACGTTTGTGCAGGGCAGGGGTACAGGTTACTCCGTAAAATCATCCGTGTTATGTGTTTACTTAATGTCAGGTTGTAGACATGAGTTAGATAAAGTGTTGGAATAAGAAAGTGTTACTAGCTAAATTAAAATCTTTTCAAAACTTGCAAAAGACTTGTTTAAAGACGCACCTTCTGAGACCCCTAACAAACCAATTACATTTTCATCTTGACCGCACAGCTCAGTCATAACCATACTAAAATATGAGTTTCAGTATAGATAAAATTCATCTTTTTAAATAAAGCGTTTTTAGTTATAAAAGTAAGGCATGCTTATTGTAGATAATTGGAAAATAATTTAGGAAAAAAATTCCACCAATTCCAGTACCTCGAAGCAAGTATCATATGTAATTTTGCACATTGCCTTTTACTTCTTCAGTCTAGCTCAGGGGTGGGGGGTGAGGTACAGCCTGTGCGCCAAATCTCCTGGCCACCTGCTTTTGTACAGCCTGCGAGCTAAGAATGGTTTTTACCTTTTTAAATGGTTGGGGGAAAAAAAACAAAAGAAGAATGGTATTTCATGACATGAAAATTACGTGAAATTCAAATTTCAGTGTTCATAAACGCAGTTTTGTTGGAGCACGGCCGTACTAATTCATTTACATATTGTCTGTGGCTGCTTTGGGGCTACAACAGCAGCATTCAGTAGTTGTGGCAGAGAACATATGGCCTGCAAAGCATAAAATATGTATAATCTGACCCTTTACAAAAAAGGTTGCTGACCCCTGGTCAAGCCTAGGCGTTTGTCCGTGTTCTCCAAAAGTTTATAACTATAAATTTTATAGTCATAATATTCCATCAAGTGACTATAGCTTACTTAACCGTACTTCTATTGTTGAATATGTGATTATTTCCAATTTTTGTCTGTTATTATTAATAGAAGGAACCTAAGCATAAATGGAATTGTTGGATCAAATGATATTAACTATTTAAGACAGTTGCAAACTATAGTCCAAATGGTCCTATTAGTTTACACAATCACTAGCAATTTGTGAATGTCCATTTCATAATGCCTTCATTAATATTTAGTATCTTAATTTTTTAAATTCAATTTGATTGGCAATAAACATCTCATTTTACTTTCCATTTTTGATTAGGTTACCATTTTTTCTCATTTACTGTTAATCAGCTGTGTTTTTACTTTTGTGAACTGCTAGTTCATAGCCTTTGTTCATGGTGCCAACAGTTTTACAGATAAAAAAACCATGGAAAGAAAATTTTGAACTTCTAAGCTTTTTCCTCCTAACCCACTCTAATTTATTCCCTTTTTCTAAAGATAATTAACAGTTTCTTGTGATTCTTGTTTCAAAAAGAAAATAGGTATATGTATGCATGTATGTGTGTTTATGCTTTTTTTTTAAATACAGATTGGTTCTCTCTCTCTTTATACACACACGCATACACACACGCACATTGTTTTGAACCTCTATATCAGTACTTACATATTTATATTTACCTCAGTTTTGTTTTAATTGTTGTATTCTATGGTTGTGCCAAACTTCACTTATATAGCACTCCGTTGATGAACATTTTAGTTTCATTTAAAACATGTTTTTCTATAAAAAATGTTTCAATGAATATATCTGTATACTCGTCTTGGTGAACTTTTGTGAGTGTAGCCATAGAAGAAATGCCTAGCAGTGGTATTGCTGGATCAAAGGGCAGGTACAATTTAAATTTTGTTTTGTTTTCCAAAAGGTGGCACCAGCTTACGTCCCTGCCTACATGGTATGAAGTTGCCTGTTGCCCTCTCTTTTCAGCTGTGGCATCAGCAGACATCTAAATTTTTGCCTGTCTGATGGTGAAAAGTAATCTTCCAATGTCACATTTTGTACTGCATTTCTTTAATTATGATTGAGTTTTAGCACTTTTTGTATTTTTTTGGTTATTTGTACTCCTCCCTTCCCTACCAGACAGCCAATTTGTGTCTGAGGCAGAGGCTGCCAGTAGTTTCCTGATTGTTGTTTTCTCTTTCTTTCTTAGTAATAGAACCTCTGAATATTACCTGGGCCACTAAACAAAAAAAGCTGCATTTCTCAGACTCTCCTGAAGCTAAGTTAGCCATGGGACTAAGTTCTGGCCAATGATATAAGCAGCAGTGTTGTGATTTTAGGAAGTGTCTTTAAATGTAAGTGGTTCCTCTTTCTTTGCTTCATCCTCCTTTCTTCTGGCTATATTGCAGACATAATGGCTGGAACTTGAGCAACCATTTTGGACCCTGAGGTGGAAGCAGCATACTGAGGCTGTGCAACCCAAGATAGAAGCAGCCTGGATTCCTGTTAGCTTCATATAGCTATATCAGAGAGAAATGAACTTTTATCTTATTTGAGCCACTAACATTTTGAGTTTTCTGATACAGCTGAACCCAGTCTTAATAAATACACTATCCTTAGCCTGTTTCCTAATTAGGTTCTTCTTTTTCTTGATTTGCACGAGCCTTTTGTAAATTAAGAAAGTCACCCTATGGCCATCATGTGTGCTGCACATATTTTTATCAGCTTGTCATTTCAGTTTTTCAGTGGCATTTTTCTATATAGTATGCTGAAGTTTTTATTTATTCAATTTTTGTACCCTTTTTGTATACCTGAGTATATGGATGTATTTACATTTAAAATTCTCTCTGAGTTGTTTGGGAATATATAGTTGTAGGAGACGGGGGGAAAAATTACCTCCTTTGCATTTTTCTGGCGTTCTCTGCCGTCAAGTGTATCAGAATTGCCAGGACAGGAGCAGACGGGGGACACAAGGATGTGAAGGAGAGCAGGAAAAGAAAGAACAAAAGCCATCTGGGAAAATTCTTTGACTCTTTTTCCAACCTCGATCATGTCAGGAAATCTAAACCTCTAAGAGAAGAAAATGGGAATTGTTATCTTGTCAGGCACAAGACATCTTTGAAGTAATTTAAAATTAAAGTTTAAATGTTCTAGTGTAATTTAAAACTTCAGTGCTGAATTTTATCTCTGAATATAACAACATGTAAGCTCCTTTGGTGAAGGGGCTAGAACTTTTGTTTTATGTAAATACCATAAAATCTATTTATCTACTCCAGTACCATGGATATTCAAATGTTGAACTATAATAAAATATGTTATCAAAAATATAAACATTTATTTTTAGCCTCTAGTACAGTCTGTGTACTTTTATTTTCCAGTTTCACAGAGATTTGTTGAACCTTTACTATGTGTATGAAACAGCTCTGGGTATAAGATAACCCCGGGCTGTGTCTTCTTTGGGCGGCATGATAAGGTCGTGGTCAAACATAGGGGAGAAGAAGCGGATAGATTGCGAGTCCCACCCTTTCACCACTTACCAAGCTGTGCCACATGGAGCAATTTATTCTACTCTTCTGAGCCCTAGTTCTTCAGCTGTAAGACGAGGGTAATAGTAATACTTTCTCATTGAGTTGTTGTGAGAATTGAGATAATGCTTAGAAAGCTGAACCTAGCACAGTGCCTGACATATATGCTCAATATGTGTTAGCTATAATTATAAATTTGGAGTTTATCATCACTTGAGAAGCGGAGAAAGTGAGGTGGAGAAGGGGAGCTGCTGTATGTCATGCGTTTTTGTGTATATTATTTCATCTCATCCTTATGACAGCCCTGTGAGGGAGTATTCTTCCAACTTCACAGCTAAGGATGCAGGCCTGCACAGGTTAAGTAACTTATCAAAGATCACATAGTTAATACGTGGCAGAATCAAGTTTGGAACCCGAGGTCCCTCCAACCTCAAAGCCCCTGTCCTTTCCTTTATACTGTGCTACTTTAATTGGGACATAATCTGTATATATATGAAATAACCGAATAGCAATACAAGACCAAAACCATGAAGTAATAACATGAGTAGTTTGTTCATTCAGTCATTCATCAATTAGAAATTTTACTTAGTCCCAGATACTCTGCTAGGTGCTGGGAATGCAAAGTCATGACTCTATCACATTAGGTGCTCATAGTTTATAGAGGAGACATCAGTGTGTACAAATAAGTAGAAACAAAAAAATAAATGCTCATGAAGGAACGTAAAAGTGTGATTGGATATTGTAGCTAACTGTAGTTGGGGAAGGGTGGGACAAAGATCTGGAAAGCCCTTACAGAAGGAAACCTTGAGCAGAGTCTGAAAGGTGGAGAAGGCATTCTCCTCACAAAGGAGAGAAGATATCCCACACAGTGGACAGACGGGAGGCGGGTGTGAACTATGGGAACATCCTGTTTACGGACTCGCAGTTTCCCTGCAACTGGATTGCAGAGTGCAAGTGAGGAGATGGCACATGAGGCTGGACAGGGAAGCAAAGAGCTAGTGAACCAGCCTGCAAAGGGCTGCAATGTCACACAGCAAAGGGCATGCCCATAAGGAAGCATGAAGAATCAAAGCCATTAATCCAATTAATCTACCACATCAAGCAAGTAGTCGAGGCTGAATTTGAACAAGATAGATTGACTCAAGAGCTCTGGCACTTGAACCAAAGCTGACTGTCTGCCTGAGGACAAAATTGTTGAGATGTGAATCAGGCTTGTTGTTAATATCTTCTACCTCTGTTTTTTGATTTGCTTCTACCTCTGTGATTACCCTTCCTTCTTAATCTCTAGGTACCCATGCCTCTTAAGTTGTTTTCTGTCTACCTAGAGACTCCTTTACAATGTTCCATTGACTCACATAACCACATAGATCTTGATGTCACTGAGCTAAAGAGACACACTGTCTGTACTAAGATTTAATGACTTATGGGGAGAGGAATGCGTAAGATACTGCTGCTGGTCTGGTGTTGGTAACTAAAAGTTAGAATTGGTAACTACAAGGAATAAATATTTAATGATGTGGTAGCTGGTATATATATATATATATTATATATACACACATCTACACACATCTATGTATGTATATATAATGTGTATATGTGAATGCATATAGCGAGTATATATATGTGTGTGTATATATATGTGTGTCTATATATATATCAGTTGCATGCATGTGTGTGTGTGTATTGTGTGTGTATATATATGTGTGTCTATATATATATCAGTTGCATGCATGTGTGTGTGTGTATTGTGTGTGTATATATGTATAAGGTTTATAATTGAGCATTGCACAAGAGAAAACTATACATGAGTACTGCCAGCTCTGATTGTGTAAACTGCAGTGTCCCATGATCTCAGCATGGCAGAACTGGACAAGAGACAGGTAGAATTTGGTTCACTAACTTGAAGTATTTGGAAGGAAGAAAACTCTGTGAGACTGAGTGCTGAGGCTCCGGCAGTAAGAACACATCAGAAGCTAAAGTAGAGATGGCAGGGGACCTTCACTGTAAGGCCCTCTTGTGGGTACTTTGATTCCTTCATCAGTTGATATGGAGCTGCACACTCTACATAAAACCAGTCAATAATTTACAGAGCTTAAAACATCATCATGGAGGTCGAAGTAATAAAAAATGCGCTACAGAGTTTAACTGAATGAAGCCACATCCTCTAAACTGTGGCTAATTTCTTTAAATCTGTTTGTCTTTTTTTCTTTTAGAATCGTGTGCAATATGTATCCCTTCCCCTTAAGAATGGCCTATCTGTAGCCCTTCAAAGTCTTAAGTATTATATTTGGGAAACTTTGATTTCTGGGTCAAGGTCATCCCCCAAAGTTAGGTGTTAACGTTACATACGCCATCATGGGTGGAATTGTGATGCGCCTGTAGAACTTCAGAACTGGAAAGAGTCTGGCTCCTCATTTTATAGGCAAGGGAAGTGAGAGCGAGAAGGACTGATTCACCTGCCCAAAATGACCAGCTAGATTGTAAGAGAACTGGGGGAAACTGTAGTCCTCGGGTCCCCAGTCTAGTACTCTTTTCACCATGCTGTGTGCCTAGCATAATCTCCATGCAACACTTTTCTGCCTGCTAAATCACACCGCCCCTCACTTTTTATAATACTAGATTCCGGAAGGCTTAACTTGATCATAAATGCTACCCAGGAGACAAATGGCTTAGTGTCATTGTTTCAGAAGCCTTGGTCTGCAAAACAGCTTTGATTTATAGACAATTTATTGAGTCATTATCTTATTATTACCCTAATGCTTTATTTATTTATTTTTTGTTGAAAAAACACTGTTAGAAAACGAAGATATTAAAGTCTTGAAAAATGGCTATTGGACATGGCCAATTACTATATTTCATAAGATTTCTAAAATGCAGAAATTTAGTAGACACATTTTGTATTGTGAATATATATTTAGCTGATGGACTATAACAGTTCAAATAGAATCATTTACAGCTTATTGAGTAAATAAAAGTGCTTCCATAAAGATTCACATGGCACCTAGCTTTTATTTCAGGTAACTAATTTCTTTTTTGTAAATTGCTTAAATCTGGATTTACATGAGAGACTCCCAGAACACCTCAGCATTTTAAAAAGTAGCTTAAATGACCATAGATTTTACAGATTTAAAATATAAGATCAGGTGGTAAATATTAACTTTTAATGGTCTCTGATAAAAAGTTATTTAACTGTCTTTTTCTCTGTGTGTTATATTAAAAGTATTATGATGTATTTCTGGCTATTGTTTGTAACAATAAAAATAGTTCATATTTACTTATTTTAACATCACATTCTCAAATCAGGATTTTTTCTGGCTTGTTTTTAATTTATAAGTGACTTAAAATCAGATTTTATCCCATTTCATGAAAAAAAATATTTTCTAGCAGTGTATGGAATATAGCAAATGACCTAGTAAGAACAACAAAAAACTTTTATTTTCATTTACACAAAAGTAAACCTGTTTACTTGGTAGAGGACATACGTTTTAGGGGTGCAAGCCTTTAAGGAAACCTCTTTTTATTTTAGGCAATTTTCCACATTTAGGACATAAAGTCAGAAGATAGTATGCAAAAAGCTAGACTCTGATGTGCAATACTAGAGAAATACTCAATACCCTATCTCAAGGTTTTTTAGTGAAAAAATGTTATATTAGATTAAAAGATTCTTTTAGACAGCATGGTGGAAGATAGACATACTGTATTAAAAAGTAAGAGGAGAAAAGGAAAAAGAGAGACCCCTTTGTGCAGTGCCAAGATCTGCAGAATACTGAGGAGAAATGAGCAGGTACGGGCTTTCCCTGAAGGGCGGGCTTCCTGGTGTGTGATTAGGTTGATGGATGTGCTAGATTGATAGAATCGCGGGAAAAAAAAGGAAACTTCACGACAGAACATAGGTTTGAGTAAATTTGAATATCTAATATTGCAAAACAGATGTGATCGGCCAGTTGGACACCGTTAGCTTTCTGTGGTCTAGAAGAATCTAGAAGAAAATACCCTCAGAGAATACCTGAGCTTCCTTGTCTGATTCTGCACGCTCCTTTCTTTTCATATGTAGTTTTCTTAGACCAGAGCTTGAAGTATAAAGATGTAACAACAAACTGTTGAAGGCTTCCCTGACAGTATTCTTTTATCAGGATAGAGAATACTAATGCTAGAAATAAACTCTATTAAGAAGCAAATTGGGCCCCACCATCTCCACCTTCCAGCCTTCTCCTTATCCCCAGGGCTGACAGAACGGAAAGCTAGTAGATGGCCTTGTAGTCTTTACAGCAGCAAAATCTACCAGGTAGTGACACTGCCAGTTCCGACACACAGCTAAAACAATCAGAGAAGGTGGTTCTACCAGCAGTTAAAGTTCACCTCCACTCTGATGTAATGAGATGCCTCTGTTCTGGTCTGAACTGATACGCTCTGGCCCAGCGTTCAAGTTGTGCAAGTGAAACCTCTTCAGCGCCGCTAATCAGGGTCAACACATGATCTCAGGAATTCCCTTCCTTCCATGGGGAGAAGCTAAACCCTCTCCTTCATAAAGCCAGCCAAGTGGCCATTTTAGGTGTTTTTTAACATCCAGCATAAAAAGAAATGATTTCCATCAGCTGTAGGCTTGCCGTGGCGTATCAAGAAATCAAAAGAACAGAGATCAAAGAAAATTGCTGAACTAGGTGTTAGATGCAGCCATTGATTTTTCTCCAGTTGTAGTTAAAAAAAGATCCACAAAAATGGTAACGCATACAACAGCTGAATTTCTAATACTTTCCTAACGCCGGCAATGGCTTCCCTCTTGTTTTCACGTGTGGAGACTGTTTTGTATAGCATGACATAATAAAGCTGATCTTTAGAGTTCACACTATTTTGTTGTCAAAATTGTAAGAGAATCTACCAGAAAGATTTTTTTTAAAAAACTCTGCAATATAAAATGTGGTTTTTAGTGGAGACACTTATGACTAGGCTTATTATCTCGGCAACATTTATTTGCTGGAAATCTGGAAGACTCTTGTCATACAATTGATCGCTATTTTCCTACTATCTATGAATGTCATAAAATAATACCTTTCTGCTTTATTGGTAAGATTTCATTCATGTTAAATGTTAACTACTGATTACCAGTGTTCCTTGGGGCTTAAATGAATAGCTTCATCAAAATATTAATTCTGTTTTCAAGTACTTCATGAGTATTTGGGTTTTCAAAGTTTGATTTCCAATAGTTTCTAGATACCAGTACTGTTTAAAAATATGTGACAAATTGTTTTCATGTTGCAATCTCATATTTTGATACATGATTTCCTAATACTTATAATAAAACAGTTTTAGGGCCCAGCCCCGTGGCTGAGTGGTTTAAGTTCCGTGTGCTCTGCTTCAGCGGCCTGGGTTTGCAGGTTCGGATCCTGGGTGCAGACCTACTCCATTCACCAGCCACCAGCCACCAGCCATTGTGGTGGTACAAAAAAAATAGAGGAGGATTGGCACAGATGTTAGCTCAGGGCTAATCTTCCTCAAGCGAAAAAAAAAAAAGAGGAGGATTGGCAGTGGATGTTAGCTCAGGGCATATCTTCCTCAGCAAAAAAACCCAAAAACCACCACAACAAAAACCCCAGTTTTTATTAAAACACGGTGGTGGCCTTATTATTAAAGGCAAAGGCAAAATATTCATTGCACTAGCATTTTATGTCTCAGGGTGCTCTTTTCTAGAGGTCACTAGGATTGACTTATCTTTCTTTGTGCTGTATTCATCAAGTAAATGTCAGGCTGATAGATTTTAAAAGCATAAATATCCATAGTTTGTTTTCTACGCCGTCTAATTTTCCATATTATATAGAACATATTATATAGCATAATGAAATAAACACTATTAGCATGGGTTTTTGTAAATTGCCAGCGGATAGAAGCAGAGGTAAAAATGACTGATCGTATTGACTCCGATTCAATAAGTTTATAAAAGTTTTATACAATGTTTTAGTATTTGGGCAAACTCCTGATGTCCTGAGAAGTTTATGACATGGAATAAATAAGAGATTCAATCACACTTGGAAAGTAATTTAATATTAATGTATTATCATATAGATTATACAAATGACAATTTCTACCTCATTTCATATTATAGTGATTATTAGTCCACCTCTGTGTTTATGGTTTTAAGCTCCAATTAAATGTTGTCAGTTCTACGTTTAGTTTTTTCTTTTTTATATCGCAGACAGGATCACGAGACCATTCAAATCTCTCCATTCCTTCAAGAGCTGCTCTTCCTGGTGACACAATTGTTGTTGGAGATTTTTTGCCATTGAAAGGTGAACTTGATACAACTTACGCTTTCTTAAAGGAGACATTCGTAAATCCTGCGCCCCTGACATCGTCTCAGTCCTCTCCAGTGACCATGTCTGCTAATGCCAAAAGACCAACGCAGATTGGGTTGTGACTTTATGAAATAAAAGAAAAATGCAAGAAGAGTTAACAGTACAATTAAAATTGTTTTGAAGGGGGATTTTCTTATCAGTTGAATTTTGTTTCAGCACAAGTGGCAGTGGGTTTGTAAAAACTGGGTGATAGCTTGATGTGTGCAGGTGTCTATGTCTACTTGAATAATGAAATAACCAACTTTTTCCCCTCTAAGTTTTATTTATTATCACAGTTGCTCATTTTTATGTAACATATTTTTAAATGTTAAAGAATGACACATTTTGGGTAATTTCCTTCAGACTTAAAAAAATCAATAAGCCATTTTAGTCTCTATCTATCAAAGTTGTTTCATACTTGTCTATTTTAAAGCAGGACTGCAATACTTTAATAGGATTGAGAGAGCTATTTGAAATGTATGCCAATGATTCCTGTCATTTCATGGCAGCCCTGCCATGGTTCACTGAGCCCCCTCTTCTCTCTTGTCAGCTCAACTGAAGACAAGCATTTAGTTGCAAACTTTAAGCAGGTTGTGCAAAACAGAAATGATGTGACTGCTTCTCCTCCTGCACAATAATGTCACTCCTGGTCAATGTGAGAAGGTCAGGTTGCTCCTTGTAAAGCTACATGATACCACTTGCCCATTTGAACAAGTTAAGTTAACTGCTGAATCTGGTCCCTGCAGGCATTGAAAACTCGTCCTTTTATCAAGTCTGCATTTGATAAGAAAGTAGAGCAATTGTGCCGGGAGGATTTCTGTGGTGTGTTTAGGCACTGTATAAGGACAGTTCCCACACCAGTGTAGCAGGTAATATGTTTAGTAGAAGCTGAAAAACTTCGAGGTAATGGCTGTTTTGACCTTCGAAATAGACTCCTTTTTTGTTTTTGTTGTTGGTAGGACCTAAGAGTGACGCCCATCTTTGATGCTGACAGAATTTAAAACAAGGCCATTGCCCTGCATTTTCTGCCTTGTAGCACACAAAAGTAAAATTGTATGTCAGGCCGAGATGTCGGGGAGCTGACAAGATGCCCCAGTGACATTTCAGCTAGAAAGAGCAAGTGTCTTGCAACCAAGTGGTCAAATATCAAATAATAGGTCAAGCAGGAAGGAGCTGAGTTCTAACCACAAAGAGGTTTCTGGTAACTTACTTGACAAGCTTTTGGGCGCTTTGTGGCTTGACAAAGTGATGTTCTGTTGGGTATCGCAGACAGACTGTTCTTCATCGCCTTCAGAAGATCAGACATTGACATTGATTAAACTCTTTAACCCTTAAAGGTTAGATCCTCGCAGTTTGCATCATGGTAAGTGAAGAACAAAAGAATATTTGTAATATGTATTTGTGTTTGTATTAATCATTTAACTCCCCAGTGATGTTAACTTCTGATGTGAACTGTACTTTTTGACAAACAGTTTTGATACAAAATCCATATTTTATATTATTTTTCATTATGGAGACATTAGAAAATAACAATATGTATTATGGAATCTACATTGTCTTAACTTTGCAGTGACATTTGATTCAAAGATACCGAACTTCTGAGAGTTTTTTTTTTTATTGGCCTCAGTAAATAAAATTTGTATACAATACTAACTATTTATGTTATTAACCAAATTACCCAAATGACTTACCCCATCTGAGGTAATGCAGCATGTCACTGTCATACTGTTTAGCACGTATTTTGTATACTGCTGAGCCAGTATAATTAACTTTATATAAATCTTTAAAAAGCTGTTTTTGTGGAGTAAAATTACATCTTTAACCAAATTTTTCTCAATTCTTTCTTTGGAATTCTTGTTATTAACCATTCTGGGTTTTGAGTGTTACAGAATATGCCCTGTGTAATGTAACATGAATGAAATTCAACTTGCAAATTTATTGTAACACAGAAAATGCTATTGTTTTTATATAGATCATAGAATAATTTCTGCACATTTCAAAACACTTTCTTCTGCCATTCCATACAATGATTAAGATATTGCCCATATAGAAATCTATATATAGCCTTTTAGTTGTGACATCATTGAGCATCCAATTCTCACACTGTAGAAAAAAGTCTTACCCTATATCACTTATGTGTCTGTGCTTGTGTGTATGTGTATGTTTCTGTTGAATCTATTTCCAGGTCCTACAGTTTAAGAGGAAGAAGCACCTTTGTAAACTTTCCCTTGGACTGATCTTGGTCTTCTTGTCCTAATTTTACAGTTTGTTAATGGGATATCACCCAAAATAAATGTATATGTCTCTCTCTATATGTGGGTATCTGATTTTACAGATACATTTTGTGCAGTAAGTTCTGAACTATAAATTCAAAAAGATTATTAAATCAAATCAAAGCATGTCACATTTATAACCAACTAGATGCTAAAGGCCATGGAGACTGAAGGATGAGCCTCCTGAGCAATCATTAGTATTCACTACCAAATATAGTAATTTTTATACCATATGCTTTTTTCCCAGAAGTCAGGCCCAGCAGGAGGAGAAGATTTAATGACATATCCTATGGAGATCTGAGAAACTCTAGACTGCTTCTGAGCACCTTAGTGGCCAATCACTGCATGTTTGAGATCTGTGTTGTGTTGGCAAGGACAATTGCTCTATCAGCTTCTTTACCTCCTTAAGAATGATGTATAAAGTAGACAGTTCTCAGGAGAATGACTTCAAATATTTTTGTAGGGGAAAGGAAGTTTTACCTTTACACCTTAGTATGTGGATTTTCTTACTAAACTTCTGTGATCTAGAAAAATACCTGTATCATCCATCACTATCCAAGGGATTCTTAAAGTTATTGTTTTGATACCTAAGTCACACTTACTTATTGAGGCTTTGCTAGCGTTTTTAATATAAACATTTTGGAATGACATAACACAAATGCAAAACAGTGTAGGAAATTGCGAGAATTGACAATTCAATGATAATTTAATGACATAGGTAAATAACCTTTTAAACAATAGAATGATAACTTTAATTTACCAAATGCCTGACTCAAAACTTAGCAACACTGTTATTTCACATTTTTAGTATATGCTGTTATCAAGTGCTTAGTGAGATCCTTACTATTTTCCTGTTACTTAACTTACCAGTTATATCTGAATTCATTCTGTAGATCTCCCTGAATAATGGTAAATTGATCCTATTTTACTGTGCACGTTTTTTTTTTTGAGGAAGATTAGCCCTGAGCTGACATCTGCCACCAATCCTCCTCTTTTTGCTGAGGAAGACTGGCCCTGAGCTAACATCCATGCCCATCTTCCTCTACTTTACATGTGGGACACCTGCTACAGCGCGGCTTGACAAGTGGTGCATAGGTCCACACCCGGGATCCCAACCTGCAAACCCCGGGCCACTGAAATAGAACATGCAAACTTAACCACTGAGCCACCATGCCAGCCCCAACTGTGCACTTTTCGTAGACAGGTTTTCTAATATAAAAGGTGGAAAGTAACTAATATTTATTGAGCAGCTATTCTATTCCAGCCATTATAGCAACACTCTGATGTTCTCCCAATAAAACTCTGGAGTAGGTATTTGCATCACCATTTTATCAATGCAATACATAAAATACAAACTGAGTATCTGGTAAACTGAGCACCTAAAATGTTGTGCATTTGACTACCAAGATTACACAGAACCTAGTAAGTAGTAAGCCCAGAGCTGTAACTCCAAATCCCACATTATTTCCACTTTGCCAGGCCTGCCTTTCAGAAATAATTGGCACGTTTTAAAGAAGAGAAAAAAATTTTAAATTGTCCTGACCAGTTAGGAATAATTTTGAGAGGTGTATTTTGGTTTGAAGCGTAGATCACTAATCCATTGATTAGACAAGATGAAACAAAACACATCCATCCATCCATATGACTAGTAATGGAAAGAATAGTGACATTTGTTCCTATCTTTCAAAGGAAGCAACACCCTTCTTGTGTTGCCCAGTGTGTCTAACTTGGGCTGAGAGACTACACAGATATTCTCAGGGACAGAGCCTCAGTTGAAAGATATTGATGGTGAGCCAGTCTGACCAAGCAAAAACTTCTCAGTGGAAAATAATGACAGATGCTGAGTAAAGCTGATCAAGAAAGCATTAACTTGTATAACTCCTAGGACGGAGATGGGTATTTTAAAATATAGTTTTTGGACTGGCTTGGTAGACTGAATAATGACCCCAAAGATATCCGCATCCTGATCCCAGGAAGCTGCGACTATTACCTTATATGGCAAAAGGCTTTTGCAGATGTGGTGAAGTTCAGGGTCTTGAGATGGGAGATTATCCTGGAGAACCTAGGTGGGCCCTAAATGCAATCACAAGTATCCTTATAGGAAAGGGAGGCAGAAGGTGATTTGGCTACAGAGAGAAGGCGATGTGATGATGGAAGCAGAGATGGGAGCCATGTGCTTTGAAGATGGAGGAAGGGCCAGGAGCTAAGGATCACACGCGCTGCTAGAAGCTGAGAAAGGGCGGACGACAGATTCTCCCCTCAGAGGCTCCAGAACTATAAGAGAATAAATTTGTGTTGTTTTAAGCCTCAAGTTCATGGTAATTTGTTACAGCAGCCATAGGAATCTAATACAACTAGTAAACTTTTAGTCTTTTTAAAAAAGATTAATACATTAATCTTTTAATATTTTCAAAGAGAAAAATCATTCCTTCGTTCAAATCATCCTGATCAATTGCCTTCATAACTTGAATTAACAATTTTTTTAGGTTTTCATTTTATATTCCTGGCTTATGAATATAATAAACAGTGGTTGTCTATATTGAGACACCTAATCATACTCCATTGCCATCATTTCTGATAATTTTTTAATTAACCTGTGATTTCAATTTGCATTTTGATTTCTATAGTTTTAAAAAGGTATCATGCTTTAAATGTATTAAATTTATCTTAAAGGTCTACTTTAAATGATTGTTTTTATTTGATTCCACTTCTGTTGGCATATTTTTATAGCTTTCTTACAAGAGGAATTTAATCTTGAAAGAATTTATATTAATCATAGCTTAAAATAATGATTTGGAGTTTATAAATTATATCTTAAATGTGCCAGAGTGTTTTCCTTTGCCATTTACCCATGAGTTTAATATATGCCCCTGGTCATTTATCCATGCCTTTTGTTACAACTGAAGTGAAAGAATTTTAATAATTTCCCCAAACAAAGAAATCTTTGAAAATTTTTATTGTATAATATTGGAATCTATGTTATCTTTACTTGGATGAAATCATAAAGCTTTTTCCTAGTGGTTTGGTCCAATGAGAGCAATTCTAACTGAAATGATTAAATGTTCGGTATAATAAAACCTAAAGTATTGAAGATTTAAACCTAGAGTGTTAAGTATTTCAAATACAGCAAAAATGAACACAAACAAAAACCCCTGGTTCTATGAGGAACACTTCCAGCCCTCCTGGTTAAGTGAGATATAAAGACATGCATTTACGTATTGGTAGATGAGCTCCATCTTTTCTCTTGAACCTCGGCAATTTTATTATAAGACTCTTTTCTGCCTGTGGAATGTGTTGACGGACATACCCAGATATCAGATGTCCTGTGAGTTCGTATTGTGCGTGCTTACATATTTTTTCTGAACCATTCCCTGCAAAATTTTTGTTTGTTTGTTTTAAATATATCTGACTCTAAACGTCTCCCAAACTGTATCTTCTGTGCAAATTAAATTTCCACTGACATCTCAAAGGGAAAATTTGTTCTTAATCTTTTCAGTGGTGAGATCTAATTGATACTGCATACTGGAAATTGTAAAATTTCTGGATACAGTATGGGATGGAGACAATCAAAACAGAGTGTTGCTCTTTCCTCTAAGTCATCTTGTGTGGGGTTTGTTAGATGCTTAGGCAGTTGTTTTCAAAGCACTGACCTTAATGCTAGTCATGCAGCAGAAGCCCCACGTAGGTTTTGAAAACTACTGGGTTAATGTTATCTGAAGGCAGTTTTTTTGCGGTTTAATTGAGTCGTGCTTCATTGTCTTTTATTGCATGTTAATGCCAGGGAAATGCTGATTGTTGACAGAGTCCTCCCAGTGAGGCGGCTCCAGAAATGGTGTGCTGCTGTAGGAAACTGCGCACAATAAAAAGTCTTATTTAGATCTGAACAAGACTCAGCTGACAGGTTAAGAGCTATCAGATATTCATAAATATTTACTAATGACAAGAAAAGAAGGGGAGCTACCTGTCCTCAATAGATCCCTTCTATGTTTTGGGGTATCCATATAAGGGAAGAATCTTACATGCAATCCAGAATGGATGGAATCATATTGGATGCCTAGTAAAAAGTACCATACAAGAAATAAATATAGGATGTGTAATAGGACATCTGATTTTTGCCCTTTTTCTTCCAACAATAAGGAAAAAATATTTTTCTTTACTTTGTCTAAGCTCACTTCTGGTCTGAAAATAAGAGGCTTCCACAGTAAAACTGTGCATGGAAAGCTCTGGAACTTAGACTCACCCCACAAGTCATTTAGGACCTGAGGTGTAAAGGCAACAGTTCATTCTAGTGACCTTGATGTACAGCTGACTATTGAACTTGTTGTAAGTGCTTTTATGGTTACAGAAGCACCACCTGTGAATACACTTAAGTTTTCCTCTGGGCTGAAGAGAAATATTCTAAATATGTACTGTGATGACTATAGAGAGATTCCTGTGGAGCAGAGTTCACATTCACAGTCATGATTAAAATTGTGCTGTCAGATAATTAATGGTGGTGCTGTTCTTACTGCAGTGTGCCTGGGTCCAAGACTCCTTGAAGGACATTGCAGGGCTGCCAGCAAGCACAACTTCAGGAGCACCATCTACTTCATAGTCTGCATGACACATAGTCTAGTGCACAACCTGTAGGGCTGTACATAACAGTCCTGGCACGTGGGCGCCATTGGCAGCTTCAGAGTCATTTAATAATCTGGAGGGCTTCTGATTCTCTTTAATCTGTAGGGAGACAGAATCCCTGTTCTTCACAAGAGAAACTCCTGAGGAAATCCAACATGGTCTTCCCTACATATCAAGTTAATCAGAGTAGAAACCCTGAGTCATTTTATCACTAAATAGCTTTTGCAATTGACAGTCATCCATTGACTAGGTTTTTCTACTTCATAAAATTCAAGTAAGAGTTCAAACACTTAGATTAGAGCACGTGTATATCTTTTAAAAATATTATAGCTTTATTGAGGTATAATCCACATATCATATAATTCATTCCATAGTTTTTATTATGTTCCAAGGGTGTACAACCATCACCACGTTTTAATTCCAGAACATTTTTATTACCCCAAAGAAAAACTCCATACCTGTTGGCAGTCACTCTCCATTCCTCATCCCCCCCCAGCCCCTGGCAACCTAAATCTGCTTCCGGTCTCTGTGGACTTGCCTATTCTGAAAATTCCATGTAAGTAGAATCATATGTATTGCGTTTTTTCACCTGGCTTCTTTCATTTAGCATGATGTTTCCAAGTTTTATTTATCTTGTAGCATATATCAGTACTTCATTCCTTTTTAGGTTGAATAATCTTCCCTTGTAGGGATAAACCACATTTTCTTTATCCATTCATCAGTTGGTTGACATTTGGTTTGTTCCTACCTTGGGGTTATTATGAAGAATACTGCTATGAACATTCATGTACAAGTTTTGTGTGGGCATATGTTTTCATTTCTCTTGTGTATGTACCTAGGAGTGGAATTACTGAGTCATATGGTAACTCCAAGTTTAAGTTTTTGAGGAATTTTCAGACTATTTTTCAAAGTGACTGCACCGTTTTACATTCCTACCAGCAATCTGTGAGGTTTCCAATTTCTCCACGTTCTTGCTAGCACTTGCTATTATCCATCTTTTTTTTTAATTTTTATTTTTTTGAGTAAGATTGGCCCTGAGCTAACATCTGCCACCAATCCTCCTCTTTTTGCTGAGGAAGAGCTAATATCTGTGCCAATCTTCCTTTATTTTATATGTGGAACGCCTACCACAGGGTGGCTTGATGAGCAATGCATAGGTCTGCACCCAGGATCCAAACTGGTGAAGCCCGGGCCACCAAAGCAGAGTGCATGAACTTAACTGCTACACCACTGAGCCGGCCCTATTGTCCATCTTTTTGACAATAGCCATGCTAGTGGTGTGATGTGGTATCTCATTATGGTTTTGATTTGCATTTTGCTAATGACTAATGGTGTCGAGCACCTTCACATGTGCTTATTGGCCGTTTATACATCTTCTTTGGAGAAATGTCTATTCAAGTTCTTGCCTGTTTCTTTCTTTCTTTCTTTCTTTTTTTTTTTGCTTGAGGAAGTTGTCCCTGACCTAACATCTGTGCCAGTCTTCCTCTGTTTTGTATGTGGGATGCCTCCACAGCATGGCTTGAGGAGCGGTGGGTAGGTCTGCATCAGGAATCCAAACCCATGAACCCTGGGCCACTGCTGAAGCAGAGAGCATGAACTTAATCACTACGCCACTGGGCCAGCCCCTCTTTGCCTACTTCCTAATTGATCTATTCATCTTTGTATTCTTGAGTTGCAAGAGTTCTTTACATATTCTGGATACAGGTCCCTTATGTATATATGATTTGCAAATATTTTTTTCCATTCTGTGAGTTGTCTTTTCACTTATTTATTGGTGTCCTTGAGGCACAAAAGCTTTAAGTTTTTGTTAAGTTCAATTACCTATTTTTTCTTTTGTCTCTGATGCTTTTGTGTTACATCTAAGAAACCACTGCTTTACCCAAGTTCACAAAGATTTACTCTGTTTTCTTCTAAGAGTTTTATAGTTTTAGCTCTTACTTTTAGGTTAACGATCCATTTTGAGTTAATTTTTGTATGTAGTGTGAGGTAGGGGTACAACTTCATTCTTTTTTACGTGGATATCCAGCACCATATGTTAAAAGACTGTTCTTTCTCCATTGAATCGTCTTGGCACTGTTTTCAAAAATCATTTGACTATAAGTATAAGGGGTTATTTCTGGACTCTCAGTTCTAGTCCCTTGACCTATATATGTCTATTCTTAGCCAGTACCACACTGTCTTGATTAGAGTAACTTTGAAGTTAAGTTTTGAAATTGAAAAGTGTGAGTCCTCTAACTTCATTTTTTCTTTTCAAGATTGCTTTGGCTATTCTGTATCCTTTGCATGTCCATGTGAATTTTAGAATTACCTTTTTGTCAAATGACCTTTGTGCATCTATTGAAATGATCATGTGGTTTTTTGGTCCTTTTTCTATTAACATGATGTGTTCCACTGATTGATTTTCACATGTTAAACCAGCCTTGTATTCCTGGGTTAAATCTCACTTGGTCGTGGTGTGGTGTATAATCTTTTTTTATGTTACTGGATTCCGTTTGTTTGGATTTGTTGAAGATTTTGCATCTCTAGTCGTTAGGGGCATATTGGCCTGAAGTTTTCTTTTCTTCTCTTATGTTTCTCTGATATCAGGGTAATACTGGGCTCACAGAGTGAATTGGGAAATTCTCCCTCCTCTTCTATTTTTCGGAAGAGTTTGGGAAGGACTGATGCTAATTTTTTCATTATACATTTAATAGAATTCACCAGTCAAGCTGCCTGGGCCCAGACTTTTCTTTGTGGGAAGTTTTTTAAACTATTAATTTTTTTTTAAATTGTGGTAAAATATACATAACATAAAATTTACTATTTTAATGAGTTTTTTGATTATTAATTCAATCTCTTTACCAAGACCAGGCTATAGTTTTTAGCAAAACTTTAATGAAGACTTGAGAATAACTGAAAGGGCTTTTATCATAGGAAAGAAAAATCTTAAACCTGGAAATAAATATAGAGACTCCCAATGTTCTTAGGAAAAGCTCTTCCACAGAGTGACTGCCATGTTTCAGAGGCAAACTTACCTTTGCACAATAGGTGTGCTCTGTAGCATGTCTTCTTTACTCGGAGTCCAGCTACTCCACCCATATAGCGAATCCTAGAAAGAGTGGGGAAATAACCTCAGCTTTCCTTCCAACCTACTTCCTAGCCAGTCTACTCACAGACGACTGCATGTGTAATAAAGAGAGTTTTAGATATAATTACACAAAGCAGTTAATGTTTTCTGGAAATTTTTTGTTTCAAATTATGATCTTGCCTTCACCTCTGTAGAACCAAAAGGTCTATTGAAATGGTTTTCCAAAACCAAGGATTATCAGCCCCAAAAGGTGAATTCAAGCAACAGCTGAATTTCTGAAACTACATGTTATTTTCAAGATTTCAGAACCAATTCTTGAGCTGGACTCCAGTCAAAGTTCTTGAGCTTCCCCTGGTCCCAGCGGTCTCCTTAGCTCAGAGCCCAGAGAGGGGTGCAGCAGCTGACCCTCCCCCCCCCTCAGCACCCTCAGCATCTGGATTCTGTTCCTGAGACAGTAGCCTGCATGTAAGGTACTGCTCCCCCCGTGCCCATTTTTTCCACTCTGGATTCCTTCTCAGTGGAGATCTACTAAAACTATTTTCTTAAAAGCCATTTCTCATGGCCTGAAACCACCTTCAAAGATCTTTTCTTCAACCTTCCTAAAATAGAAGGGCTTTAGTATTTGTCCAAAAGCGTATCATTCTTTTCGGGCAGACCTTTGTATCCCATTATAATATCATGGCTGACATTCTGAGGTGTTGCCCACACAGTTATTTTTCCTTGTAATAACTAGTTCAAAGCCTCTGTTACAGACTGAATTCTTTCCCCTCAAAATTCATATGTTGAAGCTCTAGCCCCCTGTGTGATGGTATTTGGAGATGGGGCCTTTGGAAGGTAATTACAGTTAGATTAGGTCATAAGGATGGGGCCCTCATGATGGAATTAGTGGCTTTCTAACAAGAAGAAGAGAGAGATCAGTCTCTCCGTCATGTAAGAGCACAGTGAGAAGGTGGCTGCTCAAGCCGGGAGGAGGCTCCTCACCGAGAGCTGAGTTGGCTGCCATCTTGATCTTGGTCTTTGCAGCCTCCAGAGCTGTGAGAAACAAACAGTGTTTAAGCTACCCACTCTACAATACTGTATTTTGCTACAGCAGCCTGAGCTGACTAAGACAGCATCCTAACTTCCGGTGAAAGTGTCTAATTAATGTAAGCAGTCTTGATTTGTGTATGGTGGGGATGACAAATAGGTAGAAAGATCTGTCTGAAGCAGACAAGTAGAAGATTTTTAAGTTGTAGCTACCTAAACAATGTTAAGTGTTCTTTGTGGACAGAAATACCCAACTCATTTTAAAGTAGGCCAGAAAAACTGGGAGGTTCCGACTACTTCAGAAACACCGTCTTACCTTTTCTTCTCCTTCTCCCCACCCCCGCTTCTGACTCCGTCCGTCTCTTTTCCATATGCTCTCAGCATGACTTCCTAAAGGTACAGATTAAATGGTTGGGGTTATTTGAAAAAGTGTCTGAAGTTCTCCTCCAAGCTGAAGGAATTGTACTATAAAGTAGAATAATTTGAAAGGGAGGAGTTTGTCTTTTTTCATGCACAATGAAAAGCGTTCAATTCTTTTAATAACTGAAAAGCCTTATACTTCTGTTAGAGTCTCTAAGAACTTCTGATAAAGTTCATATTGTAGTTGTAGTTTATTTCATGAACCGGGAGAATGCAAACTTCTTTTGCAAAGCTTCTGGCTTGCTCTCCGACACACTTCCTCTTTTATGGAGCATACTGAGTGCTGATGTAGGAGTAATGCAAATTCAGGTGTTCTGTTTATAGCGTAATATCCAGGAAGAGATTACAGCACAGACCCGGCCTTTATGCACTTCTGAGGACTTCTTATCAATCAGCACTAATTGGGCTGGTATTGTGTTTATGGCCCAGAGTAGTCGTGTCAGAAGTTAGAACCAATTCACTCAGCAGCTGTGTGACCTTAGGCACGATATATAACCTCAAGAACTTCAGCTTCCTCTCCGGGGAAAGGGAGATAATGACACTTTTTTTTTTCACCGAGCTCTCGTGAGCATTGTGTGAGAGAATATTCAGCGCACAGCTAAATGGCACAGAGTAGTCACTGTCTCTGATGGGGTGATTCGATTATGAGGCACCACATCCCACTCACAATTATTGGAGGAAAAGTAGGATAATTCAGGGAACCCCAGGGCAGGGCGTGCAGCCAGCCTCCAGAGGAAGCAAGGAGTCTTTCTCACAACACAGTTCTTTCTCCTCTGTTTCTGAGGCTCCCTGTGCTCTTGTCACTGTTTCTCTCTGCTTCTGCTCCTCTCCCTCTGCTGACTGGCTCTCAGCTCCATTTGCACATGGCCCAGGCGTGGCCACCATAGCTCTGGTCCACATAATTTTCCAGTTTAAGAACCTACAACAGCTTAGCTTGTAGCTCTTGAATCTTTGTGGCCCACCTCCCTGCAGTCGTCTGTGTCCAGGGAGGAGGGCCTGTGGACTATTACCCGCTCAGCAGAGGCCATGGGAAGAGACTGAGTGGCACATGGTAGATTCTGTAAGAAAGTGTTGTGGGGTGAGGAGGAAATAATGGGCAGCTCCAGAAAGTCACTCAGGAAACATTAACTTCCTTTCTCTCTTGAAGGTCACCTCCCACCCGTAAATCCTGCCTAAGTGTGGCAGTTTTTGTCCTTGACTTCCTATGCAGCATTTAGCTATGATTTGTTCCTACTTCTAGAAATTTCTATTCCAGCTCCCACCTAAATACGTGATCCTGGTTATCCTCCTACTTCTTTGATAGATTCTTCTTCTTTTCTGACTCCTCTTCCTCTTTCCCCTTAAATAATGAACACTTTTTGAGTTTGTATCTTGGTATCTTTTCTCTTTTCCTACATCTCTGTCCGTTGGTAAACTGAACCATGGTGTACTTGGAACACAGTACTTGCCAGGTAAATGGGAGTCCTCTGCATTTCTTTTTTCTTTTTTTTACATCTTTAATTTCCAAGTAATATCTAGCTTTTCTTTCTTAAAAAGTGATATTATTATTATTTGTAGCTTATTTCCTAGACTCTCTTCTTAATGTTTTGAGACCTGGTAATATGAAATATTTCCTATATTTTATGTGGTTTGTATTACAGATTTTATGATAAGTTTTGGTTTGTGTGTGTGTGTGTGTGTGTGTGTGTGTGTGTGTGTGTGAATCTCTGATATATGTAAAGAATATCTAGGAAAGCAGCTAATAGGTGCTCAGCACCTTTTTAAGGGATCCTCAGTTCTGCTCCCAAAGTCCCACAGGCAGTTGTTCCTGGATAAATAGTTGTGTTGAATACTGTTTGGAAGTCTCTTTTTCTGTTGCCAGATAATTGTGTAAGGAGTTATAATAAGCTGCTCATTGAGATGAATGTGGTTGCCTGAGATGAGAACAGTCTATAATAATCACTTCATTTATGTTTATTCACCCCAAGTTAGGGAGACAAGAACTAAAATGTGTGTGTGTGTGTGTGTGTGTGTATTGGCCTTTGGGAACTAAGCACTACTCTATCAACTTTACCTCCCACCGTAAGATAAGGAAGAAATTTGAAGTAGGGATACCGGTAACTGTGCTCAGCAGCCGTCTTCCCATCCGGAACCACTGAGGCAGCCTGCAGAGCCCTTTCCAGTCTGCTGCAGCGCAGAGCCTGGGGAGGCTGTAGTCCTCGGTGTTGGGGGAGACTGCATGCGGTCTCACCTCTGGCAGAACCGGTCAGTATGACTTTGAAATAGGAGAGCGCAGGTGGGCAGCAAGACAAGAGAGAAGGTAATGCCAGTGAAGCCATGGCCCTGCACAAAGGTGAGGTACTCCAGATAATTTGGAGACCTAAGGGCTATTAGGGTCGCAGGAAGTATAGACACCCGGGGCTCAGAAAGCATTCCACAGTGGATGGAATGAAATACAGCTTCGTGCCTATCTAATTAGAGTGGATTTTTAGAATGATGATAACTTTGTATCAGTAATAGTGCCACTGTGGGTAGTAGGTAAATAAGTACAATCATTCTGGAAAGCGTTTGGCTGTATATCTTTTACTCTTAAGTACGTTTCTTATCTTTGATCCAACTTATAGGAATCTTTCCTAAGGAAATAACCAGAGATGTGTACACTAAGATTTCTCTGTGTGATATGCATCACAGGGTTATTTGTAAAAGCAAAATAAGAGATTGTCAAATTTTGTGTTCATACAGAGGTCTGTTATGCAGTATTCAGAATCATGGTTTCATAGAATATTTACTGACATTGCAAAGTTCTCATGATTTGATGTTTGATCAAAAAGATACGACACAAAACTGCATATGGAATTTGCTCTTTTTTTTTGAGGAAGATTAGCCCTGAGCTAAGTAACATCTCCTGCCAATCCTCCTCTTCTTGCTGAGGAAGACTGGCCCTGAGCTAACACCCATGCCCATCTTCCTCTACTTTGTATGTGGGACGCCTGCCACAGCATGGCTTGCCAAGCAGCGTGCAGGTCCACACTCAGGATCCAAACCAGCGAACCCTGGGCCGCCAGAGCAGGGTGTGTGAACTTAAACACGGCACCACCGGCTGACCCCAGAAGTTGCTCTTTTTATAGACTTTCCACTTACAGATTTTCATAGATGTGAACTAAGCCACACAACAGAGCAAAAGGGATTGATTTTACCCAACAACAACAAATGTTGTTCCAAGTTTAAAGTCATTATGGGCTTTTGAACAACTGGATTTACATTTCAGGGCCAAGCCTGTTTTTAAGTAGAAGTATTTCCATGTGCAAAATGACTTTGATTTGATTCTACATGTATACATAACATAAATATCTATCTTAGTACATATTTGAGAGAAAACACACCAAAATACTACCAGAAGTATAATTATGAATAATTTTTATTTTCTTTATAATTTTTTTCATCGTACTTTTATATATTTTTAAATTTTGTATGAACATGTATAATTTTATGTTTAGCATAAAATAAGCTATAAAAATAGCAAAGGAATTGTGGATACAAAGAGCTGCACAAGAAGGGAGGCTCCATAATGTGGCAAATGGAAATAGTCTTGCTTGAAACAAGTGAAAAGACTTGAGGGTTTTTAAATGGATCGTGCCTTTTCCCTTACTTCCTAAATCGAGTAAGAGACGCGTTCGCAGGTGGGAACACAACTGACCATTTACTCATTCAGATTACTCTTGTTCATTATTAGTATCCTCAATTTAGTCTGCAAGACACCAGTGATACTGACACTGTTAACAGGGACAGTCCCTTATTAGGACGTGTCCTGGTAGCCAGGCTCTGTGCAAAATCATTATTCATATTATCTCGTAATTTCCAGAAATGTTCTATTGTTTTTCTGTGTTACAGTTGAGGGTACTTAGACTCACAGGATTAAGTGATTTACCCAAATTAGGCAGTGAGGGAATGGCAGACTCTCCTGAAGCCCCAATCTTTGATATACTGGAAAATACTGACAATTTAGGAAGAAGGAAGTTATATTGTGAAATGCTGAATAATTGGCCATCCAAAGATGATAATTCAATAGTTATTTAAAAGGGAGAGAAAAAGAATATGAGTCTTGTACCCTTTGGCAGGCCCACCTGGAACCTGGGAAGACTTGATAGCATCCATCATGAAGTGGCCAGACTACTTCCTGAGTTTTGTGGGCAGCTGTTGATGAAGTCAGATAGAATGGTTAGTCAATGGAGAATTTCAGGGCACTCTTTTTCTTCCCATTATTGGCTGGTTGTGGACTCTGTCCTTGGTTGAAAGACACTACAGAACAAGTGATGAGCAAGAGGGGCTAACTTAGTAGAGGAATGAAAGCAGAATTGTAAGAAACTGCTGATGTTTAGGAAATGAAAGGGGCTGATAATAGCAATTAATGATTGTGAAATCTGGGCCTCTGCTGTGAGTCTTAAAACCAGTTCTAAAACAGAAGAAGATTAAAATACATATCGATCTGCTGATTGGCCAAAGGTAAAGTTTAAAAGCAAAGAATTGACCAATATGTATTCCATTAATTAAACCCTTCTCTGCGATGTGAATAAACACAAACTGGTAACAAGTATCTGTGAGTTCCTGAATTGATTCCGCACTGAGCATACTTCAAAGATGCAGGGCCAAGTCCGTCTGCAATCACCTTCAGAAAGGCTGTCTTGCTGCAGAGGGATGCCAGAAGACACTCAAAGTTCTCGTGTGCAACTGATCCTCCTACTTACTTTACTAATACAGCAGCTGTAATAGCAACAGGCTTTGAAGTGCAAAGCTTTCCTGGAGTTATGCTCTCATTAAAAACTACTATGCTTTTGTAAAATCCAGGAACTCTGATGGGAAGGATTTCACATTAAGGGGTCAACAAGAACTCAGGTTGCCCCAATCCGTGCCCTCTTGCTTGCTTGCCTGGCCCCCACTGAAGAGTGGACCGTCTTATTCAACTATGGACATAGCACTCTGTAAAAGTGGTGAGGACCTTGTAGAACTTTCCTATTGATGTACATGTAGGTGAATGTTTCCATTCTGTTGTTTATCTCGTTTTTTCACATATGGCCAATTAACACAGGTTCTGTAAGGATCCTAAGGGAGTGAGGAGGCTAGTAATTAAGAAATGCTATGGGAATTTAGAGTGTGTAAAGGTGGTATTTCAAATCAGTGGAAAAGATGGGTCATTTAATACATGACAGTAGAAGCCATTTGGAACTGACAGCCATTTGGAAAAAAAATAAAACTAGATCGCTTATGCGAAAGTAAACTCCAGAAAATTAAAGATTTAAATACTTTAAAACTGTGAATGTGCTAGAAATATACATAGGTGATTTGTTTTTTGTAATATTGGTATAGAGAAAGTCATTCTAGGCAAGACTCTCAACATAAAATTCGTAACAGAAAATACTCATAAATTTGACTACATACAAATTTTAAATTTTATAGAGAAAAACGTACCACAAGCAATGTCAAAAGATAAATAACAAACTAGAAAAAGAATATTTGTAACATATTTCAGAAAATGAGCCAATTTCTTTAGCATTTAAAGTAGTCTTAAAATTGGTATGAAAAAGATAAACACTTCAATAAAAACTGGACAAGGACATGGAGTGTCAGTTCCCAGAAAAATAAATACAAGGAGAGTCACAGCAACCTTATTTATAATAGCCAAGTCCTGGAAATAAAAGTTCTTCAGTGACATGGCTTATTAACTAAGTTATGATAACAGCTGTTAAAATGAATGAAGTAGAGTTACATATATTGATATAGAAAGATGTTCATATGTCCAAAGTAATAGTTTTAAGTTAAAAGTACCTGGTAAGTTGCATAACAATGTTTACTATAATCCCATTTGTATATAAAAATATATGCCAATCTGGAAGGATATACAAGTTAATGGTTAACTCTGGGGATTAGGTGTGGAATATAAGACAATAATTTTAGTTCTGTACTGTTTGAATTCTACATTGTATTACTTTTGTAATAAGTTAAAACACCACCTAATTAGATAAATGTGAAGGCAAATTGTAGTAAAGGCTCAAACCCCAGGTAATGAAAATGGAACATAAGACCAAATACATCATGAGAAGAGTAATCAACAAGGCTTAGTCCTGAATTGGTACAGGGTGAGGGGATTGCCCGCTGTGTCCCAGATCTCATATTCTTTTGCCATCCGTGTCAATGTGGGTCATTCGGGAAGCAGATGCTGAGACAGTTAGGAGTGCAAGAAGTTTATCGAGGAGTAATGCCTGTGAAAGAAAGGGGGAGGGATCGAGACTGGGGAGGAAAAGCCCTCAGACTGTGGTGCTGATCTGACACCTGTAAGAGGCGAAGACGGGAAGAAGGATTAGATCGGGAGGACTCCCAACCACAAGGCAGACCAGACAGCGCCAATCCGACAGCGAGCTCCAGTGCCCAGATGCCTATCAGAGGAGGCCTGTTTCGGGCAGAGAGCGCCAGACTGTAGTACCCACACTGTGCTCAGCAGTTAGCTGGGGGCTCCCAGAGGAGCACGGCCTCAGCTCCTGCGCCCTTGTGGATGCCAAAGGTGCTGCAGCTGGAGGCTCAGTTTCAGCACTCCTTCCAGCAGAGCAGCAAGCTCTTTCTTGAGGGGAGATCAGAGTGGGCCACCTCATTGGCCACCACATACATGTTCTTCTCCACATACACTCAGGGAGTAGCTCTTCCAGGGTGCCAGTGGGCCTCACTGTCGGAGGGGAAATTTAGAAGAGGGAGGGTAGAGAGACAAACTACAGCCCCTGTTGCTGCATTTCGTCCTGGGGCTGCCAATGATGCTCATTCTCTCCCTCCTCCACTATCTATTTAAAAGTCCCCTTGCCCTTGGCTATCACCTCTGCTCATCTCAGTGACTACCTGGTGGCCTTACCCAAGTCCTCATGCCTGAGGGATTTGAGCACCTGATAACCATTCCATTCTCAGGCCCTTGTCTATCCACTATCAAAACTGGGCAAGGAAGTGCCAGGATGGGGACACTATTGGCTGTGGGGGCAGGATAATTCCTCATTGTGTGGGAGTCACATTGCACATTGCTTCCCTCATAACCCCCATCATTGTGAAATCCAAAACATGCACACACATTTCCATACATCTTCTGGCTAAGATCTATAAAACTCAGAAAGTTTGTAAACTTACAAACCCAAAGCCTTTTCTCTCCAGATTATTGTCTATACAAGAAGTTTCAAAAACAATGAATTGACTTTTCTGCTTGCCATAACCCTCCTCCAGGAAATGTGCATCTCCTGAATTGCCTAAATACTTTGGGTCTGTGTGACAAGGAGGTGTGGGTGAAAACAAACTGTTTAATACTTCAAAAGGTTTGAGGTGGAAAAATTTTTTAAAAACCATCTTTAAGGCTTGCCATTTTCCAATAAAGTTGAGGTGAGGCCGTCAGCAGACTGAGGGTGGGGCGGTAACTGTGGAGATTTGAGGAGAAGAAAGAAGACGTGAAATCTCATCTCCGAGAGCGGGAAGAATGCTGCTAGATGGGGCCTGTCGGCTCAGCTGTGTGATTTTCTCCAGTGGTTGCTCGGGTGAAAGCAGGAAAATTGTTGGGTTCCTTCTGCAATGGGGTTTGCCCCAGACACAAGAGGAGACGGGAAAAGATGTTGAGGGGACTTGTGAGAAGGTGTTGGTAACGAGGGGCCGTAGCACCTGATTTGGACAAGGATTGATACTCCTCCCCTCCTTTATATAGTTAACATTTCCTTGTCACCTGGTTCCTCTTAAGACTGGCTCATGTCATTAGTCTTAGAAACATCCTTTCTTGGCCCCATTCACATCTCCTTCCAGCTTCCACTCTATCTCTTGCCTCCTTCACAGCCAAATTTCTCAAGAGATTTACCTATACCTGTGATCTTCATTTCCTCACCTCTCATCATTCAACCCACCCCAAACCAGATTCTGCCTCAGTCGTGAACTTGTACAGTCTCATAAAAGTCACCCGTGACTTCTGGACCCCTAAGGCCAACAGATATTTAGGGACACTTCTTAGCATTGCCTTATTTGATCTCTTAGGAGGATTTGGCACTTTTGACCATTCACAAAAGTATTCGTGAATACTTTTGTCCCTTTGGCTTCTATGACAAACATTCTCTTAGTTTTTCTTCCTATCTCAATGACTGCTCCTTCATTTTCTTCATTCTTGACTCATCCTTTTCTGCCTTACTTTTTCAGTTAGGATGGAGTGTGGATCCACTTAACAGAAAAGAAAAATTAACAGCAGCTTTAAAAAGATGAAAGAGTAACTCGCTCGTGAATGAAGGAAGCCCAAAGGTAGGCCATACAGGGATCCAGTGCCTATCTTTCTGTTTCAACATCTGAGCATCCTCAAGGTTACCTCATGGTCCAAGATGCCAAGACGGGAGCCATCACATCTGTATGCCAGGAGACATCAAAAGGGAGAGAGAAAAGGCAAACTGTTGCACTTTCTAGATGAATCATTAAAGAGGCTTCTCGTAAGCCCCATACAACCCCTTGGCTTATATTCTGTTGACCTCCCGGCTATAACAGATGCTGAGAAATAGTGTCTTTTAACTGACTAAATCAGGGCCCTATTACTAAAGAATAAGGGAGGATGGATACTGGGGAGCTAATCAGCAGGCAGATTTGGGTATCCCTGGGGCCTTATCCTGAGGCTCTCCCTTTCTCATCCTATATTCTTTTGAGACGAACTCATCCGTGTCCGTGGCTTTCAGCACCATGTTCTACTATTGATTACAAAGCCATTTTTTTTGTCACTCCGTGCTCCCTCGACCAGAGCTTTTTTGGTAGACTGTTGGCCTTCAAGTCCTGAATGAGCACTGTACTGTGAGCTCGCACTTGGACCTAGGTGTGCGCATCACCTAGGACAGATTCAGGATTCAGGAAATGTCATTTGAATGCAAATAATGTTAGAACTGGGGGAATTGAAGAAGCCTGGAAAGGAAAGGGCCAAGGGAGCCATTTCTGTGTGATGCGGCTCCTGTGTCGGGGCGACCGGGAGCACTGAGGGGGAGTGAGAGGGCTAAACTGCCCCGCTTCCACCTCCTCCACTGAGTCCGGGGAGAGACATTTCGCTGCCTTCCCAGGCCTTGCCGCCTGCGCGTTAGTTCCACAGTGACACGTCTGCACGCTTATCCCTGCAAAATCTTGGCTGGCCTGGAGTAGCGTGCAAGCAATGTGGGTATGAAAAATATTCAGTCCAAGAAGTTTTTATTTTACTGAGCATTATAGAATTATAAAATTTGGATAATGAGAACCATTCACATAAACTCAACAGAAAGTGGGCGAAGGCCTGTTCTGTGGAGGGGCTAGGCTAGATACGGGGGAGAGGCAAAAACCTCATCTCCACAGAGCGCACACACAAGCACACACACTCACATACACACACTCACACTTGGGAACATTCACATTTCCACTCTATTTATTCAACAATTTCTTGTTTAGGTTTCTACCCTATGCTGGATACTCTCTTAAGGCACTTGGGATGTAAGGATATAAATTACTCAGAATAGGAAATAGTTCCTTTTTTTCCTGAATTTTAAGAATGAAGAATTGAGGAGGATAAATTCTTGTTTTGGAACGTTCAATTTGCCTGTAATGCGTGTTTTAGATCTAGGAGATTATTACCCTTAACAGTCTGCTTTCAAGATTTATTTTTTCCCTCAAGTTTATTTTGATAGTAGCCCAAGTAAAATATGTTTTGTGAAAAATTAGTTCCATTTTCCTTCCAAATAATACTGGGCTAAATAACTCAGAACTTTATCTGGATTTTAAAAAAACACAAATGCATGTCACTTATATTCACATTATTCTTGTTAAAGGCATTTGAGTGTTCTAAATTTTCTACCAATTTGACTGTTGATGTATGAGCTTGCCTTTCTGCTTTGGACAATATTAGACAATATTAGAACTACTAAGTGATTCTCACTTTCTTACCCGAAAGAACCATACGGGAAATGATTAAAAAGCTTAATGATAGCATATCCAAGATAAGAATATATTTTCTTGAAGCCCAAATTGGAACTAAGACATAACTCTTCTTTTGGTTTTTTAATTCTTTAAGTAGGAATATTTCTAATTGGAAAATCAACAACAGAGCTAAGAAAAAGCAATTGTGATACGCCAGGTTCTAGCAGGGTTCCCGGAGACTGTACCCCAATACTTGACGTCTTATTTGATGGCCAGAATAGGGGGAGGAGGCAGAGTATCTTCAATTTCAAAGTGGCCAGAAGTTTCCTTTTTAGCTAGAAGTAGATACTGACTTCCCACCTGAGGGCAGACAGCTCTTTTGATTTAAGATTGACATTTTTGTGAGCCTTTTAGTTCTGCAAAGTTAAAGCCAGATCTTTTTCTGGGACAAAGTGTTTAAGATAAAGAGGACCTAAACTGCTCTCCATAATAATATTTTAAAAATCCTTACTATGAGCAGAGTTACGTCTTTGTAAGATTATAATGATGGTGACTTGGAAGAAAAGGTTTTCTTGTCCTTCATACGAAGGGAGAGATGGGGACTGGTGGAGGACGTGCTTATCGGGAGGAGGTCTGGCGATGCTGGCGCTAGGGTGATGACCAAAGGACAAAGGTGGGAGATGTCCTGGGGATGCTTTGTGGATCACAAGGTGGGTAGAACCTAGGATAGCAACACCCAATATCCAACTGTGTATTATTGGCTCCTGTGTTGTAATTTCCTTCTGCTTACCCCATGCCTTCAGTAAAATTGTGTTAAATGTTACTGCATAATCTTAGCTGTGCTCTGGGAATTAGGAGTGAGGCTTGTGGCCATGCTTGGGGCCCAGAAATCCTAGGAGAGGGACAGCAGTCAGAAGCCATGACAAAATGGCAATAATTGGGGGCCAGAGAGCAAGATGGCTGCATTTCAGGACAAGCAACCACTAGGACACACCCATGTTATACCTAAGCATTTCCTGAGGGCTCTCAGGAAGACTTGGGGGAAACCTGATAAAAAATGACATTTCTGCATTCATGAAAGATGGGAACTCTGGCTGTATTAGATGAGATTAAAGGAAGGGATGACCTCTGAAGATTAAGAATGTGGGGACATCTATGTTACAGACTTAGAAGAGATCTTCAGAAACCTGGAAGGATTGCCAAGACCATTCAATGGGGAAAGAATAGTTGTTTTGACAAATGGTGCTGGGACAACTGGATAGCCATGTGCAGAAGAATGAAGTTGGACCCTATCTCACATCATATAACAATTAACTCAGAGTAGAGCAAAGACCTAAATTTCAGAGCTATAAACTGTAAAACCTTCAGGAAATGTAGGAGTAAATCTTTGTGACTTCAGATTTGACAATGGAGTATTAAATATGACACTGAAACATGAGCAACAAAAGAAAAAATAGATAAATTGAATGTCTTCAAAATTAAAAACTTTTTTGTGTCAAAGGACACTGTCAAGGACATGAAAAGATAATCCATAGAATGGAAAAAAATGCTTGTGAATTATATATCCAATAAGAATCTCATAGCCAAAATATGTAAGAACTCTTACAACTCAACAATAAGAAGGCAAATAACCCAGTTAAAAAATAGACAAAGGATCTGCATAGACATTTCTCCAAATAAGATATAGAAATATCCAATAAACACATGAAAATATGCTCAATATCTTGCAAATCAAAACCATAACGGGATACCACTTCATACGCACTAGGATGAGTATAATAGAAAAGTCAGATAACATCAAGTGTTGGTGAGGATATGGGGAAATCAGAATCCTCATACATTGCTAGTGGGAATGTAAAATGATGTAGCCACTTTTGAAAACAAGCCTGGCAGTTTCTCAAATGGTTAAACATAGAGTTACCATGTGATCCAGCAATAATTCCACTCTTCAATGTGTGCCTAAAAGAAATGACAACATATGTCCACACAAAAACTTTGACACGAATGTTTACAGCAACATCATTTATAATAGCAAAAAATGGAACCAACCCAAATGTCCATTAGGTGGTGGATGGATATATGAAATCTAGTATATCCATAAAATGGAATATTATTTGGCCATAAAACGAAATGAAATAGTGATTCATTCTACAACATGGAAGAACCTTGAAAACGTTATGCTAAGTGAAAGGAGCCAGCCACAAACGACCACATATTATGTGATTCCATTGATATGAAATGTCCAGAATAGGCAAATCTACAGAGACAGAGTATACATTAATTGTTGCCTAGGGTGGGCAGAGTGGGACTGACTGCTAAAAGATAGAGGGTTTCTTTCTTTTTTTTTTTTGAGGAAGATTAGCCCTGAGCTAACATCTGCTGCCAATCCTCCTCTTTTTGCTAAGGAAGACTAGCCCTGAGCTAAAATCCGTGCCCATCTTCCTCTACTTTATATGTGGGACGCCTGCCACAGCATGGCATACCAAGTGGTGCCATGTCCACACCCGGGATCTGAACCGGCGAACCCTGGGCCACCAAAGCGGAAAGTGCGAACTTAACCGCTGTGCCACCTGGCTTGCCCCAATAGAGGTTTTCTTTTTAAGTTGATGAGAAAGTTCTAAAATTGACTGGTGATGGTTGCATATATCCATGAATATACTAAAAACCACTGAATCGTATACTCTAAATGGGTAAATTATATAGTATGTAAATTATATCTCAAAGCTGATATATATATATATATATATATAGCTGAGATATATATGTATTTATATAGTAGGATCATATATATATTTATATAAAAAAGAATACACCTAGTTTGCCTTCCACTGTAGATGCAATGGGACAAGTCATGCTCCCAAGGCCAGACTCTTGCATAATGTTAAAAGCTCTCAGGGGAAGGAGATTTACCACCTCTGGCAACTCCCAGCGTCAAACAAGCCTCAAGAGCAGCACACTGTCACTCTCTAGTCCACAGACCCTTGCCTAGCTCTACTAAGAAACCTTGATATTCTACAGCTTGATATCAAACTTAGACATCTGTAGGGACAAGCCAGGTCACAGAAGTGTGGCTGTGGCTCAGTGGAAGGGAGCCGCGGGGCAGTTGGTGAACTGGGGGGTAGTGGGGTGCTACCACACTGGGATCGCGCACCTGGAGTCACACAATATGCAGTCCTGATAACTCCCCAAAGACTTTCAAAATGAAAACAAAACAGAACGAAACATAACACAAAGCCAATACTTGGTCAAAGAAGGAAAGCATGCCACTGGGCAAGATTTCTCCCATGGGTCATCGGTTCTTGATCCTTGGTCTACAAGAGACGAGCAATAGCTGTTAAGTATGTTACTTTTCCTTTTCTTGTCTGAATTTTTCCACATTCTCAAGGGCATAGAATCTTAACAGCATCATCTTTTTTTCTTTTGTTTATTTGTCATCTCTGGTGCTGGTTGTACCCTGGGCTGACAAATTAGTTAAAACCTCCATTTCAACCAGGAAAGCCTCCTGTATCTGAACGTCTGCTTTGGGCCTTCACTACTGGCTTGTATTACCCAACTTTGAGTTTGCAGTGTTCGAAGGTGAAGTGGACAGACGTGGTAGTTGCCATTTCTTGTGCTTCCGTCGTGTCTTCAGATAGCCTGGCCACATCATCTGCAAACTCCCACTTGCTCCTCTCTGTTCCCAGCTGCAGCCCTCATTAGTGTTGAATTGATTTCTGGGGCTGCAGCACCTGGTCAATGGCAGGCCCCCCTGCCCCCCTCCCCCAGTGAGAGGTAAAAGGCTGCAGGCCCAGTGGGGCGCTTGCGCTTACTGTAAACCCATCCCGACTCCCCACCGAGTGTGTCTGCACACAGCCCTGGCCTTTTCAGCTCCTTTCCACAAGGACTCCCCTTCGCAGTAAACATTTTAGCAAAGTGCATTGCGGGGGGCAGGGGGAGTCAGGGAGGGGTGAAATATGAGCTCCAAAGGGACACTTTGTAGTTAGGGGAAAACAGGACACCCCAATTCTCATACATATAACACTCATTAATGGCCAAGGGTGAATATTTGGATTTTATCTAAGCGTGGAATTCTGTTTCTAAATTCCCCTGTTATCTAGAGATCAGCAGGATTAGTTTCACTGGCAAATAATGAGACAGAAAAGGCCCAGTTAGAGTATTTAGTCCTTATATGGTACATTTCATCTCAGTGATTCAGAGCCTTTTTTAATAGTTATAAAATTTACCCCCCCACCCTCTACCCCCAACAGCTTCTCAAGTAGGTGAATGTTATCATTTTGGAACCTAAGTAAGACACGCAGTTGAGCCCAGGAACTTGGCCTTCCAGACAGTTCTTGACACTTAGGCACCTTCTCACTGCTGTTTTTCTAACGTCGCTAGTCAATTTCAGTGCAAATTTCCCTTCGCTGTGTGCCCAGGAGATATGAGGAAGCCATTGTGTTATGTGACCATTTGATTTTTAAAGAAGGGGACCTTGATCTCAGACATGTAATCCTTGAATCACAGCTGGAAGGGACCTTAGAAATCACCTGGTCCCTTTTCCCTCAATGAAGATATTGTTCAAGAGACACAGAGAGGGTGAATGATTTGCTCAAGGTCACACAGCAAGGTAATGGCTGAGATAGGAAGTTGGGAGATTTTTGTTGTGTTGTTTTTTTGACAGCTACTAACAGATGTAGAAATTACGTCAGTGATTCCCAACATGGTGAATATGCAGTGTGAGCATTATAATGGTGAGATACAAAGACATCAGCTAGCCTTTGAATTTAGGTGATTGAACGGAGGACCACCCTCAGCCACCACCACACACACACGACATATGATAAATACATACAAAAGAGAAAACAGCCCTCTAAGACTTCATTCACCACGTTAATCAGGATGGTAGTGATACGGACAGAGCGTAGGGAAAATTGAGCTGGGCAGCCTGAGTTTGAGGGTACTATCTAGTTTTCCTCAAGGGATCAGGCTCTGTATTTAATGGACTCAAGTAACCTGGCTATTGATCAGATAAACTTTTTCAGAAGGGTGGGGATAATCCATCAGGCTTTTCAGAAATTGGACAAAATGTCCCACAAGATTGTTCAACTCCTTTCACTCTGATGACACAGTCTTCTGTCAACTACCTGATTCCTACCTTTGTACTCTAGTCAGCTGGATCCTGGAAAGGTAGCTCCCTCAAGAGTAGATAGGACCTTTGAGTCAATGGAAAGTTCTATCTGCCATTATAAATTAGTGCATTGGCTTTCTGATTTATACATAAATCTCTTACAAGTTTGGTTACTGTGAATCAGCCAATGATTTCTGGATCAGCCAATCATCATCTTCAGACCATGCAAAACTGAGGACCAGAGATGGGACCATGATGACCATCCCTCTCCATTCACTCCTCACCTCCTCCCTCACCAAATGCTATAATTCTGTGAGGGCCAGCTGGAGACAGCCTCCTTGTCTCATTACATACTGCTAAAATCATACATAAGTGGATTTTAGGAGGGAAAAGAAATAGGAGAAGATAACATTTAGTGTGACTTAGAGACAGTGGCTGTGGCAGGTTCACACACACAGTAGGTGAAGTGAGGGAGAGTCTCTTCTTTCTACCGAGGAGGCGAAATTTCCAGAGTGGTTTGGTAAGTGACAAGGAAATAGGGAATCAAAAGATGTCTATAGACATACATAGACGGGCAAGACACGGGATGTTCACACTCAAATTCTGCCTACACCTTCAGCTATCCCTCCTTCTGAGGACCCTGAGGGGAGTACAAGCGTAGAGGACTAATCTAGACAAATAAGAGTTGCTGTTGACTGTGATTTGGTGTCAAAGCCTAATCTAAACATCTAAGGAGTCAGAGCGGACCATATGGAGGATTCCCTTCGCCCAAGCTAGTGACAAGAGGAAGAGCAAGAGAGAGGAAGAATTTTCCCCTGAGAGTAGATCTGGCTTAGTTCACTTGCAGCCCCTTACTACTGCGGGGTCTAGGGCAAAAAAGGAAACTCCCAAGAGATGGGAGTTCTAAGGAAGAATCCACTCCGTCCTTAGCATTATAGACCAAATGATGTCATTGGTTTTGAGCAGGACTCCAGCGAGCATGGGACGGGGGTGCAAATGAGAAAGAGCGGCTGGGGTCTGAAATGCCTCAATCTAGATCCATGTGTAGAAGCAGAGGAGGTGAGGAGAGGAGACTTAAGCTCCTGCCAGAGGCCTATAACTTGACTCATGCGTGTGGGATGAAGGGCACTGGCCTTCCGTGTACATGATGCCCATTAGGGGAGGGCTCATAGACAGCATTTGGGCTTTAAATGAGGATGGTGAGTGGGATTGTTGGATCCCTGGGAAACCACGGTGGAAGTGAGTTAGTCAGAGGTGTCCCAATATGGGGCTTCAAAGCAGGGGTATTGATCTTGCATCTGAGCAGAAGCCCTCACAGTGAGTCAATGTATTTTAAAACCACAGGCAAAGAAGCCAATTTTAGCCCAGACATTGAGGAACAGCCACAGGAAGATAGTCCTGGAAACAGGACTGAAAGATGCAATTTGAAGGATAGTTAGCGGTATGAAAAATGCCATGTTTTAAATTTTTTGCAGTGTAATTCTCTTAGAGGTGAAGTTTTAATAATCCATATGAACTTATTATTCACAATTTTTCTGAAGAATGACAGGCAAAATGGTCTTCTTTGTTGTTAGGAGTGACAACGGAGCCCAATTATGCAGAGTTTTTTAAAATAATGGAGCAGAATGTGCATACTTTTTAGAGGCATGGCCAGCAGCCACTGTCACCTTTTCTTTGTAAGAAAAGGAGAAATTCATCCATTCCTCCATGTGTTCATGCAGTCATTCAGCATTTACTGAACAAGGCACTAGGACTGGGTAAGTGCCAGGTAAAAAGTGCTAAATAAGGTAGAGCCGTGCTCTCCCAAAGTTTACAGTTAATTGAGGAGACAGATAAACAGGAAACTATAGCAGGGTGTGAGAAGCTCAGCAGAAACTCAAGCATTCCTCTTCTTAGAGGAGATCTCACCCCTGCTCATCAGCCAGAGGTCCCTTGTCTTCTCAAGGATTGCTGGCCTTATCACTAACACCAAGACACCCTGGTGACCCAGATCCTTGTTCCCAAGGGGCCGGTGTGTCCATTCCTTCTTTGTGGAGCCTGAGGAAATGATGAGAGAGGATGCTCTCCCTTCATTCCCTGATCACTCTGTCCTGCTGATAGCATCAGACCCTTGTGGACTGCTCAGCAAATAGCAAGTTCTTGCCTGCAAGTTAGGGCAAAGATAGGAAGGAATTAAATTCTGGCTAACTGGAATTTTCCTCTGTGCTGCCCATGGTAGGCCCTTCAAGACTGAAGCCGTCACATGGACAATGTCTCACGTGTGGCCCCAGCTGTCCACTTTGTTCCCATGCCCGCAACATCCATGACGGTGGCCTGTCTTTTTAGCTCTGGAAGATTCTAGGATCCCCTCATCCTTGGTGTGAAGGTTTTACAAGGATGTATCTAGGTATGGTTCTCTCTCTCTTTTTTTTCCTCCCCAAAGCCCCAGTGCATGGTTGTGTATCCTGGTTGTAAGTCCTTCTAGTTCTTCTGTGTGGGTTGCCACCAGAGCATGGCAACTGACAGGCAAGTGGTGTGGTTCCCCGACCGGGAAGTGAACCTGGGCCACTGAAATGGTGGGTGAGAGTGCTGAACTTTAACCACTATGCCATCAGGGCTGGCTGTGTGTATGGTTCTCTTATTTCTTGTGCTGGAAACTCAATGGACTCCTTTGACATATAGACTGATGAGCTTTCCTTCTTGTATTATTTCCTTCATTGGTCAGAAGTTGGCCCTCCTGGATTCATCATCTGGGTCTCTTTTCTCTTATTGTGTCTTAGGTTTTGTTAATTACTTGGTCTGCTTTCTGGGATATTTCCTTTACTTTGCCTCCAAATTTTCTGTTGAAATTTTGTTACGATGACACTAATAATTTTCATTTCAAAGAATTCTTTATGGATTGCTGGTTATTCTTTTATAATAGCAGAATGTTTTCATTTCATGGACACAGTTTTGTCTCAAATCTCTTGCAGAATACTAATGAGGGTAACTTTGGTTCACTGAGTCACCTCCAGTTCCTCTCGGGTCATTTGTTTGTGTTTGTTTATCTTGGTCTTTCTTACTCATATTTGAGATCTCCTCAAGTGTCTGATATTCCTTTGTTGTCTGTTCACGGATGATTGACAGGATTGGTGTGCCTGGATAGAGAGTCTGTAAACTAGGTGAGCAGGCAGGGAGCCAGCCGGCATCTGAGGAACTTCTACAAGTTTGAATTTGTAGGTTTCAGCCTTGGGATCTCAACCCTCCCACTGGCTGCCGTAGGTTTCCTGCCTGAGTGTTTGAACTTCTCAAGCTCAAGTCTGACACTTTCATTTCCCAACAGCCTGAGGAACATCTTCACCAATGAGATCTACTAACATTTTCAATTCCAGATGCTCCCAATTTACTCTCTTCCTTCACAATCCTGTTTCCCTCCCTGGGCTTCATATTTCTGATAGCTACACTATCTTACCAGTGTTAAAACCCGGTAAATATTCTCCGTATTTATTCTGTTCCAGAGCCTTGAAGATGCTTCTTGTCCACCTCCCTCTTCCCATTGCAGCCTCTCCCGTCAGGTTGTCATTATTTATTGCTTGGAAAAATTCCAAGTTTCCCTCTGGCCTCTTATCTCTCACTAACAGGTTAATATTCCCCGAATGTAGTTCTCTTTACACCATTCTGCTGCTCAAAATTCTTTCCTGGATCCCTTCTCTTTACTCATTAAGGCCCAACTCCATTAATCTGGTGTTCAAGGGTCCAACCCACTTCTCCCCCCGCATTGCCCACAGGAGGCACAAGCGTACAGCATGGGCTCTGGTGCCAGAGACACAGTCAGGTCCTAGCTCTGATGATTGCAGGGCAAATTATTTGCCCTCTCTGGGCCATAGATTTCTCACCTCTAACTTTAGGATAATAAAAGTAACTACTTCATGGATTACTGAGAAGACAATGAGATGATGCTAGCAAAAGCAGCAGCATAGGGCCTGGTTCATAATAAACACTCCTGAAAGGCTATATTGCTGGTTACTACTATTGTTATTATTGGTAATTTCACTTCTTGAGTCCAATATCTTTCAATCAAATTGGTCTCCTCTCTGTTCCGTGACTGGGGCCCATCCTGTCCCACCTCTGTGCTCTGATTCATGTTGTTTTTCTACCTTAAGTGCCTTCCTTCCTCTCTACAATGTCAATTTTTTTAATACTTTTTATATTGTGGTAAAATATATATAACATAAAATTGAGCATTTTAACCATTTTAAGTGTACAGTTCAATGGCATTAAGTGCATTCTCACTGTTGTGCAACCATTACCACTATCCATCGCCAGAACTTTTTCATCTTCCCTGACAGATGTAATAACTCCCCAGTCCCTCCCTCCTCAGCTCCTGCTGACCACCATTTTCCTTTCTGTCTCTATGAATTTTGCTATCCTAGGTACCTCAAGTAAGTGGAACTATTCAATATTTATTCTTTTATATCTGGCTTATTTCAGTTATTATTATGTCTTCAAGGTTTGTCCAGGTTGTAGCATGTGTCAGAATTTCTTTTCTTTTTAAGGCTGAATAATATTTTGTCATATGGATATACCACATTCTTTATCCATTCCTCCATTGTTGGACACCTGGGTTGCTTTCACCTTTTGACCATGGTGAATAATGTGGCTATCAACATGGGTGTGCAAGCATCTGTTTGTGTCCCAGCTTTCACTTCTTTGGGGTATGTACCCAGAATTGGCATTGCTGGATCATATGGTAACTCTATGTTTAACTTTTTGATGAACTGTCCTACTATGTTCCACAGCAGATACATACCCTGTCAAATTTTAAATGTCCTTTAAGGTCCAGTTCCATTGCCACCTCCTCCATGAAGCTTTTCAGAACTCAGGTAGCATTACTATGGTGCCACTCCGGAGCGCAATCCACCACCGTGGGTGATGGTGTCTCACTGTAGGTCGCCTTTCCTCAGCCTCCTTCAGGAGAGTCTTCTTTGTTTCGCGCGCTGCCTCACTCAGAGCAGGGGCTTGGTATCTCTTTTGTGAATGAAAGGAAGAGTGAATGAATAGAGTAACGACAAGCCTTGCTCTGAATTACCAGGAGATGCTGACACCTCACAGGGAGGGTGCAGGAGAGCAGAGAAAACTCCCCGCCCCAGAAGAGGTCAGCTTCCAGATGCTTCCATACCTGAATGAGGTAGTTGGTGCACTGTTTCTGCAGGCTCCTCACAGAGCTCCATCAAACTCTCAGTGTTGCTTTCTTGGCTCAGTCTCCCCTGTCACATTAAGAAGCAGCATGTGTTGCCAGTGTCTGTCAGATTTTCCTAATAAGGAAAACAGGTTGCCACTTGGGTCTGCGGAGACATTTTGGATGCATTGTATTTAAATTTTGTTTTCATTGAAAATTTATAGCCACCACCTTCTACTCTAATGTAATGAATAATTAGAAGCAATTACGAGGAAATTTAGCAAATTACTAAGCCATCTAGGAGTAAAAATTAGTGTTTATGGTGTTTTTCCTTGGCTGTCTGGCAACCCAAAGTGATGTATGATGTGCATGCAGACACCAGGCACAGATCCCCTTCCACGCACCTCGCAGTTTTCCAGTAAGATCATAAAAATCAATGCATGGCAGTAGAGTCTTGTGACATTAAAGGGCCTGCTTAATAAATATTGGATGATGGGAGGGGGATGATGAATTTGAATGGTAGAAACTTAGCCACAAAAGGTTTTATGTTGGTGCATTTAGAGATAACTTTTTTTAAAAAAGTTTATTTTTCTATTTAAAAATGTACATTTTAATTAAAGAAATTAAAGGGAAAAACCCAGAAAAGTGAAAGAAATTTAAAAAAATTCTGCCTAGCTTGTCACCCAGAGAATACTATTTTCTCACTTTGGCATGTTGACTTTATATTTTCCGTGCATATTTGCATGTTTTACTTGTCATATCACACTGCACAAAAAATTTACCATTTTGATTTTAAAATTTAGTAGAATCATATAGATGTACCCTCATGTTACTACGGCCAAGCCACACAGACAACCTGATTATTTTACATTCCTTATGACTGTAGTTTTAGCTTGCTTCCACCTTCTAATTATTATAAATAATACTGCAGTGGGTGTCATAGTACATATAGCATTTTTCTATATTTTAAAATTAGGATTCTAAGAAGAAAGATACCTGGGTCAACGGATATAGACTTTTTAAATTTCTTGATTCTTATACTCAATCGCTTTCCTAAGGGTTTATACTTGTTTTTCAACCTTCGATGTTGAGAATGCCTGTTTCATTGCATCTGCACCAGTATTACATGGCATCATTAACGCATTTTGCTACTTTAGGAGGCAATTTTCATTTCTTTGATTGTAACTGACGCTGGGTGAACTTGGAATCAGTCAGGTTCAGTAGCAGGGAACAGAATTCACTGGATCCAGTTTATGGGGAAGACTCATCTCATTACGTGCTCTACAGAAGAAACAGGCCTCAGTTGAGCTCTCATATATGACTTGGAGGGCTGTGCCACAGACTGCATCACAGAAAGAACTGCTCCTGCCACATGAAGCCCCCACAGCTTGGGAGTCTCTACAGGAAAACCAGAGAGCCCAGCCAGCGATTGCCAGTGGAAACTGCAGAAGGACCACAAAACACAGCCTTACCACACTTCTGCCTTCAACCGCTTCTGGAGCCCTAGCTTCAAGGGAGTCCCATAAAAGTGGTTTTGAGATTTTGAGCTTCTCAAGTACAGGAAAGTCCAGGAGAAGGAGGGCAGAATGGATGTTCAACATTGTTCGATGTGTTTGTGATGTTTGTTAACCTGTTGTATTGCCTCTTAAATGAATTGTCATTTTTTAAGTTCTTTCTTGACTAACTTGTAGAAGAAGCTGTGAGCAATGAGAAAGACATGATGTCATTATTTCTAAGAAGCTTATAGCCAGCCTTATCTTTAGCAAAACTGGAGGCTGGGCAACAGTGAGAAAGGGCAGGAGATGACTCCATTGGTTGCCATACCACAGAGGGGTCCAAAGGTCTAAGGTGGGTTTCTTTGTACATATATCAATTAATATTGAAGCAACAGCAAGAAATAATTTTTTGTTGTATCTAATGCAGCAGCATAGTAATTCAAATATTATTATTTTCTCTTCCTGATAATACTTGAACCTTCTTCATTCATTAACTTCTTAAGCAACTTGGGTCTTCATTGAATAAATTCTGATCATTTAAGCATAATCAGCAATGAATCAAAGACTCCCTTCTTACCCTCAGCTCACCTTCTAGGGCTGCATAACCCCAGGGATCACTGTTCACACAGAATATAATGTGAATGGCCCCTGACGTAGTCATGCTCCAATGCAGAGGCCTTGTCAACCCCCTCAGTTCATTGGAGGATTGGTTCTACTTTTCCTCCTTACCATGCTTTTCAGAAAGATGCTGACACTCAGGGAGCTACAGAGGGTTATGGGGAACTGGACCCTTAGAAAGCCTAGAATGGCCTTTTTTCCGAGATGGTGTGAACTCAGAAGACATCACCCAGACCCACCAACATTCTTTTCCAGAGAAATCCCTCTCTAGTCATGGCTTTTTGTCGTTTGAGTTAGCAGCCAAGATTGAACAATTTTGCCTATGGATAACAGGCATTTACTTTGAGTATTATTTGGAAGACTGACTAAATCTAAAGAAGTAGTAGATTAATTTAAGAAAGTAGGAATAAGTCTGTTGCAAAGGCAAAACATTAACAGTTTCCTTTCAACGTCCTTCTCCAAAGCCTTAGATTTGGGCATTGACTCCTACCCCATGACTTTTATGGAATGGCGCCACATTGCCCTGCACACCTAGAGGAAGGATTCTGAGTTCTGACCTGTCTCTCCAGCTTCTCCTGTCTAAGAACCAGATGAAAGTCCCTGGAATGAACATCTTCAGATGTTTGTAAGTGATGGGAACAAAGCTAAGTGAGTTGATGGTTCCCATCCAGCGCCTGCTGAAAGTAAATTGGGTGACATCTGCAGGTGGATGGATGAGGGACCATTCTAAGTAGAGCCCAATTCCTTATGGAAGGAACTTCAACTTCTGAAGGCTCCCAGACTTTGGGTGTATTCAATCATTGTTTCATAGGCAAGGGCAAGAGTTGAGCTGCAAAGGCAATGTGGGTTTAGGTAAGGGGTGATAGGGGTGTACGTATGAGAGAGAGATAGAGAAAGACAAGCCACAGTTAGAGAAATTTCACTTGTAGAAAGAAAAATAACCCTCTACCTGGGCAATGCTAAGTCAATTAATTAGTTGAGTTATACCAAGAAAATACAAATACCAAAAGGAAGGTGTTCCTATTTTATTTTTTAAGCACTACTGTTGGTTTTGGAACAGCTACAATCTATAACTACCATATATTCTGGATTTTCCAGAGCAGTCTGGATTTTAAAGATACACTTTCATTATCTCCATAAAACATCAAAATATTCTGGAAATGCAAATATTTCTACAACTGGTTAACTGAAGGACTCAAGGCATTAAGCATGACAAATGTGTAAATTCATTCTGTTGATTCTGAGCATGGATTTAAGGACCTCAAATGGAAAGCTTGATGTCACTGATCAGAGGCTTCGAGGCAGCAGAGATGTCATCCATGGGCTCTGGCACTGAAAAATCTCTTTTAAAATGTGAATGAGTTATTCAGAGACTTGTCAGAAGATGTTTGGGGAAAAAAGGTAAATAAACAATTACTGAACACATGACGTTCTTCTCATAAGGGTAAGCAGGCAAATGTGCTGGCAATTTCACCAGCAGACGAATACCCAGGATGAAGGTAGTATTGCACTACTTGTTATGTGCTTTTTGCTATATTTTACATTTTTCATTTAAACTTTCCCCTTTCAATAAGACAAGTCTTTAAATATATAACTGATTTAATTGTATTTTTGTAATATTTTTCACATAAATAAGCTTAGAAGTCGGAGAAAGTTCTCTTAGTGAGAAAGCCAAGTTACTTAAAAGCAGGGATGTGGGAGCTGGCTGGACTGGGACTCAAAGGCAGTTTCGGCCACTTGCTGGATTGGCAATAAGTGACTTAATGTCTCTAAGACTTGGGTCCCTTGTTTGAAAAATGGAGGAAATAAATATCTCAAAAGTCTGTTGTGGTGGGGATCAGATGATTGTAACGTGTTTGACCTAGACTAGGTATTCCATAAAGGATAGCTGCTATGAAAAATATTAATAATGAAATGTGAGCAAAAAATGTGTCTTTGAGAGTCAGTACAAGATCTGCCGTGCTCGCTTCAGCAGCACATATACTAAAATTGGAACGATACAGAGAAGATTAGCATGGCCCCTGCGCAAGGATGACACGGAAATTCGTGAAGCGTTCCATATTTTTTGGGGCTGGCCCCATGGCTGACTGGTTAAGTTCGCTCGCTCCGCTGCAGGCAGCCCAGTGTTTCGTTGGTTCGAATCCTGGGCGCGGACATGGCACTGCTCATCAAGCCATGCTGAGGCAGCGTCCCACATGCCACAACTAGAAGGACCCACAACGAAGAATATACAACTATGTACCAGGGGTCTTTGGGGAGAAAAAGGAAAAAAAAAAAAAGATCTTCCATTTTCCTCCCTTCCCCCATGTGACTAGCTGTGCTCTACATGGTGCAGGATCTGCTGCCCGAGACCCAGTGAGGCCAGTGTGGAGCAGAGCCCCCTGCTGACCAGAGATGAGCACGCGGAATGAGTGAGAAATACACTTTGGCATTATTATGCAACTGAAATGTGGGGGTTGTTTGTTACTGCAGCCTGAGAAGCCTCTCCTGACTGATGCAGGAGGGAACCCAGAACCTTCGCTGCTAGCTTATGTAGGACCCAGGGAGAGAGAGGTGATTAGGCTCAGGGGCAAGTAGTCACATGGGCCGGGAATGGAGTGGTCATGACTGGAGGGAGGCCATGGGCCCTCCAGCAGTGAGCGGTAGAGTATACAAGGAACTTCATATCCGAACAGACTTTGAAACAAGGAAAATATTATTCATTTGGGAGGTATCGAATTTACTGGCTCAGTTCCAGGAAAGTCTCAAGGGAAGTTAAAGGAGTCTGGAGACCTCCCACGTGTTCTTATAGCTGCCATCTCTTTATCCTGTCCAAACTGACAGAATGGAAATGTCATGTTAATTTCTGCAGAAGGGGGACCATGGGTTGGGTGACTGTGGCTGCTCTGAGGGCCAAGAAGTCTTCCCACCCAGCAGTAGGATACACTGCTCTTGCCGACTAGGTCTGTGGAGAGGCGAGTGACCGGTGGTAACCACCTCATCCCTTTGCCACACCAGTTCTCCAGATTCAGCTAGGGAGCCCCTGAATGGGGACTGCTGTCCTGTGTCTGAGTTCCTGGAAAAATACGTTGTCTACCGGAGATGTTTTCAGATACAAAACATAGTAGTCTCTCCATATTCCTGCCAGGTGGGTATACTTCATTGCTGAACCTAAATTTGAGATCGTGTGCAAATAAAAAGGCATAAACTGATGGTATAGCATCTTTGGGCCCGTTTGCTTTCTTTCCAGGCCCCTTTGTTCTCTGTAAAGAAGAAAGATGGGATGTTCTGCTTCTGACACAGGATGGTGTCCTCCTCAATCCCACCAGCTGAGTCAGTTGCAGACCCTGCAGCAGAGGCCTTTGTAGAGTGAAACCTTGGGGTGCTGGCATTTCACCCACAACCAAGAGGTTGAAGAGTAGTAAACAACCCTCTATACATTGAATTATCAGTACCCTGATCAAACCCTGGACAGAGCATTATCATCTCCATAGTTAATATCCTGATTCAGTGTTGTCCAAGATCTGTTCCACGGAACCCAAGTTCTAGAAGACATAAATAGGTGCCCTGCTACTAAGGCGTTCTGAGGTCAAAGAATGTAGGGGTACATTGTATTCTATATTCCCCTTTTAGTGATTTGAACTGCTTGTTCATTCTGACTAACAACACTCTCGTGAACTTCTTGAGGCTCTGACAGGTCCTCAAATTAAAAAATCTCTTTGACTCAAATAGATTTAATTAGGTTGGACCTTAACTGTGTTTTTCTCAAATTTGTTTGAATTTGACTGTGAGCCATTGTTAGTATGGCAACATGATCAACATCCTGAGAAACAAGGAAGCTTGACACCTTGACTTAAGAGCTGATACCCTAATTTATCCCTCATGATTTGGGGCAGTGCAACCCCTGGCCTTGTCCAAAGAAATGAATTTGTGAGGCTAGGGATGGAATTCTTGGGGCATGTTCAGCACAGCCAAGATGTTTGCATGAAGTCCATCAAGGAGTCAGAACTTTTCAAGTGGGAGACCTGAAGAATAGGCAAAGATGTTTGTGAATTTCTGGGGTTCATTGGGCATTACCAACTGCTATACAACATGTTTTTGTTTTTCACTTTGCATGTTCCAGGAGCTGTCCATCTCAAGATCAGTAAGGAACTCCACTGGTCAGTCGCAGCTGAGGCCTTTGAGTGTTCAGATGTGTCTGTGTTAGACAGAATAATGCCTCCCATCCCCCTAAAGATGTTCACATTCTAGTACTGGGAACCTGGGGTTATGTTAGCTTACATGGCAAAAGGGACTTTGCTGATGTGGTTACGAATATTGAGATGAGGAGATTGTCCTGTGTTGTCTGTGTGGGCCCAATGTAATCAGAAGGGCCCTTATAAGAGGGAGACAAGAGGGTCAAAGATAGAAAAAGGAGATGTAAGGAGTGAAGCAAAGGTTGGAGTGGTACTCTTGACGATAGAGGAAGGGCCATGAGCCCAGAAATGCAGGCTGCCTCGAGAAACTCGAAAAGGCCAGGAAATGCACGCTCGCCTAGAGCCTGCAAAGAAATGCAGCCCTGTCTCCCCTTGATTTTAGCATGGGAAGTCTTATTTTGGACCTCTGATCTCCAGAACTATAAGTAACAAATTGGTGTTGTTTTAAGCTACTAAGTTTGTGGTCATTTGTTACAGCAACAATAGAAAGGAATACAGTGCCTTAATCCTGTCCTGTCTCAAACTAGCCCAGATCCACATAATCAAACTTGTAACATCCACTCTAAAAGGAGACTATTCTGAACTAGGAGGAGCCAGCTCCTAACATCTCATGCTTCCTGTCTACCTCTGGGAAGGTGGACCCTTTATGAGAGCAATTACTCTAAATGGGAGTAAGAGTTATTGGTATGTTGAGACAGACTTAGTAGTTCAGGTCCAGAACAGGGACCGTTGGCCACTTTCTTTCACAGGTTTGATTTATCTTCTGCTACATACCATGCAGCCAGCCCTAGTGGTCTAGCAGTTAAGATTCGGTGCTCTCACTGGCTGTGGGCCTGGTTCGTTTCCAGGTTAGGGAACCACACCACCTGTCTGTCAGTTGTCATACTGTGGTGGCTGCGTGTTGCTGTGATGCTGAACGCTATGCCACTGGTATAGTTCAAATACCAGCAGAGTCACCCATGGTGGACAGGTTTCAGTGGAGCTTCCAGACTAAGCCAGACTAGGAACAAGGACTTGGCCACCTATTTCCAAAAAATTGTCCATGAAAACCCTATGAATAGCAGTGGAGCATTGTCTGATATAGTGCTGGAAGATGAGAGGATGTTGCAAATAGACTGGGCAGGGTTCTGCTTTGCTGTCCACAGGGTCGCTAGCAGACTTGATGGCACTAACGAAAAAAAGGCATACCCTGAACAACTCTCCCCATTCTGGAATCTAGAGCACAAATCAAGAGGTAGTCCCATCCCAGCAAGTCAGGTGACCAAAGGAAGTTGTGGCCACGCATCTTGGACGTAACAAATAGAAACAATAAGCAAGAGGATTTATGGAGAAGGTATATCTACACATATGGCATCTGAGATTTAGGACCACTCACAGATAGTCCTGGGAGGCCCAGTATGTTGGGATGTCTTGCCCTTTAGAATCTGGCACTCCATAGACAACCTCAGGAAGATGATCATTTCTATCTCCTGCACAGACTCCACCTGCATCAGTTATACTCTTTTTTGAAAAGATGTTTTACCTCCAAGGATACCCAAGTCACCTCTTCTTTTCTTTTTGTTTTTTAGGGGGTGGGAGAAATGGAGGGCACTGTTTGCTTTTTCATTTCGTCCCTTGGTGGGCATCCTGGTTTGAGAAGATGCTGTCAAAGCCTTTCATCATAATGCTTACCTATCCACTCTCTTCTTCCCACCGATTATGGCCAGATGGAGATTATCAACCAGGTACCGGAGTCACATCTCTGCTGCTGTGCCTCCTAAAACAGTATGATTAATTCACCCATTTCACTGGAGAGGACCAGGGTCAAGGAGTGGGTGGTAACCCATGTCTCCTCACACGGAAACCTAATGGTTTTGGAGTTCTCGACTTGCTAGATCTGAGGACATCCAGAGCCAGAGTCTCAGCAGATGCACGTTGTGTTGGACAGACAGGGAGAATCCCCCAGTCATTAGCGATTCCTCAAACATTTGTGCTCACTTGGTCACCTCCAGTGAAGGGTCTCTGGCTAAGAATCAGACTCCCCTCCTGGGGGTCTCAGGTTACTGTCAGAGAGTCACCGCAGCTGCTCCAGGCATCTGGATTCCAGCCAGTGGGTCTCCAGTCCTTGCTCCCTTCCTGCCCCAGTCTCCTCCCCTTTGACCTCATGGGCCTCCGCTTCACTTCCCGGTTAACCTACTCTTGAATCTTGATCCTCAGTTTATGACCTGTGGGTTTTGCTTCTCAAGTGACCAAAGGAGAAGCATCCACTTCCGCCCGTTCCTGTGCCCTCACAAACCTGCCCCAACTGCTACGGGAGGAAGATAAGACAGAGATGACAATTAAGGGCTTAGTGGTACTAGGAAAATCACTGAAACTGGAGACCTAACTGGGTACTAAGATCTGAATATTTGTGCCCCATCCCCACTGCATATGTTAAAATCCTAACCTCCAAGGTGGTGGTATCAGGAGGTGGGGCCTTTGGGAGATGATGAGGTCAGGAGGGTGGAGCCCTCACGACTGGGATTAGTGCCCTCTCAGAGAGGCTCCAGAGAGGTCCATTGACCCTTCTGCCATGTGAGGACCCAGCAGGAAGTCAGCAGTCTGCAACCCAGAAGACGGTGCTCACCCGACCGTGCTGGTGCCCTGATCCCAAGACTTCCAGCCTCCAGATCTGGAAATGAATTTCTGTTATTTATGAGCTACCCAGTCTGTGGTATTTTCATAGAGCAGCCCAAACGGCCTCAGACACTGGGTGAAAACGAAAAAGTGGGAAATGCGGTTTCACTGAGGAAAAAGCAAAAACAGTGGAAGCATTCATGAAAATGTTTATCTACGTCTGATTGTAGCAGAAAATGATTAGGTACCCTGGTAAATATGTATTATATTAATATATCGTCACTTTAGATTTCCCCAATTAACCCTCTACGAGTTTACTCAGCCTTCATAATTTATCGCTCACGAAGCACGGTCATCTGTTTCCAACCTGGAAAATTAGTGGGCGTATTCCTCGGGCTTACGCACTATCAGTTCTGCGCTTGACACTGTGCCTGGAGATGCAGGCCAGAGGTAGTGCGGGGGTTTCTCAGCCCAAGGTTGAGTAAACAGATGTCCCGGAGTTGATTTTCCCCAGAATAATTGCATACAATGAGCACAAATGTTTAATTAATCAGGAATCTTGTGCTTATTATCTTTTCACTGGGTTTCCACTGATAATGACCCAGAGGAAAATTCTTTTCCTTTGTGTGAATGATATTTTATTTAAAGGTTTTCATTTCATCATCTGATTTCCCTCCCTTTTCTAGTGGGGGAGAGAGCAAGAGCTGAAGCAGTGAATGCCTGTGCCATTCACGAAGGGCGGGCACACCCCACCTCGCGAAGGGGTGCAGGCTGCATGGCGCCTGGAGGGGGCACGTACTCACCAGCCAGTCAACCGCACACCTCCGCTAAAGTCAGCACAATTTAATATTTTATAGTCACTGGATGCAAACTTCCTTCCCCCAAATCAAAGTTAGGAAAAAGGAAAGGGAGTTAAGAAAAGGTTTGACACACAAGAAGATGGAAAGACACTTGTTATGAAATGAGGTTTGAGTTTTCAGGACCGAACGATGCAGTTCAGGCTGGCTCGCTAATGAAGGACCTGCTCCCCTAACCTGGTGCAGGCACAAAAAATTAATCAGGACATTGTTTGCATTAAAGGGCTGAGTTTCTGGTGGGTAATCATCAGGGAAACCCAGTCAAGGGCGGACAAGGACGGCGGCCTGATTAATTAAACATTTGCACCCGGGCTAAAAGCATGACTTACCCTGTTGGCTGTACAAGAGCTGTTGATATTAATGCCACACATGGAAGCGAGAAATGTTGTTTGCTCAAATCCACTCTGTATGGAAAGCTTGGCATTCAGGGCGCATCAAGTATGTCTTTCTATGTTATTTTGGCTTCTGCCTGTGTCACTAGGTGTCAGGGATTCTGGGCAGGGCAATGGTGTACATAGCTTAGCTCTTCAAGGGGAAAGCAGTGTTTGAGCTGGCTTTGAAGCACAGGTCAAATGTGGAAATGCAGAGGTCTGGGGGGAGGCTGTTCTGGGAAAGGCATTCCAGGGAGGGGAACTTGCATGAGCAGAAGCAGGATGTCTGGAACTGCAGGGTGTGTCTTGATAACCACAAGGTCTGGTCTGATTGGAGTGCAGGGGCTGTAAAGGTCAGTGGGAATCAGGGTTGCAAAATAAGGCTGAATGTCAGCCCGAGGAATTTGAGGTTTATTCTGAAAGCCATGGCAGCTAGTGGAAGTTTCTTGGGTGGGGAGGTGGCATGACCAGGATAGTGTTCCCAGAAGAGGATCTAGAGGAGTGGGGAGGATGGGTGACTGAGTAGGAGAGAGACCAGTGGGGGAGAGACCTGTTAGGACTGAAAAGATGAAGGATCATCACAGAGAAAGCCTAGTACAGAAGAGCTGCCGTTAGGGTTGCTGGAGAAAATATAGGACATTTGTATATGGGACATACTTGGACTAAAAATTATTCGTTATTTATCTGAAATTCAAATTTAACTTGGCGTCCTGTATTTTCATTTGTTAAATCCAGCAGCCCTCGCTGCTGTTAGTTACCTGGTATGGCAGCTCTGAGAATGCACCTCTCAGATTTCCAACTGCGGGGAGAGTTATTAATTGGCCGAGGCCTCAACTGCTGTCACCTGAGGTTGTTGGGTTTGAGCCCAGGCCGTGCTTCCTGTGGCCTGCTCTCAGCCAGTGACCCAGCACAGCAGGCAAGCTAAGACACCAGACTCCTCTGATGGGTGACCTTGGCTCCAGGACTTCCCAAAGGCCTTGCAAACTTGCCTTAGGACTGCACTGCGGGTCAAGGGGCTTCCACCCAACCTTCCTTCCTTCTCTCTCTCCTTTTCATGGGGTCAGACCTGCATTGCCATATGACAGCTCTCCCAGCCTCTCCTGGCTCCTTCCACACTTTCTCTCATCGGTCTTTACCCTGGTAAACTTTGCACATCTAATCGCATCCTGACATCTGCTTCGTGGAGCATATATCTGTCCTGGTATTGGTCTTGGCCTAATGTACCTGGGGTCCACGTGGAAGATGTCATGAGCTGGCAAGGGAAAGTTCAAGATTTGTAGATGTGAGTAGGAATCAGTGAGGGTTATAAGGCAGCTGGTGGCAAAAGCAGAGGAGAGAGAGGATTTGGAGGGGCCAAAACTTTCTGGTTTGGGTTCGTTTAATACTTAGTGCTCAGTGAAGAGTGCACATCGAAAATCGTGCCCACCTTTCGTGCCTGATTTAGATCTTAGGTGCTGTTCAAGCACCTGTGATGCTGATGCTCAGTCCTGGGTGAAGAATCTTGTTTTAAAGGACCTAGATCAGGATGGGAAATAATTCTGTTTCCAGAAGAACTCTGATAAATTGGTAGTGACCTTGGAGGGCTGTGCTGCGAAGGGCTGTGCAGCCATGTGGAAGGGCACTGGGATCAATTAACATAGTCTGTTCGGGCTGAGAGAGCAGGGGGTGGCGGGGTGAGTGTGTGCCTCTGTCGGCCCTGCCCATGTGGGTGGACTCTTAAAGGCAACATCCTATGCCTGAAAGGAAGCTACTGCTGTAGTCTGGGAAGAAGCGAGAGGGCCTGAAAGAGCCAGAGTTGAAGAGGAAAAGACAGAGAGGTAAATATGAGATTTATGGAGGTGGAATGAGCAAGCCTTGGGAACCAAATTGGTGCACAAGGTAAAGGAGAGGGAAGAATCAGATAAGATCCTGAGGTTTCAATGACTGGTGTGTGCATGTGTGCGCGTGTGTGTGTGTGTTTAACTAATTAGACTATAAATGCCTTGACAACTGGGACTAGTAATTTGAGCTACTCTTCAGATACCTGTTGGTAGTGGTAGTATTATCATCCTCATCAGTCTGACTTTCTATAGCCATTATACTTGTGCATGTGTGTGTTTTTATATGGGTGGAATGTTCGGATGAATAGATTCATTCAATTGCATTCACTCAAATACACTAAATAGATTCCTATTTAGTCATATACATGTTTGTTCTTCATATGTACATATGTATATAGTAATTTCATCTGTTCTGAAGTCACTTCAAAAAAACCTGACTATATAGTCCGCTGCAGACATGTATTATTCAATTTCTCTTTACTGGAAATAAATATGCTGATTTTAAGTGAGTTTAGATTAAGATTATGGACAGCACTTGATACTCAAGAGCAGCAATTTGCATGGTTGTGTCAAGGACAAAAGAACATCTGTCTGGCCCTGCCTCACACCAGGAGGCCCCGTGCTTGGTCAGGCGTGCACCCACAGGGAGGGAAGAGGGTGACAGAGGCTGTGGGGCTCATCACCACAGAATTCAGAAGACTGACTCACTTCCCTTCTTGAGATGCCGGCCATGGTTTGTGGTGGTGGCTTACCACACTGGCCAGGCACTGGCCTTTCTTGCCATTCCCATTCCATGTGATCTCGTCCCAAGGTGCCAGCTCCTGGCTTTCCATCTTGGGGACGCATACATTTTTTCAAGAGGGTGGAGGGAAAATCAACATGAAGATTAATGGACTTCAAAGCAGGGAGGGAATGAAAATACTGGAAACTTCTGCCCATGATTCAACTTTTGGGGGCACAAGAGTACACTACAGACAAGGAGGAGAATGAAATCTAGTTTTGAAGCCAGAACCTTGAGTTTAAAAGATCATTTAGAGAACTCACCTAATGCAACATAGTCATGAAAGTAGTTGTTGAATTCTGCCCACATTCTCTCTCTCTCTCTCTCTCTTTTTATAATGGTAGTCGGGGCTTAGCTTTAAAATGAATTTTAAGTTTAAGAGAATTCATTTAAAAATAGGTTCTTCAGCCTGCATTTATAAAAATAATTTCTCCCAACGGAAACACAAACACATGTTCCACACATGTGGTCATTCTATTGTACAACATGCTTCTTCTGAATACCACACAAAAATAAATTACTAATCTAATTTTAAGTAGCATGGGAAACTTCTTGTGAATAGCAAATTCAATATTTCATACCAGAAAAACTTTTAAAAATGTTCAGCATAAATCTAATAATAGGTGTTAGGTCGTACATATCCATTCCCACTCTTTGTTGTGTATGTCGGCAATAATCCAGCTCAGCTCCAGTCACAGTGTTTATTGTGATATGCTAAATTACCTGAATCTGTTGTACCTTGATTTCTCTTTTAAAAACTCAAGTTGTTCATTGCCAGCGAGCTGCTCCCTGAACTGGATCTGTACAGGGCTTTAGGGAAATCGGGCGGCCAGTTAAGTTAATCACAGGTGTGAATTCCTTATGGGCCCCCAGAGGACAGCCTGTAGAATGTGTTTCCCAGCTGCAAGAGGTACCCTGAATTCTAATATGTAACCACTTCCTGAGGGGTGGGTACGATCCCTGGCTGCCAAACAGGGCCATTTTTGTAGAGGCTCAATTAGGTGAAACATGTTTAGGTGGAATAGATACCATGTACCATGTTCATGCCCTCAACCCCTGGGTTGAATGAGGATGTGGCAAATCACAGGGCTCCCCTGTATAGGCAGCCCATAGACCTGGGCAGGGACTGAGCTCGCCCTTCATCATTTACCACTGCTCACTCTCCAGCAGGGGGAACTTCGCCAACGCTGCTCAATTCACAAAATGGCGCCAAATGGACCCCGAGAGAAACATTATCAAAGGCCTTTTTGTCTCAGAATGCATCAGTGCTGAGGAAGGGAATGTTATGCATGGCATGCATGGATGGGTTTTCAACCCACCCAAGTCCAAACCTCATTTTCTCTTTGGGAGAGAGGAAGGTGGCAGGAGAGGAAGCCAAGAGGCCGGGATGTTGCCAACATTCAAGTGGGAAGGGCCCTCCTCTGGAATGAGCACGTTGGCAGAGGAATGGGGCAGAGGAATGAATTTTAGAAATGTTGTGGTGAATGAGACACCAAGATTTATTTTAAAATGAAAGATTTATGAAAATAGCCTGGTACCAGAGGAAAAAGAGACTTGAGAGTTGAAATAGATGATGGTTTGCGAGGTGGAATGATGTGGAACACGGAGAATGATGTGGCAGGGAGGAGAAGGCAAGAGGCCAAGGAGAGAGTCCCTGGGAGGGTGCAGTGGACGGGGCACAGTCTGCCAGTCTGGAGGCTTGCTTCTCGTCCTGCTTCCACATTGGTTCCCATGAGCAGGGAATTGGATTCTTCATCTGTGCAGGGAGGGGGGCACCAAGACACATTATTCGAGGAACAGAAGTCCACGCTGGCGCCAAGAAGCAGATAGTTGACTGTAATGAGAGGGAGTAGCTCCCAGAACCTGAGGAAGGAGTGAGGATCAGGGCAGCTGCAGGGGTGTGGAGAACAGGGACAGATAGACAGGTCCTTTAGAGCCACCTTTAATTAGCTCTGAAAGTTTTCTCTCCAGGTGCCCTCCTGCCTCAGATCCACGTTCCCAGAAGGGCAATTCCAGGTGGTCTGGCTTGGGTCACATTCTCAGCTGTTGGCCAGAGGAGGGCACCCAAACCATGAGCAATGGCAGAGAGGTTCTCCAGGAGAAAATTGAGGAGCTCTCATCAGAGAAAGAGGGAATGGGAGCTGGGCAAGCAAGAACACAAGTGCCCACTGCAGAGGATTAGGACAAAGCCACCGTAAGACATTGTCTCAGGTACCACGGGATCCTGAAATGGAAAGGTTTACTTAGTATGTGCTTGATGTCGTTACTGCCTTTATTTCTCACAATTATACTGAGAGAGAGGAAACTGAATGAGGCCTCAGGAAATGTCCCGGGACTCACAACACTCTGGGCTGACATCCAGTCATGGGGCCCCACAGCAAGTGTACCTTCTGGTTTTCTGTGGTGCCCACAGAGGGAGTACCAGTGGGGAGGGGAGTGGAATGGTATTTTCCAGCCTGAAGCTGCCCCAGAGTTCTGAATGCTCAATATACACAGAATAGTGTCTTTTCACCTAAGCGTCTTATATAAATTTGAAGTCTGAGTGCTTATCCCATATCTTAAATATTTTCAGGAATGCTGGAAGGGGTGGGGGGACTGCCACCCAGTAGCATTTCTGGAAAGAATTACCTGGGGAAAGGAAGGTAAAACATGCAAGGCTCAGTCACCGCCTTTGGGCCACTTTTGGTCACCTCCTTGTTTCTGTATCGAGATGCTTGGTTCCAGTTGTTATGTTGCTGGGTTCCCATCAGTGGCCCCGTCTATGATTCCTCCATACAATGAGATGCAAAGATTTAACGGTTTCAAGAGGGAGGCTACCTAATTTGACACACATTTGACACACACATTTGACACATTCCACGCATTCCCATGCTTGAATAACACCACCTGTAAGCTGGTGAGATGGTGTTTTCCACGGGTGGTAACCCAGGAAGCTGCCCTTTTCACCCCGCTGTGGGAAGGGAGGTCTGACGCATTTTTTCCACAGTAATTTGATTTCATCTGAGAACAACTGTGGAGCTACTGTTGGGAAAGCAACCCAAGGTTCAATGTTGAGGTCGTTATCGGTATTAGATGTTCCAGGTCTGTGACATAGTTGAGTTCTATTGAATTCATCAAGGAAGTCTCCTGTCGTGAGTTCTGTCCATCAGAACGGGCAAGGGGACAGCATGGCACCACTGTGATCCTGGGGGACAGGTGGTTTGAGTGTTTTGAAAAGCCAAAACAGCCCAACACTTTGCCTACAAAGCTGCCCTGGACCCTGTATTGGCACTGCAGTCATCTTTTTCATGTTCTGAGTTTTATTCTCCAGAGTTTTTTTGTACAGAGTCCTCTGTTCAGTCTCCAGGTTCTGTGGGACCAAAGATTAGCTTGGGGGATGAGGTCTAACCTCCGTTCTCCCCAAGCCAAGCTTAATAAATGCACAATTTGCATAGAAATGTGGCATACTTGACACATAAAGTTTCAGATCAAGTCTGCTAGCTCCCCCTTTCAACCAGATGGCCACCCCGAAGACTTTCCTAAGGAACTTTTGGAGATTCCATTTGTAGGCTCGATCTAATGAGTAGCAGACTTAGAAAAAAGAAATCCTGGGTAAGGCTGCATCCTTTAGGGGGAACTGCTTCTTTAGCTCCCAAACTTTGGCTGCAGCTCTCGGCTAACCCACATATCTATTTATAACAGCATTTGGAGAGATCCTTGAATTTGGGTGTTAAAAACAAAAGCCGAAAATAACGTATGAAGAAGGAATCCACAGGATGATTTCAACTACATATATTTTAGTACATTATTAACAAGGGTATTAATGTGTACAAATAACTAACACAGTGGGTCTCTTTAAAATTTTTTCAGTTCCTTCTCCTTAAATCCCTTATGCAGATGTTCCTAACAGAGTTGCTTCCGTTTTTTGTGGGGTGTACTTTATCTTTTTTTGAGGAAGATTAGCCCTGCGCTAACCACTGCCAGTCCTCTTCTTTTTGCTGAGGAAGCCTGGCCCTGAGCTAACATCTGTGCCCATCTTCCTCTACTTTATATGTGGGATGCTTACCACAGCATGGCATGCCAAGTGGTGTCATGTCCACACCCGGGATCCAAACCGGCGAACCCCGGGGCGCCGAAAAGCAGAAGGTGTGAACTTAACTGCTGCGCCACCAGGCCGGCCCCTGTAATTTATCTTAATGTAACACTCAAGTTCATAGGTGATCCCATGCTGGGAGGGTCTGTGTGGGATGTCCCTACCTGGGACAGGGCCCTTATTTATGAACTGAAGAACCTTCTCCATCATGGTGTATGTGCTCCCTCCACGTCCACTCCAAGCTGTGAGCCTTTAAAGAGGTCATTTTCCTCCAGCCTTCTTTGCTAACTGCCTGCTTTGACTTACTTATTTCTCTGGGAAAGATTTATTTTTCTCTTGGCATGGCCGTGCAGCTTTCTGTCTCTTTCAATACTTTCTGCCTGCTGCCTCTGTGCACTGCATGATCTCCTTACTGCAGAGTGGAGGAAATGTTTGATATTTTGTTCCAACAAATATTTTTTGAATATCTACTATGTCAGGCACCGGGCTAGGTGCTATGTGGAATGGTAACTTCCAAATTTAATCTGAGTTGAAAACAAATTCCACTGCCTTGCAGAAACATGCACACCTTGATCTTTCCTGGGAGATGCTATCAACACCTTCCTGGTTGCAACAGTTCAGACTCTTACACTTAACAATTTTATGCCCATAGTGGAGGCTATACAATCACCGAGGGCAGAGCTCATACAAGAGAAGTATTTGAGAAAAGTTATTGTTTGCAGAGTGCTAATTATTTCCTCCAACGATCATTTCCTACGTTCCTCTAGGCCTTCTTTCTAGAGAAGTTCTCTGTCCAGAACAGCCCCAAAGGGAGTTCCTTAAGTGCTAAGAGACCCTGTCAGTGTCTACAGCTAATTGTATTGGATGTGGATTCCTAACCTGAGATAAGCCAGCCACATTTAGTCTAAAGACATAGGGACTACATTGGTTATCTTGGGAACTTGAACTGGAAAGGCAAGTAATTGTGAATGCAGAGACCTATGCTTTGTGGCTCCATCATGGACCAAATGGAGGCATTGCCAAGGAAGCCATTGGCACAGGGAGACAACAAAAAAAATTTGTCTGTCTTAACCAGAGATCTGGGTACAAAGAAATGCCTCTCAACTGTGAATCAAGAATTCGGAACCAAGAACCTAATAATGCTGTACTTAGGTTTGAGGTTTGAATTTATGCTATGTATATGGTCTATGAATATTTGATATGAGATATTAACATAAAAATGTGATTCTAGGCGATGATGCCGTGCAGTCATGAACCAAATACAAAACTCTCTATTGAGTCACAGCCCAGGCCACACAGGATCCCCATAAATAAAGCCACACTGAAGACAAGCTTACCCTCCAAAATTACAAAACTTATGGGAAACAATCACCATGAGAGAGTATCAACAGATAGAACAGACATTGGGATCAGATTCCCAATAACTTCAGATAATAGATCTATTGTACAGAGACTATAAGTATGTTTAGGATGCTTATAGACATAAAATAATTAAAAACGTAATAAATGTACAAGGTACTATGAAAAAAGAAAATACATATTTGAAAAAGAAACAAATAAAACTTATAGAAGTAATAATTGTAGTCATTAATTTTAATGGACTAGATATGGCTAAAGAGAAAATTAATGTCCTGGAAGAGAGATTTGATTCCAATTCAGAATGCATCACAAAGACAAACATATGAATGAGTAATTGCAGATATGGAAGATAGAATGAGAAAGAATAAGAGTTTCAGAAGAGGAGAATACAAAAGAAAGAGAAGAAATATTCAAAGACAAAAAGTTTAACAGTTGTTGAAGATAAAGATCATGAGATTCAGGATGCACAAAAAAAGCCATGAGCTGAATAAATAAGGATAAATCCAGACCTTAAGTCCACTATAATGAAATTGAGAACACCAAAGCCAATGAGTTCTTAAAGCAATCACAGAGAAAAGACCTATTTCCTACAAAGGAAATATGATTAGACAGACAGGAGACTTCTCAACAGCACAAGAGAAACCAAAAGTCAATAAGATAATCTACCCAAAGAGTGAGATCCAAGAAGGGAAATTAAATTTAAACAAGTATTGTCTATAGGAATAACAATGAAATTGACAAATTTTAAGAGCATAGAAAAATGTGGAACTGAAATATTGGGCAACAATATGTAAGAAGAGAGGGAGATGATTAGATCTCTGAAGATTGGTAGGTGGGTAGAGATGCTAAATAGTTTTTAAAGTCGAGGATGTGTGATAAAAATGTAAGGGTAACATCTGAGAGGAAGGGTAACAAGTGAGATGTATAATTGCCAAAGCAGTAGAAAAGGAAAAGAGGAAATAAAGAAAACTTGATCAGGGCAGTAAAAGGCAGGTAAAAGGCAAGCAAAGATCCTAAATAGCAAGGTATATACAAAGCCCAAAATAAGATGGCAGAAATAAGTCCTAAGTAAATATAAATGGACTAAATGCGTCACTTAAAACACAGAGATGGTTAACTTGGATGAAAAAATAAAAATCTACGTGGTTTATGAGACTCACCTAAAATATAAGGGCAGAGAAAAAAAAACAAAGGCAAAAGAACGATCAGACCAAGAAAAAAAAGATGGAATTACATTTATACCAGACTTTAGGGCAAAATTCATGATTAGGGATATAGATTATTATACAAATATAATAATTCTAACATGTACCCAATAACAGCCTGAAATAAAAGGCACAAATTGAACTCCGAGGAGGAATTATCAAATATATAATCGTAGTAGGAGATGTTTTAACACATCTTTTCAGAGAAGTAAAGAAAATTGTAAAGAGTCATAAGGAAGAAGCTTGAATAAGTTATTTTGGGGTTGATAATGACAATTGTCCAAATAGTACTTCTGGTTCCAGGTCAGAAAAGGTTAGGGTCTCTCTCCATGAAATTCAGTTGGGAAGGCAAACTTTCCACAGGAGACTCTTTTTGGGAAGGTGGGAGCGGATTCTGTGACCTTTTCTTTGACTTGTGCCGAACCTTCTAATGTGGATGAGGCCCGTTCCAGCCTTGCCTCAGGGAGGGAGTAACTTTGGCACGTGAATCCTGCTGACTGTTATGTAACTTGGCTATGACTTTTTTTTTCCTTCTGCTTTTTAAATTAGTGCAGGCTAGTATGGCCTCAAGATTCTCTGCACACAGCTGAGGCAGCAGAAAGTCACATGCATTAGTCAAGGTACAGGCTAAACTGCTGTCATAAAGACACTGAAAAATGCAGTGGCTCAGGTGAGATTCTTCACTTCCCTCGCAGTCCAGATGCGGGCGGGCCGGCAGTACCAGGCAGGTATGTGGCGCTGCTCCATAAAATCACCAAGCTGCCTGCTGTTGTGTTGTCCTCCTCTTCATTCCCACATTTGCATGTCAGCCCACCGGAAGGGTGAGCCTTTTGAAAGCTGTGGCCCAGAATTTGCACACAACACTTTCACTCATGTCCCTCTCTCTGGAACTTAGTCACATGGCCAATCTGAGCTGCACGGGAGTCTGGGAAACATGGTCTCCAGCTGGGCAGCCATCTTCCTTGCTCCTTAATAAGTGTGTGCCTGTGTGTATGTGCGTGTTTTGGGGTCATTCTACTGCTCCAAGGAAGGAGATTGAACAGGATAGCTGAGGAAGCTGAGCAGTGTCAGTCACAGCATAAAACTTTATTTTTAATCATAGCCCAACTCATTACATGTGAGGGACATTGGAACCTCTCAGAACCTCATCTAGAAAACTCTATCTCACAGAGGTGTTACAATGGCAATCAAGATGAAGAGAGTGAAAGTGAGGGCTCGCAGGGCTCTCTGTGGGCCCCTGGCTCTGTAATCCCTCCTCAGCACAGAGCAGAGGCCCCAGCCAGGCACGCGCGGCACCACGGGGCCACGGGACTCTGTGTGGGGTGAGCCAACAGTTGACCTGCTCCTGCCTCTGGCTGCTATTCCTGGAGCTCCTCTCTCCTTCTCCTGATCCCCTCTTCTCCCTCCCCCGCCTCCCCAATGGAAGGTTTCTGCAAATTGATGGACTGTCACCTGGAAGGTCGAGGCAGACCCCAGATCCCTGTGTTCTCGCAGGAAGGAAGGATTAATGAGCCCCTCAGAGCTGTCTCTGGCTGGAGCTCATCTCAGAGCTTGCTCCGGCTGGGACGGCCCACCGCCGAGAGAAAGGCGGGCGGTCGCAAAGCTTTGGTCATGCTGCCCTGTGTGTGACCTGTCAGGTTTTGTTTGCGATCCGTTTGTGCCCAATGGTGCAGGTCACATGCTGAGCTCCTCCCAGGAATCTGATTGTTTGCAGTTGTAAAGTGCAGGAGCTTGGATCTGTCCGAGCAGAGGGTTAAATCATGGAGTGTTTTACAAGGGCAGCTATAGAGAATGTCTTGTTTTCTCCTTATATGGCTATTTTTCTCAGTCCAGAATCCCAGGGTGTATTTTACGTGGTTGAAATACACAAATGGAGTCATAGTCTTAGCCAAACATGCTATGTGGCTTTAAAATTAACAAGCCTCTCTCTACTTCTGTACCCCAAACACACATTCACACGCACGGCTTCCGTTGAGACTGTGGAAAGATACTCCCTCCTTTTCAGCCAAAAACATTTGATGGAGTGGATATCTACAATTCCTTTGCTTTATGCATGAGAAATATTTCTTTTGATGAGAGTAGTTTGCAAGTATGTGGGTCAAATCTAAGTATCAAGTTTTTAATGAGTGGCTACTGTGTGTGAAGTACTAGGTTAGCTAGCTCTGGGGTAGACAGAATGGGGCACCAAACATTCAAATATGAAAAGGAAAGTTGTTTAGTGATAGTTCAAGATGATGCTAGAAGTATCAGAAGGTGAGTAAGAGCATGAACTTGCCACCGGCACTCACCGGAAGGAGAGATCTGTTCAGACTGGCGTCGTCAGGGCAGGCTTCACGGAAGAAGTAGAGGTTGGAACTAGATGGATTTAGTTAGGTCAAGGGGAGTGAGGGAGGCATTCAGGGTGGGTGGGGCCTGAAGGAAAATGCAGAGGAAGGAAAATGAAGAGGCCCTTTAAAAGAAGAGAGCAAATGATCCAGAGTGACTACAGCATGTGGTTCTTGGAGGAGAAAATGAACTTCAGGTGGGAAAGGTAGACTTCGGCTGGGAGTGGACTGGGCAGTCAGGCTGAGGAGCTGGGGTTTTCTTTGCATGGCAAAGGGGAGGCGTTGAAAGCTTTGGGGTATTTATTTGATCCGAAAGAGTCTGGGCACCAGGATTCTCAACAATTTACGCTTCCAAAACTTAATTGTTTTTTTTTGGCTACCTCAGTGAATATGACTTAATCTAGATAATTAAGATTGGAATAATTAAGTATGATCTTTAGGTGTTAAAAATAAGACTCCTTATTGAAAGTTCCTTTTTGGTGATTTCACAAATGAGAAATTCCGAGTTTATTACTGAGTAAAATTCTTGGCCACACCTTCTGGAACACAGACTATGAACTCAGGCTTCGCAGGGGGAAGTTGATTGACCAACTTTCATTCTTTGTGGGCAGAGAGGGAAATTTTGGGGGAAAAATCAGGCACTGGATTCAGATCCAGAAACACCACATTTTAAGCAAATTGGGATGAAAATTTGCATTTCAGGGCCATTTTGGAGATAAAATCTGGCATGGGAATTATGCCACCAAAATCTCAGTTTTTGAGTCCCATTCTATTTTCACTTGAGTTTTCTTCCAGAGATAGAGCTGGGATTGTGATGTCTATTATAAATGTGAAGATATTGTAAAAGAGTTTTAATGACTTTCCCAGACTCACACAGCTAGTTCATGGCAGAGCAAGATTCTTGGGAGCCTGGAGGGGTCCAAGCACTGTCCTTGCAATTGTGAGTTGGCAGCGCCCAGGCTCCAGTGGGTAGAGGCGCAGATGAATAGTCAGAGACAGCCTAATGAGACAGAGAGGTTGTCCCAGGTGGGAGTGATGACAGGTGACTGGGGAGGAGGCAAGAAACAGATAGTCCTGGTGAAGAGGAGCTTGAGGATTCTGGTCTGAGAGAATAGTGACACCACCAACCCAAATGACAGCCCCCCCGCAGGCTAGGTGGTGTGCCACTGACAAGGAAAGGCTCCTGGGCAGGGCCAGCCTGAGTAAAGATGCTGAGGGACCTTGGGCAAGTCACTTGACTTTTCTGAGCCTCAGTTTCCTCCTCTGCAAAATGAAATGAATTATAGCCCCTGCCAGGGCAGGTAGTATGAGGATTACATGAGACAATGAGGGCAAAGCGTCTGGCTCTGTCCCTGGGACATGGCTATGTTCAGTACAGATTTTTTGAATGAGAGCCATCAAGAACTATGAAGCAGGTGAGCTAGAAATGATATGAAGACCTGCAGTCTGTCTACGGATGAGGGTGGCATTGGGGTTTACATCTAAGAACAGAAGAGAGCTCTAAGGGACCGGAGCTCTCTTTTTGTTATCATTTCTAATAGCTCACTGAAGACGATCAGGCAGAAGAAACACACGCACACACATGCACACACACATTGGGTAAAACTGAGTGGCTGTTCCTGCTGAGGACATGCTGTAGGTGAGAAAAGTAGACATGGAAAAGGCTCCCACTGGGAGATACCCAGTCATGGATTTATCAAGGATCATTTGATGATGACGCCATTTTTCAGTTTTAAAACCTTCTTCTAAAATATTTAGTGCTTGCAAGGGGGAATGCCAGGCTTCCATGTCACTTGCACAGATATTGTGTAGGTGTTAAGCCAGGCAGGTGTGATAAATCCAAGTTGTGTCTGTTACAAGATCAGCATTGACATACACGATGTCACAGAATGGTAAAGCCAGAGAGGTTGGGGAGAAAAATCAGGATATACATGGGTTCTATATAATTGTTCGCTATCAAAATACAAATTATTTGCAAATGTTTATTGTAAAATCTATTGTGTAATACAGCTCATTCTTGCCTCTGGAGAGCAAAACTATTACTATGTATTGCCATGTGCTGCTATTAATGCCATCAATGTACCTGTATGTTTTTGTATCTTGGATGAGTCCGTTGTTTATTTATTATGACTGTATGACTCATTTTGGTGGGCTACATTACCAACATTTATTTAGGGTGTTGAAGAGCAATAGACACATTGGTTTAGCAGACCACAGAATCATGAGGATGAGTACTAAAGTGTGTAGAACCTGGCCAGTTACGATAACCCATTTAATAAATCAGCTTTGGACTTTGGTGTCCTGTTTGCTTGAGCTCTTCCAGAATCACATTTTTGCTGATTTTTTCCTCCTTAATTTCCTGAACCACATTTCTAATAATCAAGACCTGGTGTCAGAAAGTCCCACGGCATTTTTTTTTTGAATTTTTCTTTTAAACACATATTCAGTAGGCTCAGCCCCAAAAGGACCACATTTACTTGGGCCACTTCAGACATGGAATTCTTTTGAGGAGAGACTGGCAGGATGCCCTGGAAGAGGCGGTCTTTGGATATCGGATGTGGCTCTGTTCCTTACTTCTCCTTTGTTGGATCTTTTTCTACAATAGTCCTTGCAGAACCTAAGCTATCTATCCATCTCTTGTAGTGAATTTGAGGGAGGTTTCAAGAAATCAAAATACTGAATCTTAATACGGGGGCTGTTTTACAAGTTCACTACTAGGAAGAATCAAATTCTTGCTTGAGTTTCAAAAAACAATGCGATGCCTCGGCATCACTCAGATATGTCCATTTTAGTTGAACTTACCCTTGTTCCCAGAGCTGGAATGCCTGGCTAGCATAGGCAAACCCAGCGACGGGGCGAGCACTCACTGCTCACCAGGGAAAACCATGCCATTTATTCTGAGAATGTGCAGAAACAGCATTTGATTGGGAAGAGGGCTTAGGTCATTTATCTCCCACTTTTAAAATGATGAGATCAATGTGTCTCCCCAGTGGCTGTCCCCCTTCTATTCAGCAACAATACACCACTTCTTTTCAAAGAGAAATATGCTTCCAATAAGGGGGAAGGGAGGCAGGGGGTGGTAGCAAACTGGATCAAGCAACTTTCATTGAAGGATTCATTTTTGATTTAAATATTTTGTTCTAATCTCCAACTTCCTTTTTAACTTGGCAGAATGACCAAAAGAAAAACAATGTCCCTCCCTAGCCCAGTTTACAGCCTGCCAGAGCAGAGGATCCAGTTACTTCTTCCAAATTGTATACATTGGGTTGTTCAATATATTAGTTTTTTTTTAAATCTATTGCTCATATACGTAGAGTTTTATTTTAATGGCATGTCAAGTGGACTTTGGTGAAAAACCACAGGAGAAAAAAAAACAGAATGAAAAATATAGATCAAATTTAGCCAGCTATTTAATACTTTTTGGGGGGGGTGTCTTTGAGTATGTTGTGGAAGGAATTCTCTGCAAGTGATACATCCTGTAACTGTAGGCAGATGTAATCCCCCGGCCGTGACACCAGCAAAGATTTCCCTTCACGTTGGAGACATCTGCAGCCATTTTGTTCCCTCCCACAAAGAGGAAGTGCACAGGGAGGAAGCCATTCTGGACCCCGTGCACTCCCTGCAATGTTCCACAGTCGTGGTTACAATTCCCAGGGGACCCTGTGAGCCTGATCTGGGAGGGGAAAGAAACCCAGGGTGTTGCGACCTGCAGGTGGAATCTGGGGAGCACCCACAGGGGCGCCTTCTCTTCCCAGAAAGCCCTTTCTCCTTTCTCCTCTTGCTGCCAATCTGCCCCCGTCATTGCTTGGAGCCTCCTTCAAACTGACGTCCTCAAGGACACAGGCTGGGGTGGACGGTGCCCAGATCCAGGCTCTGTTCTTCTCAGTGCTCTCTAGAGTGTGTCCTAAGAGGTCACCGTTTGTCTCATATTCATCTGGATTTTTGTCTTTTCTTTATAAATATGAGAAGAATATATTTTTTCCTCTGGTGGGAAGCACTTTTTCTAATGGGAGATGGGAGATGGGTTCCACCTGCTTAATCAGAGCAGAAACAGCTGGAGGCGTGTCTTGTTTGGGGCCCCCGAAGCACACCCAGAGACAGTGATTTGAGTGCAAATGGTTCTTTGGGAGGGGATCCCAGGAGATCCCAGTAGAGGAGTGGGGAAGGGAGGAGGGGAAGAGAAGGAGGCCACCGAAAAGCTTCATCAGGCTCGTGGCCACTGTGGGCAGCTGGGTCTTCATCCTGCCAGGGAGGGTTTCTCAGCCTCAGCACCACTGACATTTTGAGCCAGATAATTCCTTGTGGGGCTGTCCTGGGGATTGTATGCAGTTTAGCAGCATCCCAGGCCTCTACCCCTAATATGCCACTAGCAAACCCCCACTGTACCTGTTGTGACAATCAAACACGTCTCCAGACAGTGCCAAATACCCCTGAGTGGAGACAAAATGGCCCATGGTTTGTTTAGAACCCCAGGAGCCATGGGGACTCCTGGGCAAGGTGCAGGTGTTGGCTGTCAGAAATCTGGCTGGTGTGCGCTGAGACGGTAAGGCCAACGGGATGCCTTGTGCCGTGGGTAGGAGCTGGAGTGTCTGCTGCCCCCTCTTCTAGAGGCAGAGGACTGAGTGGAATCTTTGTCACTCTGTTGTTGGCTGACCGCAGACAGCTGCTGGAGGAGCAGGCCTGAGAAAACACGGGTGGAAACACTTGTTTTCTGTGACTCCTCCTAACTCTACAAGCTCCCGTCCACCCATCAAAGGTGCCCTCTCATTCTTTACCCCCATAGAATCCTCTCTGAGAAAATGCCAGAGCAACCCAGGCTCTCCTTTCCAGACTACTGATGCTGCCAGGGCCTGGAGAGACTTGAGCGGAAGGAAAACACTGTTTCTTGAGCCTCCTAGGGGTGAGGCAGCTTCTCATGGGCTATCGCATTTCTTCCTCAAACTAGCCCTGCAACTAAGGTCTTGTTAACCTCTGTTACACACTGGTTAGGCGGCCACCCCCAGGCACACAGCTACTGAGGGGCAAAGCACAGATTCGAACTCAGCTCTCCCTGCATCACAGTGCATGGATTTTCTGTTCTCCCAGTGGGTTGGTGACGGAGGGGGGCAGAATATTTTAGGAAGAGGAACATTTTCAAGAGGCTCCAACACATGGATGAATGCTGAAAAAACCAACTGAGGAATGAAATGGGGTCTGAGTGTGGGGAATTAGGGGTTTTATAGGAGTGTGCTGTGTTGGAAGAGTGGCTGCTTCCCCTTCTACCAAAGTCTAAACAAGTGGAATTGTCCCCAGAGCCCCAGTGGCTTTAGTCTCCAGGAGTTTCCTGTAGGAGCCTCCTTTTCCTTCACCGTTCCACTGATGCTATTCTGGCAAAAATCCGGCAGAGATCTTCAAATTGGCCATGCCCAATGGATATATTTCTGTCTTCCTCCACTTGACCTTGGCGTTTGACACGGTAAGCCAGCCCTTCTGGAAAGCATCTCCTTCAGTCGTTCCCTGGGCATCTTACCTGCTTCTTTTCTCCATTTGCTCTATCATTCCTTCCCCGTCTCCTTGGCCAGCTCTCCCACAGTTACCCTTAAGCATGGGCTCTAAAGACACATCCTTAGCGTACTTATTTTATCATTCAGAGTTTCCCTGGATGAGCTCATCAACTTGAAAGTATTTGTTCTTGAATTTAAGATGGGTGACTTGCAAGTCTACGATCTCCAGCTCAGACCCTGCTGAGGGCAGTGGGGTCCTGGCTCAGGCTGCTATAATAAAAATACTATAAACTGGGTGCTTTATACATGATAGAAATTTGTTTCTCACGGTTCTGGAGGCTGGAAGTCCAAGATCAGGTGCCCGCATGGTCAGGTTCAGGTCAGGTTCTGGGTTGTAATCTGCAGCTTCTCATTGTGTCCTCATAGGGTGGAAAGAAAGAAGATAGAGGAGGTGCACTCTCTTGTGACTCTTATAAGGGCACTAATCTCATTCATGAGGGCCCCATCCTCATGACCTCGTCTACTTCCTAAAGGTGCCACCTCCTAATGCTATCACTTAGGGGGTGAATGTGAATTTCAACATGTGAATTTTGGGGGGTTACAAACATTTAGTCCTTAACAGGATACATTTCCATCTGAATATCCTTGAACTCAACTAGTCCCACTAACTCAGACAGAACCCACTAGTCTTCCTCCAAGTGCCCTTAAGTCTGCTCCCTTCCTGTAATCTTTCTAGGTGGTGACTCACCTATCTACACAACTTCTCAAAGCATAAATCTGGGGGGTTCCTAGACTTCTCCCTTTCACCCCACACCCTTCCACCCATCTCCCACCCAGCAAGTCTCATTCCACCTCCAATATCTCTCAGACCGTTCTCCTCTTCATACCTCCCGCTGCTGCTTTAACGCAGGCGGCCTTGGTTATTCACCCCCCAGTACCATGGTGCCCTCTGAAGTGACCTCCCTGTCTCAGAGTCCCTGCTGACCTTTCTTTCTAAAAGGCAAATTTGACCACCACCAGATTCTATTGGGAATTTCAAAAATATTTCCTCCCACTTTCCAGAGGAACTCCGAATAGTTCGTCCGGGTGTACTAAGTCCTTTGGTATCGGAGGAGAGAGTATCACCGTGATCGAGAGTCAACACGCCCTGGATTCCAATCCTGGCACCTGTCCTCTGTCAACCTCAGTTCCCTCAAATGTAAAATAGGGACCAACAGTACCTGTGTAAGTAATCCATAAGAAGAACTTGTAAGAGGACCTGACCCATAGGAAGAGATCAATAATAGTTCTTTACCATTATTAATTGCCTGACTTCCAAGCTTGTCATGAGTGTGAAGTGAGGTGATACTTGTGGAAGAGCTCTGCCCCCCATACGTTGTCTTATTATGCCATCTAGTTCCTCATTTGTGACACAGAATCAGTGGCTCTGGGCTGGGTAGGGAGTGGGGACACAGGAAGGATCAGCACAGTGCCAGCATTGGCAGATCTGTCAATCAGGAGGAGAGGCCCCCAGTGGAGAAGGACACGTGGGGGGGCGCCTGGGTGAGGAGCAGAATGTGAGTCTTTGCTGTGTCCAGCGATGAGCTCTCACAAGTTGGGCGAAGCACCGATTGACCCATCAAATTTTGACCTTGGCTGCGAGCCTGAGCAGCCTCCTGTCCAAGGACTCATCACTCTGTCCTGTGAGCCTCCTGGGGAGCATAACTAAAGGGTCTAGAGTGTTCTCAGGACACGCTGCCTGACCAACTAACTGGTGGAGCGTGTGGAGCCCTTATTGTATGCAGACGGCACTCCTCACAGCAGCTGGACTGGCCAGAAAAGGTGCAGGCTGGCGGGCTGGCGTGGGTCCTCTGTGAGGCCTCATGTGCCGCCCCAGGCCTCCCACCAGACCCTCCAGGAGAGAGCCGGCTGTGGAGGGAGGACCGGAGGTCCCCTTGGAGGGCCCAGCTTGGAGGGTGAGCTGGAGGCACTGGGTGAGGTGTGGGCAGTGAGCCCACATTTCTACAAATGGGTAGTTACTTCGAGTCCTGCTACCTCAGTGACAGTCCCTCAGTTTCTTCAAGGGTCGCTTCTGACGCTTATCCCTTAGTGGTTCCAATCACAGATTTGGGGTGAAATTCTGAGGTCTGCCACTTACTAGCTAGTGTGACCTTGGGAAAGTGGCTTTACCTCTCTATGCCTCAGTTTCCTCATCTGTAAAGTGGGGATAATAGGATACACCCAGTGGAGTTGCTGTGAAGATTTAAATAAATTATATGCGAGGTGCTTAGAACAGAGGCTGGCATGTGGTAAGTGCTGTTGGCAGGAGTATGAGCAATGATTTGAAAGAGGCATTTAGGCTACAACCCCAGACTGAGAGACAGAAGTGCTGGGTTCTGGTCTCATCTGTGTCTCTGACGATCCACATCACCCTGCCCCTCTGGCCTCAGTTTCCTTATCTACAAATAGTTTGGGGACAATGTATGTCCTCAGTCAGCAGGCCCCAGGCCTCGCTTTGGATCCCATCCCAGGAGGGTCCCAGGCTGTTCTCTCCTTGCCGTCTGCACTCACCCTCTGTTCTCAACAGCCCAGCTGGGCTTGCTCAGCTGTCCCCTTCACCAGTGAGCTGTCTCTCAGGGGTCGACCTGCCAGACCCTCCTTGACCTTTGGGACCCTGTTGTGGCAACAGCTCTCCACTGTGACCAGCTCTCAGGGACCACCCCATCCTTTGTTTTTTTTCCTAAACCCAACCCACTCTCTGGTTAAAAAAATCTCTGTATTAACCTCTCCTTGTTACCCAGCTTGAGCGTGCCATGACGGATCTGAAATGCAACCCCAGCAATTCGATCCAGAGTGTGCAACCACTACGGCATCCTCATCGTCTTGGGATCCAGTGATGTCACATCTCTTTCCTCTTCTAACTAAAACTGACTTGAGCCCCCTCCGTCATGGGCTAGTGGGAAGCCCATGTTCTGATGGAAACTCTCACTCCCTCTGAATTGCCCAGCTCAGCCCACGGGGCCCTGTGGAGGGAGGAAGAGAGGCTCTGAGGAGACCTCCCCGGTCCGGGTCCTGATGCCCTGCTACTGGTTCTCTAGCATGTCGCCCCGGGCTGTCCCCGGGGAAAGCCGGCCCTGCACAGTCCGACCGTCCTTGTCTGCTGCTGCATGTGGCTCTTGCTCATTGGGGCTGTTTCCTGCCCCCGAATGAGTGACTGCACTTTCAGGGGGAAGAGACTGCTGGGTTACACATGTGCTGTGTCATTTTATTCCCAAGAAATCCTTATGAGGTATGAACTTTTCTTCACCCCAGAAATGAGGAAACTGAGGCTCAGAGAGGTTTACTAACAGCCCTGCATTATATATATTGGAGCTTTTCAATTTTTAAAATGAAATGTTTGCTTCCCAAACCTAATTTCTGGTGTTAAAATGTTCTTAAGAGCCAACTACAGGCCTGCCTACCCAGGGCCCAGCTCAGTGGTAGCCTCTGTCCTCTGGTTGACGTGCTCAACGACCCCTGGTGCTGAATTTGTCCTGTTTTATCACTTTCTCTTTCTTTCTCTCTGTTCGCCCCACAAGTCCTCTTCCCTACTCTCCTCCCCGCCGAGTTACATTTTGAGAGGTCGTTAAAAGCCAGAGTGAGTGAGCAGGTCCCAGTAAAACTCTTTTTCTTTTCAAGCAGACCGTGAGCTTTTCCAGCTTCCCTCCTCCCCTCGCCCCACTCGCCATCCAGCCCCGTTTAAGCCCACTGCTGACAGACGGACTTCCGCTCCTGCCGAATATCGCCCTGCCCAGCCAAGAATATTCTATGCACGCCTTGTTGCTGGAATGGTAACGTTTGCAAAGTCTTAACATTCTGAGTCTCATATCCTCGGGAATAATTTCTCCCAGAGGTGTAGCTGGATAACTCTTCACCGACGGGCGTAAGGTCTGAAGACCACAGCATTTTAGAGCTGGGAGGCCTCTTGGAGAGTCCAGGCAGCTCTTCTCTAGACAGGGGAGGAACCTGAAGCTGTAGAGCTCAGCGGACCTGCTCAAAGTCACCCAGCAACTGAGCCTGGACCAGAACCCAGGCCCGCTGAGCCTCAGGCAGCGCCCAGCAGCTTTCTGACCATCTCGCATCTTCTTCCACCTCCCACCTCATGGTAGCGCTGCCTGAGAGCTGTTAGGGTGGGAGAGTGTCAGGAACAAGGAGAGATCTGGGGGGATGGAGGGAGAGGTCAGGGCTCCCATCTCAGCTGTGCCACTTACTCTGTGCCCTTGGGCAAGTTACTGTACCCGTGTGAGCCTCAGTTTCCTTGCCGTAGGCTTCTTTTGAGGATGTCATGATGCAAACAGCTTAGCAGGGTGTTTGCCACAGATGTAGGCGGAGAAGTGATTGTCTCTCTTCTCTCTCCCTCATGCTCCTTTGCCTCTCCAAAAAGCAATGCTTGGGTCAGCCTTGCCTCCTGAGTGTGGTCCCTCACTATCAATGGTGAAAGAAGTTGCTATTTGTCATGAGGGCTGGATCCCCAAATGCTGCACTCTCTTGGGCCAGAGAGAGCTCCTCGCATGACTCTGACACCTGCTGAGGCCTTCAGGATGCTGGCTCCCTCATTGTGGCTGCACTTCTTCATTTCGCAAGCTTCTTGGAGTGATGAGTATTAGGGCACAGTTTCAAAAGTATCCCAACAGGAGATTTTGGAGTCCACCGCTGAGTATAAATCTGGACATCCCTTCCCCTAGGCAAGCTGCTTCTCCTGTAATTGGTGCACTCAATTTCTTGCCCCCTATTAACACTCTTATTTTAGTCCCAGGACTGAGCTGGCTTTTGTCAAGGGGGAGAGGGGTTGGTGTTTGTTCCTAGCACCTGTAGCCTGGCCTGAGGATGCCCTTTTTGCCTCCTGCAACACACCCTCCTTTTTCTACAGGGCTCAGTGCTGTTTTTCAAAGAGTGCTCATGAGGCCTTCCCATCTTTGAGTGCATGGAGGGATGTGGTCCTTCCCAGGGTCCACACGCTGAGCCCGGGGTCCAGCCTGAGTAGCAGAGGTTGGTCCTGATACTGGCTCCATAGACAGCAGCCAGACTGTGGCCAGAGAGGGTGAAGGGAGAGGCCTGCTCATGGCTGTTAGAGCCATACCCTGGTAACTCATTGTCCTGCCACCCTGAGATTGTCCCTTCCCTCAAGGAACTCTCTAGCTAGTAGGGGAAAGATACGTAATACGTAATTGATACATTGTGATGGATGCTATCAAGCAGGTGTGCACTAAGCCCAGTGCTGGCATGTAGGAGAAAGGAGGCTGTATCTGCATGGAGAGGTCAGCAAGGGCTCCCAGAGGAGGTGACATCTAGAGTGAATTCTCAACGATTAGCAAGAGTGACCCAGCTAGACGGGAACGGACAATCTAGCTATAGTGAATCCTTTGCACTCTCCAAGGATCCTCTCCTCTCCTCTCCTTCTCCCTCGACCACGCTGGAGATTCCTTGATTAGTGGAGGCTGACTGTGACAGGCCTCCAGGGTGTTTCCAATAGCGCAGGCAGAAGAAGAAAGTAGGGAGGGATAAATACAGAAACAGCTGGCTTCCATCTTCCAAAAATCCCCATTCAAACTAGCCGTTTAAAAATCTCTTCCAGGTTGCCATCTGATGGGGAGAGTCTTTCCAAGCTGGGTCTGGGGATGAGATTCATTCATAAGAAAAAAAGTAAGAAAAATAAAGAAGAACCAGTTTCAATACTATGCATTGAGTGCTGGCCCTACAGCCTGGTGGTTAGGAAGGCAGACTGTGCCGCCTACTACTCCTGTGACCTTGAACAATGATTTACCCCACTCTGCCTCAGGTTTCTCATCTGTAAATCAAGGGCAGTATTGGTACCTACCTCATAGAGTTGCTGGGAGGAGTAGTGAGTGTGTCATAGTAAGAAATATATGTTTGGTCTTTGTTCCGGTTCCTGACACAGAGCTCCCAAATGCCTTGGAATTTCCCAGGTGATAGGAGCATCTTTTGTTCTAATGACATGACTCTTGGTGGGCCTCTAGATAGTGTCTGGATGGGGGCTGGTCACCAGAAAGACCAAGCCTTGATTAGAAGCCTGGAACTTTCAGCCCCACACTCTGACCTCAAGGAGGGGAAAGGGGCTGGAGATTGAGTGGATCGCCAATGGCCAGTGATTCGATTGGTTACACCTGCATGATGAAACTGCCATAAAAATCCTTAGACTATGGGGTTTGGAGATCTTCTGAGTTGGTGAACACATCCAGTTGCTGGGAGGGTGGCACACCCAGAGAGGGCATGGGGGCTCTGTGTCCATTCCCCGACACCCTGCCCAGTGCATCTCCTCCATTTGGTTGGTCCTGAGTTGCATCCTTTATAATAAACTGGTAATATAAGTAAAGTGCTTTTCTGAGATCTGTAAGTTGTTCTAGCGAATTCTCAATCCTGAGGACGGGGTTGTGGGAACCCCTTGAATTTATGGCCGGTCAGTCAGGAGTACTGGTGACAACCTGGGACTCGCAACTGGCATCTGAAATGGGGACAACTTTGGGGACTGATCCCTTACCCTGTGAGACTTGATGCTATTAGGTAGCTAGTGTAGGACACCCAGGTGGTGTCCAGAGAATTGGAGAACTGGTTGTTAGTGTGGAAAATACACAGTAATGTTGTGAGTAAAAATGGCCCAGAGGGGGTTAATGTGACAGACGGGATAATGGACCCATGTAATGCCCACTTCCCAATCCCTGAAACCTGTGAGTATGTCACCTAACATGGCAAGAGACTTTGCAGATGTGACTAAGTTAAGGATGTTGGGATGAGAAAATTACCCTGGCTTATCCCAGTGGGTCCAATGAAATTACAAGTGTCCTTACGTATAAGAGGGAGGCAGGAGAGCCAGAAGATGGAGAAAGGAGCCACAGCCAAGGAAGGCAGGCAGCTTCTAGAAGCCAGAAAAGGCAAGGAAGAGATTCACTCCTAGAGCCTCGAGCAGGAACATAGCCCTCCTGATGCCTTGATTTTAGTCCAGTGAGACCCATTTTGAACTTTTGACCACCAGAACTGCAGGGTAATAAATCTGCGTTGCTTTAAGCCGCTAAGTTTGTAGTAATTTATTACAGCGGGAGTAGGAAGCTGGTACAGTTAACACAGGTAGAGGGCTCAGAGCAGAGCCTGGCAGGTGGGAAGAGCTCCTGAGAGTTGCTTATTATTGTTGCGATTTCTCTCCAACAGCTTCTAGGTTAGAGTTGGGGGAGGTGGCAGTGAAAAAAACACCACCTGCACAAGGTTCCTGACATCGTGGAGTTTACCTTCACATGGAGGGGACAGATTACAAAGAAAGAAGTAAACACATGTTAACGAAGAGAAAGCCAGCAAAGGGGACTGTTACTGACTGGCTCCTGGGGCTGGGGTCTGTTGCAGATGGTGAGGGCAGGACAGGCCTTCTGCAGAGGAGGCCACATTGTGGCAGAAGCCTGAGTGCAGGAGGGAGGGCCAGTGGAGCTCCCCAGGCTGATGGAGCAGCCAGCCGGAAGGTCCAGATCAGGGAGAGCAAGAGGTCATGTGGGGGGCGGGAGCAGGTGGGCAGTGTGGGGCTGGGAGGTGAGGGTAGTGCGGGGGGCCTCCTGGTCATGTAAGAAATTGGGATTTCATTCTGAGTGGGATGGGGAGCCAGGGGAGGGTTTGAATCCTGGGCATAGACATACACACGGCTCATCAAGCTGTGCTGTGGCTGCGTCCTACACACAAAATAGAGGAAGATGGGCACAGTTGTTAGCTCAGCAGCAATCTACCTCCCCACAAAAACAGGAAGATTGGCAACAGATGTTAGCTCAGGGGCCAATCTTCCTCACCAAAAAAAAGAAGAAGAAGAAGAAGAAGAAGAAGAAGAAGAAGAAAGATCACTCCAGTTCAGAGCTTCTCAGTTGGGGGTGATTGGCATTTTGGGGAGGATAATCCTTAGCTGTGAAAGACCATCCTGGCATTTAGGATACTGGTCCCCCAGGCACTAAAGGAAACAGCATTTTTGTGTCAACTCCAACTGCTCCCGCATACTTCCAAACCTGCGGGGGAGGGTGGGCAGGTGGAACCACCCTGGTGGGGAGGCGCTGAGGGGCACACGTGGAAGCAGAAAGACCAGTTAGGAGGACAGTGGCACGGCTGAGGCAGTGAAGGGGAGAAAGGAAGAATTTAGGGGATTTAATGATGAACTAGGTATTAGAGAAAGATGAGAACAAGGAGGAACCCGGGTTTATGAAAATTAGTGCATCCCCAGGTTTGTTTGTTTGATGAGGAGAAAGGGGTAAAATCACATTTTAATTGTGAGATGCTTAGAGGGGATGTTCAGGTGGGAATATGAATCTGGAGTTCAGAGAGAGGTCAGGAGGCAGAGAGAAATTCAGGGGTCCTCCTGGGCCGTCATGGTGGTTAAATCACGAGGCTGGCTGAGATCTCCTGGGGAGATGCGGTAAGTAGAATGAGTTCCAAAGGAAGAGCCTTGGGCCCTGGACACTCAGAGATCAGGACGCAGAGAGGATCCAGCAAAGGGGATGGGGAAGGAGCAGCCAGCGCAGGAGGAGGAGGACCAGCAGAATGGGGGTTCTGGAAGCTCACTGGAGAGTGTGTGCCAGGCGCTGCGTGGGGCCCTTGCAGGTAAATCACCTCATCAGCTACTCACATCACCCGTGAGGCTCATGGTATACACAGAAAGAATGCTCTGAGAGAGCATAAGCCTTCTACTTTAGCTTTTGGCAAATGAAACGTGTAATTTCATGATGATTACCCTCGTTCTGCAGCATGTTGCCCCTACTTAGCATCTGCTGAGCACAGCCCTAAAGTGGCGGGAGATGGGTGTTCCCACGCATGATGACACTCGTGTGGCCTCCGCCATCTTTAGAGGCTCAGGAAGGGAGAAGAAGCTGCCACTGCTTCCAGTGGGTCATTCCTGGACCTCAGTCAGCTGTTCCTGGATTTTGCCTCTGTTCTTAGTAAAATACAATCAGTCAGACACTACCATAGAACGAAGCGATTTCTCTGGCCCTTTTTAAAGCTAGCAAATTTGAAATTTTACCTCATTTTGTTCAAGAAAAATTCAAATGCCTGCCCTCTCCAGGCCTAGCCGGAGGGTAATCGCACCTCTACTTGATGAAATATTCTGCAGCCATTAAAAACGTCTATGAGAAGTAGGCAATAGCATGGAAAAATGCTTAGATTTTGAAGTTAAAAAGGCCGACTGTAACATTGCATATTCAATAGATCACAGCCATGTAATGTAAACAAACCAAAACAAAACAGATGTGCAGGAAAAGAAAACATTGTAAAGACTCTGCCAAAATATTGATGGTGGTTTTCACTGGGTGGTGGGAAAATCAGAAATATATTTACCTTTTTCCTGATTTTATGTATTTTCCAAATTTTTATAATGAGTATATATCATTTTAGAGCAGTGTTGCCCGATAGAATTTTCTACAATGATGGAAATAGTCTGGATTTGTACTGTCTAATCCATAGCCACCAGCGACATTTGGCTCTTGAGCACTTGAAATATGGTTAGTGTGACGGATGAGCTGGATTTTTAATTGTGCTAAATTATTACTAAGTTAAATTTAAATATTAGTAGCCATACGGGGCTACTGACTACTGTATTTTGGCAGTGCAGGTTTAAAGTGCAAAAAATAATATAAGGAAACGTGTATTATATCTCAATAAAGTTGTGAAAAATAACGTAGGCATTTTAAATGTGTTCACCATATCAAGCCTTGACATTTTATTGCAATGTGGGAGTGAGTTTGGACTTCATAATAGGGAATATGGACACAGCACAGAAAAACATCAGAGTTTTTATTTAAATAGTTTATTTTCTAGCTCAATAAAAGGTGATCCAGCATTAAGCCTGTTCTTGGCCAAGTTCTGTTTTATGCTGGAAAGAAACAAACAATAACCCGGATGGTCTTCGTCATTCTTCAGCAACAACTTCTGCTCTTAGGAATAATATTCTTTTGTATACCCGTCTAGGTCTTCATGCGGGTTCCAAGCATGTGAGTGGTATCTTTTGAGGTGAGAGCAAAGCTTGTTAGCCCCACTTTTTAGATGAGAAGATAAGGCCGATGAAGGTTCGGTTCCCAAAGTCATGAAACGAGAAACAAAGGCAAAGCCTCTTATTTCTTGAAGCCCAGCGGATTTTATTATCTTTCACAATATGAGCAGATCAATTTCTGAAAAACTGTCTTGGGAAGGGGACTTCCCCCAAGGAACTGGGAAGATTTGCTGCTTTTAAGTCCTTTAAATGAAGTTTTAGAACCGTCCTGAGATTAGTTCACAGAAGGCAGGGCACTGTGCACCTAGCAAAGGTTGCCCTTTATTTGGTTGGATCTGTGTCTTTACGCTTTCCATGGAAATGCCAAGCAAAAAAACACTTGTCTTTTCGTGTCACCTTATTCTAGACCCCTCACCTCCATCCTCTGCCCTCCCTCCACCACTCACAGAACCTCTTGCCATGTGGGGACTTAGCCAATCGTAGTTCCACATCTGGCAATTTAGAAAGATTTAGAAAGATGCCGAGCTCTCCTGGGATCACGTTCCCTGGACCACTGAGGTGCAGGGGACGTGGCATTAGAGAGATGACTTCAGCCGAACAGGCCACCCCCACCCTGGGCTCTCCTCGTCTGGGTGGCCCCGAGGGTTTGCTAAGAGCAGCAGGCAGCAGGCAATTGAACACAAATGAATCCACTGAATGTTTTCAAACCTAAAGGCTCGATCCTTTTCGCATCAAGTTCTAGGAAAATGTTGGAGCCAGTTATGATTTAAAAAAAAAAATCATAAAAAATTGGTTCACCCGTCTGTCAGTACCGCCAAGAAATATTCACATGAGGAGGAGTATCCAAAAAAATGAAGAGTAGCTCTTTTCCAAGACAGATCTCTGGAACTCTCTCCCTCCCGTGCTCAGAACCACTTCCTCTCCTCAAATCTCACTTTAAAACCTTCCTGTTTGCTTTAGCCTATGACTGACTCAGGCCCCATTCATCTTTCTTTCCTCTCTCCCCATGACCACATCCTTCCACTCTCCCCTCACCGTGCACCGTGAGAACACTCGCCTGCCTCTTTCCTCCTCCATCTTTCAGGCCCTTCTCTGTTCCCTGCAGCCACAGCCGGGCATGTCGGGGTGGCTTGCTGGCCTGCCCGAGTCACCCTCGCCCCGTCCAGACGGGTTTAAGCGTGGGGCCTTCCCCACATGAGTGCCCGCCCTTCTCCCTGAGGAGGAGGAGGCCATGAATTTCAATGGTCCTTCTGCCTAAAGAGGCGCTTTGCAAGTTGTATTTCACCAGTTACTGACTCAGAAACTTGAGAAGCAGAACACAAGGAGACCTTGTCAGAGACCTGCAAAGATACCAAGCCCCACCCTGTTTCCCTTGGGAGGCTTCAGGGAAAGCCTGAAGGGGGTGGGAAATAAACACAGGCCAACCCGGGGCGGTTGCTCACCTCCAGAATAGAGTTATAATTGTCTCCGCTGCGCTTCCTGTTTCCCTCAGGTAAGGAGGAAGGCGCATTCCTCAGCAACGTTCCAAGGAAGGATTGGCCCCGGGAAAACAGTCCCAGAGTGAGCCCAAGTGTTTGAATTCTTTTTGTTCAGGGTATACACATGGTATTTTCTAAAGAATGTGGTTTCAAGTTGGCTCTCTGGACAACGGGCAAGCTGTGGGCTTCTCCATGATGCATCACTCTCCTCCAACCCAAGATGGAGCCTTCTCCCGCAAACATGGAGGCAGGCCAGTCTGCTCCGGCCTCCACAGTGATAGTTCCCCTGATAGCTCCAAAAGAAATGCTTCGAGACCCAAATGCCCCGGAGTTCATCTGATGAAACACATGCTTGACTCCCATTTGATCTTCTCACAATAACAACAGCTGCCATTTTTCTCCCACATCATTGTTTCCACAGCACATTCGTATTTGCTATGTGAAGTGCGTAAGGCAGGTATTAATATTCCCATTTTATACTTAAAGGACTAAGGTCGACGTGACTTGCCTAAGGTCACAGAGGTGGTGAGTGGTGGAGTTGGAATCCACATGAATCTTCTATAGGAACCCCGGCCCAACTACAGACATGCCCAGATGAGCACACCAGTGCCTGGAGAGGAAAAATCTGGAGAGGCCTTCCACATGGTGGGTAACGCAAATAGCGTTAGAGTTGGCTTTCCAGTGGATTATGGGGGTTTTCTTTGATTTTTGGTAGCACATCTTCTGTTTATCATGCTTGCCTCGCTTGAAAACTTCAGAGTGAGTCAGTGTTACCCAGGCTCACCCAACAGGTGGCAGAGTGATGGGCCTCAGAATTATGCTTGTGGTTAAGCCAACCTGGGATTAAGTCTGGAGCAGTTAATTCTGCTGTGTGAAAAACAAATAATAAAGAACACATTTTTTAACAAAACTGGAAAGAGAAATGAAAAACAAGTGCCCGACCTAACTTTTGAGGGATATATATATATATATATATATCACATGATATGTATAATATTAGATAGTAATATACAATATTTATACATTGCATATAATATACTATAATGTACTATATATTATGTACAATATAATATATACAATATACAGTAATTATATATATATAGAATCTCCAGAAGTTTCTCTGGAGGTTAGGGGCTCGCCCTACACTCAGATGTCAGTGCAGATCCAGGTCATGAGCTCTTGGACAGATGTGACAGATGATCTGGGGAAGGGAATAGGGAGAGAGAGATTCGTTAGTATGAACACTGGGAGTTTGAGAGCCATTTCTGGGTGGAGGCGGGGAAAAAAGGGAGCGATGCCACAAGGGTCCTTGCGTGGTGCCTCCATGCCACACCTGGGAACCGTGACTTGCGAAGTGGCTGACGTGTTTATTTGGTGTGAGGTCAGCAATAGCTCTGAAAGCAATAACATGATCCTCATAAAATAGATCCCCCAGCCTGGGCCACCCGCCTGCTTGCTGCCAAACAAGGGTGGTGGCCTAATGAATGAGACACTGCTGTCAACTCTCCATCAATGGTGGGTTCATTCACTCTGTGGATCATGCAGCCTCTTCCTTGCCTTCCCATGTCCATGCTGTTGATTACTTTTTTAACCCATTTCTTGCTTTGTGCTGCTTCCTTCAGGCGAAGAGAAAGGGAAAAGAGTTTTGATTTCTGTGCCTATTAACCACTCTGACAGAAGGTTTTGTGAAGAATGACGTTGAAGCTCTTGGTAGAAGTTAGAAAAAACAGTCTAGTTACAAGAACAGCAGAAAAAGACCTGAACTTCAGAGTGGACCACAAACCAATAGGAATTAAGAACACAGCTCTCTTTTCAAAAGCCAATGCAAAATGAGGATGTGTTTATGCAAGAGCAGCTGTTGTTACCCTGGGCTTATGCTCGACATTCTTTCATATGTCACGGTCAGACCTAGGAAATTCCCTGGGAAGTCCCCTCCCTCCCAGTGCCTGCAGTTTCTCCCTTGGAGTATAATGCTGTTGGATCTTGAGAGATCTTTTGATCTTCAGGAAGCTGTTATCACAAAATGGATCTTCCTGGAGTGAGGAGACAGCGTGGTACACCGGGAGACGAAGGCAGTGGACTGCGGAATGGGAATCTGGGTCCCAATGTCAGTTCTCCCACCACCTGCCTGTGGCTTTAGGAAAGGCCTGTTCCTTCCCTTGCCTCCATGGCTTCATCTGTCCAATGGAGTGACATGGAGATGATGAAAGTGTAAGTACCTGCCATCATGCTTGTAAGTGCTCAGGAAATGCTTCCCTCCTGCCTGCCCTCAGGTTTCAGCCTGTAAAGTGAAGGATGGAACCAGCACACCTCCGAGGCCCCTTCCATTCTGACACTTTGTGACTCTGTTGGCAACACCTTAAGAAATTTCCAGCTAACACTCCAGTGAGCCTTATTCTACAAGATTCCATCCACTCATGACAGCATTGGGATTTTGACTTTGTGTTTTAATTTTTACTTTCCCTTATCCTGATTTTTAATTTATATTTTCTATTTTATGGCTTTTGCCTTTTTAAGTTGTCACAAATCCTTTGGTGAATAAGACAAAAGTATAACAAATTGTATGAAAGAATGCATTGACTGAAAGCCAAGGAATGTTATCAATGCTAATACTAATAAATTGCTTTTATTGGATATTTACTATGTATGAGGAACTGTGCTAAACCCTTTGTAAACATTAGGTCACTTAATTCTCACAATAACCACATGAAGCCATAATTATCATCCCCACTTTATAGACAAGGAAACTGAGTCTTAGAGATATCAAGCAAGTTGTCCAAGGTCACCCAATTAGTGAGTGGTGGAGCTGAGCCACAAATCCAGGTCTGGCTAAATCAGAGCAGTTGTGTGCTGACAGGCTCTCAAAAAACAAAAGCAAAAACGACCCCCTAAATCCCTGATGTGTGGCGTTCACTGATTTCCACCGTGTAAATACTCCCACCAGGGCCAATTTCAAGTTACCAACAGTTTAAAATCAGCTCCAAAAGTTTCTGAATATTTAACAATCTGCTCTTGCAAGCCAGTAGGCACCAACCGCAACATGCTCCAGAGAGAGCCTGTGTTGATCACCACTGAGCACCCATGCATGCCTGGATCATAGGCTGGGCCTGGGGAATGGTAGAAAAGAAACAAGAAAGGGGACATAGCCATGGACAGAGACACAGCCGTGAGAGGACACGTTCATTCATTCATTCATTCGTTCGTTCCCTTCACAAAGGCTTATTGAGTACCAGCTAAGTCCCAAACCTTGTGATACACCCTTGGGATTCAGGCATGAGTAAGATGAGCAGGGTGCCCAAGCCTGAAGAGCCCAGAGTGTGTTGGGGAGAGAGAGACATGGAAACAAATAATTGAACACATTAGGTAATGGAAGCGTGTATGAGTGTATGGGAGCTCAGATGAAGCAGGAATGAATCTGCCCCACGGGTCTGGAGGATGGAGTTAGCCACGTGTACATGCAGGCTTCCAGGCAACACAAATTTTGCTTCCTTTCCAATTGATGGAGGGGCTTCCTCACTAGAGAGGTGTGCTCAGCTTGACTCTTTGCAGTTCAGAACTAAACAGAGAATCCAAAGATGGGGTCAAGAAAGGGACAAGGATGCAGAAAGTAAGCTCCCTGAGTTAGGGATGTTTCTGATTTAGCCCGATATTCCTGACACCTAGCGTCGTACTGGGCACATAGTCTGCACTCAATAAATATTTGTTGACTGGATGAATCGCTGGTGAATAATGATTTGTGAGCTTCAAGGAAGGTTGTTTGAGGAAAGGGGACTAGTGATAGGTAAGAAGTAAGCAGTGTAAGTCTTGACCCCTTAGCATGGAAGGGGCCATGTGGCGGAATGGAGTGAACAGAGGGCAGAGCACGGGCAGGGACTCTGGGTGCCCTGAGTGGGGGTCAAGTCTGCAGAAGAGTGTGTGTCTGGAATGCCACCACGTCTTGTCACAAGCCTGCAGGGTGTTTGATGTGCTTGCGAATGGCAGGAATTACACCAATCATTGCTTTGGCTTCAAAGTTCAGCATGGGAGAAGCTAAAAAGTAATTGATGCAGTGAAATTTGGGGATTTCAGTGGATTCATTCACATTTGTTTGTTCTTGTCTTCCTCTGATTACCTGAGAGGAGGCTGCTGTTATGGAAAACCAAGGGCTGTTAGAATATTCTTTCTTGGGAGCCAGAACTGTTTTTGTAAGAAGTGGGCCTGCATGTGTATTTTGTGGATTATTTTCATTGTAACAGTGCCTTATATTTGTAGATGGTTCCTAGTTTCCAAAGATCTTTTCCTGATGACTTTTGCGGCATCCCCCAAACAAGGCCATGAGGACGATAGAGAAGATGCAGACATCTCCATGTTACAAAGGAGAAAGTGCGACTCAGAGAAGTCAAGTGACTCAGCCAAAGTCACACAGCTGAATTCGAGCAGAGCAAGGGCCCCAGGTGGCTCATGCTAGAGGTGAAGACCTTCGTATTCTCCTAGTTTCTCTTATAATAATGTCACCTCCTGGAGCGAGCAAGTCCTGGCTGAGACACAACGGCATCTAGAAACAGTCCTGACTATTTGAGAACTTCTTCCTCTGTGGTGAAAAACTGAACCGGCCTGCCCCATTTTCCCAACCACCTCACGACTCGAAGAGCAATTGCTTTAGCTCTGACAAAATTAGGCCACCTCCGACCTAAATGGAGCCCATTTTCAGAGTAAGACCCTGCGTGGAGACAGCTCTTTCCTGGAAGGATAACAAAAGCATGCTTTTGTGTGTATTTCACTTGATGGAAAGGAATCCCCAGCGAGGCCATTTTTTCCCCCTGATTTCTCCCAAGTCCAGAATGTATCCAAGTTTCCAAGATAATCTCAGAAGAGCCATTCGTCTACGAAGATGGCCAAATTGTCTTCCAGCTCAGTAGACAGGGTGTGTTTGAGAGACAAGGTGAGGGGGTGAGAATAGGGGTGTGGGAAGAGGGTGAGGGAGCTTGATAGCAAAGGAGAAAATGTGTCGCCGACAAATGCTGACGGAAGACGAAAGAAACCAAAGGGCCAGCCCCGACTCTGGGGTCCCCTCTGCCAGGGACATTTTCAGCTCATTCTTTTCAGGACCTGTCACAGTCTGCCTGGCGAGCCGTCACTTCTCATCACTGGGCTCTCACTGAGGATCTTTGTGTCATCACTGTCATGAAGAGACCTGGCAACTGGCAAAGAATTTCCTGGGGCGCTACCCGATACACCATTATTCGCCTCTTATCATCTTAGCAGAGTAGTTACGCCGCTGTCAGAGGTAATGGAGACCATGCCACTAAGAAAATTGGCTGTAATTTATTTATCAATTGTTCCTGCATACCACAAAAGCGGCCTTCTACTTTATGGCTGGGTCTAAGGTATTTGAGAGCTCCCGAAGTTCATGGTTTTCCGGTATTCTAAGTTCTACTTATGGCCTTTCCTGTATATGACACACAACACCACCCTTGTGGCTTGCAGGCCGTTTTCTTCTTTGCTTTCTTTAGTCACAAATCATCCTGAGGCATCCCTTAAGTGCATTTGTATTGTTAAGTGCACCGGCTTGATTTGGTGTTAATTCAATTTGAGTGCCCTTAATATCTTGTGGGGGTGATGCAATGCAGGCCTCCTGTACCTTGTAAAATCGGGTCCCAGGTCTGCCTGGGAGCAAAGCACCTTTCCCATAGCCATTTACCAAAGTTGCTGATAAAATTTTCATAAGGGAACCTTTTTAGTCTGACCCTATTGTGTTATTCTACCATTAAGCCTCGGAGAACTGAGCTGGCTTCTAGTGACAGCTTATCACGCTCTCCATTATTGCTGCCTGCCCCAAGAGCTAACTGGCTGGGTGCAGTGCAACTCGCTCCCTCCCTCCCGCTTCTGGTCCATTCTGGGAAAAGCTTATGGGCCAGCACCTAGGGGCTAATGTGCATTCGTCTCTCTCTGGGTGCCAGAGAGCCGAGCTCTCTTCCTGATGAACTGGCTCCCCTTCACCTTGGGAAGCTTGGGAGGCCCTGCAGGACTTTTGGAGCATGATTAGAAAGGCAGAAGCGAACGGCAGGCTGAAATAGAGTAAGAGTTACAGAGCACTTTACTTAAAACTCAACCCCAGAAGCAGCGATGATGATGTCAACAGCAGTCTGACACATAGCTTGTGTTAGAGGATTAGGCCAGGCATTTGACTCTGGAATATTGGCGTTAGAAATCTAGCAACATAATTAACTCAAAAAGAACTCCAAAATCCAGGGTCAGATGTACCTGGGTCTGCAGCCGAGCTCAACAGCTCACCTGCTTCATGCCCTTCATCAGGTTATTTAGTCTTGGAGCTTCAGGGTTCCCATCTGTGAAATGGGAATATCAACATTTACCTCACGGGCTTTTTATGGTGATTAAGGGAGACAACACATGCGAAGAGCCTGGAGAGTGATTGGCACATGGACAGCGTGTTATGTTAAGATATCCTTATCTTAGAATCCAGGAGGCCCTCAGAGGTCACAAGGTGAGCAAGCTGGTTCAGAGAGTGAAGAAATTGTCTGGATCCCACAAGATGAGAAAGAAAGAGAGAAAAGTCTAGAAACCTGGTCTCCTGACCCCCAACTAGGTCTCTTTCCATCCCTCCCACTGTCTCCCCGACGCTGTCCATGGACATTGGGAGCGTGGGTGGATTTGGGGAGCACGAGGCCACTTTCCACTTCCTTGATGATGACATTTCTTAACAGCAGATGAATCTTTTCTCGGTCATTCTGCCTTGTTTTGATGGCTGTGTCTAAGGAACAGCTTGAGCCTGCCTAACAGTGTGAGTACTGGCCCTCTTGTTTCTGCTGCTTTGGGTGAAAAGAACGGTGGTCTGAGAAATAGAAATGGGAGGTTCTTTTTCAAAATCACATTTACAAATTATTCCTGGGGCTGGCCCAGCAGCGTAGTAGTTTAGTTCATGCATTCTGCTGTGGCGGCCCAGGGTTCGCAGTCTTGGATCCTGGGAGCGGACCTACATACCACTCATCAAGCCATGTTGTGGCAGCATCCCACGTACAAAATAGAGGAAGATGATCACAGACGTTAGCTCAGAGACAATCTTCCTCAAGCAAAAAGAGGAAGATTGGCAACAGATCTTAGCTCAGGGACAATCTTTCTCACCAAAAAAAAAAAAAATTATTCTTATAAAAGCAATACATGTCCACTGTACAAATGAGAAAATCTAGATAGAATACAGCTACTATAGTGAAAGGAACAAAAAACACCTGTCATCATACCACCTGTCACCGTAAGATACTGTGCTGTGTTTTCTTCCAGGCTCTTTTCTGTGCATACACACATGCTCGCTTGTTCACGCCCTTGCTCGCTGCAGCGTATCGTAGCAGTTAAAAGCGCAGTCTGGCTCCACCACTTGGGCAAGTTATTTAACTTTCCTGCTATTGTTTCCTCATCTGTAAACTAGGGCTTCACGAGAGTGCCTTCCTCAGAGGGTGGTTAAGAGCAGCAAATAAGCTAATTCATGTAGAACACAGCGCCTGGCAAGCAGTAAAGACTGCAGAGGGGTTTTCCTTTACGATTATTATTATGTACTTATGTACAATAGAAACCTGAGATCATACGGTATATTCTGTAGGAAGTGCAGTTTGTATGGGGGCCGTTTCTTCTCTGCTTGTGCCCAGCGACTAGAATATAAGGCTTTCTTAAACTGCTCCCCCAGACAAGGTTGCAAGGTCAGGCTGAGGCTGCCTGCCTCCTGGCTCAGCACGCCAGGGCTGAATGATGATAATTATGTGTTCATCTTCGAAAGGATCTGACAGTGTTAACACACAGATTCCCATAGCCTGACTCCTGGTGGCGTTTATCACATCCATTTTACAGGAGTGAGAATGAAGACTGAGCAGGGACTGACGCGGCTGTACGAGATCTCCAAGCAGATGAGGTGGACTCCCTGGCCGGCGAGAAATGAACAGCGCGGCCCGTGGAAGAGCGTGGGCTGCTGTTGGGCTGGGGTGTTGCCTTTATCACACCGGAGATTTAGGCCTGCACTGAGCAAGGGGTGAGGCTGACACCAGGAGACAAGTTCTCAGAGACTGGTCTCTCATGGAAAAGCTCTGAGAGTCTCCTTGATGTGGGTTTGTGTGTGTGCATGCATGTGTGTGTGTATTACCATTTTGGTGTTTTTAAGCATCCTTTTGTGGGATTCAAACATTCTGAGAGTGAAAAATGATCATTTTAAGCCAGATTGGGTAAGGTAGGGTCATAAATCAGGAAGGAAGATCAGATTCTGTCTTTGTGTGTGTACGTACGTGTATATGTGTGAGTACACGCACATGTGTGTGCATGTACGTGTGTGCATGTGTGTATGTGTATACATGCACATTGCGTGTGTGTACCTGTGTGTGTGTGCACAGAGAAGGCGCCAGCAAGCGAGCCTCCTGGGGTGAGTGGGAGGAGCAGATGTGGGTCTGAGCAAGGGAGCTGGTTTTGATGAAATATTGGCTAACGCTCGGGGCACCGAAGGAGAAGAGGCTCTGGTCAGGGAACTGTGCTGCATTAGAATTTATAATAGATTAGCTTATCTGCCCCTTGATCTTCAAGGGTATTTGGGGAGCTGAGGATGAGCCATTTCTGCCTTGATTTTCGCAGTGAGAGGAAACGTCTGAAACAGTATTCCCAGCCTTTCCCTCTGCACAGCCCAAGGCGGTGAGAGCTTGGTATTCACACCCCCACTCAGGTCATTCGGAGGAGGCTGACAGTGCCCAGGAATGCTGACATGCTTCAAAACATCACACAAGAAAGAACCCACTCAGATTCCTAAGGGGAGTTGCTGTCGGTCCATCCTGAGCCGGAGTGCAACATTGGATGTGATTGCCATGGCTCCCCCTCCCGCTGCAGGAGCTCGAAATCCATATTCATCCACGATGTCTGCAGGACTCCCCTCTCGCTGTCCATCTGTCTGTCTGTCTGACTCTCTCTTCCTCGCTCTCTGAGGTAAAGGGTGCTCGCTATCCTGAAAAGGGGAGCGTGCCAGAATGTTCCAGATGAGCTGCTGGCAGCAATGTTGCTTTAAACACCAAGGAGCTGAAGCGGCCGGGAAAGAAAGAGTGAGGGGTGAAGTGTGGTTTGATGTCTCGGCGCACTGGGACATCATGATTCATATAACATGAGCTCCTCGGAGTCCTTGATTAAATCCTAGCCTAGCACCCCCGGCTGAACTGGAACTCTGAAGTCCAGCCAAGGAGCGTTACTGGTCCTGCCTCAGCAAACAGTTGGTGGGTCACAGGCAAAGAACAGTGGAGGGGTGCTTTTTTCACTGGAAAAATTACCTGCTGGGAAAGGAGGAATCATATGATGTGTGTGGTGGGGAAAACCAGCCAGGAAGGACCTGGCTCTCACATTACAAGGCTGCTTTCTGAAGTCAGAGGGACTTTTTATTCCCCCCAGAGGCCTGCGGGCCCCAGCCAAAGTGGCTGTGCGTGGCTCTGAAGGGTGTGGTGTTAGGGGCGCTGCACGCTGGGGCTCTGGATGCCAGGCTGGGAACGGGGAGAGAGGAGAGCTGGGGACAAGGCTTCACTGTCCTCAGACTCACTCTCTTAAGGCGGGAGGGAGGTGAAGAGGAGAGAGAGGCTGCCCTGTTTCCCCTCTAGCCAGGGGACGGGGCCCTCTATTGCCTCCACTTAGGACTTTCTATGACATTTCACATGTCTGGCCACTATTTCCATCTCCCGACTCCTTAAAACTTTCCCGTCTCTCACTGTACCCTCTCTCTGCTTCTCCGACAGCCTTCACTCCCTCTTTGCATGGAAGTTGCATAATGATCTCTCTCTTCATGACGCCCCCTTTCCCAATGCTTAGTTCATGTCGGTTTGAGCGGGGAGACTTTGGGGCATGTGACTCAGGACTGGCCAGCATGTTTGGTTTAAGGATGGGGCTGTGGAGCCAAGAGGGTCCAATCAGAGCCAAACCTGGAACTTCTGTTGGAAACTTTTGTTGGAACTTTTGGGATAGAGAAGTTCTCTTTCATCTGGGGTTGATGGGATGAGAGGATGAAAGCCTGGAGCTTCCAGGGGCCACGGTGATGAGAACATCTGTCTGAAAATGATGCCACTGGAAAAGGAAGAACAAAGAGATGGATAGAGATGGATTTCTGAAGGCATGATTTGAGCACCAGGATCTAATCATACCTGAGGTCAGGATCTAATCCTGGACTCCTCAGTTATACTAACTAAGAAATTTCTCCCTTTTCTTCTTTATCCAGTTGGATTTTTTCCTGTTACTTGTAATTGAAAGTATTGTATTTATATGTTGGGTCGATACCCGCTTCTGTCTTTTCTGCATGGAGTTCCCTCTCTCCCTTTCTGTGAGTCCTCAACTTTCTGTGTCTTCTTTGTTCCCCTTACTCACTCAGGCTTTCCATCCACTCTTGTGGTGTCAACTATGACCCCTGTGAGATTCTCGTGCCCCACTCCCACATTTGGGCATCTAGCTTAGATCTTGTTCTCGTGTCCAGCCATCTATAAGACAGTTCTGCATGTGCCTCATGCACGTGGACATGCACAGCTGCCTGAAGTTAATGTGACTCCTGATCCTTGGGAAGGAGAGGGCCCCCCTTTTCAACCACCTCCTCTTCAACCCTGGCATCTGATCCCCCTGGTTCAAAGCCAGAATTATCTTTGATTCCTTCTTCTCTTCCTTCCTGTCCCCCTATATTGAATCATCCATCAAGTCTTCCAAAATTTCTCTTGTGGATGTCATTTTTTTCTCTATCTACCACCATCCTCTGGTCTAAAATCTCATCATGATCATCTCAAAACCCTCTTACCTGCCTTTCAAATACTCATTTCAAACTGTCCCACCCATCCAGCACACTCCTGCTTGTTTAACTTCCTCAAATACCTTTCACCTCACAGCTTGCCTGAAGAAACCAGATTTCTCACTGTTGCGCATCTCCGGGTCCCTCAGATGCTGGCATTCATGAAGCATGAGAAGCCACAGGAGCACCCTTCTGGAATACTAATTTGACTGCAAGGTTTCTTGGGATGTGGGAAGTTAAGTGCTTTAACTAGAAAGAAATTAAAAACATTTTTATATTAAAACAGATCAATCTTATGTAAAGTAGAATGCAATACTCACGTGAATTTTAAAGATTAAACATAGATTTCAAAGAAGTTCTGAGACTGTAAAAGTCTACTTTCAGCCACCACCCAAGAGTTCTGGGATTCTTTTCCCTCTGCCGTTGGGTAGAAAGTTTGAAAAAGCATCAACATGTTGAGTCATTTCTAACCTCCTCGATCTGGTGTTTCTCTCACCTGGCCCTATCTTTCGTACCCTCCTCCTTTTCTCTCACTATTTCCTTGAGGTAGAGGGCTCTTCTGGTTGTTCTTTGAACTCAACACTCTCATTCCCAACCCTGTTTCATGCCACCATATCCTTTTCCAAGTGATCTCCTTTCTCTTTTTATCAGCCTAAATCGTCTATCTCTTTCAGGCTTAATCACCAGCTCACAATGGTCTCTCCCTTCTGGAATTCATATCAATAAATGAATTATATGCTGGACAAGAGTCACTCATCTGCTCAAAACCCTTAAAAGCCTCCTTATGTTCTGGCTGTGGAATGAAGTCTAGACTCCTTTGTATGACACACTGGCTCTTGGCTGATCTGGACTCTGCCTGATACTTCAGTCTCAACTGGCCTTGTGACTACCCTTGATCTTTGCTGTTCAGACTTCACGAACCGCTGTAGTGTCCCCAAAGCACAGTGGTCACTTTCACCTTATCTTTATCCTCTTCATCTCCTTCTCTTTCTCTTGGCTTTACCCATTAGGACTCAGCTCAGTCATAATGTCCTTCTTGGCCATCGCTCCAAAGCTATCATAGCCCCCTGAGCAGATCTCCATCTCAGCATCATTTGGAGCAGCCTTTCTTACCTCCCTCTCTGCTGGCCAGATGGGGAGCTCCTTACTGCAGAAATAAGCCATCTTTGTTATCCCTGCTGTAATATTTCTTAAATGAATTAATTAATGAACAAACAGGATGTATCAGGAAACTTAGGATTTACTTTCTTTCCATTATCCATGTGATCTTGGGCCTTTCTAAGCTTGTGTATCATTTTATAGTCAAGTCTGTTTCATACACACAAATCTTTTGATCTCTATTTACCTGAGGGTCCCTGGCAGTATCAATAATTATACAGATTGGAGCTGAAAACTGGACCTGGGACTAAGACACAAATGAAGAAGTGGGGATCAGCAGATGAGCAGGACCAAGCTTGCCTCCTTCTCTCCAAGATGGCACACCTTGCATAGAAAAACATCCACATACTCAGGGTTGGTTTAGGAGCTCTGGGTAAAGGTCAGCAGAGATACAGTTTTGGGTGAGATACAGCACATTTTATACAGATTATTCTGTCCTAGCCCACAAGAAAGCTGTCAATTATATTTTTAGATTCCAAGAGCTCTTACTTATTTGCTGAAAATCCTTTTTTTCCCTACTTTTTCTCCCCAAATTCCCCCAGTACATAGTTGCATATCTTAGTTGTGGGTCCTTCTAGTTGTGGCATGTGGGATGCTGCCTCAGCGTGGCCTGAAGAGTGGTGCCATGTCCACCCCCAGGATCCAAATCAGTGAAACCCTGGGCTGCCGAAGCTGAGCGTGCGAACTTAACCACTCGGCCATGGGGCTGGCCCCTGAAAATCCTTTTTATAAGCACTCTGTTCTTGTTTTATAGATGTAGAAATTTCTCTTCTCTCTCTTAGAATCTTAATTATGTTGATTGTTTAAAAAAAATATTTGTTCTGTTCTCTGCCTTGTTTCTATTTCCTGTGAATTCCCTTTTTGTCTCTTCCTTTTAGGTTAGTGTTTTCCTCAAGTGCCTAAGAGTAGAAATTCTTTATATTTATACATATTTAAGAATGAGGGACCAGAAGCTAGTGGAAAAACCCACACATAGGTGGGAGTATTGAGTGGTGGACCTCACCAAATCTGGCTGTGCATTTGATGTCAACAGGGTGGGTCTTTTCTACTGGACCTGTCAGTGTCTGCAATCTCCTGTCCCTTCCTGTCACCTCTCTGAGGTGTGGCAGACAAAGTAGGTGATGGACTGGGAAGAGGGGTGTCAAACCCTTCTTAATCTTGTTGTCAGTACGGCATCTCACTTCTACTCTCTGCTTTACCTGTCTCTAAGTCCAGAGCCCTTCTGGAATGATCTAACCACAGTGTAAACCTCTTTTCTTTTGCTTGGATGTTGGGTAGTTTGTCGGCATCATTGGGCTAGATGAGAGGATGGGGGTGTGTGTCTACATTTTCCATAAAGACGTTCAATCAAGCTATTTTCAGCCATCTAGTCTACCCTTAAATTCGGAAACACCCAGCGCCTTCAGTTACTGAGACTTTCCAGTGGTTTGTGCTTTGATCTTGCTTCTTGCTTCTTAGTTTTCATGCCCACCCACCCCATCTAGGCTTCATCTTTACTGACTTTGACAAGCTATCTCCAATAGCTTTCTCTTTGTTCTAGAGGAATGCTTGCTTTTTTTTTTTTTGTGAGGAAGATTGTCACTGAGCTAACATCTGTGCCCATCTTCCTCTATTTTGAATGTGGGACGCCACCACAGCATGGCTTGATGAGCGGTGTGTAGGTCTGCACCTGGGATCCAAACCTGTGAACCCCAGGCCACTGAAACAGAGGGTGTGAACTTAACACTATGCCACCAGGCCAGCCCAATTTTATGTATTTTTAAAAAATCATTTTACTGGTGTTTTAGTGAAGTATTTTATTGAAGAAACAGAGACAAATGCACATGCTAATTCTGCCACATTGAACCAGAAGTTGGGCTGATTTTCTTTTTAAAAAAATTTCATTATTACTATACAAATACTTTTTGGGATTCAGTTACTATATAAAGACTCTCCACAAAGTTTTCCTATGCTGGTCAGTATCCTGGGCACTAGAAGTACACTGAGGATCACCACAGACACTGTCTTTTCTTCACAGTCCTTACAGCCTAGTTAGGGAGATAGACAGTCAAACAGGAAAGTTACAAGCGAGAGGGGTGCTATGAAAGGACAAGTTCATTCAAGGCTTTGTGGAAGAAGGAATATCTAATCTAAGATGGTTTAGATAAATAGGAGTTAGCTAGGTAAAGAGGCAGGAAAGATGTTCCAGATAGAAGAACAACCAACAAGGTTTGGAAGAAAGGGGGAGAGAGGCATATATGAAAAATAAAATCAATTTAAAAATGCTACAGAAAGTGTTGAAGAGAGCGAGCTATGAAATTTGGGGCTGGAGAGGTGAGAGGGACCAGATCAGATGGGGCTTCACGAGCCCTGATATTGGACTTTGTTCTGAGGGCAGTGAGAAGTTACCCGATGCTCCAAGTACAATCGTGACTACATTTGTGCTTTTATTTGAGGGTGGGGAATATTGCTTTGTTTTCTATTTGTCCCAGTTTTATCATTGTTACTCTATATATGTTGAATCTATATTGTGAGGTTCATATATGCCAATGATGGTTATATGGTTCTTGCTTTATTGATCTGGATATTTTTTTTTTTGTCTTGAATACCATTGTCAGATATTGAAACTGAGACTCTGGGCTTTGACTCGTATTTGTCCTGAATATTTTTTTCATCCTTTCACCTTTACGTTTTCTTTTAATTTCTCTCACATATTGTGGATACTTATGCTAAACAATTTTTAGCTAATCTGAGAGTCTCTCTCTCTCCTATGCTTATATTTATTTATCCCTGTAGCTACCTCAGATCTATCTATCATCTATCCATCCATCCATCGTCTATCTGTTATTTATCGTTTGTCATCCATCTGTAATCTTCCCCTGACAGGACATGTTAGCACATTCTCATGTCTATTTGGTACCCATGTCCTTGTTGATATTATTTAAAACTTTTGTTCTGGCTCATTATGGATACACGCTTTCTTTTTTTGCTTCCTGAACTTTTAGACAGCAATAAATTCTACTAAATTATTTGAATCCTTTTATTTCCCATATTTCCTTTAGTAATCTCCTGGATTTAGTTCTTACCCGAGTTTTCTAAATAGTTCTTTGTGTGGCAAACTGCTAAAGCTCTGTGTGCTTGAGATTATATCTACTGAGCCCCCATATTTAAACCATAATTTGGCTGAATATAGGATTCTATATTAGAATTGTTTTTTCCTTTAGGAGTAACAGTTTCCGTGTCTGGTTATCTATATTGATGGAGGGGATTGAACCCAGCTCCCTGAAGAGGGGCAGGGGCGAGCTCCAGGGCAGAATGCTCCAAACACAAAACCGTAGCCCACAGCTCCAACTTTTTTGACTCTCCATTAGGCCACACTTTTGGTCAGAATCCTCCCTTAAATGCTCTGAAAAAGCAACTTGGGAAGGAAACAATCCCTGTGGATAAGTTTTTCAAACTCTGGGTGGCAATCCATTAACGGATCATGAAATCAACTTAGTGAGTCAGCCAGTAAGGGAATGGGAGAGAGAGAGAGAGAGAGAGAGAGAGAGAGAGAGAGAGAGAGAGAGAGAGAAAGAAATAGAACAGAACAAAATAGGTTGAAAAATATAGAGGCATCCCAACAATAAGCACATTGTTTTGTGAAATTTTCCTTCATTTGTCCAGGCCGTATATGTACTGAGTCACCACGTAACTGTATTTCCTTGTTGAGGGTGTAAGTCAAAATCAATTTGAAGAACAAGCTTTTGATTATGATCCACCAAACCCGAAGCGAGGGGGCATGGAGGAGGTAGAGGAGTGAGTGCTCAAGGCCAGCTGGCCAGTCTGCTTCTTTTCATCAGTGCCTCACCCCACAGGGTGTTGGCACTGACCTGGGTTTACCCACTCCTGCCTCCCACCTGGCTGATGCTACTGGCTTCTTTTACACTGTGGGGCAGGTGACTATCTTCCAAAGGCAATGTGGGCAAGAGCAGAACTTGAGAGCTGTCCCTCAACCTGTTCTCCATCGCTTCACCTGATACCCTCAGCCCAGGTTGGTCCCCACTGAGTATTCAGCCTACCAAGGGGTTCCCCACAGTTTTTATGTTAGTCCCCAAAATCCACTCTTGCTTTTTATTTCTATAGTTCTTCTAGATTGACCGTATGGGAGAGAGGCAACAGCTGAGTCTTGTTTTCATCCTGTCAGGAAGCAGAAAACTCATTCGCAATCTAACCTAGAGCCACCATGGGCCTGTGTCCGGCTCTTCAGCATCCTATTCCTCTAGCAGCCTTCACCCTCTCTGCACACCACCCCACACGCTCCCACTCAGTAAATCCTCATGCTGAGTTCTCCTCCTCCCCCCGTGCACTATCTATTTTTACTTCTGCCTTTGCCCGTGATTATTGGAAACCTCAGGCTGTAGCCAGCAGGGAAATTTATAGCTAAACAATTACATTGTTGAAACCCTGACAAGTCCACCCTGGTTAATGGCTCTGAAAATATGGGAGAGGTGAGAACAACTAAATCTACAAGGCTCCATATTGTGGGCCTGCGAAGGTAGATTTGGAGGACCTGTTTACTTTAACAGGAATTTTTCATTTTCTTTTCCCCTTACGTTATTGTTCCAAACACTAGTCTCACTCAATATGGATTCATTACCTGGAGAATGGCCTGGATATTTGGATAATCATCTTCTAAATAGTTTCTTTTTTCCCTTTCCTATTATGATTTTTGGAACTCGGCCAACAACAATGCAACGGGCAAGCAACAGACTGAGGAAAAAAGCAAACAGCGCTGGGTTGCGTTAGTGAATGAGCCTATATTAGATGCAGGTGGGATTGTTCAACGTCCCAGCCTTGCAGAAAGCTTTTAATAAAATAGCAGGACAAGGGAGGAGCTGCTTTTGCAAAGGGGATGTCATAGAATTTGGGGAGGAAAGGGGAAGGCGGGATAGCTCAATAGTCAAAAGACAGTGCTGTGGGAAGGGCAGGTATCGAGTGGGCAAGCCATCATGGGTGACCTGCAGAACTGGGCTTCAGCCTTACCAGGGCAGATCAAATTATTGGTGTGATCCATCACTCCCTTGTAGCAGTGTTATCCCTGCACACCTTTTATGTGGTGGTGGTGGGGAGGTACTTGTCCGTCCCTTGACTTCAGGCTTGACTAAGTGATTTACTTTGGCCTATAGGGAGTTCATGGATTGGATGTGAGCACAGGCTTGAAATACACTTGTGAGGTTGGGCTCGCCCTCTTGTGCTCCCACTTTTTGCCATGGAAAGAACATGCCTCAGGTAAGTGCTGGTCCAGGGAAGATCAGAGACATGTGGAGGAGATCTAATGGCAACCCACAGATTGGAGCGAAGCTCACAGCTAAACCCCTGTCAACTCATAGATGTGTGAGTGGGGAAAAAAAAGCTTTTTGTTGATTTCCACTGAGATCTTTTTGTAGCTGTTTGTTATGCAGCAAACCTGACTGATGCACTCATTTAATGGGCTGCCGCTGGAGAAATGGGACAGGCACCCCCTGCCCTTTTCTGAATTGCTACCTGAGTTTAAGAAGTGGAGGTGGTTTCAAAGCCCAGGAAAAGTCTAAGCCATTGCTTTCTGTGGCAAGATGACCAATCCAAATGGCAGCGCCCTCCTCTTCAAGGTATGGGTCTGGAGGAACAAGCGGAGACACAGTCTCCAGCACTTGCTGAGGTGCAGCAAGGAGAACCAAGGGATCAGTTCTAGCAAGGAGCAGGGAAACAGCATTTCCAAATGTGGCTTACCCTGGGATGCTGAAGTGAAGGCCGTTGGGTGATCTGCATGTAACTGTTCCAAGATAGAGAAAAATCTCCCAAGACCTTTTATGATCATGGCTTAGTTAAGAGCGAGCAGGAATCTGCTTTGCCTCGGCTGATGTGGCTTCTAATTCAATGCTGGAAGTTCCAGTGACTTTGATTTGACTGATACCAGGTCTCAATCTTCAATACTTAGCACAGTACTAAACAAATAGAAGATGTTCAATAAATCGACTGATAATTGATAGATTATCAGGAAACTTTTAAACCTAATCACAGAACTGCCATTAATTATGTGACCCCAGACTAAAAGCTTAACCTCTCAGTTCCCTCGTTGAAATGAGCATGAAACTACTTGATGTCCGTGGTCCCCCTAATTGTTGGAGGATAAAAAGAGATGAGGATGGAAAAAGTCTGCAGTGCTCCAGAAGTGATGGAATATTATTTCCCCATAGGTACTGCTGTATTGCGTGTTTGGTACTTGAGGAGCAAAAAGAATGCTAAAGCAAGAATTTAGCCTTGAAGGGGTCAGAAAGAGATATTTTCCCTTGTGGTCTCTACAGGAAAAAGGACCAAGCAATATTGCTCTGTCCTCTCACCACTGTAATTTGCGAGGCCAAGTCAGGTCTCTGGGTTAAGAAATCAAGCTTTTTATTGCACCTCAAAGTGCATGCTGGGAGTCCTGGTTTGACCTATAATTGTTTTGTAAAAGCTTGTCCTCGATCGGCTGCATTGCAGGATTAAACTAGGAACATCTCTTGATCATAGGCCATTTGGCTTCTTTTTAAAGATCCCCAGTGACACGGTGTTATGGCTTGAATTGTGTCCCTCCAAATTCCTATGCTGAAGTCCTAACCCCTAGGACCTCACAACGTGACCTTATTTGGAGATAGGGTCTCGATAGAGACAATCAAGTTAAAATGAGTGTGGGTCCCAATCTGCTATGATGGGTGTCTTTATAAAATGGAAAAATATGGAGACAGACATTCCTACAAGGAGAGCTCCCCGTGAAGATGAAGGCAGACATCAGGGTGATGCTTCCATGGGCCAAGGAACACCAAAGATTGCCATCAAAGCAGGAGAAGCTCGGAGAGAGGCATGGAGCAGGTTCTCACAGAATCAACAGGTTCTGGGAAGGAATCAACCCTGTGACAATCAAACTTCTAGCCTCCAGAACTGCGAAACCACGAATTTCTGTTGCTTAAGCCACCCAGTTTTCTCATAGGAGCCTTAGCCAACCAATACACATGGAATCTCTGTTTATGAAAAAGTCAGTTCTCTGCAACAATAGCAAAGACTTATACAGTGCTTATGACTTGCCACACATAGTTCTGAGCATTTCACTTATAACTCATGTATTCCTCATAAGAGTACTATGACGAAGGGGCTCACAGTATCCTTATTTTGCAGATGAGGAAACTGAGGCACAGAGGGTTTCATCAACCTGCTGAAGGTTACAGAGTCAGTATGTGGCAGAGCCAGGACATGAACCCAGGCAGACTGGCTTCAGGGTCTGTCCTCTTGCCTTCCATGCGTGTGATATAGGGCACTTAATGGTGTCCGCTGATTCTTATAGAGAAGTCAAATCTGCTGCCTTGGTCTTTGCTCTCTGGAGTAACACAGAGTGACTGTATTTCCAACTCTACAGGATGACATCTCCGCTACATTTATGGTATGATTTCCTGAGCCTTTGACCTCTCAGCCATCCTCCTCTGAACATGCCCTACTTTGTCAACACTACCCTTACCCTACCACAGGTATCCAGAACCCCAGATGTGGTCTGATCCACACTTTTCTGGAAAATGGTGAAATTATCGCTTTCCATGATCTAAATATTACATTAATTTTTTCGGAAGTTGCATTACACTAATGATCACATATTAAACTTGTAGTCAACTGACAGACCCAATCAAAACTCACAGCTGTTGAACAGGTATTCCTCTGTCTGCATAGTAGATTCTTTCAACTGAAGTAACGGACTTTGCATTTGTCCCTAATCATTTTGTTGTGTTTTTTTTTTTCAACATTTGAGACTGTCAAAATTATTTGAATCTTGCTTTCATAATCCATGGCCATTTATCATTGTATGGTGGATTTCTTCTTTGGGGTATGTTGTGGACAGCTAGTCTTCTAGGAAGTTCTATCATTTCTACCTAATTCAGGATGATTTAAGCCAAATAGTTACTTTGGTCTCAATGATATGAAAATTTCAGGCAACAGTTTGTGTGTGTGCGTGCGTGTTTATGTTGGTGTATTCTATATAAAAATTTTTAAAAACTTGCTTTGCCCATAGTTTTCTTTGAATTTTAAAGCTCCTTAATTGTTTCCTACCTCTTTTTCTCTAGCTCCAAAATAGAAATATCAAAGCATACTCAGACCGAAAGGCCACGCCTTCTTCTAAGCTTGATCGACCCGAGATGGGCACCATCACGTCTCCTTCTCTGCGACCTTCCTAAGGCGACGCAGCAAGTTAAGAATTCCAGTCTACTCACCTTTTGGGAGTTCTTGGAAGATCCTCCTTTATGAGAAACATTATTCTACAGCCTGGCAGAGAAAGCGGGGCTAAGCAAGTGTTCTTAGCAATTAACCCAGGACTCTGGAATAATCTTCACCTCTTCATCTCTGAACCCTAACCTAACAGAAGTACAGAATTCCAAAGTCTCCGTCTTTTTGATAGCAGAGTGACTTTTGTCTTCTTAGGGGCATTTGGGCTCTTCTGCTGCTGCCTTGCTGTGGTCTCCACGCTGCTGCTTGCTGTCCTCAATCAGTAGCTGCTACTCCTGATTTTGCTGATATGAGAAATGTCTTTGTTTCTACTAATTTTATAGCTCTTATAACAGGCTCTGCTAAAGTTTCAGGCTATTTAAATTTATTTGTAGCCCTCTCTCTTAAGGAACTTAGAATCCATTTTCCTGGGGCTAGGTGGAAGCATATCGAGTTACACTCAGAGACACCCCTTCCTACTGACAGTGGACCACTTCCCACGTAAATTCCAGACACACCATTAGAGCAAGATTGTTCTCACCACCTCTTCTGGTAAGCCCATCGGGTTCAAGATGGACACTGTCAATTGTTCACTAGTAGCACTTTCTTCCTTCCTGGCAAAACCCTGATTGCCGTCAGATTATCAACCTCCACACCCCATGCAGCCCATTAACTCAAGTGAGGTTCCTTCAATCCCTAGCTCCAGGGGTAAGTCTTGCCTGGTTCAAGCTCTTCAAAACAGCTCCATCTCCCTGGCAGGTCATTTCTTCTGCAACAGGGCTTAGACAATTCACACTTGATGGTCTCTGGCAACTACTGGTTCGGGGTGGCCATGGGGCTTAAGTTGGCCAAAAAAGACTAAAGGGAAAGATTTTTATCCACAGTTGGGAGAAAATTTTTGTCCCTTGCCCACTGAACATGAACAAGGAAAAAATATAGCCCTAGAGCAGATGATAGCCAATTCGCAATCATGAAGGAAGCCAGCTTGAAGACAAAGCCAACATGCGCAGAAGGGCCAAACTGAGAGATTTCAGAGCAACAGAGCCTGGGGCATTCCTGCCAGGTGAGGTAATACATTTCCTCATTGTTTACCCCTCTTAGAGTCAAACTCATTCTAATTGATACAGATCCTTAAGACAATAGGAATCTTGGCTTCTCACCAGGTGTGGTGGAGCTCCTGAGGTGGGTTTGCACAGGGAAAGCCCATGTTTTAAGCGGTGAACTGTTGGCTGTGTTTGTTTAATGAAACTGAAGTACTTGCTTCTTATTGATCAGCTTTTTTAACACTAATCAGAGATGCTCACTGAGCTCTCAAATGACTTCTCCACTGATCCAGTATTTTATCCCAATTATTCCACCTATTTTAATTATATAGTATGGGTGATCACACAGTGAACTGGGCACATCTTATAAGTGATATATAAGAACCTTAAAAAACCCTCAAAAATCTGATGTTGGTTTTGTAAAGCTGTCTAAATTATGTTGGAAAAGGGAGACATTTCATTTTCATATGACTAAAAACAAAAGAAAAAATATATTGTGGCCTTTTGTTTCTAGATGGTTGCTCTTAGAAAAGGTAGTTGGTGTCTTCCTCACAAAAACGTAAATATTCTTGCTAGTAGCGTATCTCTAGTGGCCTAGAGAACTTGGAGAATGAAGGATTTTATGCTGTAAAATGGTTATTTCTGCATTTCTAATCAAATAGCTTATGAGGAGATGAATTATATATGGTTCAAATTGGTTTGATGCAGAATAAATTCATTCACATCTTCGTGCTAGAAATGACGGGTTTTTACGTTTTAGACATGAAGTCTCTTTTGTGACTGCCTCACTTTAACGCCTAAGCACTGGTAACCTCAGCTTTCCTGAATCCCCAGTTCTCTTTGGCTGATATAAACTTTCATCAGTGTTTCTGACCTGGATGGGGGGTAATTTGCTTTTTTAGGGCAAAGAAGTGTCAATTCTTGAAAAGAATAAACTTTCCTAGTTTCATTTCAAGTAACTAATGTGTAACTTCTAGTCTTCCTTTTAGTTGAACTTATGAGTCTGTGGGGTGTGTTTGTGTGTGTGTGTGTGTGTGTGCTATGTACACACATGCGTGAGCTTTTTATAAACCAGTAGCAAACAACTTAAGAGATGTGGTCACATAGAATGGACTGTGCATCCTTTTATTGAGTGAGAAGTAATAAATCATTCTTCTCAGGTGGAATCTTTTATTTATGCTTTGGGATTCCATTTTATCGAGAAAGCTTTGGTTTTCCTTTTTGGCTTTGTCTAAGCTGTACTTTAGCAAGTAATTCAAATCAAGCTGACATTTATTAGTGAGGACATGGTCCACTCCAATCTCATACTCACAGTCCAGCTGTTGCCGTACCAACTTTGTGATCACCTCTCCTATTTGTAAGGATGTGTGTGTGATGGCAATGTTGTGTGGTTGTAGATTCATTGGTTATAAGTCAGTGGAATAAAATCACTATCCACTCCCATGCCATAGGAATTGGTCATCAAGCGTTTCTATTTTGTTATGAAAAGAGTGATGACTTAAAATCTGAGCAATCGCATAGGGTTACCATAATCAGGAATACAAGATTTTAGTAATGGGTTATGCTGAGAATATTCCTATTTTCTAAGACATTTCATACTCAATAATCCTGGGGGGTCGGGAGGGTACATGCATTATCCCTATTTTATAGCTGAAGAAAAGCAACTCAAGGAAGCAAAGTAATTTTTCCCAAGGCCACTTGACTAAAAAGTTGCCAGTCCTGGGGCACAAATTCAGCACTTCTAAGTTCCACTCTCTTTCCATCACAGGAAGAAACAGTTTGAAACAGTACTCTGGGAATTGCCAAAATATTGCCTGTGTTGTTCTTCATATTGATTTTTTAAGATATTCCATGGAGATTTTAAATAACTCCCTTTGTTGGAAAATGGAACTGTTTATTTGGGGTTTTCTGGCTGGCATGCGTGTGAAATCATTTTAGTATTGTTAAATATTTCTTAGGAAAAGGGTGGACGTGGTTCTAGAAAGACAGAGTTTCACATTCCTTTCTTTCTTGGACACCCAGAAATTCGGATTCTCAGGAGACGGAGCCTCTTTAAGCATGGGCGTTGAAAGGATATTTGGATGTTGTTAGCTCCCTCATGGGAGGGTTAAAAAGTTTCAATACTCTTTCTGCATCTAAGACAGATGATTTTGTCTTGATAACAATATCTCCGAGAATTCTCTCTGTGATTTCAAGAACTCAGTTAACAATTTTTTGAGTGTCTATATATGCTGGGCATGCTCAGCCCCTCCCTTTAGTGATCTTACCATATTTCCTTTTTACAGCGACTGTCTTTGGGAGCAAACAGTCGATTTTGCTGAGATTAGTAATAGACTAAAGAGACCGAAACATTGTTTTTCTACTTGAGTTCCTCTGCTCTCACAGAATATTCCATTGAGTGAATGTCGGACGCAGGTGGTTCCTTTTAAACTTGAATCAATAGATTCCAGAAGTTGTGCTATTAACGTTTGAAATCTGTAAAGCAGAAGGCTTAAAAGAAAGGGTGTTTCTTTAAATGGGGGAAAGAGCATGTTTGGTTCTGGGTGCCATTTTTGTGGAACTCTGAGGAACACCAGAGGTGGTCTACTGGCCACCTGGCTGGGGTGTGGGGAGTGGTGGCCCCCCCACCTGCCCCCAGCAGAGGGCATGTCAGGCAGAGCCAGGCGGGGGAAGGGAGGAAGTGGCTCCTGTGTTTCCTTGTCCCCTTCTCCGTCTACACTCCCTCCTAAATGATCTCGTCTCATTCCAATGGCTTCCTGCCTTTCTCAGAGCTTGATCAGGGAAAGAGAAGCCACTCTAGGTATTAGAAACACGAATAGTTTTAATTCAGAGGATTAGAGGCTCACAAAACTGCTGGAAGGCTTGGGGAACTCAGGTCAAGGAAGCTCCCACTGCTGATCCCAGCTGCCTGCAGCCCTGGAGTGGGGAATTCTCCAGGCTTGCCTGGAAGTCACCATGAATTTCAAGTCTCCAGGAATCCAGGACCACTGGCCTACGGCTCTGGAGCATGCGATTTGCTGGAGCTAGCCTGGAAACCCCCACATCTGCTGACTGACCACGTGTCTGCCTGGAACTCTTGCTGGAGAACTCTGGCTTCCAAACTTTGGGCCAGGGCTTCTGAGAGGCAGACTCTAACCCACAACCACAGGGGGAAGATTCCTGAGAAATGTGTTTCCAGGCTCCTCCCCTGTAATGCAGAGGACAATGCAGCAGGAAGTGGCCTTGATGTCATTATCAGCTGACAACCAAGGACATTGCCTGACTCTACTTTGTTTTTTTGAGGAAGATTAGCCTTGAGCTAACATCTGCCACCAATCCTTCTCTTGTTGCTGAGGAAGATTGGCCCTGAGCTAACAACCATGCCTGTCTTCCTCTATTTTATATGTGGGAGGCCTGCCACAGTATGGCTTCATAAGCGGTGCATATGTCCAAGCCTAGGATCCGAACAAGTGAACCCCGGGCCACTGAAGTGGAGCCTGTGAACTTAACTGCTACACCACTGGGCCAGCCCCACCTGTATCTATTTTTCAAACATTTTTTCAGTCCTCACTACATGCAAAACACTGCTACAGTGCAAGAAAACCTGGGACCCAGGATCCATGATGAACACAAATATGCAGATGAGTCCTAATTGAAATTTGATAGTCTTTAAAAATTGCTCTTTTAGGGGGCCAGCCCCTTGGCCAAGTTGTTAAGTTTGCGTGCTCTACTTTGGTGGCCCTGGGGTTCGCTGGTTTGGATCCTGGGTGTGGACCTACCCACCACTCATCAAGCCATGCCGTGGCTGCATCCCCCATAGAAGAACTAGAATGACTTACAACTAGGATATACAACTATGTACTGGGGCTTTGAGGAGAAAAAAAAAAAAGAGGAAGATAGGCAACAAATGTTAGCTCAGGGCCAATCTTCCTCACCAAAAAGCATTAAAAAAATTGCTCTCTTAGCAGAAAAGTAGGGAAATAAAAATGAAGGGAGAAGGAAACCAGTAATGGCCTCACTTTAACCTTTCTGTCCCCAAAGCAAACAACTTCACTCACAAGGGAAGCTAATTTTTTTAAAAAATTAATATTACTCATTCCAGCTACTCACTGAGTCTCTACTAAGCCTGAATGAATTTCAAGTATTGGCTGAGAATAGTTTATTCTGAAATAAGGAGAGAGATGCCTAAATCAACAGTTCCCAAAATGTCTGATGCAGTGAAGCACTTCTAGGGTATTCTTGCAGTGAGGAAAAATACCTTTCCTTTTAAAAGTAAAAGGGGGATGATCGGGGAAATAGAAAAAACAATTCTCATGCAGCAGAGAATTGTGCCCTGGTTCTTCCCTCCAGCTGTTTCTTTTTTAAATCCCCCTTTCATCGTTTACTTGCTCTCCAATTCCAATTTCCCTCCTCACACCAATTGTGCCATTTGCTCTTCCTTGTCTTTGTTTTTCCAAGGAGACTTGGCCATAGCCAGGGATAGTCATCCCCCACCCTGGGAATCCTGATTGTATTAATATAAATCATTTGTGGATAACGTATGATTAGCCGACTGCTCGGGCCAGTAGGTCTTGGAATGTGTCCTCCTCTCGAAGGCCCTCCTCCCTCCCACATACATCTTCATCACTGGATTTCAAAGACAGATGATGCACAGGAAGAAGGAAGAGCCATTTTTTTTCAGCATCTCCTCCTCCCACCAAAACTCACCATGGTACCCAGTGGGAAAGAAATGAGATAATTAGGGCTTTTTTTCTTCGAAAAATTTGCAAGATGAAGCTCAGGAGACAGCGTGCCAGATGTTGTAGAGAGCATGACCGCTCAGTCCCTTTGGCCACACATGCTGAAGTCATGAAGCCAGGAAATCTGACTCAGGAGTCGCCATCCAGTGCGGGAGCTGACGAAGCACTGAATGCTCTGGGGCAACTGGTAACACAGCCAATCCCTGGAGCGCAGGCTGGGTCTGAGGGCGTGCTCGGGCAGGGGTCAGCTGGAGGGAGACTGAGAGGCTGGGACTGCTTCAACACGTTCTGGGAAACCCTGAAAGGTCAGATCAATGCCAGGGGCAGGATAAACTGTGGGCTTGCTATCCCTGCGCTTGCAAGGGAAGTCCCGTTGATGCTGTTGGCTCTTCCTGAGCACCTGGAGTCCACCTGGGAGAAAGGTATGGTACCTTGGATGCGTATGCCTGAGATGAGTAAGACATGATGTCCAACAGGTTAAATGAGAGAAAGTGAGAAAGCACAGACTCCCATGCTGGTTCTATTACAGCTTTGTCTTTATTAAAATTACGATGTGAGTCAGTCATCACTTCACATAAAAATGAACAACAAAGACACAAGAGTAAACAAGGTTTTACATAGAGGATCTGGGCTTAACTGGTTCCTCACTGAGCCCAATTACAATCACTTCCCACTCCGTCTTAGGCTGTTGTTCCACGTCGAAGTGGTGTAGTTAAGTCTTGTAGGGATTCAGAAGGCTTGAGCGCTATGCTCATTGTCTCCAGTCTTGACACAACTTGGCAAAGCAACAGGATCTTCGTCCTTGGCCCTGCTAATCACCCCTGGGACCCAGCCCCAGCTGCCTCTGCTTCCCTGGAGACCAGAGCACCCTTCTGGGCTGACTGTATACAGCGACATTCCCGGGTCATGGGGTCCTGTGATCAACATTGCCCCAGTGCCCTGGTTCTCCGATGAGTTTGCATAGCAATTGCCCTGAATCTTGTTATAAATGCAGATTCCAGGCTGCCAGCCCCCATGGTCTGCGGGGGCCACTGCAGACCACTGCCTTTCTCGTAAGTTCCCGGGTGAGGCTGACAGCGTTGCTGCCCGGGACAGCTGCGTCAGGCACTTCTTCTTGCAACCATGTCTCTGCATGCCTCCTTTGGTTCTCCCACCCAGCAGGAGCAGACATTTGCTAACAGAAGTTCTTTACTGTATGTCAGAGGGTTTTACAACTAGCTTTCTGCAGAACAGTAAAAAACAAGAGAGTTCAACTTAAACATAGCCAAACAACTTTTAACGGAGCAGTAAAGTGATTTCCTCACCGGGCTCTGCTCTGAAGCGGATCTGAGAAGCTCTGTTCGCTCTGGACCGTTTTGCAAGTTTACCCTGGGCCCACCTTGGAAACACCCTGGACTGCCAGGGTGAATCTAGTCTCCGCGGACCATCACACTGGCTTATTTCAGACCTGCGTCCCCAGGGGTAGGTGGGAGCTGGCTGAGGCCTCAGGCCAGCTGGGTAGCAGAGCCTTGTGCCCAGTGCTGCCTGGTGGCCTTCTGAGCTCCACGTCCTGGGTGGTCCGCATACTGGCAGAGTGCAAGGCTGCGGGAGTTCACAGCCCCCTCTGGGGGACATGACGAATGGCCTTGCTGACAAAACGTGGTCTGCTTTCCATCTCAAAGCCATGAACGGTTTCGTTTTCAAAGCAGGAAAACAAACCACGGGAACCAGACACAACACACGCAGGCCACAAATGATACAGCCATTTTCTCGTCTCAAATAGGGGACCTGCGAAGGTAAAAGAAAAACAGCTTTGTGAAAATTCTTTGATGAAAAGCTAATATAGAAAACTCAACCCGAGCTTGTAATGAGACCTCCTGTGCCCTCCCTGGCTGGTCCTTTGCCTGACCTGGTTGAGATTCAGTCCTCTCTGGTGGGCAGACCTGCCTGAGACTGGTCTTTTCCAGGGGCTTTCCAACTGTGCTCCAGCCTGGCGCTTCCCAGGCCACCATGGAGGGGTATTTGGGCAGGCCATGCAGTGCTCTCAGTCCCCCTGCACAGACCAACTCCATTTCTATCCGATTCATTAATATAGTGCCACTAACATCTCTTTTGAAGACAAGGACATTTGAAATATTCTAATCTACTCTGATCTCACATGCATCCCAATGTGGGGTTCCAGTGAAGAAAGGAGAAGAAAAGAATAGCCAGTTTGCAAGTGCACTGATTTCTGTGCCCTTCCTCTCTCTGATGTTGTCCACCATTTCCCTTTTTAAAACTTTGCTCCTTCCTTTAGGGATGTGCATAATAATTTAAGGCTGAGTTATCAAGAGCCAGAAAGAACTAGCAAAGGATTATGTCTCTTTATATTGTGAATGACAAGACAACCATGTTAGCTATACAAAATAATGAGTGAGTCCCCTGCCTCAGCCTCTCCTGGTTGGCAGATGGGTCTCTGGGATGCTTGGGTCTTGTGTGCCACACTAGCTCGTGGACATAGAGCCTGTCTTCTCTATGGTCCTACAGCAATATAGGAAATAGATAATTTGACATGACTGCCTGGTTAATAATGGTTCACCCTTCTACGCCCACCCCCATAAATGAGTGCTACTCGCTGGCCATGTGTATAATAAGCGGCTTTGTTCCCCTAGCCAAAGCTAACTGGAGAGCCAGTCTGGGCCAATGAGTTCTTTTTCTTCACAGTGTAGTGGTTAAGAGCATGGACTCATGCTAATGAAGGAGGTATGGTAAGAAGTAGGGTGATAAGCATTGTGGGTGGAGAGGAGCCAAGGTAGGGAGGCATAAATGAATAAAGGGTGCCTGGTAGGCTGGAGGAAGAACCTAGAAAGGAGGGTGGGGCCTCTGTTGTGTCGTGTTCAAGTATTTGGAATATTCTCTTAGGCTATCAGCAAACATTAGGAGATAGCTTAAAGAAGGAAGTGAAATGATCAAATCTAAATATTACAGAGTCAACACCAGTGGCTCAGTGGAACATGGAGAGGAAGTGGAGAGATAATTAGGAGAATCATTCTCAAAATGGTTCATTCATTCAGTCATTCAAAAAATCTTCATGGAGTACTCATTGCGTGTCAAAAGACAGAGGATAAGGGCTTAAACTACAGCAGCCATTGCAAGAAAGAAGGAGGAAGAGATTCACGGCACAGATCCAACAGGACTTGATGACTGCTTTGATGTGGATGTGAGGGGAGGGCAGGAGTCAAGGGTTGCTGAGCCCACAAATGGACTGATAGAGCCGTTATTCCAAAAGGGACAGGTAGGAAGGGGAGCTCTTTGGGATGGGGGTGGGGGAGTGGTGGGATGTATATGGAAGTGGGTTTCCTGCCTAACATTCAGAGCACTTTCAGGAGACTTAGTATCAATCCACACCTTCTCCAAAACTAATGTGAAAGCAAAGAAGTATATTTATTGTGTGATGACGTGAAACAATCAGAACATGCTAACAGGGAGGTCATCAAAGGAACAAATTATTAGAAAGGAGTGTGACCCCAGCACTGATGGGAAAGCCCTTCAGGAGCATTTGTGTCTCTCAAAGACTCATAGCAGGGCCAGGACACAGCGCCTTCCGTGCGAGTCGGCTTCTCTGGAGAACTTAGGTAAATATTCGGGCCCATGGAAAAAGGCTGGCTGAACTTCTTTTGGGAAGGATGCTCAGGGGAATGAGGTAAGAACAGAAGATTCTAATTTTTGCCAGTTCTCTCTCCTTCTTCACTCTCATTCTTTTAGAACTTTTCTCAGAGGCGGTCTCCCAAGCTTCTGAAATCCACACTTGGCTCTCTTTCCCTCTCTCTCTCTCACACACACATGTATGCATGCGTTGAAATTTGGAAAACTCTGTGAGTTATTAGGATATTTTTTCTGTATCACATACTTCCCCATAGAAATGTTAGAAAGACGGAGTGGTGGGGAATACTAGAAAGAACAGGTGGTGCCAGATGAATCAGGTGTCTAGTTCTGCCCGAGCTGACTGTGGGCAAGACACTGACCTTCTCTGAGCCTCAGTTTCTTTAAAACTTCACAGGGCTACTTCAATACTGGAAGTGATGTCTATAAAATATGTAGTGCTTATTAGGCACTTACTGAATACGAGAATGAAAGTAGTACTATGTGACTATAGACTTTGAAGGTTTCCATGTTTTATTGCTCATCAGAACGAATAATGGTCCCAGCATATCTTCCAACAGGTAAAATTCTCTGGAAACAAAACTTTAGCAAATATCAGTGTGGAATTTATTCATGTTTTATTTAATTACTTGGGGCATTTAATGAAAGAATGAATTATTAAGTGAGAACATTGATTGTTCCCTGTGTATGGCAAGAAGATCTCCTGTGTATGCTTAAAATAGCTCCATAAAATGTAGAGCAGGCCATAGTAAATTAAAGAAAGGAAGCAAAATGGAATGAGGATTGAAAACACAATTTAACCTGTAAGTCCGCATAAAATGACGGCCACACCCCAATTATCACACCCCCTCCCCCACACCAAAGACTTCTAGCTATCTAGAATGATGGTGAGGCCAAACCCAAAGGAGAATTAAGTGCTGCTGTAAAAGATTGAAGATGTGTGACTGCTGGGTTCATGGTCAGAAGAAGGCAAGTTCTCTTGGGTTCCTGCGCCCTTGTAAACACTCTTACCCTCTTCACCCCACTGTGTGGTCTGGAAGCCTTGCTCTTTGGGTTTGTTGGGTTTGTCCAATGGGAAATCCTTGCAGGATAAGGAAGGGAGGGAGGAGAGAAGGTTTGCGGACTTATCCTCCTGCTTCTCTCAACTGGGGTTATGCCCCTCTCCAGTGGGGTCTCTCTCTATGACACTCTCCTTCCAGGTTCTAGAAACCATTCCCTCCCTTCCCCTTTTGGGCCTACAGTTGGTAACAGCTCCCTTGTTTTTAGACCCAGGGTACAGCACCATCCCTTGTGTGGTACATTCTGCCCACACGTTGTAAAAGTTCTTCGCATCTGAGTGTGCCATCCGTTTCCCACTGGGCCCCTGACTGGAATAGTTAGCAGTGATATGAGCTGAGTCTCACTGGGACTGACACTGAGAAAACTGGAGGAAAGGAGGCAAAAGGAGAAAACAGAAAATCAGAAAGAAGAAGAGAGGCTATGAGGGTAACAGAGAGTATCCCTGGAGGACAGAGGAGTAGAGAAGGCAAGATACAAACTGGAGTAACACCCACAGAGAGGAAGAGTGATGCCTGAGGCAGAGATGAAACACCAACCTAGCAGGCTGGAACCATCCATCACAGACTCAGCAGCCCTTGAGAACCCCCCAAGTGTCAAGGTAGAGCCACACAAGCTGGTCCACACAGGTGGGCTGGAGTGCTTAGTGCAAGGGTGAATTGCATCCCACTTAAGTCAGTAACCTCTGAGCACTTCACTGTGTTAAGACACAGTCTAGGACTTGATGGGTACCATTTACATAAACTAGCATCTTGGAGATAAAGCCAAATTATATTCCCTATATTCCAAAAAGGAAAGCAATTATTTGTCGAGGGCCTACTCCTTGCCAGAACAGGTGTATTTTAATCCTCATAGCAGCTGAAAGTAGAATAGCACTAGCCCCATTTTATAGGTGAGGAAGTATTTTCAGCGAAATTAAGTAACTTGCCTGAAGCTACATAGCCAGTGTGTTTCAGAGGTAGGAGCCCAACACAGCCTTTTTTATTTCACTGAGCAACCACACTATTTCAAAAAAGGATGAATCCTTATCCAGAATGATCCACAAACATTTCCAGTAGTTGAGGCATGACTATACACTTCTATGTTCTGCTGGTTTTTCCACAGCAAACCTTGCTAAGACTGCATCGAATATAGGGTGCATCATTTACAATGAGGCTCATTGAAGTAAATAGGTGGATCTCCCTTGGCAGCCCTGATCTATGTTACTGGTGAGAAGCCAGAGGTAGGACAACATCGAGCTTCAAACATAGGTGTTGAGAGAGAAGCACACATTTTGTCCTCCTTTGTACCGTGCATTATGCTCCAGATGGTCAGCTCTGTGTTGGCAGCAGTCAGTTTCACACTGAGATGTATTATATGGGACTAGGAGTTGGAAATGCCCACTGTAAGAAATGAGGAGAAAGAAAGTCTGAGCTTTAAAGGGAAAGAGACACGAAAACAATCAGCCTAGCCTTTCTAACCAAGTATTCTGTTCAGTGCAACCCAACAGTTACTGAGAACACACAGCACAGTCCAAATCAAAGCTTGGCTATCTTTTAGCTACATGACTTTGGACTAGTTAATCAATATCTCTGAGCCTTTTTTTCCTAACTAATAAAATGGGGCTAATATTATTACCCTAATTTACAGGGTCATTTTGAAGATTAAATTACATTCAAGCATAATACAGTGCTTGAAATGAAGTGGGTCAAAATATATGGTCACCACTGCCATCATTACCATCATCATCATCAAGGACTTCACAGCCTGGTTGGAAGGATATGGGAATAAAAGCTGCTATTTAGAAAAAATGTGTTCATTCTGAACAGCGTTTTTCAGAGGAAAACAAGAAAGTTGGCTTTGGTCTATCCCCTTGAGTTTTGGGACAAGCCACCTAATTTCCCTGAGCCTCAATTTTGGCATATGTAGAATGGGGCTAATAATGTGTCAGCTCCAAGAATACCGTGTTAATGACGTAGATGAAATGAAACCTAGTGCCTTAGAACAAGGAATTACGTGTTAGTATGAGTGCTCCTGACTTGTAACACCGCTAGTCAAGTTTTTCCCACCTTTGATTGCCGTCTCAATGGCGTGCATTCCAGAACCAACATTTGTAAGATCCCTTTCAGTTTCCAAAAGCAATTTCTTGATTCTTTTTCTTTGTAATGTCCCCTTTGGAAGAAATGGCCTTGCATGCATTAGCCAGAGATGGTGTGTGAGTTGGGATGGGGGGAGCAACGTGCTGTGCTCATGTGTAGGCATGTTGTGTTTCTCGTAAGATTGAGGCTGCTCTGAGAATTCCCAGCTCCCAGTAGTGGGACAGGGAGGGCTCATTTTGTAGCTCTGACATGGGATTGTCACTAAAGATATAATGATAACCCCTTATTTGGAAAGGCTTTCTTTGGGGGAAGGTTTTTATTTTAACAATTTCTCTTAAAACAGAAAACTAATTGACATTAAATCCAGTTGACTCAACAACTGTTTAGTGAGTGACTGTTATATGTAAGAGCCTGGGTTTGCAAACCCCATCTCTTTAAGACTTATTTAAACATCGATTTCTATAAGATTTAATAAAACAAAGCCCCATCAGGCTTTGGGCCATCCTTAGAGGGGTTAACATCCAAATTCCTCTTAGGAGCAGCTGCATGTGCCAGCTTTCAATAAAACAGGGAATGCGCCCTGTTCTGCTAAGTTGATTATCCTGAGTTTCATTTTCAGAACAAAGAGGAAAAGGGAAGGGGTTCAGGTAGTGAAGCCATTGCACGGAGCTTTGGGAAGGCTGCTGAGCAGGTGGGTGGCAAATGCAGGGGTGAAGGTGTGGTGGGTGAAAGAGAGGAAGGGCAAAGCGAGCGTAATTGGACTTGAAGATGAATCAGCTGTTTCTGATTTCCTGCCGCAGACTAATTTCTAAGCATTTCTGATATTGTCCTTTTCATAAGAAAAATATCATAGGTTACCCTAGTGACTCCTCTGCAACAAATTTCTGAGAAGCAGGTGTTAGAGGGAACCTGTGCATGAGCTGCATGCAGAGGCCAATTGAAGAGGGCATCTGAAGCCTCATGAATATGCCCAGATGCCCATGTTGGCTATAACCTGCACTGGTTTGGCAATGGGATAGCATCAACAAGAAAGAAAGACCGTACAACCAAGGTATTAAATAAGAGTGATGATGAAGAAAAAGCCTCAAACAGATCCTCTTCTGCAGTCAGTTAGGAAACTCAGAGCAGACATGAGACAAGTCAATGTGTGTTGGCCAAATAGGAAGATGGAAAGAAAGAATGGTTATAAAAACACCTACCCACCCTTTCAGTGGCCATTACTTGGCTGTGGAAAAGGCAGCTGACAACAAACTAGAGACGCTGAGAAACCAACACTGTACAGCGATAGCTTTCAGGTCAAAAAAAAAAATCTCACTAATCCCTGCTTTGCAAAACGAGTACATGTAATACTAGCAAAACCTGAGCTTTCAATAAATCAGAAAACAATGGAGGCATTGTCTGAACTCACCAAGCAGTCCTTTGCTCTCACCATGCAGAACACTCTAGTCTGTGTGCAGCCAAAACTGAGCCCAATCTTATCAAACTAAATGGATTTACGAGAGGAAAAACCTAAAAAGGGAAGCAGCAAAATAATGATATTAATTCTAATAATGCATTGACTAGGGCTTATATAAATCACTCTCCCCACTCAGATTGATTTCATAAGGGTAAGAACGCCATGCATAAGCCCATCTCCAGCCGCCCAGGCAGCCACCCAGGACCTCCTCTTGCAGATAGAGCACAGGAAAAATAGTGGGGGGGTGGGGGGGGTCGGGTCTGTTGGAAGTTCATAGGAATTTTGCCTGAGAAAGGCCTGTGGGATCAGCCCCAGAGGTACCGATGTAATTGGCCACACACACAAATGTTGCCCCATCCGAACATTTTTGGCAACTCATGAAAGCCTCGTTCCTAGAGGCCACTTGAGTGTCCAAATAAAAAGGGATTTTTGTTAGTGAAAACTGGAAAGAATAACCCATCCTAGGATCAGGCTAATAGGGCCTGGCTTGTTAAAATGTAACACTGGGCTGGCCAGAGTTTGAAGTGTTGCTGGCAGGGATTTGGAGCAGCCATGAGGAGAGCCAAGCATCACTCACAAGGAAAACTCCTCTGCTGGTCAGGGGAGAGTTCCACGGCCCAAAGAGCCTGTATGGCCCATCTCAAGGGCAAGAGCTTCTTCTGGGGCCAGGAATCTTCCCCACAGGGCGGAGGGGAGAGAGCCTGGGGTTGTTTCTGCCTCCCCGTGCGCCCCAAGTTCCCCCCGCCCCGATCCCCTGCCCCACCCACCAGGCTGTGGTTCTAGGCAAGTGAGACTCTGTGGCTGACCTCGGGGACCCGTTTCTGCACATGGCCTGGGAACAGCAATTGCTCTCCATGTGTTCGCAGGGTGTTGACAGCCGTGGGCTGAGGGAGCTGGGGGAAGGAAGCAGAGAATGCGATGCTGCAGAAATAAGGCCACAGAGGCCTTCTCTTATCACCGAAGGGCCCCCAGCTGAAGAAAGTTCTACTGCTGTTTGCTTCACAAAGGAAATGCCTTCTTCTACTGCAGGCCAGTCTCCGCCTTTATGTGGAGCAGAGGCCCTGAGGCTGTGCATCCAGGATTGCCAGATAAAATACAGGATGCCCAGTTAAACTGAATTTCAGATAAATAATGAATAATGTTTAAGAATAAGTATGTTCTAAATATTGTATGGGGCATAATTATACTAAAAAAATTATTACTTATCTGAAATTCAAGTTTAACTGGGCACCCTGTGTTTTTATTTTTTGTGTTAAACAGAATTCTCAGATGCTCCCCCAGTGACCCTCACCTTTGTATAATCTCCTCCTCTGGAGTGTGAGTGAAACCTGTGACTATTTGGGACATCCCTCCTGTGCTTAGATTACATTACATAGCCAAAGGGTCTTTTGTAAATGTAATTAAGGTAATTAATCAGTTGATTTTGAGTTAATCGAAAAGGAGATTATCTGGCTGGACTGCACCTAACCACAGGAGCCCTTTAAGTCTGGCTCTAAAGGCCAGAGACAGAAGTCCAAGATTCGAAGCAGTAGAGAATTCTTCTGTTGGCCTTGAAGGAGAAAACAGCTATGTTGCAGAGAAGGCCACACGAATAGCCGGGAACAGCGGTCAGCCTCTAGGAGTTCATAACAGCCCGGGTTAACAGCCAGCAAGCAAACAGAGACCTCAGTCCTATCCCATAATGAACTGGATTCTGGCAACATCCTGAAGGAGCTTGGAGAAGGACCCCGAGCCTCAGGAGAGATGGCGGCCTGGCTGACCTTGATTTCAGCTGTGCGAGAGACCCTGAGCAGAAAACCCATCCATACCACGCCAGACTCCTGACCCCTGGAAACTGTGAGAGAAAGATTTGTGTTGTTTTAAGCTGCTAAGTTTGTGGTAATACGTTAGGTGGCAATAGTAAACAAATATATTTGCTAAATCTAGCAGCTCTATCTATATCCTATGATCTCCAAAACACACTTGTCGGTGTTCCTGGTGTAGGGAGCAAGGACAGAAGAGGAAATGAAGGGACAAGGGAGCCCCGGATACACTGGACATCCTCTTGTTAGCAACCTCCACAGAAAAAGAGCAAGGAAAGGAAGGCTAGCCAGAGTATTGCCTGCTCTGGTGCCTGTGTCCTGGCAGACAGGAGAGACCTGGCCTCCTGGGCCCCAGAGCCCCAAAGTCTCAGTTTAGACCTGTAGACACGCACGTGTGTACATACACACACACACACACACACACACACACACACACACACAAACGTGCATGCACTCTCCTACACACCTTCTTTCCCTGGGAGGAATGTGGAGGACAAGGTTATCTCTTCTCTCAGAGGCAGATATGGTTGCTAGTTCTGCAAGTAAACATGTGGTGTCAATCAGAGTCCATTACTGATCTGAAGCTGTAGAAACACAAGCGTTCCATGTAAGGATAAACTTGTGTGTGTGTTTGTGTTGGGGTAGGTATGAATATACACAGAGAAGGCGAGGCTCTGCAATCTAGAACTTCCCTGGGCATTGTTTCAGCTTTCATTACAGCCCTCGTAATCTAAAAGAAACTTAGAAATCTCTTTTAAAAGGGTCGGAAGACCAGGTTTTGTGTTTCAATTCTCCAAATGTTCTTTTGTTTATGGATTCCCCTAAATTCTCTTTCCAACAGCTTCTTCTATCCCTCTGGCCTCACGTTGCCCTTGAAAGTGGCCGGAGGAAACTGTAAGGTGTCAGCCAGTCAGCATGGAGAGATTCTCTTTCATCCCCTGAGTGTCTGGAGATGCGAGTTTAATGAGAGGCATCGACCTTTGAATTATACAAATGGACCTCTTCAGCAATCACTTCCCTCCCCAGTCCATACCCACCCTCAGCTTTTAATCTTCTCAATTATATTTCCTTTTCATTGATTACTACTTTGCTAACTTTCAGATGGAGCAGGCAGTAAAACCTCAGCCACACAGGTAATGCAATTGCTTTTCAAGCCTGACGCCTGCCTCTCACCTCCTGAGGGGCCCTCAGGCTCCCCCCGCACCTGACTGGGACTTGGCAAGTCCGTCGGCCTTCAATTGATCTTGCAAGATGGCCCCTTCCATCCAAAGATCTGTGCAATCTTGGTTAGGAAGACGGGGTTTCAGTTCTGAGCTTTAAGTAGTGAAGGTGAGGGGTTTGCATGCTGCTGGAGTGTGGGAAGGGCACTCACGGATGCTGGCTCTGGATCCAGGCCAGCTGGGCCTGGGAGTGGGCAGGGATAGGCCTGGGAGCAGGGAGCTCTGGGTTCTGTTCCCACCTCTGCTCTGACTTTTTTGAGCGACCTTTGTTGAACCACTTAACTTCTGTGCTTTTCTCTTGGTGCCATCTGTAAGGGGGAGACAATGACACTTGTCTGTGAAAATGCTTTGAGGGATGCTGGCATAAAAGACGCAATGTACAAGCAAGTGATGAGCAATGTTTCCCATAAAGAGCCCCTTGTTTGCATCTGCAAGAGGCCCCGTTTGAGGGCTAAGAAGAAAAATTGAGAAATTTCCTTGATATCGAGGCCAGGCGGAGAATGTGGCTCCAGACCAGTTAGAAATCCCTTCTGTGGCTGGGGGCTCCTGAGCGGCCGGGATGGGAGCTCAGTGAGGTGCATGCTGGGACCCGGCTGGCAGAACAAACAGGTCCGAGGTCTCTGCACCAAGCAGGACGCAGTGCCATATCAGGATTAGCCAAGGGACCTGACGCACAGCAAGGGGGGCCTGCCTCCCAGTGATTTACGGGCATTGACGCAGGGACCTGGGGTGGGGAGGGTCGGAGAACTTTGGGGACATTTTCAAAACTGGAGGTCGTTCAGAGGAAATTACTCAATAAAAACCAGGTTTCTCTCACTGAATAGATCAATTTACAGCTCATAAGGTGGAAAAAGTCTGAGACTTCAAGATTCTGGCTGGGTGGGTCTCCTAAGGTTTCCTCCCTTGGCAGAGTGGCTGTGGCTTTGGCTCTCTCGGCTGGGCACCCCTTCTGTAGCTCCCAGGGCCAGCATTTTTTCTCTCGTCTTGTTTCTCTCTTTCTCTGCTACTTAAACTTTTCTGGTTATGATTCTTCCCCTTCTCTCTCTTCCTCTTACAAGCCTCCTACTTTCAACATTCACCTCCCTATAGTCCTATTAGAGAAGCCCCTATCATTTTTGTGTTCCTGATGATACAAATTCTTTTTCCATGATTCCCTCTCTCCACTGCTGGCCGCAACGTCATCCCTCTTCCCTCTGTTTTTCCTTTAGGTCCCCAAAGCTCCTGTCTTTCTCCTCCAGCTGCCCGTGGTCTGTTTCTCCGCACACCTCTCAACCTCTCTATTTCTCCCTCTCTGCCTTTTATCTTCCCAGCCCTTCTCTTCAGTTGCTCTCTTGGCCTTTCTCCATTGCTACTGCAGTAATTCATCGTGAGCATCCAGTAACACCATCACCTATTGACTGGGCTTCTTTAAGTTTGCACTGAAGCAAGAGAGTTCTCAGGGAGGCAGGATCGTGGAAGACGGACAGGGCCCAAATGGAGTTGTATTGTAACTCCATAATCTATCAATCATCATTCATCCATGCACCTATCATCCATCCATCATCCATCTATCCATCTATCCATCCACCCATCCATCCATCCAAGGCTTCATTTAATCATTCATTGATTTATTCATTCAGCAAACATTCACTGGAATGTGCTATATGCCAGGCACTGGGCTAGGCACTTGAGGGAGAATGATGATCAGGTATAGATGTGGATCTTGACTTCCGTAAGGGCTAAGGAGAGTATGTGGAACCAAGAGACCATCTTGTAAGGATTTGACCTACTTACAAATGGAGAATTAGGCTGAGCTCTGAAGGCTGAGAGGGAAGAAGAGACAGGCAGTGGGAACAGCTTTGGAGAAAGCCTGTCGCTGCTCATCCCTACCAAATCCTCTTCCATTTGCTGGCCAGGGATTCTAGTTTTTCTAGCAGAAGTCAAGGCTTAGGCCATGGATTTCAAGTGCACCACATCCTTTAACCTGGTAACAGTGACTTAGAAATATTCAGACTAAGTGGTAAATAATTGGCATAGTTCATTCCTGGGAACAGGCTTTATTAGAGAGGAGAAGGGGCATTTAACATCTGAAGGCGGGAGATTGTGGGGAACAGGATCCTCCATGGTCTGTGGATGTGTCCCTAGGATGATGTGCTCACTCTGCATGGTGCCACGAGTGGACCCTGAGGGCTTGTGGGAAGAGCCCACGCTCCCAGGTGTCAGTTGGCTGGCCCAACAAGCTGCTCTTTCCTTCTTTGGGACCTCAGTGCTTCCATAAACTTTGGAGACCAGGCAGTTCTAGAAACCCAGCACCTCCCTCCTCCCTTTCACTGGCACTGGTCACAAATTAAAAGCGGCCATTGGGTTTCATGGCTTGATGGCCTTGTAATTGTTATTGGAACTTGCCTTGGATGGATTTATGGTAATGAACTCACCTAATAGCAAATCCGTCACGGGCCTCTTTGCAGACAGGATCTTTCCTGAGTGAAGATATTAGAAAACCATTCTGCAGAGGAAAAGCAATACTGACTGGTGATTTCAAGTTTAGGAAAAACACCACTGTTTGGGTTTTTCTGTTGGCCTCTAACTTTAAACACTTCATTGGCCAGTTGCTAACCAACACAGTTTTTGGCCAGGGCCCTGTTTATGTTGGCACCAAATGTATGTATCACAAGCAGTTTGTGTGTTTCTGGGCATGTGTGTATGAGTCTGTATATGTTACAAACTCCAAAACTTTTGAACACAATGTTTTGTACTCTTTTTTGCAGATTCTTCTGGCCAAGAAAAGAGGCCACTAGCAGGTAGGGCATCTATATGCATTAATGATTTGCTGTGAGGCCGCCCCACTCCATCATAGCCACCCTCTGGCTTGGCCTGGCCTGGCACTGAGCTGTCTGGCCTCCCCGGCCTCCTGTCCTGCTGAGTTATGAATGAGTGAGGTGGCCCCTGCCAGTGAAGTGGGCTCCAGGGACAGTGGGTACTTTCTGTGTCCCCTCAGTCTGTAGGATCAGAAAGCAAATCATCAGAAATGCCGGGGACAAGGAATTTTCTCCTAGCTGGGGCCAGAAAGGCTCCATGTTTTTGTGGCTTGGCATTAAGCAAACAGCTGCTTTTTTGTTCTCTCCTCAAATTATTTGTCCAAACAAAAGGCAACTGGCATGGAGAGAAAAGCAGAATTTTTCCAGCGTTTGCCCCTGTCTGTGCCCCTTCTCACAGCACGCTTTCTGACTCTGTCCACTTTCACAGCTCAGTGTCGGGTTTCCAGCGGACAGAAAGGCAAGCTTTGCTGCTCTGGAACGTGAAAGCCAACTTCTGACTCTCAGGCCTCCTGACCCAACCCAACATCAGAGCGAAAGGCAGACTTCACAGGCTGGCACCCTCCCTCTCCCAAATCCCCAAGTTTTCCCAAGCCTGTGAATCATGAATCAAGAAGCATTCCCTTGGAGACTGAGAGTTCAGATCAACAGTGAATCCTAGAAGAAAGAAGGTCGTTTTCCCTCAAACTCCCGTTTCTTTGGAAAGTTAGAAGTTGGATCTTCTGCCTAATAAAGGATTGTTATTTAATTGTGAGTCATCTTTTAGAAAAGACATAGCTTATCAATTTGCATCTCATTAGAATATGGTAAGATATGCTAAACACGACGACTAAATGATACAGAATTTAATCTTCCTCTGAGGCTTGTTGGGATTAGCCCATGTCCTTATCTACTCAGCACACTCATGATTCTCCTTCAAGACTTGGGGCAAATGTCACCTTCCTGATGGGGACTTTGCAACCCAGAGGCACCCTTACCACCCACGTAGAATTAGGGCCACCTCATCTGTGCTCCCATGACTCTCCCAGCACTGGCATGTTGCAACGTGTACACTTTCTGTTCCTAAATAATTTCAGACTTGTAGAAAAGTTGCAAAAAGAGTATAGAGAATTCCTGTGTACTGGTGTTTCTCAACTTTTTTCTCCTTATTGCTCCCTCAAGAGCTCTTTTAGACATTTTTTTTCCTAATTGCATTCTGTCATGAAATTTTAATACCACAGATATACCATATATCTCCTTATGGACTCTATGTATATCTATGCTTTATATGTAAAAAGCAAGATTTTTTTTTTACCCCCAGAACAGTTTTCATTCCTTTGAGTGCAATATTGCCTCGTGGAGGATGCATGCTATGTATTCTTTACCCAGATATCCCAAATGCTAATATTCTTCCATATTTGCCTTATTTGTTCTCTCTTTAAGTGTGTGTGTATGAGTGTATATCTATCTACCTATATGTATAGATATATATCACACATAAATATATGTATTTATACATATACACATATATGTATATATATGCACATAAAAGCACTTCTTATAAACAAAGACTTTCTCTTTGCATTTTAACAAAAAAAATTTTTTTTAACATTTCCATCTCTTCTACATGGTTGTGAGTTTCTCATGGTCAAGAATCTGTGTCTTAACCACTTCTGAAGGCTGAGTACCAAGGTAGGGCCTGGCATGTCAAAGGAGCTATTCTAAAATAATACATTTCTTTGGAATATAGCATATGCCATGCATTTCTATATAATATAACAGATATTATGATAAAATAAAATAGTTTATTTTAATGTCAAATATATAATATAAAATATAGCATGTTATACATAATAATACAAAAACATTTTTATTTACAAATAAATGGAAACCTCAGGGTCAGCAGTATAAACTTCAATCATAAAATAGTTTATAGCTTCAGAAGCTGGAAGAAATTGGGCTGAAAATTTATAGACTTTGGCAGTTGCTTCAAACGCAGTAAGTAACAAAACAAGAAACTATTCACCTGAGTCAATTTCATAAAACAAGGGCGACATGCTGAGTTAGGTGAGCCTGGAGTTTCCCATCACAGTCTCAACAGCTATGCTCCTCTTTGGGAGGCAGTCTAATCCAGTGACTTAAGCACTTCCTCGTATTCTTGCATTCACTCACAAATATTTATTGGCAACCTGCTGTTTGACAAGTGAATATTGGAGGGTCTTGAATTTTATTTTTCTTTTCTATGTACTAAAGAAATAAATAAATAAGTTACCTAACTTATGTTTGCCTTGATTTCCATGGTTGCAAAATGGGCATCAACATATTATGCTCTATGCTCCTTCCTAAATTACTGGTTAATATGGTCCTAGGCATGTGGGGACAGACACTTCACGGATTCCAGAATGAGCAGATGTCGAACAAAATTCCAAGGCTTAGGATGACCCAGATAGAACTTCTTCCAGGAATTTGGCATCGTGAGTATGAATCCACTGAGTATGAATACCTATCCCACGAAACATGGAAATGATGTATAAAACATGTAAAACATGTGTGTGTCAGGTTGATTCACTTTATGTAAATAACTTTGCTGAATTGAATGTTACCAACAATGACATAATACTATTTGACAGGCTTAAGCATAAATGGAAAAAAATTGTTAATATTTGCGATTCTGACCACTATTGAAACATTTTCTTGACGTTCTTAAGGACTTCCAAATGCCACTGGGTCCTTGAGACTCTTCCACTCCAGCAAACTTTGAAGGCAGCCCCCTCACCAGGTTATCCCAAATCCCATGGGAGAGTCTTTGAACTTAGGGGAAAAGTTTGGGTCGGGGGAGCTGAGAGGAGAGCTGTGAGTTTCAATGGGTATAGAGTGGGAGTATATCAAAGAATAATTATGTTTAAATCACAACGTTCTCAATGTATATTTCCATACTTTGTGCCTTTCATTTCCTCTACAACAAATGGCCAGGAGAAGATATTCACATCTTCCAAACTCTGAGACAAGACATCCAGGGACAGATCACGGTGAGGGCCAAAATAAGTTATGGCACAAGGCCCCACATCACTGAAATCTGAGCTGAGAGGGACCATAGAGGGAGTGACATTTCATTCTGTAATTCTGTAGACAAAATAAGGTCTCTGGGAATGGAAGTGACTTGGTTAAGGCCAGAGAACAAGTTACCAGCAGAGCTAAGATTGAACTCCAGCTTTGGCTCCTAGTTTAGGCAGTTGGATAATTTTTTTTTTAATGCCCTTATTGGAAAGCTTCAAGATTAATGGATGAGAATGTTTTGTTTCCACTTCTCTGAAAGAAACAGCCTGAATAAATTTAAATACTTTATGCACTATCATTTGAGATGATCAAAGGGCCCAATTAAATATCATGTTAAACCCGTGAGACTAAGAAATAGAATAGTGTCCTCACCCATTTTTAATTTCCCCATTTTGCAGATGAGAACCATAGGGTCTAGCTGAAGGCAGTGGCAACACTGTGAGCTCTCCCTGAAGCGATGGCAGAGTTCAGACAAGGACTTTTTCCTAACTCACGTATATATGGAGTTTACATATACCTAACCCACATATATGTGGAGTGTATTAGATTACACTGTTTGGTGGGACCAGGTATTTTGGGCAGGCGAAGTTTGATTTTACCCTCTTCTTATGTCTCTTTTTGAGTACCTTATCTCCAAGGCCCTACAGGCCCACCTTACGGCACACTCTGGCTCCGTTTTCTTCCCCACCACTAGCTTTTCACTCTCCTAAGAACAGTGGTGCCACATACCCTAGACTTCTTCCAAACCTCCCTCTCCATTGAAACATCTCCATCTTGTGTCCAGCTTCCTCATAGCCCTGTTCATCTACTAGGGCAAGATGGGTCCATCATAAAAATAGGTTCATCATATCAAATGGGTTCATAGGTTCATCATAAAAATAATCTATACCAATGAATAAAATAGCTAATGTGTTAGTCTTTTCATATAATATGTCATAACTAATTAAATATGCATATGGCTCTAAAAAATTCCCTCTCTTGTGGTAAACTCAACTTTCTTCAAAATTTTAGGTGTTTTATTGAATCATATTTACATCAAAAAGGATAAGTTACAAAGGCCCACTCAGATTGCTCTTCCTTTTTGAGGGAGACACGAGCAATCATTCTGCAAGAAATATTGATCAACAGGAGAATGAATATCTCTCAACTATGTAGGTCCAGGGTCAGGGTTGCAGGCAGGTTTACCTGAAGTAAACAAGAGCATCCAGTGGAATGAGGAGTCTAAAATTCTAGATGACAATCTTTACATCCAATTCACTGGAAACATGATTGTGTTCCCCGGTGAGAGAATTCTTTTTCAGTACTACAGCCTCTAAACCAGCTGAGTTCCAGGAATGAGAGGTAAACATTTTTGAAGTAGAGCTTTGGGTGAAATACTAGAGTTTCCTTTCCTACTTCTATGCTTTTGTTAGTGGATCCATATTTTCTGGCTACAGGAGAAAAGACACTATACATGGATCCCTGGTTCACAGCATATGTTGCACCCCTGCAGGTCTCATTCAAAACTTGGAGTATGGTATCTCCCAGATAGAGCTGGAACTGGATTTTTGAGAGTCCATTTTACCCTTCTGTAAGATCAGCTGCCTCGGGGTGATGGGATACATAGTAATATGTGTGAATACCATGAGCACAGTCTGTTGCCTTGCTTCTTTTGCTGAAAAACGAGTTTCCTTAGGCAGGACACAAAAGCAAACCATTAAATAAAATGTGATAATGGAACTGCATCAAAGTTAAAAAATACTGTTCTTTGAGAAACTCTAGTAAGAAAATGAAACTGTAAGTCACAGATTAGGAGAAAGCATTCATAATACATGTATCTGACAAATTACTTGTTTCTAGAATATATAGAAGACTTTGACAACCCAATAATAAGAAAAAAAAATTAAAAAGAGGCAAAAATTTGAACATTCCCCCCAAAATATAAAAATAGCTAATAAGCCCATTAAAAGATGCTCAACATCATTAAACATCAGGGAATGAAAATATAAACCATAATGAAATACACTATACATTCATTAGAATAGCTAAAATTAAAAACATTGACAATATGGAATATTGGTGAGAATGTATAGCAACTGGAGCTCTCATATATTTCTGATGAGAATGTAAGATGGTGCAACCACTTTGAAAAACACTTTCTTGGTTTCTTATCAAGTTAAATATGCACTAACGATATGCCCCAGAAATTCCACTCCTGGGTATTTGCCCAAGAGAAATGAAAACATTTGTCCACACAAAGGCTTTATAAGAATATTTATAGCAGCTTTACCCATGAGAAGCAAAATCTGGAAAAAACCCAAATGTTTATTAATGGATAAAGAAATTGTGGTATATCCATACAATGGAGTACTCGTTAATAAGAAGAAACAAACTCCTGATACTACTGATACGTGTGAGATAATGGAAGAATCTCAAAAACATTATACTGAATGGAGAAATCCAGACACAAAAGAATTTATACTGCCTGATTCTAGTTATATAAAACCCAGGAAAGAAACATCACATCTATAATAACAGAATCAGTGGTTGCCTAGTGGAGGCTAGGTTCTGGAGGTGGGGGGAGGGCTTGGGGTGAAGGGCACAAGGAAATATTCTGGTTTGATGAAAATATTCCTTGTCTTGATTGTGCTTTGGTTTTCCAGGTGTGTAAATTATCAAAATATCATTGAACGGTGTACTAAAGTGGGTACGCTTTATTATATGTTAATTATACCTCAGTAAATTCGATTTTTAAAAGTATATACTCATGTGATGTTGAGGATAAATCTTTGCCCTCAAACTCTAGAGCTCTCCGTCATGGTTCTTCTCTCAGGGCTTGGCACAAGCCCCATATAGCATCCTCAACAGCCACTGACACTTCAAGCACCACTAGATTCATTAGTCAGAAGAGCTCTTGGCATAATTGCTTGCGTTGTGGCCTGAATCAGCTTCTCCCGCTTTCAACTCCACTCAAAGATAGTAACCTTATGTGTTACTCAGCAACAGGGTCAGAGGAGTGTGGTATGTGCTGCCTTCAAAATCCAAAGGAGGGCCGGGCTGGCCCCGTGGCCGAGTGGTTAAGTTTGCGCGCTCCGCTGCAGGCGGCCCAGTGTTTCGTTAGTTCGAATCCTGGGCGCGGACATGGCACTGCTCATCAGACCACGCTGAGGCAGCGTCCCACATGCCACAACTAGAAGAACCCACAACGAAGAACAACGAAGAATACACAACTATGTACCGGGGGGGCTTTGGGGAGAAAAAGGAAAAAATAAAATCTTTAAAAAAAAAAAATAAAAGAAATCCAAAGAGGGCCAATAAGTGCATTGCTTGTTCTTAGAGCTGAGGTGTCCACGGGACAACAAGTTTTCTGTCACTTTGGAGGAAATATTCTGATATTATACAGACATATGAACTTCTAGAAATGTCTCTGAGATCTCTGAATTTCCAATGGATGTATCTCCCAAACTCTGACACACACGGGTTTTATAGGGTGTCTAGGATATCTGCTCTTGCTTACTGGCCTGGTCAATTAGCGTGATGTCATCTAAACGGTGGTCCAGCATAATATTCTGTGGGTTAATAAGAGGCTCAAAACTCCCTCTGATCTAAATTATGGCATAAAGCAAAAAAAATTACTGTGGCCCCATGACCAGGATGGTGAGTATGTGCTGTTATTCCTGTCAGGTAAAAGCAAACTTCTTCTGATAGAGAAAATTCATTCACCAGATCAATAGCCATATAGCAGGCCTACAGAGTAAAGAGACAACATTTAGAACAGCAGCTTTAATGGTAGTTATTATCCAATAACACTTAAAATAATACCCTATCATTTTCTTTGTGTCTTTTGCAGAGGCCAAACAGGCCAGTTAAATAGAGATGCGGTAGAGATCACCACCTTTACAACTTTAAAGTCTTTGTTGGTGGACTAACACGTGTTAGTTCCCTGGGGATGTAATATTGCTCTTGGTTCATTATTTTGGTGTAGAGGGAAGGGCTGCAGGTTCCTCTCCGTTGCCTATTGTATCATTAAAGCCCTCACTCTACAAGTCAACGAGTCAATGAGGTGATTCCGCCAGTTGCTGAGTGTATTTGCTCAAACTCCATTTTCAGGAACTATAGAAATAACAAAAGAATACGTTCATGGATGTGCTGGGACCACTGAGAGATGGAAGTCACCCCAAATTCTGTTTATCAAAGAACTCCCATAAACGTCCATTTTTACCTATGGGTCATGGTGGTTTTCTGGAACCCTAATGATTAGTTTAGAATCAATGTCCAATAATTCCTAAAAGATCCAGAGAGCTCTCTTTTTCTGGTGTGAAATTATCTGTAACTTGCTTTCCAGTCTGCCTCAAAGCTTACCACTTGTAATTGTTTCTTGGATCTGTTTGCTCCCTTTGACCATCCCCTTTTGGCTCTTGAGTTCATGACCCCCTGCTTTAGTCTCTTGTTCAACCCTTGTGAGGGCCAAGGCCCAGAAGAAAATAGGACTGACTCACACCAGGAGAATAAATGTCTTTTGAAGGAGAAGATTTCTCTTCCATCCCCCAAACCAGTCAAACCTTCCAGGAGTGACTCTATGAGCTCCCTGCCAATAGGGAGAAGAAGCCATTCAACAAGGAGGGAGCAAGACTAACTGCTCTAGGATACAGACCTGTGGTCAGCCTTTAGGCCAGACCAGGGCAGCTGATCTCCCAGGGAATGTCCCACAGTCATGAACGTCTCCCCCTAAACTACTTTATGACCTGGTAAGGTCATAAAGCCTAGAGTCCTTCATCTCTGTGTCTGACTTGTGAACTCTCCTGATCTTGAACCTTGTCCCCATCTCAGCACCCCCTCCAGGATGACCCAGTTAAGCACTAATAGGAGAGGCCGCCAAGATAATCAGTGAATTTTCATAGAGACTGTGATGGTTTGAAAATATATCCAAAAATTCTTCGACAGTTCTCCACTCAAAATGTAGAGCCCAGTTCTTCTTCCCTTGAGTCTTGGCCAGAATTATCACCTCCTTTCTAACAGATAGAATGTGGTGGAAGTAATAGTATGTGACCTCCAAACCGAGATCATAAAGGTATTTTGGCTTCCTCCTTGCTCTCCCTTTTGGGCTGCTCGCTCTGAGGGACAATGTCATGAGAACATTCAAGCAGCCCATGAAGAAGCTCAGAGGAAGAAGAACTGAGGCCTCCTACCAACAAACGGCACCGTGTGGGTGAACTATATTGGAAGTGAATCCTCAGTGCCAATAAAGCCTTCGGATGTCTGCAGCCGCAGCCAACATCTTAACCGCACACACCAGGAGAAACCCGGAACAAAGCTGTTCCAAATTCCTGACCCACACAAACTATGTGAGATGAGACATGTTTCTTGTTGTTTAAAGCTGCCTCAGTTCTGGCTAATTTGTTACACAGCAATAGACACAGTGACTCAGCAACAACCTCTTTTTCTATTCAAGCTGTTGCTCATGCCAGCCATGAGAGTTACAAGACAGACAAGAGGGAACAATCCATGGTACATCAATGGGGAAGATATTTCGGGAAATGTGACCTTTCCTCAAATCATACCTCTTCACGAACTATGATGGCCCCACTGTGTGATCTGTTAAACCACGAGATTTGTAGGGAACCTTAGAACTTACAAGGAAATCTCTCAAATATTTCTCTACATTTGCTTCCCAGCAGCTCTGTGGAGCAGCCAGGGCAGACATGATTTGCCTCCATTTAAAGATGAGAAAACTCAGGCCCAGAGTTTCAAATTTCAAATGACTAATATGTGACAAAGCTGGGTTTTGAACTGACGCCTCTCTGATTCCACATCTGGGTTACCCCATGTCCCTTTAAAGTGATGCCATTCCTACCTGTGGGTCAGTTAAGGTCAATTCAGCATATTTAAGGGCGAGAGATAATATTTACAAAGCGCCTGGTGCATGGTAACATCCTCACTAAGTGTTAGGCTATTATTAGCATTTACTGTATGCCAAGTGCTGGCAACACAAGAGGTGAACATGACCACGCCCTTTCCCTTAAGGAGCTCAGGCTGAGAGGATAAAGCAGACCTTGCTGGGGGATCTGCTTCTAGGATTGCCTTGAAAAGCCAGCAACTCTGATTTAAAAAGAAAAAAGAAGATTCCTGTTTAAAGTATGTGTAGGCCAGGCAAATTCAGGCCAGGAGTGGAAGGCCCAGGGCCCTTTATGGATCAACGTTCTGTCTCTTCTCAAAGGTAGGGATGGAACCCTCCCACTGCAATCAACAGGCCCCAAAGCAAGCACCCGCAGACAGGTTGCTGGAGAGGGAAGAAAACAGTGATCATTAGGAACGCCCCACCCTTCCATTTAGACAATGATTATTGCCTTGTTTTCTTGGATCTAATGTGATTGACTGAGGGGTAAGACTCAGTCAGGACGTCTTAGGAGAAAATGCCTGGAATAAGATCCCTACCTCTGTGGCGGTTGCCCAGGAAATGATACACTCATATTTCTTCCCAGAGCTCACAGGACAGAGGAATGGTATTGGTTAGGGTGGAGCAGAAGGAGGATGTGGGAGAAGTGGAGTGGAATTGCTCAAGTGGTCCATGGAGAGACAATGAGGACCTGAGCACTAGAGAGTGGCTTCTGTGACACGAAATGCATCCAGAGGGTCCCTGAGCCACCAAAGGCTTTTCCTGAGGGTGGCTAAGAACTGCTCCAAGCAGCTTCTCATCATCTTCCTGGACAAGCCCTGAGGATGGCCTGTTTTTGTTTGATTTCTCTTGTTTTTGTTTTTTTATTTTTTTGAAATGATCACCAAATTCCCATCATACTTTGTACGCAACACCCATTAAACCTAAGCAGTTCTCCAAGACAAAGAAAACACCATGTCTAGGGACACGTGCCAACAAGAAGTACATGACCTTCTCTTCCTGGGGCACTGGTATTTTTAAAGCAACAAATGCACGATATTGAATATCCCAGTAAGGCTCCCTTCCGAGCAGATCTAACCATGGTCCCAGAGAAGAAGCTAACTGGGAAATGCCCCCAAACCACTATGGGGTGCTCACAAAAACAGATCATCGAATTCCTCTCCCTCATCAGGAAGGCAGGGGGTAGGGTGTGCATGTGCCTGCATGTATGAGAGACAGCTGCTTGTCACGGTGCTCAAGACCCACTGCTGTCCATTTATGAGCATAGGTGAGGGCGTTGGGAGTTTTACGCCCTCTGTGCCGCCCCCCACCCCCCCCAGCCCCTGACGTGAAAACACAAGACACTGTATAACTTCTCTCCAAGGATATTTTCCACCGAGAAGTCTTTGCCTCAAGGCAAAAACGTTTGGCCCTTGCCAGGCCTTCTGGAAGCCGAAAGCCCTCACTTGGCTATGTAAACAACTGACTAAGTGCTGGGGCTTATGTGGCAGAGAGAGCTCAGCGATGCCAGCCAGTGAAGGCGAGGACATGAGCAGGTGGAGCTGAGCCTGGTGGGGCCCATCACTGCCTCGGCGGCTCCTCTGCAGCCAGAGCCCCAGCCCCAGGCTTCCCTTTGTTTTTCAGCAGCAAGTGGAGGCAAAGGTTGAGGAAAGGGAAATGTGATCTCCGGTGAATTGCAATATTTTGTTTTCTCTAATCCTATTCAGGTGGTGACTGTAACAAAAAGGAAAAACAGGCTAACACGCAGGATGGATAAAAACCCTGATTATTACCCCCGATGAATGTGCATTGGCCCAATTGAATTCAAGTCCCAGTGATTCATTATTAATGCGCCTCAAGTTCTGAGCTGGGGTTGGAGATGGGGCTCATGTGAAGAGGGTGGGGGTGGCCGTGGGAGAGTCCCTTCCCTGGAGAGGAGCCGGGCCCGGGAGCAGGCAGCCTCTGAGCCTGGCCCAGACCGCAGCTGGCCGTGGGCCGGGGCTCCCTCCAGGACTGCCTACTGCACACCTGCGGCTCGGCTTCTCCTGTCTCAGGGCTGTGCTGCAGGCGATTTATTCCCCCCTGGAGCCTCCTCGAGGCCGGGCTCGGGGAGAGAGTGTGCGGAGAAGGTGTGGGGGGACCACGCTCCATCTTCTCCGTTCCCCAGTGAGGGACTCTCCAGTGAGGAGAGTGGAAAACACTGCCTTGCATGAATAATATGCCTTCTCCTTTGCTCTTTTGAAGAGCTCAGAGCGCCCAGCACACAGGATGTTCTTCACCCTCAACAGCTCCCTGAGGCTAAAGCAGGTTTTGCGCCCCTTCACCCCCAATCTGCCTTTCTTTTAAACAGATGAGGAAACAAGGGCCCAGAACAACCAGTCTCTGGGAGTGAGCTATGCTGGGGCAACAGGAAGCAGGCAGGGAGGGAAGAGCTGACTTGGTGCGAGTCCTTTACAGAGGCAGGAATTCTCTTGGCTAACCCCATGCTCACTCACCATAGGCACAGGAAGGAGATCAGGACTATTTAAAAGTCTTGGTGTATTTAACACCTTGCCCCAGAAGCTGGTCCGCTAATAGGGTTTTTGGTCTGTTTTAACTGGCAAGGGCGTTCTCTTCTCACAGGATGCCTCCAGGTCCCATAGCAATAGCATCGCAACTACCCCTAAGCAGTTACAAAGGCTGGAGCAGAAGGACTGATTCTTTCAAACTGGAGTCCGTTGAGCTCAGGAAATGAAGGCAAAAATTCCCTGTCAGATGTCTCAGAGATGATTCCCAGGTTTTTCTGCCAAATGGATCAAACAGGAAGAGAGATCCAGGTTTTTCTATGTGATAGACTCACCGGTGGGTGGCGGGGACTAGTCTCGAAGCTTCTTTGACCTTTGTTCTTGTGCAGACTCTTGCTGCCCTATCTCACTGCCCCCAGTCTTTCTTTCACCTACTGCAGCAAGAATGATCCTTTATAAAAACAAAAATCTGATTATACTATTGCTGTCCTTAAAACATTCAATGGCTTCTTATAGTCTTCAAAATAAAATTCAAACTCCTTAGCACAGCATGGAAGACCCCTATCATTCCCACCAGATGTGTGAGACTGCCTGCTGTGTTTCATGCTCCATGCTCATTAGTTCACTCATTTGTTCAGACATCAAACTGCCATTTATTGAGGGGTTAATATTTTCCAGCTGGTTCACCAGGCACTGGGAATAAGCCACTCCCAGCGGTGCCTAGAACATGGTCTGATCAAGACTCATGGCACCTGCCTCTGGCCTTAGAACTTACTTCTCTCTGTCTGTAACTCCCTCCTCTTCCACCAGCTAGCTTTACTGTTCCAAGAGTTTTCTTCTTCAACCCTCCCATCCCTCCGAGATGCCACTCTTGAGTACTCTGATAGCACATGGTACTGTAATTAGGTGTTACTTATCTTTTTCTCCACTTTGTCTATGAGATTCTTGAGGACAAGGACTTTGTCTTATTCATAGCACCTAGCATAGGGCCCGGCTTGTGGTAGGTGACTCTAGTGGTCTTGGTTCCATGGCTGCATTGACTTTGGCCAAGGAGATGTGAGGAAAGGTCTGTTGGGGGTCTTCTGAGAGAGAAAGTTCTAAAAGCAACTGTCCTTTATTTTCTCTTTGGTATCATATCCGGAAGTGATGCCTGGAACCCCTGCAGCCGTCTTGCTGTCTAGATGGAACTAGCCTTAGAAAGAAACCAATAACAAGGACCGCAGGGCAGAGAGTTGAAAGGAACATCAGCCTGAGCTCACCCGGCCTCTGGACTTGAAGTTATGAGACTAGCAAATTTCTTAGGTTTAAGCCATTCTGAGTCAAGGTCTTCCCTTCCCTTCCTTTCCGTTCTTTTCCTCTTCTCCTTCTCCTTTTTCTTTTCCCTCCTTCTGCTCATCCTCCTCCTCCTTCCTCTTTTCCTTTTATTTTTTTTTTGCTGCCGAAATCTTCCTAATTGATTTGGAACTTCATACCAGTCCTTGGTTGGACTGTGTAGGGCCCAGCACCTGAGTCCAATTGACAGCATGTGGTATTAATTGTATTTATTTATATGTTTTGTCTGCCCTATTAAATTATAGGTTCTCTGAGGGGAGGAAATCCATTTTGTCCAAAATTGTCCTATTTTTCTCCTCTCCCAATTATCTGCCTAATGCCTGTTACATAGTAAGGAGCTCTATAAATGTTTGTGGAATTGAACCGAAGTCTTTAACTACCTTTTTTCTCCTTTTTCCTAACCCTCAATTTGTCACTTATTTTTGTACCATGTATTCTAGTATTTTATTCTATACTTTTGTTCTCACATTGTTTGCCATTGAAAGACTCGCTCTTCCTAAGAAGATGTTAAGGTCCTGAAGAACAGCACCTGAGCCTCATCTCCCATTTCTTTGGTAGCTCATACGGTTCTCAGCATTGGTAGGGCTCATAAGAGGCATCTAAGAACTTCCTGATGGGCTAATCCTCTGTAACCTTGTACAACATCAAATCCTACCAAAGTTTGTAATTATGCATTCTTGCATGTCTGTCTCAGTTCCTTGATGGCACAAGTTCTCACCTTCTTCTTCTTTATTCTATACCCTAACAGGCACAGAGCCGGCATCAATAAAGCCTTTGTTATTAACAGATGAGAATATTAAAGTATTGTCTCCGTACATATCACAATCCCACAAAGTGATTTTGGTGAACTGAAACCTCTCAAGGACTGGAGAGTAGTGGAGGTGGAACTAACATTCTAAAATATCTTTTGGGTTGGGGGCTGCTTTTGGAAGTGACACCACACACTGGTATCCTTGTCCAGACATTGAGACCACTTTGCGGTTATCTGTGGGTAGTTAGGGAGCCCAGTTTTCTTTCTCAACCTACTGGACATTTCTATCTTAGAAGCTCTACTTCCTAGGTGTACCCCTCTGGGTCTCCAAAAAATCCTACTGTTTGCTGAAAGGGCACTGGGCACTCTGTTTTCTGTCCTTGAGAAGGTCCTCTGATGAGATGCTCTGGCTGTCTGTGTTTCACACTTCGCCACAATGACCGATATGCGAGAATATAACTCAGCAGTGTAAATTATTTACACTGACTTGCAACAACCCACCAACCAGGGAGAGGTAGATTCAGGGACCTATATTTCCCCACCCCTTCTCTGCCATTTTAAACAGAGTTTCTCCTATCTTGGTGATGGATTATTATTATTATTTTTTGAGGAAGATGAGCCCTGAGCTAACTACTGCCACTCCTCCTCTTTTTTTGCTGAGGAAGCTTGGCCCTGAGCTAACATCCGTGCCCATCTTCCTCTACTTTATATGTGAGACGCCTACCACAGCATGGCGTGCCAAGCGGTGCTGTGTCCGCACCCGGGATCGGGACCAACGAACCCGAGGCCGCCGAGAAGCGGAACGTGCGAACGTAACCCCTGCGCCACTGGGCCAGCCCCAACTGGTGATGGATTTTGACTCTGGTTATCATATAGTATCTCCCAGAGACAATATTTTAAAACCTTAAAACCAAGAGAAAACAGGGAATGAGTAAGAGTCAACAAATTCGTCCTCATTTTTTCCTCCTTATTTTATGTATCTTATTTTACATATATTTTATGTATCTTCTCTCCAAATCTGATGACCAGGTTTTCCCTTTGAAGATGGTTATCCATCCTTTGCCTTGTTTACTTTCCACCCACGTGTGTGAAGGTAGTTGTGGTGAATTACGTGCATGTTTATGTGTCAGGAGCATCCACAATATATACAAGGGAATGCAGAAAGCAGGGCTTTTAAATTTAATCTCCTATGTCAGTGCTCTACTATCAGTGAAGACATCCCAGTTTCAGACAGCTTTTGACATGTGAGACAGAGTGCTACATGCCCTAGGGGACAGAAGATGTGTCAGACATATTCAGATCCCCCCCGTATGCTATGGGCTATAGGTAATTCAAAAGGGGGGGGGAACTGCTTTTTTTCAAAAAGGAAAAAATTTTAATTATAAAAGTAATTCACTGCTGTAAAACTTAATATAAAATAGAAATGAATAAAGAGACTAAAATTTCTACTTCTCCATCTCTAATCCCAGAGATTGGCACTATTAAGGATTTTGTTGTACTCTTTCAGAATTTTTATGCATTTAGAAATATGTGTTTTTATATAATGGGACATATTATACATACTGTTCTCTGAGCTGTATCAAGACATATAGATATATCTTATCTCTGTTTTACTTTTTCACTGGCTGCGTAATATTCCATTGTATGTGTATACCGTAATGTCAGTTACTGATCAACAGTTGGACTCAGTTCTCTGAGGTTATATACTCCCCTAGAAACAGTGTTGTAGTGAATATCCTTGTTCATTTGTTTTTCTATACTTGTTGAACCAATTTCTTCTGGGAAGATCAGGGAAGATTTCAGAGAAAAGGTAGATTTCAGTAGAGCCTGGGGCAGAGAATGGCATGAGCAGAGATGGAAAGTACAAGGTATACTCAGGGGTCTGTGGATAGACCTTTTTTGGTGAAGTGTAGGTTGTGTGGTCTCAATCTTGGGCAAGAGACTCACAATAAAGATGAAGGGGGAGTTTGCAAGGGAACACAAGTTCTGGTGGTTTAGAAATTTTGAGTTTGTAGTGATACCATGATACCTAAGAAATATCCCACATCCATCTGGGAATGGAGGGTGTTGGGTGGATAGGAACTACCAGAGAGTAGAAGGCACCAGACTTTCCAGGAAGCACTGAGAAAGCTAAGACACATGAAAGAGACATCAGGACGGATGATTCAACAGGGCTTAATGACTGTCTGGATGTGAAGGAAGTCGGTGGCGGATACAGGCAGTTTCCTCATCCAGACAATGGGGACAGTAATTCCTATTGCTCAGGGTTAGTATGAGCCCCAAGCGAAGTAACTGGCAAACTTTCAATAAGTAACATTTACCACTATAATATCGTTTCATTTGGTTACGAACTTTCCCTGTACTCCCCCAAAGAATGGTCATCCCAACAGGGCTCTAGGAGTCACTGGCTGGATTGAAGAAGGTGGATTACAATGATCTTTTCAGAGAATTGTGAAGTCACTGAAGGAGGTTGGCTGTGTTTTCTCAGTGATTCAGTGGAAACTTAGGAGTTACCTCCAAAGATGTGAATCTTGTCTAATGACTTCGGGGCACTTTCACATCTGTGGTTACTGAGTTAGATTTTCCCTTTTATCTAATTCAATCCCCCCGCCAATTTACAGAGACTTGTTTTTGCTTTTAGTGCAGAAAGGAAGGATGGGAAGACACACTCCAAATATTTAGTTAGTTTCAAAAGTATGTGTTATTCAAAGCACCTTCAAGTACTAGGTTTCTTGAAATAAGAAACTCTATCATCTTGCTCTGCTGTGTTCCCTTTGGCAGGAACAATAACCATCCCCTTCAAGTGCGTAACATTTAGCTATTTGCAGCAAAAGAATAACAGCCTGAGAGTTGGGAGAGTGAAATTCTGGGCTCAGCTCTCAACATCTAGCTGGGACGACTTCTCTGGACTTCTCGTTCCTTATCAGTACAATGAGAGGGTTGAACATGATATCTTTATGTTCCTTATTTGTAGGATATCACGACTCTGTTCACAAACCCTTTGTGAGGTTGATAGGGCAGCATTATGAGGCTTGTTTTGAAGATTTGGAAAGGGTCACCCCCAAGAGGTGAGTGACTTGGCTAAACTGAACACAATTCCCCTCCTAAGAGATAGGACCAGAACCAATGTCTGCTAGCTGACTTTCTAGCAGGTGACACTGTCTTGTGAAAGTTTCTGTCTGAGTTCGGTTGGAAGAGAGGCTTCCAGAAGGTCAGGAGTCTGATTTCCTTCATGTGGACAACCACCTTCCACCACCTGGCAGCCACAGTCCTCAGGCAGATCACCACTATTTCCTCCCTTCCCACTCCTTCCTCACACTCTTGTCCCAGCCACACTAAACTACTCTGAGTTCTTCTGATGGCCCCACTCCCTCTCACCTCCTGGTCTTTGCATAAACTGGGTTTATTGTTTTGGCTTGGAAAAAAAATTTCTTTTCTCCAATCATCTCTTTCCCTAGTTAACTCCTCCTCTTCCTTCAGGTTTTCAACCTGCCATTGCTTCTTTCAGATAGGTTTCCCCAACCCTCCTTCAAACCTATGCTAGAGGCAATTTCTCTGGACCCCATAGTACTCTGTCCTTCCTAATGGTTGTGATAATAATACTTACCACCTCACGTGGTAAGCGTCTGTTAACTCGTGTCACAAATGAAAAATACACTTGGTGATTGTCCCAGAATTGCAGTGGTGCAAACAAGATAAAAGTTTAAGTTTCTTTCATGTAACAAGAAATTTGTTTTTGGTCAACAGGAACCCAGGTCCTTAAAGCTTTCTGCTCCAGTGTCCTTAGTCTTGCCTCATGCTTGCAAGATGGCCGTTGGAATGCAAGCTGTCACATCCATGAAAGGGGCAGGAACTAAAGGGAATGTCTCCCAGGTGAGTCGGCCCCCTTTATGAAACTTTCCTGTAAGTTCTACCAAGAGATATCTGCTTGCCTATCTTCAGCTGGTAAATGAAGTCTTTTAGCACCTGAAAAACACTGGATGCCCTTGGAAAGGTGGGAGAGAGCAGCTGTTTGTTAGGCGATCAGCATCTCTGTCATCTAGGCTACTCGAGATGTGGTAGGCAGTCCACGTCAGTCTGTGAGCAGATAAGTACAGAAATGTAGGCATTTAGAAACTTTTATAGCAACTTGACATTGATGTGACAAGGTAGCAATCCACAATGGATAGGTGATAAACTAGTAACAACTGGTCCTTCACCACAGAGTTTGAGAAGCCCTGCCTGCCACAAGTCCTCTGTCTTGCCACGAGACTGCAAGAGTCACGAGGGCAGGTGAGCTCTGCTGTCTGTTGTATTCACAGGTCCCACTACAACTCCTAACGAAGAGGTGCTTGGTGAGCCATTGAATCAGGATAAGCACCAAATCCACACCACATGGTTCTTACTCAGCTCACCTGCTCTGATATGGCTGAATTTCTCTCCTTTCCTGTGTCCCTTCGTGATCTCCTTTTTGTGCTCTTCTCTTGCCCTCCAGTCAGCATCTCCCATGTCCCTCTTTTTCTCTGAACGCTTGGATGTGGTGACTTCCCAAGCTTCAGCACTGAGCCCTTGGCCTCTCTCTTTCCACATCCTCCGGCTCTGGGCTTGCCTACTTCAGCAGTATTAATGCTCCAGCAAGAGAAAGACCCCCAGGTCCTGGCCCCAGGCCAGACTCTCTCCTGGCCCCTGGTATTTCCTAGGTGCTTGCTGGAATGTATCCAAAACTGAACTTTTCTCTTCCCCTAAGTCAGGCTGACTTCCTGACTCTTCCCCAGAAACTAGTGGGATTCAACACTCATGCCAGAGGGGCCAAGGCTTGAGTATGGGTGGCTCTGAACAGTTGAGGAAAATGGGATGTGCTTCCGCACAGCACTCCTGTGACCAAAGGAGTCTCCTCACCCTTAGACCAGGCCAAGAAGGGCTCTGAGATGGTGGATGTGGCCCTGTTTGCAAACTACAATGTTCTTTGCATTGGGAAAGGAGGTACTATTAAAGATACTTCCTCCCTCAAGGATGCACCTTCGGTCACGGTAGGCGATTGCTCTTCTCTAAGTGCAAGGCCCACCCACTGTGAGCTCACTCCCCAAGTCTATTCAGGACTGACCTGGCCTTCTCAGCTTGCTTCACAATCAATAGCTCCAGAAAAGGCAGCTTTATTCACTGAGATCACAGATCAATGAGACAAGATTTGCATATGAACTTAGTATATAAATCCTGGGGTGAGGTAATAATTTTTTTCCTGCTATCTCCTGATTTTCTCTCCTTCCTGTTTCCTCAGTTCATTCTCCCTTCTGCTCTTTTGTCCTTCTCTGTACTGATTATGTCCTTTCTTTAGAGACTCCTTCTTTCTCTAACCCCTACAGCCCCAGCTGGGGAAAGCTCCCCTCCTCTGCGCTCCCTCATGCCCTGCATGGTGATTGTCTGTTAATTTGCCCTCCCTCCAGCTGACCCCAGGATTCTGTGAGTGCAGAGAAGATATTTCCCCCTGGTTCTCCAGCTTGTGCCAGGGGGCTACCTCATGGCAGATGCTCAGCACAGTTCATGGAACCAGTGAAGCTTGGACAAACTGCTCTGCTCCTCTCCTCCTCCTCATCTATCCTCCTTTTGCCTGGGAAAGGCAGAGCTAGTGTATATCACCTCAGTTAGGACTTCCACATCCCAGAGGCCAAGGGGTCACCTAGGATAATTAGGAATCTGTTTCTTGCATGACAACATGACCGGCTATAATGTTCCCCAGTGTGCTCCCTCACCCCCAGGAGACTTGAAGAACATGAAAAATATTGGTGTCCTTCTCTTGATTGAAGGCTTGGGGAGTTTCTCTTGGAGGTGGAGGCACCATTTGACCAAGATGGCGTTGGGGAAGCCCAGAGAACCTGGCCATGCTACATCTCTCCAGGACATAGTGCCCATGGGCTTCTCTTTCTTGTCTATATTGACCAAAAATTTGTAATTCATGCACTGTTTCAAAACCAGATACAACTTTTGGTTTTATTTTTGGCAGCTCTATCATATTTCCAACTGTTCTAATTTTCTTTCACTTCCTCTGGGATATTGATAAGTAGCACTGGCACATTTGGGGGTCCTTTCCTCAATGTTACACTTACATTTAGAGATAGGTAATCTTTTGAAATAAAAATTGGCATGGATAACTGCCAAGACCACTTCCGACATCATTAGAGATTAGAAAGGAACCTCAGGTCCCATCTCACATGTTGGCTGGTGGAGATCAGAGGCCCTAGGGTTTTGTTCTTGTTATTTACAACAAAGGTACCTGCTGACACTCCTGTTGCATGTTACAATGTGCCTCCATACATTATCTGAGTCTTGTGCCAATGCCCATGAAGTCAGTTGTCATAATCATATCCGTTGTAGGTGAGTGAATTGAGGGTCCGGAAGTTATGTAACTTGCCCACAGTTGCATAGCGGGGAGGCACCTCCTAAAGTTCAAACCCACTTTCTGTTGCTAAATTCCTTGCTCTTCCCGTTGTGTCATATGGTCCAGGTCTGAGCAACGCCCAAGAGTGATTACCATGATGGGAATGTGCTTGGCCTGAGTCACCTGTCATGCTCTTGATGGCCTCCACCAACCTAGCTGACAATGTAGGAATCATCCCCTGATGAAGCCCACTTTTCCTGGGGCAGAAAACCTGCTCTTTGGCGAAGGACGTGCCAATAGCTGAGCTTCTCTGCTCCAGCTTCCAAAAAAGGCTACCAGGGCCCATTGATAGGATCACTTTAAAATTGTTCCAGTCTCTTCTCTTCCTGTGCACATGTGACCTTTCACTGAGCCTCTCAGCACCCTCCTTCCTTCTCCCTCCTGCTCTCTGACGGTACCAAAGCCCATTAATATCCGTTGTCTTGGTCAAAAATATTGTGCAGTTACTCTCCTGTCCCAACCTTCCCTGACAAAGAATCTGGTTAATTAACATTGATTACAATCCACCAACTGCAAGTAAAAATCGATTGCTGGGGTCCCTAATTTGAATGCACTTCTCTCTCCTTATCTCTTGTGAGAAAGCAAGAGACAGAGTGTGAGAAAGAGAAGAGGTAAGAGGAGAGAGGGTATTTTTTTTTAAGCAGTCCACTTTCCAAGGTCCCTGGTGAGGGAGGGACATTAGTGATGTGCCGGTCCTTAGATCTTGCCTGCGTTCTTTCAGCGTGGTCATTTTTCAGAGTGACGTCTAATTGCTGCAAATAGTCATTGTGCACATTTGGGCCTTGTTCGTGGCTCCCTACTTTATTGAGAGAGGAGCGATGGTATTGATTCTGGATGGCCAGGGAGAATGCCAGAGAATATTAGTAAGGAGCGGAGAGAACACAGTACATAAACTTTTATGACACGGTGTCAAGCTGGATTGTGAAGACATAAATGAAAAGGACAACATGGTCTGTAATTACCACAAGCGCACATCTTCCATCTGCTGGGGATGGCGGCCTGGGCTGGCCAGGGCAAATGCGGAGGGGGAGGAATTGTCCAGCTCACAGAAACAGTGGCCTGTAGTTGTTGCTCCTCATTGTTTAGAAAGAATATGTGGGACATAAAAAAGCACTCGTTGTTGTTTTGTGTTGCAGTGAGGTCCTGAAGAAAGCGTGTGGATTCTAACCTCAGGTCTGTCATTTGCTACTAGCTATGTAACATTGGGCCAGACACTTAACTTCTCTGAACCCCAATTCCCTAACAGGTAAAACAGAGATAATAATAACTCCTTTGGTTATTATTGACCAATGGTGCAATGTAATGGTGTAAGGATTAAATGAGATAATGCGTGCAAACATTTTGCATGGTGCCTGGAAAATAATGGACCCTCAGCAGGTAGTAGATATTGCCAAAATTATTCATTTTTTTGGATTCAATAAATATTTGTGGAGTGTTTGCTCTGTGCCGGCCTGTGCTAGCTGCTGGGGGTAGAGTGGTCCCCCAGCCTCATGTCTCACAGCTCTGTGGGTGAGACACACATTAACCAGTTATTGACCCACATAAATGTAAAAATGCTCCTGTGCTAGGAGCTGGAAAGGAAGGACATAATGCTACACAAGGAAATGTCTGTTGTTCCTGCTTTTTCAACAATCACATTTATTTGTTTATTATCTGTCCCTCCAACTGAGGACAGGGACCTGGTCTGTTCAAGTCACTGCTCTGTCTCCAGTGTCTAGAATAGTGAATGACATATAGCAAGCACTCAGTAAATATTTACTAAATGAGTGAATAGCTATATACTTAGGGTATAGAGAAAGGACTAGTACCTGACTTTTCAGAGCTTATAGTTGAATGGGGTACGGAGAAAATGCATAACATTTAAGACTTAAAGGGATCATTAGCAGCTTTAGCTACAAAATCACAATTAAACTTACACCTTGAAAACTCTCTTTACCAAGGCACAGGCATCACATACCAGCATGGGGCCTGATGTCACCCAGTTGCCATGTCCTGGCAAGTAATGAAAGGAAATGGAAAGACAAGGAAACCAGTTGTCCCTCCCTGAGTTGAGTGGCTCGGTTCATACAACAGGAGTGTCAGTCAGGGTAGGCTCTTATTTAGCAAACAATGCCCAGTCTCAGCAGTGAGGTCGGCAGAGGGACTCAGCTCTGCAAAGTATTCAGGACACAGGCCCTACCTTTCAGGTGTAGGGTCCTCCACTGGAGCTTCCACATCCAGCTGGCAGGTGAAGGGAAAGAGATCTAGAACATCAGGGAGCACACCCGCTCCTTACTGCATCAACCTGGAGGGTGCCATGTAACTGTGCCTCATGTTGCATTGGTGAGACAAGTCACATGGCCTCAGCTAGATGCTGGGGAACTGCGGAGGTGTAGACAAGTAGTGTGACCAAGAGGAGTAGGTGGTGGGCGCCATATGTCTCTACCACAGTGAGTTCAGCAAACACTTAGGGAGACTCCACTGTGTGCCAAACACTGGGATCCAGGATGGCCAGACCACAGAACCCTCCAAGAGGATGTCACCTAGTGGGCAAAACATGGAAATAACTACAGTCACACATTGTTTAACGATGGGGATATGTTTTCAGAAACGCGTCATCAGGCGACTTCGTTGTTGTGCAAAGATCATGGAGTGCACTTACGCAAACCTAGATAGTATAGCGTTCTACACACCTGGGCTATATGGTACAAATTTTATGGGACCACCGTCATAGATGTGGTCCATCATTGACTGAAACATTGTTATGCAGCACACGACTGTAAAGAAAGGCAGATCTTAACAAGTGCTGTAGTAGAGGGATCACGAGTATGATGGGAGTATAGAGGAAGGAGGGATTAATCCCATGGATTGTGGGGCAGGTTCAGCAGGCAGGGTCAGGTTGGAAAGGAGGGTCAGACTTTAATCCCTGGTGTGGTGGAGATGGCTAACTGTACACCAAAGACTTCTGTTCCCCCTCCTGTGGTACAGACTTGTAGCTGGTAAGCAGCTGCCCAGCTGGGTCTCTGTTCCACAGCCTTCTTTGCATCATCTAGGTGAGGCCTGGGACTAATTCTCAAAGTGAAATATTAGCCAAAATGATGATAGTTACCTCCGAGCCAAGTCAGTAAAGAAAAAGGTGTTCTTTCTCCATCCGCTCATTCTCCATCCATTGCCCAAGTGTTGATGCTCGGGGTTACCTTGTAAGCTTTATTTGGGGATGGCAGGGCTGCCAGTAGCCTGGTATTTAAGTGACTGGGTGCAACAAACCCACTCCCCTCCCAACACCCTGCTGGCATAGAACTGCCTTGGACACTAGGTGAGTGAAGAGGAGACGTTACTGGGTTTAAGGTGTTATACAATTTGGGTCCATTTGTTACAGACATTAGGTAGCTTAATAGAGGTGGCTAATGGGAGGAGAGTCAGGCTGTAGCCTATGGCTCTCCAGGTAGAGAAAACATTGAAAAAGACACAGAGGCAAGAAAACAAAGAGTGTATTCAATCTCCTACATTGTTGATGGAGGTGTAAAATGGTGCAACCACTCTGGAAAATAGCTTGACAGTTTCTACAAACTTAAAAATGCACCTGCCCTATGTCCCAGCAATTCCACTCCTAGGTATTTACCTAAGATTAATGAAGATATATGTCCACAGAAAGACTTGTGCCAGCGTGATCATAACAGCTTTATTCGTAAGAGCCAAAACCTGCCAACAGTCCAAGGATCCACCGACAGGTGAATGGATAAAACCACTGTGGCATATGCATACTACAGAATACTGTTTAGTAATAATTAATAAATAAAGAATGAATTACCAATTCCTGTGACAACATGTATGAATATCAAAAACATAATTTTGTGCAGAAGCAGCCAGACACAAAAGACTACATCCTGTGTGATTCCTTTACATGATGTTCAAGGCAACCAAACTGGTCTATGGTGACAGCAGTCAGGACACTGGTTGCCTATGGGGGAGAGAATTGACTGGAAGGAGATGTGAAGAAACTTTCTGAGATATGGAAATATTGAGGAGGTGCTTACATGGCTGTATACATTTATCAAAACTCATCAGATGAGGCCCTGAAGATCCATGCATTTCACTGTATATACATTTTACTCTAATGTTAACTAAACAACAAGAATTTGTTCAGGGAAAATGAATGGATAATTTTGATTAGAGCATAAGGTTCTAGATGTGGGAATAGCGGTAGAAACCAGTAGCATATAAGACTGGTATAGAGTTTGGAGTATTTAATGCCAAAAGAGTTTGGAATTTTAGGTTTAGAAGTTTACCTAAACAATGGGGAGCCAGCCAAGGCTTTGAGAAGGGGAGAAACAAGCTCATGTACCAGTTCTGGGAATCTAAATGGTGGCGGAGTGGAGGAGGGAAGGCAGTAAGATAACAAGTTGCGATGGGGCATGGGCCCCTGTGAGTGTCGCACACACTGGAATTTCCCCATGCACGCCGCAACGGCCTGCCCGGGGAGATGGCTGGAAATCTAGCAGCTGTGTTTGCCAAAGGTCAAATCATGAAACAAACAGTTTCTTTCATACAGAGGATATTTTAATCCCTATGACTCTATAGTAAGATCAGGCCACGTGTTATGATTGGAAATGATTCCTATTATCAGTTCCTATTACTACTCTTGAACTGTGGAAGGCCAAGGCTTGGGAGGAGCTGGGAAGGACCCAGAGAAAGTAATGGTCTGTGAAGTGAGCATTTGCCAGAGCTCGGCAGACAGGCACCCAGCCTTGCAGCTCATCATTTTACGCTCCCCACTTTCACACCTCGGGCTGTGTTCCTCAGTTTGCGTCAGAGGCACCAAGAACCTGGAAGTGGTGATGGTAGAACCACAGGGCACAGGCTCAGAGGTGCCTGGCTGCTTAGACCTGCTGCTGAGCATCCTGTGTTTTCGCAAATATCCTGGGAAAGACTACAGTAAAAATGCCTCCACTCCACCCTGAGTTAGCACGTGGGTCAACCTCTCGGATTTCTTGAGGGTCCAGAAAAGATGTAAGAACCACCAAGACAGCTCAGAAAACCCTCGTTTACTAAGCCAAACATTTCATCGATATTTTCCGAGTGTTGACTCTAAGTTGGCACTGGGACACAGAAGTGGATAAGCCGGATGAGGCCCCCTCACTTCTTCTGTTTCATTCTGATCACCCCACAGCACTTCTGTGTCGCGTATTTTCCAAGACGGTCCTGAATTTATGTATTTTCATCCTCTTCAGCAAAGATGATTCATTAAATGTCAAACCAAATGTGACCTTATTTTAGTACTGTAGTCAGATTTTTCTTTTAAATATATCCAAAAATCACAACAACAAATCCTTTGTCAGTGTGTGAAACAGGCTCACAAGGAGTAGTAATTGCAGTTGTAGTGTACACAGCAGGTGCTCAATAAGTGCTTAAAATGTGCCTAACCTAAGTCATGTGGGACACTCTGGAAATTAAAGCCAGGCAGCTGCTTCCTGGGTCCTGGGCATTATGGCTCTGACACCCTGGGAGCTCCCATCTGACTGCAGACTGCAGGTGTTCAGCAATTTCATGGCATCCGTTCTTACCGAATTGTTGCAATGTTTGCGATCCCATGGTGACAGGGGTCTCTCGGTGGCCATGGGGGGCCCTCATTTAGTCCACCAGCTGTCCTGAATGCGCAATACTCATCAGGTTAAGAGTTCTTCAGGGGATCCTTGCCTGCTCTGAACAGCAGTGGCTTGGACACAAGGAATCAATCTTCTGGAAGCTGCAGATGGTCAGACTTCCTTCCAGACTTCCCTGGAGGCTGGACTGATTTCCAAAGATGACTAGCTTTCTCTTGCAGGGGGACCTGTTTCCTGCTCTGGGCGAATCTGGGGGTCTCGGAACCCTTGCCACACGTGGGCCTTTGTCATGAAGAGTCAGCAGAGCAGAGCGAAAAGCTTCGGAGGCAGACAGGCCTAGGTTTGAATCCTGCCTCTGCCATTTACTAGTAATGAGACCAACCTACTAGCCTTCAAGCCTCAGTTTCCTCATCAATGAATAGAGATAATAGTGATGACTACTTGTATCAATCAGAGCAAATAGTGCTAGTACCATAACCAATAACCATAACTATCAATGCCGTACCATGAGAAAGGTTTAGTTCTCACTTATGCAGAGTCTACTGTGGATGTTTTTCATAGCCAGGCTCATCTATGAGAATCGATTCAGAGATCAGGACTCTATTGTGCCTATCTCCTATCTTCTAGGGACCTGGAGTTCTGTGGTTCCAGCATTGTCTTAGGTATTATAAGTTATCTAGAGATGATTTGAAGTATACAAGAGTATGTATGTAGGTTATATGCAAATAGTATGCCATTTGGTATAAGGCACTCAACTATCCTAGGACTTTGGTGTCAGTGGGGGATCCTGGAACCAATCTCTTACAGATACTGAGGGACAACTGTACCTCTGCTCACAAAATGTGCAGAAATGCAAGAGACCAATGAATTGTCTCCCAACAGTTGGTAGCTTGAAACTGACCACAATGGGAGTATTTATACCACAGAAAATGGCAAATGCTACAAGTCAGGGCTATTTCCCTCCAGCAACTGGTTGTTAAACATTTCCAAGAACATCGCTGGTCCCTTCTAGCCCTGAGTTAAATACAAATCGCTGGGGCTGAGCACTCTCCACAAGCCCTTTGTGTCAAACGATGTTTAAGAAAGAAGTGGTTCTGGGGCCCGGCTGGGGACATAAAATAGTTGGGTTTGCGCACTTCGCTTCAGTGGCCTGGGGTTTACCAGTTCGGATCCCAGGGGCAGACATCCACACCGCTTATTGAGCCATGCTGTGGCAGGCGTCCCACGAATAAAGTTGAGGAGGATGGGCACAGATATTGGCTCAGGGCCAATCTTTCTCAGCAAAAAGAGGAGGATTGGTGGCAGATGTTAGCTCAGGGCTAATCTTCCTCAAAAAAAAAAAAAAAAGGAAGGAAAGAAGTGTTTCTATTCCTGCCTCTGTGCAGAGGAGCAAGCCCTGGCTGCTATAGAACAAAGAGTGGCCTCTGCCAGGATTTGAATTCAGTTCCACAGTGTCTAGAGGCTTGGTACTTTTTGCTAAGCCATGCTTTGTCTCAGTGACAAAGTCAAGAGCTTTGCTGGTGGTGGGAAGCATGACATCTCACATTCTCAACATGGCAAGCAACATTTGGGTAGGTCAGAGACACTCTCCACCTGCATTCTCTAATCCTGCCTCAAAGTATTCCCCCGGTCTGGACCACTGGCCCAACTGCAGTCCATGCTACCGGGATTGAGAAGATTCAAGAAGTTGGGAAGCTCAGCTCACACAGGCTCTCCTTTACAACATCCCTGTATAGAAGAGCTGTCTCCTAAAAATGATTATTAATCCTGCACAGCAGGCACCTATGCACATGCCCTGTTTCCTAATATTAACATTTCCTACTATTGCCATTTTCTTTTCTGAGACCTCTGGGAACCATTAACAGGGTTTTCCTGCTCCCCAGGATTTGCAGGAGAATGCTGATGGGCCCAGCGCGGCCCGAGTGACGTCTGGAAGGATGTGATAGAATTTGCTACTGGAACTCCTGCTTAGCTTACCTGTGGCGGACATTCGTCATCGTTCCCCAAAATAGTGCGGACAGAACAAAGGCTTCTCTGGGTCTCTGGGCTAGCCCTGGCCTGGATCTGTTTGCACTGGGGGAGCGGGCCGGGCAGAGGGGGTGGGGGTTAGTTCCACTCATCATTCCAGTGGAGGAAAAGCAAGGTTCAGTGCATTTCTGTTTGTTTTGACAAACTCAACGGGACCACCTCCATCTCCACCACCACCCAATTTGCAATCAGACCTTCCCCAGACTCTGGAACACAGCCGCACGCAGCCACAAGCTCCAAACAGCAGTGGATGAATGGCGAAGCCTGAAATGATGTCAACAGCATAAGCCGAGGCCAAGGAAAATATGCGGGGGCCCTCGATGGCTTCATCCCCGTGCTTGTTGCAATGCAGCTGCGAGTCGTAAGTTTTCCTTCCTTCGGAACAGACAGAGTACAGTACATGTGAATTCGATTCGAAACCTAGCATACCCTTTCCAGAGCCCTCAACCCCTCCTACTCCTCACCCTCCTGGAAGAACTAAAATTCCCCCAGCAAGTCAGAGAGGGGCAAGGGATGGAATGCGGGGGGCTGGAACTGGTGGTAATTTGGAATTATTTTGGGGGGGAGCTTAAAGCCCACAAGTCATGGCAGTCGGGTTGGGGGTGGGGGGAATGAGAAACAGGGCAAGGGGCAGGGCGTCAGAGATGGAATTCCGTAGCCAAATGATGCTGAGAGTTGAGACAGCTGTTTTGATCATTCAAGTGCCTGTGCCTCCTTCCTCCTGATTTACACAAGTTTTTGCATTTCGTGTTTTGAAGGAGCAGAGGCTGGAGCTGCCTAAAATCATTGTTCCAATCTTCTGCTTGATTCTACTCGTGGAGACACAGCCAGAGGGGCTCTCAGCACCCCGTTCATCCTTCGGGCTACTTGATGGTGGAGCCATCTCCAGGGTCAGTAACTCTGCTTTTGAATCTGAATCACACAGATGCAGCCCCAGGGGAATATCTTAAGTACCCAAGCGGTGAATTTTATGGATCAAATGACAAGTGGAAGCTGGATTATTTTTCTGAGTCCATCAAGGCCTTGGAGGCTGGGAGAGGAAGAAGTTGAGCCTAACTCCCTGGCTGCCTCCTCCTCCGTCCCCCAGCCGCCGCCTCCTCCCCTGACCCTCTCTCCATCGCCCTAGCCAAGTGAAGTTTGAAGAAAGTAGGGTCTGTGCGGCCTGACAGCATGATGGGATGCAGGACCTCTCCTCCTCCACACTGACCGCCGGGCCGGGCTGGGTGCGGCTGGCCATCGCAGGAACGCTGCCTCTCCCCGCTCTTGCTCCAACCCCGCCATGGCCGACACTTGGCTTTCACTTTACGATCGTGTTTATACAGCAAACATACTTTGGAAAAAGAAGAATTCTCCCATGGCTGCCGGCCATACCACCTTGTGGCTGCAGAAGCAGAGCAGGGCTGGGTCTGATCTCCGGGTGCTGCAGAGTCCACCCAAGGGGACCTAGGTGCGTGAGACAGTGGGGCCGGTGACTCATGTCCTGGCATCCTGTCTTGTGAGTCACCTGCCCCTGTGAGAAGATGACAGGACTTCAATTCTCCTGGGGAAGGAGCTGAGCCGTGAAGTCAGAGACCCAGTCTGTGTTTGTACCTGTAATGTCCATTCTCTTCTACCAAGAATAAACATAAAATAACCTATTGCTAGCAGCTCCCAGACTTCAACTGTCTTCCTCATTATTAAGGTACTGCTAGGCACTGTCTTGCTGCTTTGCAAATGTTTTCTCTAATTCTTACACCGACCCAGCAAGAGAGGCATTATTATCTCCATTTTAGAGATTTGGCTCAGAGAAGTTAAGTAACTTGCCCAAGGTCGCAGAGCTAGGCAGTGTTAGAGGCTGTCCAACTCTGAAGTCTGCACTCTTGATAGGAAAACCCACAGCCTCCTAACTCTTCTTCTCTGTCCTCTTTTTTCTCTGTCTGGATGGACTGCACAGGGACAGACCACAAGCAGTACTAGATTCTCAGGGGCCACGGGGCCCTCAGTCTCTCCTTGGAGAGAAGTTGTCTCCTTGCTTCTCCTTCCCCTCACCCTGCGCACTGGCCTCTGGGACTCTTTAAAGAATCTCTGACATGTTTCTAAGTGGCAGAGCTGTGATGAGCGGTGGTCTTTTGGCCAAATGCCCTTCCCAATGTTCCTCATGGAAATGTTGAAAATATCACTCAGGGGTGGGGTTGGCTTGGACCCCAGAGTATCGCCTCCTGGGAGTGGCCTTCCCACCAAGCTGACTGCATCTCCATGTCCTTCCCACCTACACTGGGCGGTGTGATCCATATGATTCCGAGATACTTGGCAGGCCGAGCTCTAACAGCTGTGGGGGCGAGGGGAGATGGCCAGGAAGGAGGAAGAGGTCACTCAGTCAGGCCCTGAGGAGTGGGTCTGAGAAAGGAGGAAGCATGGAGGGCTGGTACCACACACAAAGTCCACCCAGGACCCCCGAAACCACGGCCACTGCAGCCACAGCCACTGCAGCCAACAGATTTCCAGGTTTAGTGTCCCACTGAAAAGCAGAGAAAGAGAGAGCAGTCTGTGACTCCAAGATCTGTGGTAAGGAGCCCACATCGGCAGGCCCTCACCTGCAGCCGGCCCTTCAGCCCCAACATTCTCTTCTTCATGGTGTGGGCTTTGGTTTGGCCAAAGTTGTGTGTATGTGTGTGTGTGTTGGGGCGGGGGGGCCATCACTATGGCTAGCACTCAAACTTCCTATGTCTGAAGTATGGCCAGGAATTGTCCAAGGTAGAACCCGTGAGATTGTTTGGTGGGAGTTAAACCAGGGCATCCTCATACATCCATAGTGGAATAAAAGAATGACCACATGAATGAATCAATGAATGAATCAACAAATAGAGGGGTGGATCTTGGGCTATTCTGGTCTTCCCTCTCCTTTCTCTTTCTGTCTATATACAAATTCTACAAGCTACCTGGAAGTCCTGTCTGCTACTTTCTAAATGAAGAAAATTTGAATCAATCTATCAACAACCCTCGGATACAGTATCCAGGTCATTGCCAAGGAGACCATCATCTCCCTGGCCTGTACCAGGCAGTCCGTGGAGAGCACTGGGGTGGAATCAGGAGACCCATCTTTATGCTCCAATTTGGCTCCCAGCGAACTGCATGACCTTAATTAGGACTATTCTCTTCTCTGGGCATTAGCTACTGCCTCTGTCAAAGGAGGACATGGCCTAGGTGGTCTGCTGGAGCCCATCAAAATATGATTCTCTATAAGTGGTCTTTGATGGTACCACAGCCATCACACACTTGGCCTTCCTTGCAGGAGCCACAGTCACCCAAATCCACAGACTCTTTAGAGGCTTCAGCTGAATTATCAAGTATCTGAAGCTCAGACCTATGTTCCTCAGCTCATGGGAATGAGGCAACGAGGGAGCCCAGTGGAATGGCTTCCAGTCCTGTTGACAGACCTGTCCTTGGAGCCATAGCCAGAGAGCGAGGTAAGAGGGACAGGGCTTCATGACGAAGAATGCCCGAAGAACGCCCAGGGTGGAGGTGAATTACAGGGAAGGGCTCCTCTCAGAAAGGCAAGGGGAGCCCAAAGCAGGGGGATGAAGAAGGGCAAGCAGGAAGACGCAGATTCTCTGGGCTCAGGGAGCAAACAACGGGCCTTTTAGTGCTGAGGATTCCCCTTTCTCCTATTCTCCGCCCATAATAGCCACCCCAGGGAAGAAGAGGGGAGAAGGGTGAGCTGGGGGTCTCTGTCCTATGTCAGTGGCTCCATACTGAGCTGATGATTCAGATGATTTAGTGATGATCTAAACAGAGTCAAAGAGACTCTGGAGGAAAAGCATAGCTTACCAAAAAACCTCGCTGGGAGTTTGGGTCAGGGTCTGACCAAACAGGGTCTAAAAGAAGAAAGGTCAGGAGAAACATCTGGAGGCTGGGCTGCGGGGATGGGGTGTGAGAAAAAAGCCAGCATTCACTACGCAGCTGCCAAGGAGACTGAATCGCAAATCACCTCCCTGGTGAGGGCCCAGGAGCTGGGAAGACAGCAGGGGAGCGAGGCCTAGATGGGCGGGGGGCTGAGGGGCAGCAGGTGTCAGGCCAAGGTGACTCCCAGAACTAGTGCTACCTAAACTGTATGCTCAGAGCTGCTGAGCAGGTCTTCTGTTCTCCCTAATTCCTAGCCCCTAATAACCTTCCCACGGGCACCTGGAATTCTGTCCAGGTGTGGAGAACTTTATTATTTAGAGAACTAGTGATAATAAGAGAAAACTTTTACAGAACACACACTGTGCCAGGACCTGTACTCAGTACTTTGTATCTACTGTATTAGTCAGGGTTCTCCAGAGAAACCGATAGGAGATCTAGCCATCCATGCATGCATCCATCCAACCATCCATCTAGAGAGAGAGATTTATTTTAAGGAATTGGCTCACCCAGCGGTGGGGTCTGGCAAGTCAGAAATCTGCAGGGCAGCGGGGCAGGCTGGAGACCCAAGGAAGAATTGATGTTGCAGTCTCGAGTCCAAAGACAGTCTGGAGGTACAATTCTTCCCTCTTTGGGGGACCTCAGTCTTTTCACTGAAGGCTTTCAACTGATTGGATGAGGCCCACCCACATTCTGGAGGGTAATCTGCCGATTTAAATGTTAATCACATCTAAAAAATACCTTCACAACGACATCTAGTTTGGTGTTTACTAAGCAAATGAACATTATAGCCTAGCCAGGTTGACATATAAAATGAACCATCAGCTGTACTTTACTTCTTTTAATCCTACCCACAGCTCTGTGAAGTAGGAACTGGTATAATCCCCATTTACAGGCCAGGAAATTGAGACTAAAGAAAGTTCACAAGTTGCCGAAAATAACACAGCTAGCGGGTGATGGAGCCAGGACTCAGATCCAGGATTGCCTGATTCTGGAGACCACCCTCAGCCATTGCACTGTACTGCCTCCCTCCCTGGTTTTACTCACAAAGACCCCATTTGAAAACACATATGCTCGGCAGGGGTGTCATGTTAAATAACGATCAGTGAATCTCTTGCTCACTGCATCATTCAAATATTTGGGAGTATCTATGAAGAGCCAGGCATGCTATGAAGCAGTCTGGTCGATCATCTTTCGCCCCCCGGGTCAGCAGTTTTCAACCTTCTCCATTGGGAGCACCAGCATCTGACTGGTATTAATGGGGATGTCCAGCATTAGGGGCAATGCCCAGCACACTTGTGGTTTCTCTGTTCTTTTATATTGCACTCCAAAAGCACTTTCATTCTCAGATCGTTGCCTCGCTGAGACCCTTTCCAGAAATTCATTTACTTACAAATTCCCCAAGGGCATCAAATTGGATTTGGGGCTTCTACTTTCCCAAACCAAGCACTGTGTTGTCTGAGTGGCTGGGTTCCCAGACATTAGAAGCCAGGGTGCCCATCAGCCTCCAGAGGACCAGGCCATCCACCTCCTACCTTCACTGTCTGGGGTCAAGACCTCATTACTCTCCTGCCTGTGCTCGGAAACCTGAGGATCCTTCTAACACCCAGTGAAAGGTAAGAGACAAAAGGAAGAGAAATTTAAATTCCCATGAAGAGCCTCAAGAAATGATGAATTAGAATTGGAAAGTAAAACTTTTTTCCAGCTTCAGGCCCCCAAGAGAAGGGTGAAGAACCCAAGAAAATGAGGCAAGAAGGAAGTCATCAGCTCTGCGCCATGTCTGCCAGTGACCCCCTCACAGAGCCCTCTCTCCCCTTGGTCTCTAGGCCACTTCCCCCTCTGCCTCCACCTTCTGTGTTGAGCTGGATGTAAACGGTCAGCAAGATGACCACCCTAATTCCTCCTAGCCAGTGTCCCTCAGACTGCATGTAAACACAAGACAAATGGTTCTGGCCATTACGAATCATGATCCTAACATGTTGCAGACCAGAAATCAAGCACCAGCAACTGTTAAGACTCCCACACTATTTCTGTTGTGGAATAATTTGCCTAATAAATTTCCTTTCCATTGTGTGAGGGGGATAGGAAAGAGAGAAGCCAGCCAGCTTGGACAGGAAGCCCCACATGCTGAAGGTGTGGTGTTTACAGCCTTGCTGAGTCTCCCCTGTTCAGCACCAGCCACCAGGCCTTATTCAGCATTTACCCCCTGGTAGTGCCACAGACTGGTTGCTGGAAGAGGAGAAAGGCAGACAGATGTTGCTTCTCGTGTTTCAGAGTTTTAGGAGCCACTGGCTCCACGAGATTCAAATACCACAGGTGTTTCTCAACTTGAGCCAAGATGGTCAAGTTACCCCGGGATGCAGAACCTCATTACGGGCAGAGAAGTGCAATCAGAGATGGGGTGGTGAGGGCCCCTCGAAGTTGCTGTTTAGGTCTGAATAAGTCAATTGATTGGTCTCATCCTCTGCATAGAAATCTGGGTTTCCTTTTTATTTGCTTTATCAGAGAATTGATTAAACAGGATTTTATCCCAATAATGATGTCTCCAAGAGGATGCTTCTGATCACTAGATCCACTCTCCAGCGAGTACTAGTTAAGGGCAAGACAAATGTAGAATAGTCAGAGAGTCCCCATGGTGGCCCAGCTATCTCCCAATGCCATGAGTGGGTTACAAGATGAAAGGGTATTTTCCATGTAAAGACCCACTGCAGAAGTCAGTCACATGTACTCTCTCCACTTGTGTCAGAGGAAAACGCAAAGGAAAAACAAAGTGCCTTTCAAAATAGCTGTCTTCTTAAAAAAATGATGTGAGCATCAGGGTTGACATGCAAGTGAGGGCCGTCAAATTTTCCAGCCCCACAACAACACATGGGTTACATGGGAGGATAGCAGGAAATTCCTATTTCCACTGGTATTTGGAAATGAAGGCTATTCTCTATCTAGTGGATGCCAATTGCATAATTACATATTTTTTGGGTTTCTTTTCCCCATCCTCCTTCCTTCCTTCTTCCTTCCATCTTTCTGCCTTCATTTCCTTTATGAAAACAGGACAATATCTAAAATGAAATATGTAAGAGTGAGCAAAGTCACTTAGAGTAGGTCTTAGAGTTCATGCTTGAATCTCCGTGTTACAGGACTAGGTCACTGGTCTTGGTACATGTTGGTTTGGATTCTCTTTGTGTGATTCTGAGAATCAGAATTTTACAGCTAAATTCATCACATATAAATCATATAGTCCAATTCCATTTTCTTCTGACAAAGGAGGAAGCCAAGGCCAGAGAAGTTAAGATTCTCGATAATTATCACAGAGACAAGGTGAGTCCTAAAGTCTGAGTTTGGAGAAATGGTACCAATTACAACTTCAGACTGAGGAGAAGCCTTTCTTTTTCCTGGTGGAGCATGAAAACCTTTCAGAGGGCACTACCAGCCCCGTGAACTCCCCTCCTTTCGTGGGCTACAGTTTTCTCGCTTTCTGTCTCTCTGACTGCAGCCTCATGCTCTAAAAACAAGGGATCTGGAGGTCTTTCGTATTTTGCAAAAGGCTACTGGGGCATGCCTATGTTAGGCAAACAATTTTGTGAGGGTCTTAGTGGCCGAAGAAAACTTTAACTTGGAGAGCCTCTGAAATATTTTATCCCTCCTTTGAAAATGTCTTGATGTCAACTCAAACTGGTGAGGAGCCAAAATATCAGAGGAGGCTCACTCCTGGTTAATGCTCAAAACTGGAGATGCCGTAAATGTGGGTGTTATACTGTGTCATCACTTTTCAGAGCTGAGAATTACTAGCTATGGCATTGAGGGTGGATAGGCTAGCAAGGTGGTACAAATTCTACTTTTATCCTTTCCTCTTCTCCTGGGTGTCCAGGAATTCTTCCTTGTGTTCTCAAATCCATATGGAACAATCTTTGGTGTCCTGATTCTTTGATTTGATTGCCAAGTTCCCATGGTGAGATTCTGAGAGAAAAGGATGGTCACACAGAGGCAGGAATCCATTTGGAAGTCAAACACACAGTTCTCTGGTGATCTTCCTGCCTTGAGATGGAAGTCCAATTGTATTCTTATTCGTGAAGAATGAAACTCAATATAACCAGATATAACCGGCCCCTGAAATCCACAGCCTATTCTCTGCACCGTAATAGGGGAAAATATTTTCAAAACTTAGATCTTGTCATTCTCTTGCTCAGAATCTTCCAGTGGCTTCCCTTCACTCAGAACAAAATTTAAAGTCCTCCCCACGACGTAAAAGGCCATACGTGATCTGGCCCTTGCCTACCTCCATGGAATTCATCTCCTACCATTTTCTGTCCTTCATTCTGTTCTAATCACATAGGCACTAATAATACACAAAACAGGTCCTGCCTCAGGGCTTTTGCACTTGCTGTTTTATGTTCCTGGAATGTTTTCTGCACAAGAGCCATATATTTAACTCTTGATTCATTCACGTTTCTGCTCAGAGAGATTTCCTTGACCACCCTATAACACCTGATCCATCATTCTCCATTTCCTCATCTTACCTTTCTTTATAACACCAGTATTTTTGTTATTTATTTCCTGTCTCTTTCATTCAAAATATAGATACCATGAGGCTAGTCACTTTGTCTATATTCTTAGACTACTACTTAATACATGGTAGATATTAAATAAACATTTGTAGAAGAAATGAATAAACACCTTATATTAAGTGTTCACATATCTTTATATCTCTCTCTATGTATTTTTGTTCCAAGTACACACACATACCCCCCACACACATGCACACACACACGCACACACACACACATATCATACATCACACGTATACTAAGCACAAAACATTTAGGCATGAGGTCATTTCAAATTCATTAAGCATTAATTGAACACCCTCTTAGTACAAAGCCCTCTACCAGGTGCAGGGGCAAGAGGAAAGGCCTAGAAAAAGGAATAAAAATGATCTTTTCTCTCGGCAAAACCCCTTTTCATTGGCTCGTACCTAAATCTGTTCTACTTATTGTAATTGTAACATAAAATTTACATGGGAAAATACTTGTTTACACTCATATATGTTCAGAAATTTTACTTTGTTTTTAAGCATATCTCTTCTTTATATTTTTTCTTTTTATATCATCCTGTCTTGGGATTACAATTACTCTTTTGCACGGAGTTGCAATTTTGGAATTCCTGATGAGGAATAATCCCAGTACTGAGGTCACACAATTAATTCTTCAGAATAAGATTAAGAAACTCTGCATTCTGGATGGAAGACCCTGTCTGGTGATTAGTTGCCTGGAAGAGCTTGTTACAAGCCAAATAGAAGGAGCTGTCATCCTGTTGATGGTTTCCAGGGACTAAGGCTCCAGGACCTGCAGTAATTTCATTTGTCATCATTGCAAAACCAGATAGTCACGTGAGCTGCCAAAGCCTGCAGCAGAGGAGGGTCACTTGCCAAGTGTCCTTAGGAATCGGAACACGAGGTAGACAAGGCAACTCCTGGAAGTGAATTATTTCTAGCAGTTATATTATCATCATCATAAAAAATAGAGGTAGTAAGGTTGGCTCTACTTGTAACAATTTCCTAACTCTAGGCAAAAACTTTTAGTGATGAAGATATCTCTGGAAATTGTGAAGATAGCTACCTTCCTGTCATTGTGAGAACGGGGTCTGAGACGCTTTGATCAAAGGGCAGCAACACTGGCCAGGAGGAGGAGAAAGAAGTGTGACTGGCAGAGCCGCCCTACCAGGGTGTTAGGTGTAAGGTGGAGGAATTGCACCTGGTTGGAGAGCAAGCAATGAGCCAAGGGTATAAAAGTACAGGTGATACTGAGGGAAGCAACAGTACCAGTAGAACATAGGAGAATCCTCACCCCAACAGCAGGCAGGGCTGCACTCTTTTTCTGGTCCATCTGTCTGTCTGGTGATTCATGAAGTGTCTCAGCTGATAGCCAGGGATAAAAGGAAAGAACTCAAGTCCATGAGAAGGGGATTAGCAAGAGCTGAAAACACACCAAGACGTTCCAGAGCCAGGACAAGCTAAGTTATGTTGTAGAAACACAATCCCCAAGCTCAGTGACTTAAACCACGAAGGTTCATTTCTCACACATACTATATGCACATAGCACACCAGCAAGAGGCTCAGCTCATCATGGTCACTTGGGAACCCAGGCTGATGGAGCAGTCGCCATCTCAAATGTTGCCAGTCACCCTGCCTAAGAGAAAAGAGAGCTCTAGGAAGTTTTGCACTGGTAATTAAATGCTCTATCCCAGAACTGACCCACACAAATTCTGCTTAAAACTCACTGGCCAGAACTAGTTTCGTGACTGTTACACAAGGGAAAGTACAGTCCTACCGAGTTGGTATGTAGAGGGTGAAAAACTGGAAACACAGGGTGATTAGCATTAATGATAGGTGCAACCCCTTCCTGGTCCTATGGCGTGCTCAGGAAATAGTGAGGAGAATGTCATTCAAGTCAGGGCGTGAGATCCAGGGGAGTTTGGGAGTATGAGGGAGAGAATCTGGAGGATGAGAAATGGGGGGCCGAGGCAGAAGCTCAAGATTTGAGACAGCCCCAAAAAAGTGGAGGTGGGAAGCCCAAGGTAACAGAGAGGTGTGTTACGGCTCAGCGGCCATGCCTGCCTCAGGGCTGTCCCCGGGGATTGGGTCTGGTTGGCTGATAACTCAGCTCCAGATCCATCCTCTCCCAGTGGGGGGACTGAGTCCGCAAACATGTTCCTTCCCTCAGCGTGCTCGGTGGCAGGTTTTCCGGGCCTTGCTGGAGAAGCCCAAGGGAAGATGTGCCTGTGAGGAAATAGGGATGAGAAGAGTTGGGGAAGGGAGCAGGGGCTGGCACTTGGCTCCTATCCTCCTCTGACTTAGAAAGTGCCTTGATTTTCTTTTCAAGGACTGTCATTGTGAGTCCCAAAACCCACGGGAATAGATGGAAGGAAGAATTTTCTGAAGGCTTTGAAATTCCCAGATGGGTTCGTCCCGGAGGTTGAAGAGTTCTGTTTGCTTAAGACTCTACAGCAGTGTTTCACAGTGTTGTTCGAGACCACCTGCGTCTGAAGCAGAGGGGAGCTTGTCAAACATGTGGTTTCTGGGCTTCTCCCCAGACTCGCTGAATCAGAACTTCTGGGGATAGAGCCCAGAAATTTGCATTTTTGACAAGTTCCCCTGATGATTAAAGTTGGAGAACCACTGCCTTCAAATGGAATAAGATTGCCATTGTGGCAGCTCAGGTTGGTCTTCCCTAGAAACAGACAAGGAAACCCTTCTAGTCCTATGGTCTATGGTCTGCTGCTTCAGGGCAGCCGTTTAAGGATCCCAGTGGATTTCACTAATCAGTCTTGTTTTTATTCTGGTTCAAAACTATATTCCGGCTCCAACCTCTAAAACTGTTTCAACTTTCCCCAGCATTTGCCTGAGTCTGAGCTACCAGTTGCTGCGATGGGAAAGACAGGTGGCTGGGCCCATAGAGTAGGGGGTCTGCTCTCCACAGGAGACAATTACATGGTCTGAAAAGGACAACCATGGCTTGTCCTAGGCAACAGAGGGGAACTCTTGTCAGCATTTTAAAAAGCTGGCGCCATGCTTGAAAGGGGCTGACGGGAGCCACTGATGGGTCCGGCTGAAAAACAATTGCTTATGAGGAGGATCAGTGTCAACTTTGAAGTGAGCCATGCTCGAATTAGCACCATCGTGGTAACAAGCAGAATGAGCAGGGCTGAAATGACATATTTAGTCAGGAAAGAGGCCTGTGTTTAAGGGAAGGACTCTTTCAAAGGAAACAATGCATGAGACTTGGATGAGAAGCTTCTGGCTCCTTGTTTGTCTCGCTTTAAAAAAAACCTCAGGAAAGTTCACATTCAGTTGAGTGGCTTGTTCCCTCAATTGAGTTACATGTGTAGCTTCTGTATTTCTATGGCAGGTGCGACCTTCCTCTTCTGGATTGTTTTACGGGCTCCATCATTCATGCGCTGTGTGTCCTTCGGGGTCACAGAGCCTCTGTTTGCTCCAGCGTCTCCAAAGCTGGGGGTCCATTCCTTCTCTGAGGACTGAGGGGGTCTCTACGCAGTTCTCTGGAAAAAATGAACCACCGCTGCTGCACCCGGCGAACGTGGATCCATTTTCCCCTGCTCTGTAGGGGTCGTCTCCCTCAAATGTATTTGCAGAGAGTGAGGGTGTTGTTTTTGGTGGTGATGGTGGTAAGAGAAGAGTTGAGTGAGCGGTGGTGTTATCCTCTTTCCAACCTCTGCTCTCCCTGTTTCCCCCTACTGTGTTTTGCTCTGCCATGAGCCCTCACTCATTAACTTCCCCTCTCAGCTCTAAAGTCCTGGATTCCTTCATGTGAGGTCGCTCCCATCTCTTCACAGAGCCTCCTACACAAAGCTTGTCATGGCCAAACAAGGTTCCTGGACCAGTCTCATCCTCCTCCCTAGCTCTGGGTGAGAGATGGGAAATGGGGCAGGAAGTTAGTTCTTCTTTCAATTACACCTTCATAAGCCTTTACTTTCTCAACTCCCTTGTGTATAAAATGTGGGAATAATATCTCCCTTTAAGGATAAAATACAATCTCTAAAAAGCCTAGCTCAATATTTGGCAAAAAATCAGCATGTGACATGTGTTTCTTGAGTTTAATTGGACTGTTTTGATTAATGTTATAAATATTATTATGATAATGACTTCCCATTTGAGAGCAGCATTGATTCAGGCTCCTACATCATCACATTAGGGAAGTTACAAAGGCAGGATTTTAATTCTGTCTGTGGCATACAACAAACAGCTCTACTTTACTTAACTTAGGGGCAAAGGCTTTTTGCCTCTTTTCTCTTAAAAGCATTCTGTAACAGAGCCCAAAGTGCACAGTTGGAATATGTCGTCCCATTTGTAATTGAAATCGGGAGTCCACTACGTATTAGCTTTCTGGACATGCACAGACTAGTTATTTAACACTTCTTCATTCCCGTTCTTCTCATCTGTAAGATGGGGACAATGTTCACTCCTCCTGGTCATTTGTCAGCTGTGCTGTAAAGATGAATGAAAGAAGAGCCTTCGAACACTTTCAATTCCTCAAAAGAAAAAGTTGCTATAGCAACCTAAAGCATTAGGCGAGGTTTCAGTTCACTGTTGGAAAATCTTTCAAAGATAGTTTTTGCATGGGGAAAAAAGAGGGGCATCGTGTTAAAATCACCCCTGTAGGTAACACTCGGCAACTTACATGCAGATCAGCAATCACTTCCGGAAGGTTACGGAGTGCGTTGGTTAAGAGGAACTTGCAGGAAAGAAAAAGCTGAGCACAGCTACTCGTGGCTCAGCCATCTGGCGAGCCCCAGTTCTCCACCACCTTCTGTCGCTCACCTGGTGGAGCGGCTGCCCAGGGTCGGCAGGGGGCTGGTTTGCGGATCCAAGGCCAGGCTGGTCCTGCAGTAGCAAGCGCAGCAATCCAGCCATGAGACAGGAGAGCCCATTAATGGGCTAATTTTGCTTATAATGTTTGGTCACTGCTTGGCAGGCCCCGCTGTTTCTTGGGTCGTATTTACTTGGGCTCATTTGGAGAACTGGCCTGGCTTGGAATTATTTTCTGAATGGCTTGATGTCATCTTCTAAAGGCTCCAATCTAAGACCAACTCCCCTGTCTTTCCCTTTGGCCCACTCTCTAGATCAATTCTTCTGGCCCTAGAACGTCAGCAAACCTGGTTTGCAGGTGAATCTCAGTAAGTCTCTCAAAACGTCTACTCTCTCTAACCTCGGACTGGCTCGTTTCAGGTGAAAGAGGATGACTGGGAACTCTAAGCTTGGGAATCCTCTTTCAACTAACACTGTAATCCACCATGTCACTATCCAAGGGAAGTCTCGGGTTTCTAAAGGCATCCTAGGTCTCCAGCACCAAAGGAAATAAAGTTCCCTGCAATCCTGACTGCAGCATTTTTCTCCTGGGTCGTGTGTGTGTGTGTGTGTGTGTGTGTGTGTTCCTAAGGCTTTTTGGTTCTTTGTGAAATTTTACTAGAAATTCCTGGACAAAGATGAGTCCACAGCTCCACCCTTTATTTGATGTTTTAGCTCAAGGCCAGTTACCTCTAGATGTTTTTCTATTTCTGTAGGGTTTTGTCTTTCAAATTTCTTACAGGTCTTGAAAACATTTCTTTTCAACCCAGCTTCATCCCAATACCCCACCCCAAAATTCTTCCTCCTCCAGACCTAGAGAGCGACCAGGTCTCCTACCAGCAACTTTAAGTCTTTAAGAACTTTATAACTTTACAACCGTATACTCTCCTTCTTTTCCCCCTAAGAAAAGGGCATGACCACTTTCTCCATGTCTTTCCAGTCCTGTGCTGAAAATGCCATTTTATTCCTCAGTTTGCCTCGCTCCCTCTTTTATTTGTCAAAGATTTTCTGAAATCCCGTTTCCTTCCCAATGACCATTCTGCCCACTGAGGGACAGTGGTGACTTATAGCAACATCCAAAGCACACGTGTCTTCTCGTCCTCCCAGCTCCCTTGGCTCTCGCATAATTAAGATTCTTTTATTTTCCTATTTGCCCAATGCCTGCCCCTTGCGGGGTGTGACTTCCCGGCCCCCTGGGTTTTCAGTGTTCCACGTCTTCAGTGTCAGACGTTGTCTTTACCTAACCTGGTCCACTCACTCCTGTGGCTCCAGCTGCTTGGGGTGATTTAATTTTCCTGCACAATGATGAGGAACTCTGGTTTACAAACGGCAAAATGAGGTGCAGATAGATTCCTCAGAACAAATGAGTGGCTTGATTAGACATGAAGTTAATCTTCTAGTGCATGAGTTATTTGGCCACGTTCCCCAGAGCTCCTCATTTCTTTTAGATCCCACCATGTATGTGCAGAAAGGAAAGGAGCCGTTTTTTTGGTCCATGTTCTGCTCCATTTCCCCTACTACTTGGCGGACATTTTGTAAATGCTGTTTGATGAAAATGAAACCTCACGTTACAAAGAACAACAACATTTGAGCCTTTATCTAAGTTTTAAACTTCTAATAAGCTTTCAGAATGGGAGTTGTTTTTCTGAGGGAAATAAGTTAGTTAGTCAGTTACGGTTCTTCTCAAGGATAAGATAGAGTCATTGAAATCCAATTCCTTTTGAAGTTGTCCTTTTTAGTGAAATTGTAACTCTGGGACTGGTGTGTGTGTGTGCGTGTGCATGTGAGATATGTGTGTATGTGGGATGTATTTGTGCTGTGGTGTGAGTGAGATATGGGTATTTGTTGGATGTGTTTGTGCTGTGGTGTGTGTGTGTGTGTGAGTGAGATATGTGTGTTTGTGCTGTGGGGGGTGTGTGTGTCTTGGGGTCCTGGTGAGAAGAGCATGACTGTGAGCATGTTGGAGGAAATGCTCATAACTAAATTTGAAGTTAAGAGCTCTTCCCTGAGCTCAAGTTTCACTGAAAACCTAAAACATGGGCCAAATTCAGCAAAAGGCTGATTTGCGGTTGTGACCCTTGAGGACCAGACAAACTTGATAGTTCATCAGGATTGGTTTCTGGGGGACCCCAGGTCAGTTTGTGGGAGAAAGTCTGTGTCCAATTAGGACTTGATGTGCGAGGGGGTTTCTTGTGACCTAAGGAAGAATTGAGGGTTCCTCTAAAGGGAAGCCATGCATGCACGCACAAACGCAGACGCAGACACACTGACAGACATCTTCTCTGGGTTTTATAAGGTTTGCATGAGAGGGGCTTTTCCAACTCCATTTCACTTGGATAGTTTCAAGTTCAGAGAACTGTACTTTAAAAAAACAAAACAAAAAAAGAGGCAATTTTCTGTGGTAAGAAATCCGGAAATCCAAAACAAAGAAGAAAGTGTTCCATGCCTCTGATGGCTTCATCGACCCGATTTCCTCCTCTAACTAGACTCCTCTGGGAAGAAGGGTGACAATCACCAGTGCTCACTTCGCAACTCCAACTTTAAAGAAACATTTCTGACACACAAATAACTTGCAAGCGTTAGACCCAGAACAGCCTGGCATGGCTTCCCAATTAGTAAGTGCAGACCAACACTCACATACTTTGCTCCCTAAGATTCTTTTTAAGTAAAACAATTATATCTGCCTATGTATCTTGTCACCAATCAAATCTTGCTTCATGTTAAAGTGAAGACAAACACAAGCCTGCATTCCTTGCACGGGGAAAAAAACATAAGTGAATTATTTGGAAAATTTGATTGTGAGATATGCCTGTTCCAAGAGAGAATATGAAAGGGCAGAGTTGAAGGTCCATCCTTGTCCTATAAAACCCTCGCTGTTGTGAAATGAGTTCCTCATGTTTGCTGATGAATGATGGTGGAAAAGAATTAGGCAACTGCTACTTTTCTGAAATACCGTGAAAAGTAACACAAAAACAAAACCAAAAACAAGCCAGTGGGAAAAGAGAGTGTAAAATCATTTCCAGGTAGCAGCCGGGTAAGGGACACAAAGAGCAGCGTCTTTCTTCCTCACGCGTGTTAGTGTCTTTCTCTTTGTTTTGGCTCTAACCTCAGTTCTCCACATCTAGTATGATAGATAGCAAGAAGACTGAATTCCACAACATGGTTGACATCTTAAAGGAAGTTTCTGTTACACGGTTGAAGTCTAGAAAAGCTTTTCTCTATAGTAGAGGGAAGATGAGGGGAAAAAAGTGTGTATGTGTCCGCTCCTGGAGAATTTGTATTTAAAAACAAAAATTCTGTATGTCTGGAAATAATTGAGGCCCCACGTAATATATAAATCAATGAAGGAAAACACATAAACAATCCAGATAGCAGCTGAGAAACCGAGTAACGTAAAATAATATAATTCTGCGACACGCTGGCTTCTGCCTTCTTTTTAGGTAATGAAAACACATGTTATGTAGTCTGGCTTCCAGGACATTCCCTTTAAAGTATCTTCAAAAACATCATCTTATCTCTGGCTCACTCCCCTCTTAACCTTGGTCCGATGTCGGGGATAATGATGGTGAATGCTCACGAGATCTGGAAAGCAGTATGTTAACCACACAGTGTTCAAAAGTGTTCACCGGACGGAGACACCGGCATGTGCATATTCTGTGGTACAGCGGCAGAAAGGACTGATGGAGGGCCTTTATGTTGTCTGATAATGCAGCTCTTTGAAACATTGCTGGCAGACTCTCTTCACATCATGTCACACAGGACAAGAAATGGGACAGGCTCTCTCTGCTTCTCGATTCATCGACCTGCCATACAATACAACAAACCAGCTTTTTCAAGGCCCCCTGAATGAAGGCCTGTGCCTGCAAGGGAAATTTAATTGGATTTCTTTATGGGTTGCAACAATCCAATGAAAAATTATGTAAGAATGGCATGATTCAGTTTCAGCATGCACTTGAATAATAATAATTTTTTTTATTTATAACAAGAATTCTTTAAAAAATAATAAGAAGAATTTTTTAAATGAAAACACCCTGCAACAGCACTTTTCAGCTCAACTAGACCAGGCAGCCCAACTTTATCCACAGCAGCTTGTGTTTTGTGGATGTTTGTGTCATTGTCCCAGCTTAGAAAATAATTTAAATGCATAGATTGCAAAGCATGCAGATTGCAGTCAGAGGCTTTCAAAAGCACTGGGTTTGGCTTTCTGCAAGAATAATGTTGTCTTTAACAATGTCCCCTGCTTTGAACCAAAGTGCATTTGTGCATCCCGGGGAGGAGGAAAACGTCCATCACTCCATCCATTCTTTGGAACATCTTTGTGATATTCGAAGATTAAGTCCTCTGTAGCGTTTTGACATCTCCAAATTGGTTGAACCAGCACTGAGGATTATTTCTTACCCCCCTCCCAGAAGGGGCCAAGCGGCTAGTATCTGCCTAAAACTCCTCCCTTGATATTCTTTTGCTAAGACCTGTTTCCATGGCTCCAGGTGTCCTTTTTTGGCTATGGGGCGACATATGGAGTTAAAAGAAGCTCATTGCACCCACTTCCAACCACAAATATCCATGCAATTGAAATACAAGGTGGCAGATGGTTTAGGCTCATTTCCTTCATGATCTCAGCTGTCTCTTTACTTATTCAGCTTCCTTTATCCATCGGATCGCATGCTCTTCCCTTTGCCGGAAATGCATCTTCTTCACCCAGTTCACCTGGGAAACCCATACTTATCCTTCAAATATCACCTCCTCTGAAAGGCTTCTTAAAACTCTTCACCCGTTCCAAAATAAATGCTTCCCCCTGTGTGCTTCTGTGGCCCCTGGTCCATGCACACCTCTCCTTTATAGCTCCCATCACATTGTTGTAACTGCATTTATGGGTTAGCCTCCCCCAGCAGACAGTGAGCTGAGTACAAGGGCCATTGGTCAGATTTATCATTATATCCTCAGTATTTCATACAGTGCCTGGCGCAAAACAGGAATTTAATAAATAATTCTTAAGTGTATGAATAAATTGGTGAATGGATAAAGATAAAACATAGATAGCCTTCACATAGACATGCCCACCTGAAAAGAAAATATATTTTCACAAAGAAACGATATTAAATGCAGGATTTTATCCTCTTGAATCAGGCCCCCATGCTGAATTTCTATAGAAATGACTAAAAGCATACTCATTTATGTAGAAGTGATATGCCTAAAAACTGTACAGTGGAAAACTTTTAAATACCATAAATTGGTTGAACAGGGCAACTCCGTAACCAATCTCTTGGTATTTGTGTGACGTCTCGTAATAATAATAGTATCTGACATTAGTATGTGCTTCGCAGTTTTCAAAGTTCTTTTTACCTTTCATTGTTGTATGTATTCAGCAAACATTTACTGAAGACCCGCTACGTCCTAATCACTCTGCTACAGTGTTCTGCACTGAGCCACAATCATGAGCAAAGCAGGCCTCATGCAGTCTACAGTCTAGTGGAGGAGGCAGATTTTAAACAAATCGGTGCACAGTCGACTTTAACCATAAGCAGTGCTGTGCATGAAAGGAACAGAATATTAGGAGGGTATCTATTCCATCTTATTTTACTTGAGTTTTATACCTCTGTGAAGACTGCAGACAAATGGCCATCATCACGTGTCACATTTAAGCCAGAATGGACAATGGCCGTCAAGAGTGGAAGCAAGATTAGAATCCGGTCTACTTCCAAGTGGGGCCAGGCATTGAGTATGGCTGGAGGCTGAACCGCTAAACTGCTGGCCTGGGCTACTCCACACATTGAGGTGGAGGCGAGAGGTCGCGGTTTGTGAATGGGAAGGACTTGGAGGCCAGAAAGCTACTCTTACAAGCATGTGCCACACCTAAGAGGTTTCAGAGTTGGGTTGAGAGTACGTGTTTGTGTGAATGTTTGTGTGTGGGGGCGGGGTGGGGGGAGTCCTGGAGGGGGTCAGCGTTGGTGATGTCCTCCAGTCTCCTGTTATTGAAATGATAACGGCCTCCATCTGAGCACTTGTTAGATGCTAGGCACTTACAATATATTAATCTCCATTTTATGGAGGCAGGAAGTCATGAGAGCTAGTGCTTAGAGAAATTAAGGAACCTGCTCAAGAGCACAGAGCTAGGAGGTGACAGGATAGGGATTTGAAGATACGTCTGTGGCCTCAAAACCAGTGTATGTTGCTGTCACCTACTGTGCCCTCTATCTCCTGATCTGCAGATCTCATGGTTTTGTAAGCTGGCAGTTGCTGTCAATAGAACTTTTCCATCATCTTCACTCTTACACTGGAACATTAGACATTAAAGAACAATTAGACAGGAGAGCATTCCCAGGACAATCAGGTCAGCTGCTTTTAAACTATGAAAGTAGGTTTTAGGCTTTAGTAAAAACACTGCACCCATGTGTGCACGTGCACACACATACCCGCACACATACATACACACACGCACACATGCTCATGCACACCTGTTCTAGAGCTCGTCTTTATAGCTTCACTTTCTTGCCACCAAGAAGAGGCCTCAAATGTGTTTGGGGCCTCTCTGACTTCAATGGGATCCACATGTGTGCATTTGGAGAGAGTGTTTGGCTGATGGAGAAGAAATGAATTGTCATTTCCAGTGACCATAGAGAGAAAACTTGATCCAAGAGCCTCTTTTTAACCATGGGAAGTAGCTTTGTTGGTAACAGTGCTAATCTTCCTTTTCAGCGGGTGAACAGGGTAATGATGCTTTTGGCCAAGGGTCATGGGGAAGGGTGGTGCATGGGGGAGCAGTTGAGCATTCATGGGAGGAAACGTAATCGCAGGAGTTGTAAAACCACTGCCGTTCAACCCCCCTTCCAACAGCTCCAGCCCCTCACATTTCAGTCACTCATAACTTTACAACAAACTCTCCTTTGGGGATAAAACTTTCCAAGTTCAGTCTCTGCTCCCTGGAGGCCAGCTTTTTATGGGAAATTTGTGCTAAATCAGCATAGCTCTGTTCGAGTTGGAGAAACACAAGACACAAGACACTTTCCCCCCACCAACTTAAAAGAGATGGTCAGCAGGGAGCAGCCCCTGAGGTTGCCGTCTTGGGGATGTCGCTTGTTTCTAAAAAGTCCAGGCTTGGACGTGATCATGGTGATGATGAGGAACAGTCGCCAGTTTCAGGGATGTCTGGATCAATGACAGAGCCAATAAATGGATGTTACAGAGACCCACATGACAGAGACTAGGAAGAAGTAATGAATGAACAGAGACATATTATAACACAGAAAATATTATTGAAAGGGACTTCTCTGATTCAGAAATTTTTTTTTTTAATTTCCAGGTCTAAATAGGAAAGCATCCTGCTGGAACACACGCATCTGTGCACGGGCAGGAAGTCACAGGAACTAGTCTCTCAAATTGAGTGACTAATGTCTCCTGAGGATCCACCGAGTGCCAGACACATGAAGCCATTGGCAGCATGTTCCTCCACTCTCCCCACAAGCCTATGTGGCAAAGATCACCATTCCCAGCTCACAGACGAGGAAACTGAAGCTTGTTCATTCATTCAGCCAATCAATAATTTGGAGAATTTATCAGCGGTTTAAAGCAGGCAACAAAACCACAAAGTCCCTTTCTCAGGAAGGTCACAGTCTTGTGGGACAGGGCAGAGACAGACAACAGTTACTTGTCAAGTAGCAATGAAAGTGATGAAGAAAAACAAAGCGGGGTGGGAGGTGCCATCAGGTGGCCAGACAGAGCTCCCTGATGAGGTGACATGTAAGCAGAGCCCTGAGGAGGAACATCCTTGGTGGCTGCAGCACAGAGAACAAGGGAGAGGGGGATAAGAAAGGAAGTTGCAGGGCTGGTCAAGGGCAAGCTCACACAGGGTTTGGTGGGAAGGTTTTAGACTTTGTACTAAGTGAAAAAGCAAGGCAGGGGAGGGTGTACAGCTAGTGCACACAATCAGCTGCTATGATGTCGTAAGATGGAAGTCTAGTTCTCAGGTCATATGCAGAGGTAGGAAGCCCAGAGTTGTTCGGGTGGCTCCGCTCTACCCTTCTCTGGGTGTGAGGAGGGCAACGGCTCACCAGAAGAGGGGAGAAAAGGAAGTGCAGGGGCCTCCTCTTCTTTTAGTGGGTGGTCTAGACATTGTATATGTTGATTCTCCTCTCAGCCCATGGATTCCAACCTAGTCACATGACTCCAAACTTGTCACCTGGCTCCAACCTGGTTACATGGCTCCAACCTAGTCACATGTGCACCAACTTCAATGGAGGCTGGGAAATAGTCTTTAGGCATTACCCAGATAAATTTTGGAGGGTCTGTTATTAATGGAAGGAGGGGAAAATGGATGTTGGGTGACAGCTAGGAGTCTGTCACAAAAGGTCTTGAGTGGAGGACCGACGTGATCTGATTTATTTTTTTTTAAAGACTGCTCTAAACATTGGCTTGAGAAATCATCTGGAGGGCCGGGGACAGAAGTAAGAAGACTAGTTAGAAAGCAATTTTAATAATCCGGGTAATAAATAATGATAGCACAGGCTGGGGTGACGGGAATAGAGATGCTGAGAAGCATACAGATTCTGGATCTATTTAAAAGTAAAGCTAGAAAGATTTCCTGGGAGATAAAAATGTGAGGTGTGAGAGAAAAAAAGGAGTCAAGGATGTCTCCTAAAATTTTTGACTTGAGTACTGAAAGAATGGACTTACCATTTACCAAGATGGGAAAGACTGGGTAAAGGGCAGATTTGGGGGTGAAATTAAGAGTTTGGTGTTGGACATATTGAGTCTGAGATGACTATCAAACATCCAAATAGAAATGTCTAGAAGGAAGTTGGAATTTGACCCTCCAATTTAGGTGGAAGATGAGGGTTGAAGACATCAACTGGGGAGTTGTTGATGTTTAGATGACATTTAAAGCCACACTCAGAAAGGTAATGAAATTTTTCCAGGTACTGGCGTAGCTAAGATTCCCTGACATGTGTCTGTCTTATGACAAAGCCGAGCTTCTTCCACTCAGCCACACTAGCGATCCAACTCTCCACTACCCAGAAACTGCTCATCTGTCTTTCGGATCCATTGTTAATTGCTCCTTCCTTCTTCCTCTCCCCCAACACCCTTTTTCACTTTTAATTTGTGCCTTCACTATTTCACAGAAAGGAAATAAAATATGTTCCAGTCCAGGAGAGAGACTACACAGAAAAGGATGCTCTAAAAGCCAGAAACACCAAAAGGTAAACCAAAGGACGTGAGATGAAAACAGAGCTGGGGTCAAAAGCTGGTGGAATGAGATCACCAGGGAAAGGAAATGGTGAGTCTCTCAAGGCCCAAGTCATAGATAAAGCCGTTGGTGAGATGGCAGCTGGGGTGGTGGTAAAGGTGGTCAGGGGAGTAGAATGAGGAATCCTGCAAGAACCCACAAAGTTAAGTGAGGAGCTTCAGAGACCATATCTTTGGAGACTGTCCTTTTCTTCAGAGCTGTGTTCACCTGGTCAAGACAGCTGCTTGATGGGTCTGTTCATGGTACTGCCATTAAGAACAGCTTTTCTAAAGATATCATGGGGATTGGCAGAAGACTGGAGCAGGGCTTGGGGACTTATAATGAAACTTGCTTTTATTTTTAGCAACTCTTTGTTTCCACCATGCCTGTATTAGCTGAAAAAGGAGAGCAAGATTCTAGAAGAATGGAGAGAGCCAAGAATGCCATCACTAACGTTTGCTTCTGTGGACTTTCTTCATGAATTCACTTTCCCAATGACCTATTTTCAACTGATTGATGGAGACAAGGCATTTTTGTCCCCCTATACAAGGGGTCTTGTTATAGGTTGAATTGTGTCCTCCTTGCAAATTCGTATGTTGAAGTCCTAACTCCCAGTACCACAGAATGTGACCTTATTTGGAAATTGGGTCATTGCAGATGTAATTAGTTAAGATGAGGTCATTAGAGTGGGCCCTAGTCCAACATGACTGGTGTTCTTGTAGAAAAGGGAAATTTGGATGCAGAGACAGGCATAGAAGGAAGACGATATGAAGAGACACAGAGAGAAGACAGTCATCGACAAGCCAAGGAGAGAGACAGGACACACATCCTTCCCAGCTGCCCTGAGAAGGAACCATCCCTGCCGACACCTTGGTTTAAGACTTCCAGAATTGTGAGACAATAAATTTCGATTGTATAAACCACCCAGTTTGCGGTCCTTTGTTGCAGCAGGCCTAGCAAACTTTTACAGGCCTCCACATACATAACTTCAACCATAGACACAATAGCATACCAGGCTTGGCCTGAGGAGGAGACATTTGTGCAAAACACATTTCTTCACCTCTGATGTGCTGTGAAGTCCTCTGTGCTGGACTCCCTGAATTTGTCTTTACTGATGCTTCTTAGAACCTGAGAATCATTTCTCCAGCTGCACCAGTGGCCCTGGTGAAAACAGATTCATGTCATCCATTTATACCTCAGAGAAAGTCAAGTACACCAATTCAGGAAAGAAAGAGAAGGAGAGCAGTGGGCGTGTTGCTAGCAAGTTTGCCCACCATCCGACTCAATACGTTTATGCTTCAGAATGAGTATGAGCCAAGAGACAGGACTCTCCTATTCCAATCTGCTGTTTCCTGCTGTTCTCAGTTCTCATGTGCCTTCACATGAGAGCATCTTCCTGGGCAATGCATGTATAAAGGTGCCTATTTTTCGTTATTTTGGGTTTAAATTACTTGCCTTATAAGATGATACATCCTACATAGGAGGTGACTCTGCATAAATGCTGGTGTGGGGCACTTTCAGTGGGCACAATGGCATGTGGTGGTGATCCTTATGTAGACGTCGTGCTCCATGGTGTGGGTTGGAGCAGGCACAACAGGCTAATTAGAAGATGCCATGCAGAGAGTGTTTATGAAATTATTTCTTCTCTCACTCAAGTCAAATATGACAATGAATGGGTAGGACTAGTGTGAAAGAGCAGGAAGAGCATCTAAGCCAATCATGTTTAAACTTTTCTTTTTAAGCACCAGATAGTTTTATACAAAGCAAACCTATGTGGAACCCAATGTATAAAGTAGATAAGGGTGAGCTTCCCCTTGGCCAGAGTGACACCAATCAAATATCTCGAGGCATGTCGTGTAGCTGCAGTGGGCTGGGCACAATTCTGGTGAACCGGAGAGAACATTCCGGTCTGGAGAGGCCCCACTAGATGGCTTCAGCCCTGCAGGGATGGTCCCAGTGCTACCAGAGCTTCTACTTCCAAGGGAAGCCAGAAAGCTGGATTGTCTTCGAAAACTCCTCAGTTCTAAAACTTCTGCTCTGTGGAAGACACTGTTAAAAGAATGAAAAGACAAGCTACAGAGTGGGAGAAAATATTTGTAAAACACGTCTTCCATAAAGGACATGTATCCAAAGTATACAAAGAATTCAATAATGAGAAAACAAACAATCCAATCAAAACAGGCAAAAGATCTGAAAAGACACTTCACTAAAGAAGATATACAGGTGACAAAGAAGCACATAAAAATATGCCCAACATCATATATCATGACCCATGGGAATTGCCAATTAAAACAACAGGATACCACTGCACACCTATTAGATACCCCTACACAACACCAAATGCTGGTTAAGATGTAGAGCGACAAGATTTCTCATTCACTCCTGATGGGAATGCAAAATGGGGCAGCCACTTTGGAAGACAGTCTGGCAGTTTCTTAAAAAGCTAAACATGTCTTATCTTATGCTCTAGAAATCTCATTCCTTGATATCCACGCAAATGAGTTGAAAACTTACATCTACACAAAAATCTGCACAGGAATGTTTATGGCAGCTTTATTCATAATTGCCCCAACTTGTAAGCAACCAAGATGTCTTTCAGTAGGTGAATGGATAAATAACCTCTGGTACACCGTAATACTAAAGAGAAATGAGCTATCAAGCCACGAAAAGACATGGAGGAATCTTAAATGCAGATTGCTAAGTGAAAGAAGAAAATCTGAAAACGTTACACACTGTATGATTCCAACTATACGACATTCTGGAAAAGGCAAAACTATAATGACGGTAAAAATTATTGGTGGTTTCCAGGGGTTTGCGGGGAGGGAGAGAGGTGAATAGGTGGAGCACAGGGAATTTTTAGGGCAGTGAAACCATTCTGTATGATACTATAATGGGGGGTACATGACATTGTGCATTTGCAAAACCCATAAAATATACAGCACATGTAAACTGTGGACTTTAGTTAATAATCATGTATCTATATTGATTCATCAATTGTGACAAGAATAGCACACTAATGCAAGATGCTACCAAAGGAAACTGGGGGCTCAGAGAGGTGGGAGGGGAGGGGGGGTATTTGGGAACTCTGTCCTTTCTGTTCAATTTTTCTGTAAAGCTAAAACTGCTGTGAAAAATAAAGTCTAGTGTTTTAAAAACTTCTGATTTTGAAAGTTGAGCTACTCATTCCATATTTAAGGAAAATCAAACCATGGTACAGAGCAGGAAAAACTCATCTGTAAGCTGACCATGAGCTGCTTGACTTTGACTTCTGCCCCAGTCCCTGTGGCCGCTCCAAGGGCACTGCCATGGGACACCAGGCTCCACGGGGCACAGTGTGAAGAATACTGAGCTGCTCCAATCTCCTGTCTTTAGACAGGAGGGAATTGAGGCCCAGAGAGGTGAGGCGACTTGCCCAGAGTGACAGAGTTAAGACTGGGATTCCAGCCTTCTGCATTCAGTTTCTTCCCCAAGACACCTTTCCCAAGGCCTCAGACCCTCAGCTTTGTTTCCCTTCTTTGCTTAATCAAAGAGAAAGGGCCAACAGGGCTCATTTTTATAGAGGCAAACACTGAATCCTTAAGGCTTGGACTTGGAAAAGGGGAGACAAAAACGGAGTGGAGAGATTAGCCAAACAGGCGAGGGGAGCTACAGACAAATGCATCAACACTGTCCTCCAAGCTCCTGGATCGCCAGTTCCTGGCTGTAAACCCATCTGGGCAGCCCCTCGGAGAACTGCACGTGTAGCTCATCCACTAGGTCTCCCTGGCTGGTAAACGGGCAGCTCTGTCCTAAAACTCGGCCTGATTAGATTAGCGCCTTTCTGGAAAAGATTCTAAGACTGCCCCAAAACATCACTCTCATTGACTTGGTACAATGTTCAAACTCTTCATAATCAGAGTCCCTCAAGACAAGCCCTCGCCTCTTACAGGCTCCAGTCAGAATGGAAAAACATTCCTGACTTGGAAAAGTTACAGACCCCTTATCACCCATTCCCCAGATTGATTTAGTGGAGGGTGATAGGAAGAAGGGAGCTGACATCTGTTGGGAATTTAGCTTCAGTGTGCTCTGTTTAATTGTCACAGCCACACTAGGAATTGAGATAGAATTAATCCTAGATGACAGAGGAGAAAACTGAAACTCAGCATAGTGACATGAATACCTGGAATCACACAGCTAATTTGTGTGGAGCCAGATCTCAGGCAACATCAGTCTCACTCCAACTCTTTCCACTTCCAGTTTGGATTATGTCACCAGCCTGCACCAAGCAGGTCCCTTTTCTGTTACTCAATTTTGCATGCACTAACAATGGATCTTTTGTATTGAGAAGAAACACGGAAGGAGCCACCAGCCAAGTTCCTCCTTTGTAGCTCCTCAGTGCTATCCCTTGCGGGGGAAAGATAGATTCTTCCAACAGGGAGCTTCCTCCAAGGCCGTGATGGATCCCAGTCATTAATTGAGATTGAATGTATGTTGAAGACACTTGGGTGACACTAAGGTTTTGGGAGGAAGAGAGTATAGCATTTATAGGGTTCCTGTGAACACTCATAGCTACCATTATTGAGCACTAACTCTGTGTCAGTCTATTTTATCTGCACCACCACCTCACAAGGCAGCAGCTATTCCTATTGCAGCCATTTTACAAGACAACTGAAGCTGATAGAAGTGAGTCCTTTTCCCAAGGTCATAAAGATACTAAATGATAAAGCTGGGATTTGCCCAACCCCCTGCCATAATGTCTCCTTAGCACCTACCAGGTGCCCAAATTGGTGTTTTGACTGTTGAATCCGTCAAATTGAACCCCCACACAGCCTCACAAGGCTGGTAGAATTGGTTATGAACGTTTGTGGTCAGATATTCTGGCTTCGTCACACGGCTGCATTGTTTTGGGAAAAGTTACTTAGCTTCTCTCTGCCTCGGTTTCCCATCTGTAAAATGGGGCTAACAACAGTGCCAATCTTGGGGGGTGACTGTGAGGGTTAAAAGAAGTAATACGCATGCACAACCTGACACGTTTTTCCCCATTTAATAAAGGAGAAAAACGAGTTTCCGAGAGATTAAGTTGCTTGCCAAAGATCACACAGCTGGTGAGTATATTGCCTTCTCGGACAGGAGGGAGAAGGGAGTCGGGGGCTGTTGCTGAAATGAGTGTAATTCACTCTAAAATGAATGTAATTTGGACACCAAATGCAGCGGAGAGCATCGGCCTCTAAGAGAGAAAATATGATTTAGTGGTTGGCTTTTAAACTAAACAAATTTACTGTGGTCTCTAAATGAGTCTCATGACAAGACCAAAACATTTCTTTTGCCCCAGATTACCAATATCATATGTTAGGGAGAGAAAACCAGATGGCTCTTAAGCTGGTGTCGGTAGAAATATATATATAGGTGGGTTGTTTTTTATAGCTGTTGGCATATAAAATAAGTCATTATTCTAAATAGAAAAATATTGATGATGTCATCGAGGCCATTGAAAGACACATCAGCCTGATCTGATGAACTGGGAAATCAATAGATACTCTCCAAACACGATGACATGCCTTTTTAATTGGTTGTGTGAGTGTGATATACTGTGTACTGCAAAGTTCAAAGTTAATTCTTGCTGGTTTGGGGTTTTGATTGTTGTTTCTGTATGCAGGCCCTTTTGCATCCACTTAGTGGATTATTAATAGCAATAATAGTACCTGCCATGTGTGCTTTCATTCCAACAGGGACAAATTTATTGGTTATGTTTGCCAGCATCAGGATAAGAAGACTGGCATTTCTAGCTACTTCCCGGGAGGTCAAGGGGTGGCTGGTGTGGGTTTGGTCCACATTTAAGACATGAGACATCAGCCAAGGAGTACCCCATTTCCCATGGGATGTTAAAGCAGAGGCAGGGGACTTACCAGATAAACCCGGTCAATTCTGGTTGTGGGATCTCTGAGCTATGGCCCTGGCCTCGAATGAAGCCCAATGGAACTGTGGAAACACATCCTTGTCCTTGAAACACCCTGTTGAAAAGTTCTTGAAGTCAGGCTGAGAGAGTTTAAGAATAAGGGAGGCAGTGTCTTGCTGCCATACTGTGTGGCTTCTGTTCAAGACCTGAGCAATATTTTTCTCGTATGCAACTTCCTAAGAAGCAATCCCTGGTAAAACATTAAAAGGGTTCATCCCCAAAGGATTTGACATCCCTTCATGTATTTCTTGGTGCTTCCCTTGATTTCACCTTGTTTGGGGCAAATTTCCTTTGGGAAAGTGATGCAAGTCCAGAGAGGCCCACACGAGGGAAGAGGATGAGAGGATTCTGAAAATTTCCTGGGAAGTCAGTGCTGGAAGGAACTTTAGAAATTACTTAGTCAGTTCCCCTCTTTGTAAAGGAGGAGGAGTTCCAGCTTATAGCACAGCCTAAAAACATGGGCTGAATATCAAGTTAATTTAAAAAAAATTCTGTTTAATGTTTGCTTAACATGGTGCTTTTTGGCTGACAAGAGAAGAGAAAAGAAAGTAAAATAACTTGACCTTCTGTGAAACTCCTCTCTGGAATACTCACATTTTGGAGAAAATGATACATGAAAGAAAGGGAGGAAGAGTCAGAGAGAGGAAGAGGACCGTGGGGCGAGAGACAGAAGAGAGTGACAAGAATAACAAGCAAACTCCCACACCAGCATCTTAGTCCTCACGCCACCTGCCTCACAAATATTGCAGTGCTTTATTCTGGCCACCAGGAATGGTTCCCATCGACCAGGAACTAACTGTGTGAAAGCCATCAGCCCACGGCAAAGAAACATCTGGTGTTTCAGGTCCCTCTACGGACCCTTGGCATTGCTGGGTGATACCTGACTGTCTTCCCTCAGGAAGCAAAAATGATAGGCACCCAATTGTTGTTATGAAAGGAGAGGAGGTGGGAGTCCGGTTGTAAGGAGATAGGAAGAGTGGTATACGGAGCTTGGGAAGGTGAGAGGTCACAGACCATGGCCAAGTGGGTGGGCTGGGAGGCAGGCCTAGACACTCCCACGTTCCCTTAAGAAAGTTCTTCGGCCTCTGCAGAGAGTCCCTGCCCATGGAGTACCTACATTAGAAGATAAAGCAGCTGTCATCCTCCAGACCAGCCCCATATTTCTAATGACCAACGCTGACTGAGATTTACAGGCCCAGCCCTTAGGAGGGAAGCTCCTAAGACACACATCAACCTTGAAATGGAGTTGGTTCATCACTCCACACCTTATCACCTCTTCATCAATCAGAATGACATTTTTTATGGTTGTCTTCCCAGTCCAGGGTCAGTCATAGGGCAGCTGGGCTTCTCTTATTTTCCCTCCTTCTGAGAACATTAGGTGACCTCACTGCCTTCTTTCCCACACGCCTCCTGGAGGATTTTTTCTGCCTACTCTTAGCTGGGCTTCTGGTTATCAATGTCCAGTCCTTGCTGTGAAGGTGGCAACCCATCCCGGGGGTCTCTTGTGGCTTGGTCTCATCTTAGTTCATCTAATCACAATTTCCACTGAGACATGCTTTCTCCCCTGAGGGAACCATCAATGACACTCTGGGTGGAACCCTGCCGGAGTCTGGCAGGGTGAAGCACCCATGATATCACAGAAAGCGATTTAAATGCAGCAACTCTCTCACCTGACGTCATACTTTCTCTGTGGAATTGTGACTTTAATAAGCCTCTGAAGTTTCCTGGGACTGAGTTTCCCCATCTTGGGCAACAATAGCCATAGTATTAGGAAGAAGAAGAAAAAGAAGGAGAGGAGGAAGAGAAAGAAGAGCTAACATTGACTGCGTTCTTATTATACGTCAGGCATTATGACCACCTAAGCACTGGGGTGAATTAACTCATCTAAACCTCTCAAGAAACCTGCTGCGCATGTACTGCTATTATCCCCATATCACAGGTGAGGAAACTGAGGGCCAGGATGTCAATCAGCACAGCTGGATTTGGGACCCAGCCAGTATGACTTCTGTTTAGACTTAGTTTGAAAGACTTTCAAGATAGCTCTTTCACTGATTCTTCAATATAGCTCAGGGAAACAAGCAGGATAAGAGTGTTCATTCCCATTTTACAAACAAGAAAACTGACTCTCAGAGGTTAAGAGACATCCAGGGACAGCTGGCTAGGGCAGAGTGGAGTCATGAATGCACTCCAGACCCACTGAGCTCTGAGCCTCTGCAGAGGGTAGCGCTCAGCCTCTGCTTCCTGAGGATCCTTCCAGCTGGCCCCTCTGATCCTGTGACTTGGAGAGCCACCTCTCCTGGCCATTAGAACAAACGCTCCTTCCATTTTTCGTTAACAGTGGTTAGAATATAGGAAGGAGTTTCTTCTCGGGGAGGCCAAACAAGCTATTTTATTTAGAAAAGACTGGCTAATACTTCCTGAACAAACAAACACACAAAAAACCCAACAACATTTGGTTGGATATTTCATTCTTTAACAAACTGTTTAAGAGAGGCCTAATATTTACCCAGCATTGCCCTATCTAAAGAATATTAATTAGGAAATGATTAAAGAATATTGGATTGCCTTCCACTCATTGCCTCAAATATTTATGAGGGATGCATATTTACGGAAACATTCATTTTGTAACCTCTGAATCTATTAGCTTTCACACTGAGTTGCGTTTTGTCAGGTTTCCCCAAAATCCAGTGGCTAAATAGGACCTAAATCTATTAAATATTGACTTCGGCTTTGCCAGGCAGAAACGTTCTTCCGTTAATAATGCAAGTCTATTAAGCATCATTGATGCTGTAAGTGAGATAACTTTTCAGTTCGAAGGGCTGTTTACTCTCAGGAAAGAGAGCAGAGAGAGGATTTCAGATTTGATGTCAGCCAGTTTCTACCATAGGATGCTCATGAAAGAAAAAATTGGCCAAATTAAAATTGGCCCGTGGGCTTTATTTTTTATTTCCTGTAGCTAAAAGTGTATAAATTGAACTGCACTAAATAAAGCCCAATAATTTGTTCTTGAAATTAGCAAGCACACGTTTCTCCCATAAAACCATTGCTCTGTGATGTGAGACTGGATTTCATTTCAGGGGTCTTGATTTATTGTTTGGTTTGTTTTATTTTGAGGGGGTGGGGATAAGACCGCTGCAGGACAAATCTATTAAAATGGTTGACAAGAACAGATTTGCAAAGGTTTATTAATCTCTAAAAAGTCTGAGTCAGTGAGTTGAAAATGTTTAAATGTTAGGAAGAATTTTAAAAAGGCTTAAAGATGTATATATGCAGCTTAAACCAAAACATTTGATGGTAGCTTGGAGAGCTCTTCCCGTATCTGTTTCATTCTTCTTTTTAAGGTCATTTTCTATGCACTGGTTTTTTGTGCTTAAGGGACAGATTCCTTGTCACGCAGGTTGAGAACTTCGTGAATTAGGACTCCTTGGCTAGCTGAGAGGGTCTAGAAGCTGCTCTTGTAAACAACCCCATCCCCAGCTAGCTTGCCCAGCTTCTGTGTGCATTCTCTGCTACGAGCTGGTGTAGATGGGAAAGGTGGGAGGCGTTTTGGTCAGGAATGGGAGCCAGGGGGCAATATGGAGAGAGAGGATGGAATTGCACCACTTCCTTGGGCCGGTGTAAGTTTCTCTGGGAAAACAGGTAAAGGCAAAAGCCATCAGAACAGCTCAAGAGACTTAGTGAATTGTTGGACACAAGCGTAGCTGCTTTAGGGCCTAGATCGTACTTAGCACAGCTCTGCCAAACAAATAATTCAGTTAGGATTCTTGGCTTTAGACAACTCAACTCAATTCCACTGGCTTAAGGAATAGAAAAAAAGAACTTATTGGTTCATGTGACTAAAAAGTTCAGGAATAGCCTGGTTTCAGCTATAGGGTTGTCCCAGGGCCCAAATGGGCCCTCCTTCTCCTGGCTTTGTTCCTTCCCTAATGGTTTCATGATGAGGCTCCAGCGGCAAGATGGCCGCCAGCAGTTCAAGGCCAATGCAAAGTATGCTAGCCTTTCTCCCACCATGCCCAGCAAAAATGCCAATGTATTTCGCTGCTGCCACTGGTTGGACCACCTGACCATCCTTGAACCAATCACCAAATCTAGGGGAACGAGTACGCCGATTGGTCAGGCCTGAGTCATAGGCCCACCCTTGGAGCCAGGAGGAACAAAATCCACCCAAGTACCTGGATTGGGAGTGGAGGATCAGGTGGTTCCCCGGAGGGAAAAAAGGCGGATGGCAAAAACAGCAGAAAGCTTGGTCTTCTCTAAGAAGCAGGATAACAGAGAGGCAGAGCAAGGCCAACACCAGGTGGCAGCTGCTGTCACAGGTTGGGACAGGTAAGGCATCCCTTAAGGGGCTCCAAGAAATAACTGAGGAACACTTCGAGGGGACTCTGTTTCTGGCAGTTAACTAGATGGGGGACTCGAGCCATTGTGATTTGAGTATAAAAATGATGTGTTGATTTTCCTCCTGAAACAAGGCCTGGGGCATTTGATTACGCTGGGAACCCTAGAGAAGACAGATGTCACTTAAAACAGGGTAGTACGAACATACGTAATAAAATCCCCACCACACTCTATTTAAACTCTTGTTATGGTTTGTTTCAGTGCAGTTTTAAAATGTTTCGTTCTGGTAGAAATACAAATCCATTTATAGACCGATGCTGAGGAACTGGAGACAAAGAAGTCTTTATCCCAGGCAGTTATTAAGTTGAAATTTTCCGAGCAACCTCAGCAGCTAAGAAATGTGATTGCATTTGTCTCTTAAGATGAATTTTGGTATCGTGACTACGCCTTTTCCTTCCCATTCCTCACACGCGTGTTTTCGTTTCCTCTCTTAGTCAGGCTTGCTGGGGGTTGCTCAATTTCATTTGTCTCTTCGAAGAAGCCACTTTGATTTTACCAGTCATTTATACTTTGTTATCTAAATTTCTAAAATTAATCATTTCCAGCTTTTATTTTTATACAATTCCTCTTCCAACTTCCTTTTTGTTTATTTTTTGCTGTTTTTTTCCTATTTCCTTAAGTGGCATGTTTAGTCTACTTATTTTCTTGATTAATAAAGCTACACGTTTTCTTTTGGATACAGCTTTAACCACTGCTCGTAAATTTTTTATACAAAGTGTCATTTGTCTGCCAATTTCTAGATAATTTATCATTCAATTTGATTTCCTGTTAGATTCAAGAATTGTTTAAAATGCCCCTTTAATTATTGAATGAATGAGTTTTGTTTGGTTGTTGTTAATGTTGATTTCCAGCTTTCTTTCATCATGGTAAGAGAATGTGACCTATATGAGCTCGACATTTTGGATTTTTACAGTTTTATTTGTGGCCAAGCACACCATCAATTTTTTTGTAAATGTATAATGCACATAAGAGGAAAAAATAATTCTTTGGGACATACATTACATTTGTGCATATGTATGTACATGTGTGTACATACATAAACACACAGGCATGGAAACATTCATACACACATATACTAGATAGAATTTGATTATTATTCTAATCCTTTATAGCTTTTTTTTTTTTTTTTTTTGCAAAAACTGATCCGTTGAAATCAGAGAGAGCCAAAGTCCCCCACTATGACTATGGTTTTATCAAATTATTCTTACATGGTTAGAAGTTTTTGTTGTATATATTTCACTGATTTCAACAATTCAGAATATTCCTCTCTGCTTAATTTCATGCTTTGGCCTCAAGTTCCACTTTATCTGACGTTCAGATTGCCATTCTTTTGTATTCGGATTATAAAGTTGCATTTATCCTTTATTTTTAAACTTTGCTTTTCATTTTGTTTTAAGTACATCTCTTATAAACCTAGCTAAATTTTGGGGTTTTGCTGGTTGGTTTGTTTTTGTAACCTAATCTGCAAGTCTTTGTCTATTAATGAGAAAAGTAAAGCCATTTGCATTCATTGTGAGATCTGACATTTTTGCTCTGATGCCTTCCATCTTATTTTAGATTTTCTTTTTTATTTCATACTTGCTGCTTCTTCCCTTTTTTCCTGGTTTGAATATTTTTTATATCCTTTTCCCATTCTTTAATATGAAGTACAGCTATGTATCTTATTTTGCTCATAGATACCTTCATATGTTTAGCAGTCATATTTAAACATATCTCTCAACCAAATTTAAGTAATAATTCTACCCCTGGCCCTTCTCCTGAAAAAGCACAAAACCTTTAGCAGGTTTGGTTCCCGACCCTTAATTCCTCTATCTACTCCCTGCCCCACTTCCGAGTGTTGTTTAGTTAATATAGGGTTTTATTTCCAACCAATTATTAAATTTTTATTACAGTATATCTTTCTTTTCAAGTATTCTTTCTTAACCCTTGCATTGTAATTCATGCTTGCATCATTGTGGGGTTGTTTATGGAGGTCTTATAGTGTACAGGGTAAATGTGCAGTCTCCAGAATCAACGTCTGAGTTCAAATTCTGGCTGTCTGACCTTAGGCAAGTTACCAAAGGAGAAATAATAGTAAAATGTGTTTTTTCCTACAATGTGGTGGGGAAAGTAATAGCAAGTAATACATATAATGTACTCAGAAAAACCCCTGACACATGGTAAGCAGTCAAAAACTGTAAGATAGTATTTTCATCCAAATAGATTTCATTGTAAACTTTATTGCATTATAGCATTTGGTCTCCCCTAGTTTTTGTACTCCATTATCTGCTACCTTGAGATGTGAACTCTGATTTTCTTTTTATTCAACTTGCACATTTTGTTAAGTAATTCCTTTAGGAAAAGGATGAAAGTCTTTCTATGTGTAGAAATGTCTTTTTTGGTTTCCCAATGTCTTGGTCAGCTGGATAGTTTTGAAATTATCATGCTTTACTTACAGATAGAAAAATCAAGGCCAGTCTCACTGTTCTCTGTGTAAGTAAATGGTTCTCTGTTTATCCTCTGATTTTGGAAACTTTACCCAGATATGTCTAGATTTGTTACTTTTTCTCTCTTTTTAAGTCTTGCCAGGCGCTTAGTAAGCCTTTTTGATATGAAAAGGCAAGTCATATTTTAGGTCAGAAAAATTTTCTTCTAAAATGTTTCTGATTATTCTCTCTAAACAGTTCCTTTCTCTCCTTCCAAACACCTATTATTTTCATGTTAGGTTTCCTGGATCTATCCTCCATATTTCTTATCTTTTCAATCATTGTTACCATTTCTTTGTATTTTTGCTTTGTATTGTGATGCAATGTGTCCATTTAATCTAAACAACTGGGTGAGTAGTCATCACAATCCAGTCTGTTGTTCAATTTCCCTGCTCTATTTTAACATTTAGAAGTTATTTTTTTTAAAGACACAATCATTCCATTTGCAACAATATGGATGGACCTATAGGGTATGACGTGAAGCAAAATAAGCCAGATAAAGACAAACACCATATCATTTCACTCATATGTGGAAGATAAACAAACCCACGGATGAGGAAAACAGCTTAGTGGTTACCAGAGGGGAAGGGGGTGGGGGGAGGGCGGAAGGGGTAAAGAGGCACAAATGTATGGTAACAGGTAAAAATTAGACTATTGGGCGCAGGTCCCATGGCCTAGTGGTTAAGTTCAGTGTGCTCTGCTTTGGTGGCCTGGTTTCGGTTCCCAGGAGTGGACCTACACCACTTATCAGCAGCCATGCTATGGCAGCAACCCACATACAAAGTAGAGGAAGATTGGCACAAATGTTAGCTTAGGGTAAATCTTCCTCAAGCAAAAAAAGGAAGATTGGCAATAGACGTTAGCTCAGGGCCAATCTTCCTTAGCCAAAAAAATAAAAAATAAAAAACTTAGGCTATTGATGGGGAGCATGATGCAGTCTATACAGAAACTGATGTATAATAATGTAGACCTGAAATTACACAATGTTATAAACCAATATGACCTCAGTAAAATAATTGAAAGAAAAAAGAAGTTATCATTTTTTTCAGAAAACTTTATGTTCTTGGGTCATTCTGTTGGAACATCATCACTTTGAGAGTTTTCATTTGAGTTTTCTGTTTTGTTTTGTGTCACATCGTATCTTATTTCTATCATTAAATCAGCCTCAATAGGGGCCACCTATCTGGTTTCACCTTCATCTCCTCTATTGGAAGCTCTGATTTCATTTGCAATCCTTCTTTGCTTACTTATGAAGCCAGGTACCTGAGGGGTACTGTAGATTTTAAACCAGTTTGCTATTTTTCCCATTTAACTTGAGGGGTGACTCAGGGGTCTCGAGGATTTGTGAGCTTGTTTTGCAGAAGAGAGAGAATGCCCTCGGGGTGAAGCCCAGAAGTCAGATCGCCTAGGGGCTCATCGGAGCGACCCCTTGGTTTCCCTGAAGCTCCTCCTGCCGAGGGCCTCAGCTGCATAAAACCCCCTGCTTTCTATTCCTGGGGAGGCAGATTTGAGTGAACCCAGGCTCCCACCTACTCATTTTGGTGAATTCAGGTAAATCTTTCTCCATTTCTAAGCACCGATGTCTCAGTGTTTGACTTCCTGTGCATCGGGCACATGAACTTGGGATTAAGAGGCTCGGTACCACTTACATTGGTGTGTATGAGTTGCTTTGGCACCTGTGTAGGTAAGGCTCCTGGGCATTCACACAGGGTGGAAGATTGGCAGGTGATCAAAAGAAAAGCAGAATATTTACCCACCAGTTACCAACACATTAGCAAACTGGGTCCTGTTGCTTGGGGTATGGGTGGGGCAGCCATTTAGGATCTGATGATTCTCTACGGGTGACACAGAAGTGCTGTCCTCATGCCCGTGGAAGGGAAGCTCATCATTCCAAGACTGGTGCTGCCCTTGAAGGAGGCCGGGACCAGTGGGATGAGAGGCCTCCCAGGGCTGCCCACAGCCAGCAGGCGGGCAGTTCTCTTGTCGGTGCTGAGGGTGTCCGTGGGCTCAATAGTCTGGCCCCACTCAGGCAGGCCTGGGAGAGGTGCTCTTTGCTCCAGAACCCTTCAAAGGCAGATCATACCTTCAGTCCACCTCCCCACCATCCCCTGGTGGTGAAAACCTGGCTCAGGAAAGCTACCCTTCATTGGCCCCACCTCTGCTCCTCTTCTCAAGAACCCAAAGTGGCCACTGTATTCGGATTCCCCCAGGCTCAGCAATAGGCTCCCCTCAAGCTGCCTGATGTATCCCTAAGGCAGGGAGTCTTCTGGAATTGTATTTGAATCTTACGTCACTCCTAAAGTTGGAAAATCCTATTGGGAAGGGAAATATATTTTTTTTAAGAAGAAGTAGAATATTATTTCTTTTTGACTCAGAGAAAGAGAGAGAGATTGAGATGTACAGATTTCATGAGACAAAGCTATGTAGTTTCTTTCTCCTTTGATGCCCAAAGAGGGAGGACTCAGAGGAGGCAGGAAAACCAAAACTTCCTACCTCTGTTTTTCAGACTGAATGTGGCAGACACTAGTATTTGCCTATTCAGTGGACATTCCCACCTCTTTATTCCCGGTTAGCCATATTCCAGGGGAAGAATCATGATTCGTCTAAGCCAGTCATGAAAATTCCATTCATCTTTGCCAGACTTGTTATGACTTTCTCTAGCTACAAGGGAGGCTGAAAAGCAAGTTCTCAAAGATATGTGTTTTGGAGGGCTTCTTTTCCTCCCTTTCATTCTTCTTGGGATGATGATGTGAGCAGTGATACCTGGAGTACGGCAGTCATTTTGTGATCATGAAAGAACAGGACAATTATGGAAAGCCGGACACATTTAAGACGATGGATTAACCTAGGATGGGAGTGTCAGTTCCCTGATGATAGAGATGAATCACTAAACAGGTTAAGTCATCAGATAGGTGCTGATGGCTTAATCCACCGTAGTTGAGTATTCTGTTATTTGTAGTTTAACACATTTTTAACTGATTTACTGATGTTTTGGTTAGCATGCTGGGATTATTCAAAGGCAGAGAATAAACATTATTAGTTTTTAAATGAATACCAAAATATTGTAAGTAGAATTCAAAAGTCACGTGAATTTTTAAAATAAAACAGGAAGCTTCAAAGAAAATTTGTACTTGCTGTGGACTTTTTTTGGCCTAGGCCTGTGGATGATCACTCTCCTGTGCCCTTAGGAATTTTGGGGGAAAGAGTTTCGAAAAGAGACTAGATGGGCAAACCAATGACCTCCCTTCAATAGGATCAATAGTCAAGCAGATTATTGCTGCCTCTATTGCTGCTGCTACTGTTGTAGATATCATTATTTTTCCATCAGTAACCGAAGAAGAACATATTGCTGACAACTCAACATCAAACGTCAACATCAAAATGTGAGACACTTTGATGCCAAATATGCCACCCTGGGAAAGACCTGATTTTACCATAAAGATGCAAGGGGAATTATGAAGAATTGAAATTAAAGGTGGCTGTGATCAATAACAGTTAAGAGTTTATGTTACTTATTATTTTTTTAATTTTACTTCTAAGGTTAGCCAATCTAAGTATTTTTCCTTTCCAGAGGGAAAACTGGGTAAAATAATAATAAATGCTACATATTATTAGGTACTTATCATGTGCCTGACATTGTGGTAAGCACTACATAGGTATCAACTCATTATGTCCTTGGAAGAATTCTAGAGCAAGCTGTCACAATCATGGTTGTCCCATACAAGGAGATCAGGATAGAAGAGTTATGTAACTGGCAGAAGAGATTTTGACCTGCTGAGCCCATATTCTTAATGCAACACTACGCTCTCTTCCAAAAAGCAGTTTAATGCCACTCCTAGTCCATCAAACTTATATTTTAACATGGTGGTCTGGATCTTTTAACCAACGTACGTGTTTGATGTTGACATATTTCAACTTTAGATTCACTTTCAAAAAAATTACTTCTTACATCGTTGAAATTGAGTGGGCAAAATTAAACCAATTGATTATCAACAGAATATGGCATGACTTGTTTCTTCGTTATTAACCAGTGGGGTGTTTATTAAATAGTCACATGCATACTTTCATTGTATTAGATTCTTAAACTATAAAATTAAACACAACACTGATGGTCCTTGAGCCAGAGATTAAGTGAGAAAAAAAAATCAAGGGGCATATGGGGCATGTCACAGATAATTCGAATATAGTACAGTCGTTTTCTTCATAAGATATAGTCTTTGACTTTTTTTCTATATTGACAAAAAAATTCCAATTTTCACACTGTCACAGTACAAATAGAAGTGTGACTTACGTCTCACAATTTGCATAGCTGATTTCATGTCCTTTTGACCATTCCATCAATTGTCTGACAGTTACAAAATTGTTTTTCTTTGGGACATCATTGGTATTTGCTTATGCTTCAAGGAGTTTCCAAATTAAACCATGGGTTTATTATATGATACACAGGGACCTTCATCCCAGTGTATGGTAATCAGGTTCAGCAAATCAGTAAATCAGCCTCCACCAGTACTCAGATCTGCAGCTTCATTCTCAGGGAGTTCGTGGATTTTCTGTGAGCACCTAGGTACTCAGGTGCCCAGTTGTGAACAGTGAGTGGACTGAGAACTCCTGAGGCGTGGGGTTAACCAGCCCAGAATCCTATTCTCCTGTGTTCAGTCCTGATATACATTTAATTAGAATTCGATGAAACTGCAAGTGGTGGCTGATGAAAAGCCAAGTTTGGGATAGCTTAAGGTTCTTTACTTTTTTCACATGGGGATAATGTAGGAAACTTGAATGACTCTGGTTCGGGTCCAGTCACCCTGCCTTAATCACCTGCCTCTCCACTGATTACTTGATACAGCAGTAAGACCACCTGACATGCCCCCATCCCTCTTCTTAGAGATGCTTCTCTGCCTACACTCCCACTTATGAGACTGATTTTATATCACATGACTTGTCCCAGGCACAGCTGATTGGATCACAGGTGGGCACTGACCCAAAGAAGCCAAGCCAAAGCTTGTCAAAGACACAAGACACAGCTGGGTCCCAAATAGATGGGCTGAGTCAACCAGGATCTCTGTTTGAGCTGAAAGGAGAGAATGAAGTATCATCCATGGAGCTGAAGTAGAAAGGACATCATGCATTAGAGCAGGGTTAGACAAGATCTTGGGGAAACGAATTCTGAGTGAGATGAGGAAGCAGATAGCTCAGGGAAGCAGGAGTGATGAGGTAGAGAAAAGATGCTGTGTACAGGGTGAACGTAGGTCATTGAGAAGATAGAATAGAAAGACTCAAAGGGAAACAGAGAGAGAGAAGGAGGGAGAGAGGGAGAAAGAGAGAGGCTAGTCCCTAAAACTGTCTAATGCTAACAGTTTTCCAATTCCTGTACATGACCCTGTGTATCTTACAATATACCTCATTTGCTTAAGAGTTAGTCTCTTCCTGCAATTCAAGTGTCTGGATCACACAGTGGACAAATGAAGGGGGAGGTTGTCAAGTCTAGATGCGTTTTGAGGATGAATCCAGGGAAACACAAACACCAGGAGATGTCTCCGTGTCCTTTCCTCTTCCATCCAGGGCTCCATGGTCCACTCTTGTCTTAGAAGCTGCCGTATCCTAGAATCTCAGGATTTGTGGGGTCTGGGGTGCTAAATGTTTGGTCCTATGAAGGCTCTTCAGAGGCAGAGACCTGGAAAGGCTTCTCGGCAATGTGTCTCCGAAGTGTGTAAAATGAAGCTGGCCCCACTTGATATGACCTTGACTATGGTCTGTAACAGTTATTCCTAAAGTCTAACCATCCTGAGAAGGGGCACACCTAGTAACCTTAAATGAAGGCTAATTCAGAAAAGCAGAGTCTTTGGGTTTTCAGGTCTTTAACGAGAAACTCACAGTTTGCTGGGCTGGAAATCTTCTGAATTGCCCGTGACCTAATTCTATGAACAAAACCCCTAGGACTAGCCACTGTTTAGAACTGAGGGAGGTATCTGTTCACTTAAATAGTGCCCGTTGTGCTGGTAGCTAAATGCTTTGACAAGTGGGAAAGGACAAGCGAAATTATCTAAATGGCTCGAGCTATTTATCTATATATTGTAAGTGCTATATTTCTTGGAAAGAAGCCGTGAGTTGAGAAAAGAGTTTGACTTGTTCTCTCAACTTCCTGGCTGCTATGATACTCAAACCACATTTCAATATTTCTGGGTTTTGTCTGACAAAGTAGAAGCTTGTGGAGATGGAAGTGGGGAGGGGAGGCAGGGAGAGGATGTAGTGAAGACAAAATCATGAAACTGGAAGGAAGTTCAAGAGGTCAGATACGGCAACCCCTGTTTGCAGGCAGGGCTGCCCTGACATCGGGTGGATGTGCCTCCTGTTTCAGATTCGCAATGAGGACATTATATATTTTTAGACCACTCCCTGCTCCCCATCTGTCTCATGTCACCAAAAGCCACGTTAGCCAAGAAGAGTTGACTCCATGGGGTCTTTTTGAAGGGATAGCAGGTAATTTTCTTCTGACTCTCTTTCCCATTACTGTCTAAAATTTTGTAAGTTGAAAGTCATTTCTTTGGACTACACAAATCCAGGCATTCTCTTTCAATCTTTATATGAACTTACCGAATGACTTTTCCCCTAGGGCTGTCTGGGGCTGCTAGTGAACTTGAGATGACTGGGCATACACGAGAGCTGTGGGGGAAAACCAAGAAAAACTCTGACACTGCTGTAGCACTGTAGGTCTGTGGTTCGGGAAGTGCTTCATATAATATCTCATTCCCTCCCCACAACAACACGAAGACAGGTAGCATACATGTCCTTATTATTCCCACCTCTCAGGGGAGAACACTGAGGCTTGGAGAGATTCTAGGACTTTTCCAAGGTCTGTATGTAAGAAGCAGAGTCCAGATATGACTCAGGTCCTTGGGTTGAGTGGAGTTTTTTTCCACTCTACGTCAATGATCCAGGGAACTGAAGATACTCACAAACTGTTCTAGGTCAGCTTTTTAGCGAGTGACCATTGGCCAGGAGGGTTCAGGGCAAGAGCAAGCAGTGGGCCCTCCTACCCCCCTGAGCAGGCCAAGTTGTCTCCCTCGGGGAAGCCTCCACAAGGCCATGATCCACTCCCTTCAGGGAGGGGCAGCCTGGTTAGCCCTGGTGAGAGATGACGTGAGCTATCTTTGTCCCCAAGACAGAAAGTTTGACAGGAAATTACCACCCCTCTTCTCTGCCTTCTCATTCCCTACTGAAAGGCATGTCACTTTTAGACAGAAATCTCACCCAAAGTGAGCTGTTGAGTTAGTCACCATCTGTAATAGTCATCCATCAGTGCAGAACAAATTCACCTCACGTTTAGTAGTTTAAAACAATAAGCATTAATTATCTTCATTTCTGTGGGTCAGAAACTCAGGAGTGGCTTACCTTGGGAGTCTGGCTCAGGGTCTCTCAGAGGCTGCAGCCTCTGAAATTGACTGACGCAGAAGGGTTCCCTTCCAAAATGGCTCACGCACATGGCTCTTGGCAAGAGGCCTCCCCTCCTCACCACGAGGACCGCTTCATGGGGCTGCGTGAGTGTCCTCACAACATGGCAGCTGACTTCCTCCAGAGCGAGGGATCCAAGAGAAGCGAGGAGGAAGCCCCGAGGCCTGTTATGCCCTGATCTTGGAAGTCACACTGTCACTTCCGCCACATCCCATTTATTAGAAGTGAGTTGCTAAGTACAGCTCACAAGGAAGGGTCTACCTCCTGAAGAAGGAGTATCAGAGTATTCGTGGTCATATTTTACAATCACCACACAAGCCCACTAGAGCACCGAGGACTCTCAATAACCTTCGAGAAACGTACGACTCAAACAACATTCAGGTAATGGAACCAGAAGGATGAATATTTCTCTTAGTCACGTACCTAGTCAGAAGTCATAGCATTCTTCTGATGGAGCTCTGAAAAAGATGTGGACATTCTGCTAAGAAGCACAGGCGTGAATACAGCAGGCAGATAATTATGATACATTGCATCCAGTGCTCTAACAACGATGACCAAAATTTATTGAGCACTTACTGTATGTCCATCATTCTCAAAAGGGGCTCTACTGTTTTAACCCACCTAATCCTCCCAACAACCCTGTGAGATAGGTACCGATATTACCCCCATTTCCTTCTGAGTACAGGCAGTAATTGGCAGAACTGGGATGATAGAAGCATGAACAGAGTGCTGAGGGAGCCCAGAGCAGAGGAGCCTCTTTTCTGCCTGAGAGGTAGTGAGAGTTGTAAAAGTCTTCCTGAAAGAGAATATATTTGAGCTGGACTGTGAAGTATGAGTAGGAGTTCATTAAGCAGACAAGGTAAGACGTGTGGGGACTCGCTCTGGGCAGGAAATTGTGAACATTGAGGTTATAGTTTGGAGAGCTGCTAGACTTTTCCCACAGCCCTCCCCTGTGTTTTGGTGGATGTAAGCCAGCTTTTTGTAGTATTCTTATCTGAGTTTTACACAGTTCATGCCCACAGCCTGATTTTGGTTCATCCTAGAATGGAAATTTCTGCATCAGATAGGCCTTTAAGCAGACAGTGGTGAGTGTAGAGAAGGAAGAAAATGTCCACGTCTTGCCTGTGTCTAGTTAGCCATGTTTCTCAGAGCAGGTGGGGAATGAGGTTGCCTTCTTAAGCTCATTTCCCACGTGGTCTGGTTTGCTTTTCTTTGATCCCCGCCACAGACAGTGACCACTGCCAGCTCTGACCCAGCCAGCTGTCCCACTGGTATGTCTGGCTGGTCACACTCAAGCTGAGTAAACTCCATCCACTTTATTAGGGATGAGTGGGAAACTTTCAAATACATGTCTTAATGACAGGAACCTCCTTCTACATGAAGGATGCTGCAAGATGAAGCATATCATTGCCACAGCAAACTCCTATTTCGCCTGACGAGTAAGCAAGGTTGTGGTGGTTAGCTGAATATTTTGATTAACTAAGTGTTACTACAGAAGTCATCCACTCATGACTAATTTTTAAGAACTCAGAATCCAGTAAGGCACCACTTCGTTCTAATATAACTCTGTGCATGATTTGATATTTCCATGAAGGCTCCAAGGCAACTGCAGATGCTGTGGGTTCTTAAAGTCCACATTATGACGGTGAGGGTAGACACATGAGGTGGAGAAGGAAAAAGAGAGTAAAGAACGTTTTCCTGTGGAAACCACCAAACTTGCTCTGGGGTTTGAGTGTGGAGGTCAACTTAGGAAGTCATGCATCTTCCAGGTTGTTCTTGGAATGAGCAGAAATTTAAAGAGGATCACAAGGCTATGCCAAAGGACAGGTGCCACTCCAGATGGTGCCTTGGGGCTCCCCTCACCCCTGGCTAGATAGGCATCTATTGAAAACTTCCCTGCTAATCCAAACCGGCTTCAGAGGAGGGTCAGAGTGCACCAAAGCACCACTGGGGTGCTAGACCTTACTGGAAATGCAACAGTTGAAGAAAGCTGTATTTATCAGAAGTAGATGTGCAGTTGAAATATTTAAAAGAAATATCATTTGCAATGGGTTGGGGCTTCACAACAATTGGGTGTCATTTTTCCTTCAAAGGAGGGCAGGTCTCTGAGTTTTTGCTCCTCTGAGTGAGGTATGCAAATTTGGGACAGAGCAGAATTGTTCAGAGAATAGAGGAGAGGCCTAGCACTTCTGCTCCTCTCTCCCCTACTCTTCCACATAAATGTCAGACAGATATTCACAGAAACTCATTTTGGAGGGACTCTCACTAAGGTCAGCATGTCTCTCTCTGGCTTTGTTCCTAACGCTTGATTATTTAAACCTCATGGGTCAACTTATGACATGACCCCAATCACCCTACTTTCTGCCATTTCCGGAAAGTTGATTATGCTTCTATCAGAAAGTGGGAACAATAAAAAAGAAGAAAGAGGATCTAGAGAAGTCAGGTGTTCTACTTTTGACAACGCTAATTTTCAAAGAGGGGGAAAATCAATGGAGGAGATGGAAATTGGTATTAAAAATGAGGTGTAAAAATTGCCTGCATCTGGTTTTGGAATAATCTATGCTAAAGAGGATCTTAGAAATGATCTAAGAGGCTTTACAGATGAGAAGAATGCTGTCCAAAGTGACTTGCTGAAGGTTATGATGCGATTACAACATGTAATTGAGAGGTAATCAATAAGATGCAGGAAAATGATCCCCAAGATAAATACTGAAGGCTGTATCCACCTGGCCATCACTTCGTTGTGCTTTTCCTTCCTTTGACCCAATGAGAGACAGCGGAAGAGGAATTGCTCATGATTACTGGTGATTACCCAGGAGTACTTGTGAAAGTAAATCAACCAGCCTGGATTATGCACCTTAATTTGACAAACATTTTTATAGTAGTTATCATGTGTCGGGCATTGTTCCAGGCAGATTCTGAATATGAATGCATTTCATGATCATAACAACCCCATGAGGTGTTTCTATTGTTATCTCCACTTGACAGATGGGGAAACTGAGACACACAGCTAGCACAGGGCAGAGTTGGGGCACAACCAGACAGCCTGGCTCAGCATCTGTACTGTTCACCAGGAAGCCTGCCTGGCCTCAGAGCTCTGCCCCTTCACTTTTTCTAGAGGTTTTTATTGTAATCCCCCATGATCTACCTCAGCTAATGAACACGCGGAGATCTGGCACTGGGGAGAACGCACAGATTTGCTGGCTGAGAAGGGGTCCCTGGAAAGGTCCTTGGGATGAAACAATAGAGCAACACGTAGACACCCAGAGGAGATTTTCCACAAAAACATCAGCTCTGTTGGGAACAGAGGGAGGAGGGCGAGTGAGGGTGGGGCTGAGGATGTAAGATGCAGTCCATATGGGATTACAGCAAGACATGTGTCTGTGTGTGTTTGGAAGTCTGCGCACATGTGGTTCTGGTTGTGTGTGAAAGTGTTTATGCATTCATGTTTTTATACCCACTGTGTGCGTGTGTACGTGTGTGTGCGTAACCGTGGGCTTGCTAATGGACATGGAAGGTATGGGATAAATTCCTTCTATAGTGACTTGGTGTCTGCCTGTGTAGTGATTTCATATCCACGTCTGGGTTCATTCTGCCTCAGGAGTACCTGGTCCTCCCCGTCTTCTGAGTGATTTAGATCACTCTTCTCCCTGAGCAAAAGGAAAATGAAGCTGAGAGAAAAAGTAAAGAGAGAATCCTAAAGTCAACAATTTTTTTTTTCCTGAAAGGGCCATTATTTGTTCAGAAGTCCATATATAGGATGAGCAATCCACTTAGTGATTTCCCCTTCTCTTTAATGAAGCTGAGGCCCTGTTGGAGAGGACCACAGAGTCAGTCCCCTGGTATGCTGGCTCACTAAACCCACAGTCCATCCCTGTGGGCGGCCAGGAGCCACTTCATGGCTTATAGGTATTAACCATCTGGCCATGAAGTAGGGACCTGGGAGGGCCCTCCAGGTTACATTTCCCCAAACTCTTAAAATTTTAAGACCCCATTCAAGGCCAGCTCTGCTGTCCCCAGAAACTGTTTATACAGGGCTTTTCAAGGAGCTGCTGCCTACAAGCAGCAAGGGAAAAAGGAAACAGAGAATGTTGTTGCTGCTGCAGTTTCAGCACAAACTGTGAGCACAGCTGTGGGCATATGTCTGTCTGCAGCAGTGTCAGTCCAAGTTTCTCACACTGGAAGGTGATGGCTGGGGTGATATTCCTAAAGAAGGAAGGAACAGGGTACTGGAGAGAGGGCGACCAGAATTGCTTGGCAGCAGGGACGATAAGCAGGACCAGCAGAGGGCGCCACGGCGCTGACTCTCACCTCGCTGCGAGGTACACGCAAGCGGGGGGATGCTCGGGAAGGCCAAAGATGGATCGATTCAATACTGTACCCTCCTCCTCTGCCTCCCTCCTGCTCCTCTCTCTTCTCTCCTCCTTGCCCCCTCCTCTGTCCCTCGCTTCCCTCTCCTCTCTCAGTCTTTCTTTCTTCCCATCTCCAGCCCCCACCCTCTCCCCAACTGGAGCAGCTCACCCCAGGGAACCTCAAGTCTGGTAACTGAGTGTTAATTATGTCTGAGTGGATTCTAGAGAAAAAGAAAACCATATACTGTATCAGCAGAGAAATGGTTTCACTATGAGGAAACTAATGATGCTTTTATCAGGAACAATATAAAGATTGCTTTTTTACCAGTGTGTGTCCCATAGGGTTCAAGGCTATGAGATATTTCTGTATCTGGCTTTAGGTTCCTCTGAGCTTTTACATAATCAAATCAATATAGCCATGATTCACCCTCTGGCAACAACTGCTCCCTGCAAGTTTGCTTCTTTAGTGCCTAAAGAGAAAATAAATAAATATATAGAAAGGAACTTATTATGAATCTGTAAACATTGATTTGTTCAGTCTTCCTTTTTAATTGCTCTGCATGCACATGCACGCACACGCACAGGAAGTGAACAGCTAAGTTCACGGTCAGGAAAGGAGGTGGCCGCGTATTGTCCAAGTATTTACCATTGTCTGTACAGAGGAGGCTCGTTCTGTTTTTCAGAGTCGGGAATTTGTTGCTTGCCTGTCCTCTAGTGTCGTTTTCATACATTTTATTCATCTTCTTTCCCATCCCTGTGAATTCCCCACATTCCGGGCGTGATCTTGGTTCTTGCCTTTCTCTCTGAGTCACATTGTTTTTATCAGGAATGTCACTCCCCTCTACCTGGCAGAAACCCTCTCCCTTGGACCTAGATCTCGTCCCAACGTCCTCCGTGAGGGCTCAGGCTGCTCTCTCCCCCTCCTGAGGCCAGCTGGTCTGGACCCCAAAGAGAACAAGGTATGGGAGTGGGAAGGAGGAGAGGGAGCTTGGGGCAACTTGAAAACAGATCTCACTGCTTCCTTGGGAATCGCACCTTCCCTTCTCGTTTCTCCTGAGTGTCAGCCCCACCTCACAGTTCACAGAAGGGTAGCACTGGGAGTAATTCTCGAAATCTTTCAAAACACAGGTGGCTTCGCCACTCCTTTCCATTCCCCTCCCTTCTTTCTCTAAGTAAATAAACAAAGATGTCTTTCTTTCAGACTAAAACATGGGGGAGGATTCAGCGTCACAGCACACTGTCATCCACTTTTTGTAGACAAGTTGGGATGACAGGGGCCTCTGAATATGGCTTGTTCAATGTCACTTGCTGCTTTGAATCGACGTAAAGTCAACCGAGAAAATAGGTGTGTTTAGCTGGGTTTGGAGAATAAAGGTGGAGCCTTCCAGGCACCGGACTGGTCACAGGGACAGGCGAAGCTCGGGGAGTCGCTTCTCCTCTTGTCTCGAACGGGAGGGGCCTTGTTCATGACCTGCTTCCTCTTTCCTGTCTCTCAGAAGAAGACAAACATAAGCAGTAATAACAGAGACAAGGCAGGAAAGAGAAACCACTTATGTGATCAGGTGTGCTGAGCCCTGGGGAGGACAGTTACCACAAAAATAAAATGGCTCCGTCATTGGGAGGGAGTCTTATGGCTGAAGCCACGTTTCTGTGACAGGGATGCCATCCTCCCCGGAGAGGACAGCGAGGATGGAATTCTTCCAAGATCTCCCTTCTTGGGGTAAATATTGGCCACTGAAGAACATCATCTTGCAGTGCCCTCAGTACTTCCACACTCCAGGACTTCCAACTGATTCCTGTGACTCTAGCAACACAGAGTGTCAGCATTTGGAGAGTCACAATGGCTGCCATTTATTGAATATGCAGTATGCACCAAAGTCTGTGCCAGGAGCTTCGTGTGCATTATTGCATTAAATTAATTCTAATCCTCTGGATGGTATAGCAAAGAAAGTCGTATTATTCCCATTTTATGAAAAAAGAAACTGAGACTCAACAAGGTTAAATAATTTGCCCAAGGTCACAGAGCCGGGATAGGACCCCAAGGTCTGTGGACTTCTCACTATGCCAGTGCCACAGGAAGTGTGGAAAACATGCCAGGGTGACCTAGAGTGGCTCCTGAACAAACTTATAAAAAAGTATATAATTACACATTTCTTTTTAACAAATATTAAAAATCATATTGTTATCATATTATACCCCCGATTTTGTGGATATTCTTAGAAAAGCCTTTTTGTGGTTAAAAAGAAAAGGAATCCATGCCAATGAATTAAGTGAAATATATTGCAATGGTGGGCAGGGCTGATGTGGTAAAAATCATGAAGGAGGCAAACAAATGGCTGGAGGTTGGGGAACACCAGTCAGCCACACCGCCTCGAAGAGCAGGAAAGCAGGAATTTTGTTAGTAGCTGCCTTGAATCTTGTGTTGAGAAGGATTCTGAGGCCCCATGTGTTCTCTATTAGTGATGTCTGCCTTGGGGCACCATGCAGGCTTGGGGGGAACTAACAGTGACTTGTGAGGCCTCTTTGATCAAACCAAACATGCTCCTTTCCCAGAGGAGGAGGAAGCCCAGAGAAATGAACTGAACCGTTCAAATGTTTTGAGTCAATAATTCTACCACGAGCAGCTTTTTTCTAACAGGTTCAAACATTTGCTTATGGTTCCCCATCAATACATTTTTGTCTTTGGGGGAGGGGAGTCAGGATATATGCATAATTTCACCCAGTGTAAGTTATTTCCAGTGGATAGGCAGAACTGGATTAGAATCCGGCTGTATTCCACTTGTGATCAGAGGAAGAGATCTTGAATTTCCTCCTCCACACAGATGAGATCATCACTGTTATAGTGCGGTTGTGAAGGCTGGATAAAATAAATGACATAAAGCACCAATTATGATAAGCAGAGTACAAGATCAATAAGTGGTACCTAATACTCCATCATCCCCTCATCCATACAGTGGGTACTTGTTCAATGCCTACTATGTGCATTGGTCTTCCATCAGCAGGGTTTGCCCACAATGAAAACAACAGGCGATTCATTTTTCAGCATCCACTGAGAAGGCTCAGCTCACACTTCCCGAGGCTTTTGTGAACATCATCTCTTTGGCACACAGCCCTCAATCCTCACCAACACACGAACGCACAGATCCTGACCACATGCTCTCACACCAGAAAAATCAGAAAATACACTAAGAAAAATCCAATAATACTTACTTGAGGTTTTTAAACTCCTTGGGGGTAGATAGATACAAGGCAGTAAACCAGCATAAGGAAAGAAAAACAGTTTAAAAAAAAAGCTAATAAAAAAATCCCATAGGAAGGAAATGGAAACCCCCCACCCCCCAAATGGAGCTAAATTGTGTGGTTGCTGTAGCTGCTTTCCTGGAAAGGGGGCCAGAAGCTGAGAGCACGGAGCACTTAGACTGGAATTGTTTTCTAAACAGATTTTTTTTAGCATGTATTTTTCACATATTTTAACCTTTCTCAAAACACCCTGGCCAAAAGCAGTAAAAAGGCTACACTATTAAACTTAAATTAGGGGCCTGCGTCAGCTAAGGGACCCAGCTGGGTTTCTTCTGGCAACTGGGAAAAGGGCAAGGAGGGAAAGCCCACTACAGCGTATTACCCTCAAGTGCTTGCGGGGTGCAGCGGGGATGTTCAGCTCAGCTCGGCCCCGGCTAGTAACCGTGAAGGCAGGGAGGGGGAGCAGCATGAAAAAGTGAAAAAAAATTAAATCTGTATGTTTTCAGAACCAGCAAGAGAGGCTATGACTACAGTTTCATTTTGGATTCCCAGTCACAAACAGGGTGCGCCTCTTTGGACTTGGCAGGGGGTGTCTTAGAGGTAGGGTATGAAGGGGGTGGAGAGTAGCCCAAGTTTTATTCAAAACAGTAGGTTTTAGCTAAAGCCAAATTGGGCAAAAGAGACATGTTCACAAGTCATCACCCGTTGCGGCCAAAGAAAAGTCACTTTCCATCTTGTGATATTTCCCCAGTCCTTGGGGATCAAATCGAAAGTTTTAGGACTTTTTTTTCTCAGGAAAGCAAACTCTGGGTGAAGTAGGAGTCTTGGGTGACACATTGGGTCACCTGACCATTAAGAGAGTCCAGCACGGCCGGACTGGTCAGAGGGTACCTGAAGAGAGTTCTGTATTCAAGGATGAGTGGCCTTATTGATGTTATTAGAAAATGGGCATTTGAGCCTCTCTCCAAGGAATCAGCCTGGATGTGTCAGCAAAGAGTCCCTTTGGACACATCGACCCATCGACCCACGCTGAAAAATGTACTTACAACATTTCACGTCCACTGATTCTGGTGCTACAGGCTGTGCTGTGTGCTGGGCCATTCGGGAAGAAAGGGAGGGAGGGGGCACAAGGATCTCCTCTATCCGCAGACCACTGTAACCCGGATCCGTACCGGGCACCTCACAGACGGGCCTTTGGGCAGTTATGGAGGCTGACAGGGGCCCATTGAGCCTTGGCACAAAGATTGTTGCAGTTGGGACGGGCTTTAGCTCACAGATGTTTTGCAGCAAGGGTGGAACAGATGAAGCGTCTGCTGGTGCCACCAGGCCTTGCCGTTGGAATCCGAGGAGCTCGGGCTGCTAGGACATGACCAAAGGAAATAAATGTTTGACCAGACATCTGAGAACATCTGTTTTATTTTGCTTGTGTGGATGCAGCCTGCCTGGCCTGAGGTGTCTGCTCTTGGCTGAGATGCAAGGTGGAGGCCCATTGCAAACATGGGCAACGCCAGATATGAGCAAAGCCAACGCAGGAGATTGCATTTTTCCCCTACTTAAGTCCCTCAATAAGATGAATTTCTTCCCGTCTTATTCCAAACCTAAACTTTCAGTGTTTGTAGTGAGGGGACCAAGCAGACCTAGGGTGTCTGGGGCCCCAGTTGTCCTCTGGGCTTTGAATCCTTTTTTCTCTCCTTTTCCCAGCTTGGGATATTAACAGGCCTCAAGTCACTGCTGCTTGGACCATCCCACAATCCCTCCTCTTCTTCCCTGACCAGAACAAGAAAAGAGGATGCTGAAAAATAGGGTGGGTAATGGGGCTATACTGGGAGAGCCAGGAGGCACTGAAAAAAGAAAGAAAAAGAAAGAGAAAAGAGGTTCCATCCTGGCATGTTTCCGTGGGTTACTTAAGAATGCTGAGTGCTCGGCCGGTGGTGGCTGCCGTCTCTCGGGGGCAGAACGATGCCTGGTTTATTCTTAGCAGAGCCCTTGGGGAGTGTGACCCGGAGAGGCTCCGTAATGCAAGAACCACCACCAGCAAGTAGAACAGAAGGAGGATTGCTCGTCTTCTGGATCCATTCAGAGCAGGGGAGAAGGAAAGTAGATGGAGGCAAAAACCTAGACATTGTTGCATTAGGAGTGCCCCTGGCCCCCCCCGCCTGCCCCCCAAATCATAATTGTTTTATGCGGTTCTTTTTCCCTTTGGTGAGGAAAATGGGATGTGGTGTCAATTACTGGGAAAAATATACAAAGTCCTAATGGCTAATCTATTCTTCTAAGTATGAGGAGGCCGACTACACCTAAGAGACTTGATCTAATTGTATAATAAAACTCGAATCATTTCAAGCAGGATCGGACCTGCCTGGTGCGTTCGTGGAGGCTCGGGCTGCGGCTGCCGCCGCCCTAGGCAGGAGAGCAGTGAGCTGACCCTGGAAATTGCTTGTGGGTAGAGTTGGAGGGGGCTGAAGGGAGTCAGGAATATGGCTGCAGGGAGCAATGAGGGACCGTAAAGATGCTGGACCGTAAACAGTATCTTCTTGTTTTATGTGTCTCTGTGGTGGCAGTTGTTTCCTCGGCTCGAATGTCTATGTCCAGAGCCTAACCTTGGAAAGAAATCCACACCCTGCTCCATGAGGTTCTCTCCCTTCTTTCCCCCTTCCCAGCTCTCATCTTTTGTAGACTGTTGTTTAAAACACTCCTGGTGCCAAGCCTTTTCACATAATTTATCTTGTTTAATTTAATCCTCCCGACAACCCTCGGTGGAAAATCCAATTATCATTTTACGGACGAAAAAATCCAAGAAAGGCAAAGTTGTCCAAAGTTCCATTGCTGAAAAGTGATGGCGCTGGGGCTCAAACGTGGGCTTTCTAACTTGTTTCTGTCCTTTGCTGGTCTTCCTTGGCTGTCCCTGTTTCGGGCAGTTCTGCTCTTTGCAAAGCCCTGCTGAGTGATCTGGGTGTTTGGCAGGGTTGGGGAGCTGGGCGTGCACGGTGGGAAGGTGGTGGCAACACAGATCCTGAAATTAGCTTTTCTCCTTTCAACTCTTTCTGATCCGATCTGAAAACATGAAAAGGCTTGCAACCCCCTTGCATGTAAGTCCAATGACAGCTCCTAACGCCACCACAAAACTCAAAGCCCCTGTTTATTTAAGCTTTTGGATTTTTTTTTCCCAAAGAAAAATACATCTGGGAGTAGAAGTCACTGGGTTATAAATGAGCTCTCACCCCACCAAAGAAAAAAATAATAATTATAATAAAAATAATGGCACCATATTCTCTGATAAACCAGTGCCAGAAAAGCTCTTGGGGATCAAGTTTTGTCAGTCCCCAGCTTTTACCAATTTAAATTCTTGGCAGAGTATTAAAAAAAAGTATAAGGTATTTGAAACTCCAGTCCCTTAGGTACTAAATCTAGTGTTTCCTGGCAATAGATGAATGTTGCTCTAGTGAAAACCCAGCACCACAGGACCATATCTCCATGGCTGTTCGTATTTATACTTAACAGACAAATATGTCATTCTTTCGGGATCCCTTTACAGGGCCAATTTTTTTTTTCTCACATGTTACCCACCCTTTTCTGATAAAAATAAAGGCAGACCCAAGCCAGGACACAGACTTTGAGTTAGTGCGATGTTCTTTTGGGACCAGAAACCATGTTTCCCCAAAGCTGCCTAATTTCCTAAGCCACAGGTACGATGGCTCTCAACCCCCAGAGTGGGGGTTGCCCGGTGACACTCACTCCTTGGTCACCTCGCAGTTCCTTGTCCTTTATAGTGTGACTGCAATCAGCAGGGAGAGTTAGAACTCCGTGGTCGCTCAGAGGTTTTTGTCAGAACTTGGCTTGGCAAAGGACATCCAACTCTTTCTGCACAGTTAGCAAAAGGATTCCTTTTTAGCATCAACGTCTACACTCCATTCATGAACTGTGGGTCATCTTTTCTATCCTGGGCTCCTGCAGTTTTACCCCCTTGCAGAGTCCTCTACTCACCTCTCAGAATATTTTTTTACTCTACTGATTCTAATTCCCTCTCCTCTCTCCTAATCTCTGCTAATGGAAGTTTAATCTAGAAATATCTGGAACTATCTCAGATGACTCACCTCCCTGAGTCTGTGGACCACATTTCAACCTTCATCATATAAGAAGGGAAAGGGACACATGTGTGTTGAACACCTACCTTGTTTTGGGCACTATGCTTACTCCTTAGTCTTAAACTTGGATGATGAATCTTATAAACCCCAGAAGAAAGGAATGGTATTAATATTTAAGTACTTTGAAACTCTGAGAAGCACTGCATAAAATATTGCAATGTGCCACTTCCATTTCTTCGTCCAATCTAGAGTTTTATATTTTTGCAAGTGGAAAATACATCCCTTAACTTTCAGAAAAATGAATTCTCAGTCAAAGTGTTAAGATATCTCAACCCTCTGTACTTCATAAAATATTTATATCATAACCTGAGGGACATAGAGATGTCTCAGCAGGAATGGAAAATAACTGGGGTAAAGATTTTCAGCAAGAAGTTGCCACGGGAACTTTCCACATCTCCTGTGAGTACCACTTAAGCTTCAGCCCACATGCCAGACTTTCCTTGGCCCAGGCTGGTGAGATGCTATTCAACCATCTAAAGCAGATGAGAACCACAGCATCAACTTGTAACAGCAATGAGGTTGACTTTTTCTTTTTGTTCTGCTCCCAAAATAAGGCAGCTGCCCAAGGCAGTCCCCTGCTCTCTGCCCTTTCTTTCTATTCTCCTTCTAAGAGTTGCTCATTGATTTTCACAATTTCAGTCATGATTTCCATGCTAATCTCTATGCCCCATGTTGGCCTCTCTTTAGGGCTTTGGTCCTGTGTGCCCAGCTGCCTATGGGACATTGAAACATGGTGGCCTCTCCTCAAACTCAGCATGCCCCCAAACAATCCTTTTCTTTCCCAGGGCTTCCTGTTTTAGCCAGTGTCCCCACATCTCAAATACTAGAGAACCATTCCTACTCTCCTGTCTTTCTTAATGTTAATAATTGTTGTCATTTATTAATAAGAGCTAGTTTTAATTGGATTCCTCTTATGTGCCATGTGCTTTGCCTCATTTGTCTTCATAGTCTCGTCAAGTCTTCATGACAAGTCTATGAATTAGATATTATTGTTGCTGTTATTTTTTCCATTTTATACATGAAGAACAAACTCAGTGATGGGAAGTGATTGGCCCAAGGTCACATTACTGAGTGTGGAACCAAAAGTAGTGGGATTCAATTCAGATCGTGGTCTACCCTTTTCGAGAGCCCACACATAACTTCTCTACACTATGTAGCAATCAGATAGAGTTTGACCAGTTCTTCCTAAGAAATGTCTCTTGAAGTCATCAGTCCTGGTCTAGTGCCAGTCCACCTAGCCCCTTACCATCTTTCTCCTGAACTGATTTCCCTAACACCATGATTTTCTTGGACTCAGCCTTTTCCCATCAGAAACATTATCAAGAGCTCATCTTTTAAGATACTGTCTTCACTCTATTGAACAAGAACCAACCTCCAGTGGTTCTCCATGACAGCTGCCTTACCCAAAATGCATTCTGGAATATTCCACACACATCCACTCATTGGAGGGGCAAGAGTCTGCTCTGGACCAGGAAGGGGACAACACAGACTAATGGAGGTTTCAGTCTAATAAAATGGGTAGACATTGAATAAAAGTTACAGAGGTGATGAATGTTTTGAGGAAAAGAGCAGAATGCATATGGAAACCCCTGCAAGGTGATCTAATCTTATCTAGCCAGCTGGTCAGGGTGGCTTTCTTTTAGGAAGATCCATAAGGTGTTTATAGGTGTACCTTGGGTTGAAAGAAACTAAATATGTTTTTTTATTCCAGTCTTCTCAAAGCCTGACAATGTGCTAAAGTGTAGTGTAACTTTCCAAGGCGGTACTTACTATATGGAGTTTCCCAGATTTTCTTGATCATACCCCACTATTTTGTGAAGCATCTTCTTACAGGGTGAGATAGCGTGGTCATGTAGAAAAGGCTGCCCTAGAGGATAAAATTCAGCTTCCTCTTCCTGGCCTTGGTGTTCCAACCACAATATTAACTTGACTTGAAAAATGTTTCCCTGCCCTACCCATCCACCTCCCCTCCCCATTAGTGCAGCTTGTTGCTGTTAACATGGCTCCTCTCTGCTCATTGTGCACCCAGGTCCACCTCCCTCAAAATAAACTGCCTTCTTCTTCACCCAACTTTTGTCAAATCATACTCCACTCTCCAAGATCCAACTTGAAATTCTTATTACAACCAAGAAAACATTTTATTTTACCTTTTCAGTTCACATAGATCTCTCATTTTATGGTCCTTTAGCTCTATCACTCAATTAGATGAAGTGGATATTGGAATCTAAAGACCTTGCTTCAAGTCCCAGCTTTGAATCCACAATCTACACAACCCTGGACAGTTGGCTTTTTTAAGTCTCAGCTTTCTCATCTGTAAAAAAGGAATACTGTTCCTTCAGAAGCTGAATCTATTTTTCCTTTAAGAAGTAGTGAAAAGGAGCACAAATGTGGAGAGAAGGCATTTTTGCAGAAACCCTCTGTCCTAGTCTTGGGTCATGCTCTTTCCAGCACTCTCCATGGCATCAGTCTGAACCTGACTCTTCTTGACCCTTACTAAGAACATGTCTGGGGATTATGTTCCCCACCCCCTCTTCCTCTCCACCCCTAACTACTCCACCCCCTCTTGATCAAGACAATCTGCAGCTCAGCCTGACTGCGTCCCTCACAGCCCCAGGTTTTGACTGGATCCCTTGATCACCTTCTCACCTCAGCTGGCCCTCAGGGAAGGTGGCAGAGCATATTTTCCAGCACGGTGGTGCAGACCAGTGAGATGAAGCCTCTGGAAGTACAACTGAGATGTCATCGTTGCCTTTGTTCTATTCCATCCTGGGTCTCTTGTTATCTCACATGGGCATGGAATCTCTTTATCTCTGTTTCACTGTGGCTGGTACAGAGAAGAGGCTCAATAAGCGTCGCTGACAAAGTGATGATGTAAGGAGGACTTTGGGCATAAAGGAAAGCCTCCCCATCTGCATTCCTTGAGGAACATTCTCTGACCCCACTCCAAACTAGATAAGGCACCCCAGGTGGGCTCCCATGGTTCTTGATCTTTTCTTTCGGGGTGCTCCTGACTACCGCATACCAAGGTTCAGGGATCATCTGCCCAGCTGGTGGTCAGCTTCAGGATGACCAAGCCTGCCTTGTCCACCTGTGTCCCAGGGCCTGGCACAGAGCTGACCCTCAATAAATATTTGTCCAAAGAACAAATGAATGAAAAATGAAATGCTCTTGGATAAAATTAATGTAGAGGTCATTCCATCTGCAATATTTATTTAAGGCCTACACTTTTGCATCTCCTGAAAAGTAAACTCCACCAAGACCTTATTTCCTTTAGGTCCTTCAGACTTTTGCTCCAGGCAAGAGTTTAAAGGGATCAAGGACGAAAGTCAGATAGACTTGAATTTGAATCTTCTCCTCCACTTATTACTCTGTGAACTTGGGAAAGTTATCTAACCTCTCTTTGCCAGTTTCCTCATCTGTAAAATGGGAGTTATAATCCTAACCTTTCAGGGTGATTGAGAGGAATAAATACCATAACGCATGTACAATCATTGGCATAGAGCCTGGCATATGATAATCCAATAAATGGTAGATGTTGCTGTTGTTCAATTCTTGTGAGTAACTTGTCTCCAGCCTCAAAGAGTTTACAGCCTAGTGGAGGAGACACAGAGCGCCTTAGCACCCTCATCACCACGTGGGTCCTCATACACTTCATACACCTACCTCATGCTCAACCGTAACCAACCCAGCAACCTGAACTTTCTTTGGACTCCTCTAGGGTCATGTTCAATGTCCACCATGGAAAAGGAACTGACCCTACTCCATTTGGCACGTACCCTTTAGAGCCCCTTGAAACTCCAACTCCCCAGCTGTGATCCTAGTAAAGCCACTTTCTCTATTCTCCTTTCTGGTTTCTGTTTCCATGCTTATGAAATGGTGCTAATGATGCATATCTCATCGGGCTGCAGCAAAGATTAAATTAAATGACAGCATTCATGAAAAGGCCTTTTGTAGAGTAGGTGTATCATAACTGTTAGTTGCCTCCACTTCTTAACGCACCTTCCCCTCCCCCACACCCTGCCCACATCCTTCCTCTGCTTCCCCTACATGCAGGAAGCAGTCCTTAGCAGAGGCCCTGCCCCCTGGGGCTGGGATTTCATTCTGGCCTCTGTACAAGAATGCCATGCGCTGTCCAAATGTCCTTGTGAGTTTCTGAATCCTACAGGAGATACAAAGATTCTTCTTTGGAGGATTCTCTCAGCTTCCTGGACCCTCGGCAAAGGGGCCAAATGCAGTCCTCCTTTTCCCCTAGGGGCCGACTTCCTTCTTCCCCTGTTCAGCCAAGCACGGTGGTGCCTGCTCCTAGAGCCTGCAGTCAGGAGGAAGCAGCCGGCTTGCTCTCTCTGCACCCCACTAGACCCCTTTCTGGCTCTCAGAGCCAGCAGTGCCCTTTTCCAAAGATCCAAAAGCCCCCTCCACTGGAAACACCCCCTTTGGTGCCCCTTCTCCAGGTCTTCTAAATCTAGAGCCTCATTTCTCTATCCCCTCAGTGAGACCACTCAGCTCTCCTCACCTGCAGAGTATGGAGAGGAGAGAAGTATTGTCTTCCTTCTCCCAGCCTTTTTATTTCTGGTTTCAGTAGTGGCTCTTCAGCCTTTCTTACTGTATGTCCTTGAGACTCTCAAGGTCCTGAAGAAACAGTTGGGAAGAGATGGAGGAAGGTACAGACAACTAATGGCAATATAACAACATTTGATTCTCTTATGCGTTCATATGGTAGTGCCTCCTGAGGAGGGGAGTGATGTTGTGGAATAAGGAGGCTAATAGCCTGAGGGGGAGTGAGAAGCTGAAGCACACACTCCAGTGGGTGGAGGCTGCATGGGGCAGGGGTGAGAGGGAAACCAGAGGTGGTTCTGAGGAGGGGCAGCAGAGACCAGAAATATCGATGGGGATTTAAGTTGTCTGCTGTAGAGTCCACGTTGGCCCTTTCCAAATTTTCAGTAAAATCTACACTGCTTACCAAAGTGCTTATGCAAATGGATTCTTTCTTGGGAACTCCCATAGGGGCTGAATTCTGCTGCTGGGTTAGTGCAGGACAACAATAAAGAGTGCCTGAGAAGAGGCAGGAACCGGAGGACGAAGAGATCCTCTACACCTGGCTTCCAATGTGACAACATCTACAATAATGAGGAAAGGAGTCAGGGACATGGCTGATTCCTTAAGGCTGTTCAATAATAAATTCAACACGCTCTGTAGAGTCACCTACCTTCCTGGCAGGCATGAAAAACATCACAGTGCCTGTTTTCATGGAGAAGATGATCTAAGGGAAAAAACAAATATGCAAACACCCAACTTGAATCCAAATACAGTTAGGCTGGGTATAATTGTCCCCTTGAATGTGCCCATGGAAGAACTCTTGATTCCATGCAGTCAATCCTAAGAGCCCAGCTCTGTATCCAACGACGGAATTGAGCTTTGGTTGTTCCCCACAACCATGTTTTCTCCATTCCTAGCACATCCATCAAGGAAATGAATCAAAGAAGGCCCAGTAAAGCAGGTGATTGGCAGGTTGGAAAGGATGCTGGGAGAGGGCGTGGTTGGCCTGCCCATGGAGGAGCTGATTGCTGAGGGAGAAGGAATGAGGTGAAGCCACGTGTGTGAGACTCAGCTGCGTATTGATCAAGCTCATTTGCACGTGAACCTCATCATCAGCTCCTGCTTAAGCCCTCACTTCCCCGGTAATTGACTCTCGCATATTGATTAAGATGTTGATGTGTCCCAGGATTTCTCGGTGATACAGGCTCGCCTCCCGGCAGGCAGGGCTGGCAAAGCTCTCACTGTACGGCTGTCACCACACGCTCCTTAATGGATAAAGCTGTCATCTGAGAGCTGGAATGTCTTGCAGGCACAAAGACGAAATTAACTGTTCAATAATGTATGGGACATGGAAAAAACTTTACCCAACAACTCGAATTGATTGCTGTAAGTGTTTTGACTGCACTTGCCTGTTTTGCATAAAGTCAGCTACTTTGGCTAGCCTGTTTTTCACACACAGCCATTTCTCGGTCTCTTTCAGAGTAAGTTGAGAGCCTTCGGCGGCTGCCAGGAATGGGCTGTCTGGAAGGAAGGGGGGTTGGGGGGTGGGGAGCAGGTGGGCACCGCTGACGTCTCTCCCTCGGGATCCTTGAGTGATCCCTGGTCTTTAAAGCAATGTGTTACCGGCAGTTCTGTGGAATCTTGCTGGAAGTGATCATCTCCCATGAGTGGGGTGAATCACTGGGTATGGGATTCCTGGACTCAGTGACCTCATTTTGCCCATGGCTCTCCTCTTCTTCCCCTTCATTATGCTGACGCCTCTCACAGAGAGAGACTGTCAGTCAGACCTATGAGGGGAGAGGGCAAGTGGGTCACACATTTAACACCAGTTTGATAAACAATTCCCACATCATTTAAATTAGGCATTGCTTATTATTGGGGATTTGGTTAAAAACATACTCTCTACCTATCCCACAGGTACTAGAAACCACTGTGCATTTCTCCCCTAGCCTGCTCCCTTTCAAACTTGGAAAAGGGGAAAAATGTCAAGGTAGCAAACCTATACTCCACATCTTTTCTGCCAAGCTCAGCCTTTTAAAAACATAACAAGATCCTTTGAACATAGCTCTGTTTTATCACAGGATCTTTATTGAAGTTTTAATCAACACAAGCAGCTGACAAAATAGGAGATTGCAGATTCGGCTGTACGTTATGTATCCTCCTTGTGAGTCCGAAAAAAGAATCATAACATTAAAAGAAGAGAAAATAAACAGCCTCGTTTAAAAAACAAATGAATTCCACCAAACCAAGGAAATCCTCTCGCACCCAGAGGAAGGCCTGCCGTGTGGCATGCCGACGGCGGCTCCAGAGTTTGGAGCCTCATGGAGATCATTACCATAAAACAAATAACCATCTCCTTTTTGTTGCCCACTATGAGTGAACTCAAAACCTCAGGCCTGCGTCCAAAGATTCCTTCTCCACAGGCCCAGCCAGCTATGGATCAGGCTGACACCTCTACGGGAGGGAAGGAGGGCGTGGCCCCTGTGTCCAAATCCTGATCCTTTTCTCCATCCAGCCACTGTGCTTTGGCCTGAGGCCTCCTCTGGTCACCATTGCCTCCATCTATCTCCCTTACCAGCTTCCTTTTTTCCCTTACCCAAGGATGGGACCCACACTCACCAGGCTGAGTTCCTCCACTTACTGTATAAGAGAGCAATAAATGAGGAGAGAGGAACGCTCTTCTCTTTCCATCGTCATCCAGGTACCTTTTTGAAGCCAGGCTGCTGTCTTGCACTCCAAGAAGGGCATCCCCTAGGTCTGCATAGCTATTTCATTTCAAAAGTGATGCGTGGGAACCACTGAAGCAAGTGGTCCTGGTGGATGAAGCTCATTTGTCAAGACTCCTGCATTTATGGCCAATGCTACTTCTATCTTCACTGAGATGGGAAGTAAGTGCCAGAGCAAGGGGGCTCAGTGTTGATGGAGAACCAGACTCTCCCGTTGGTTAGACCTGGATTTGAATCTGCTTTGCCTCTTAAAATGTGTGGCCCCATCACCCAGTAGGGTTACTAAATATGGACAAAAGGAATGAACGAGGAGGAGGAAGATGGTGAGGATGAGATGCAGATGGAGTACCCAAGCAAAGAGGGGATGCAAAGTACCAAAAAGATCACCTGGATTATGACCCCTTAGGAAACTTTCTTGAAGCAATACTTTAACCGGTTGTGAAATAACAGATAAATACCCATTGGCAGGGAAGCTTTGAAAACTTAAGGTATGACTAATCAAGATGTGACAAGAGGATTGGCCTGAGGGTCCTCAGGGATTCTGGAGAGTTGGATGGGGCCAGTGGCAATGTCAGAGGGTCTTTAATGCCAGATGGGGCCTGGGAGTGAGCATCGCACTACTGAATAGGAGAGTGGCAGGATCTGTCCTTTGGGAATGATTACTGGACCATAATGGAATAATGATGAGTGGGCCCCAAGGAGCCGGGACACATGATCTGTCCAGGGTGGCCACCCTGGTGTGGAGTAACAAGGGACAGGGCTAAGGCTCTGGGTATCAGGATAGAGAAAAGGGACAATATTGGCAGGTCTTGGAGGACACTGCCCAGCCATGCTTATCCTACCAATATTGTGGTGGCATTCATATCAGAGTTTCTGTCTTGGAATAAAGACTTTCCAGGAAGCTTCTCTGGAAGTTGTTTCTGTGCCTTTTATCACTTTGCAACCAGATTCAGAGAACTGGGTCACTACGCTAAGACTTCATCCCATCGTCCTTCCCCCTCTCTTGCTTCCTCAGATATTCATCCCATCCATGCTCTGGCAGGTAGTGGGCATACAAAGATGCAAGGCACCAGGTCCTTCTTCCCAAGTATTCTCAGCCCATGGCAGAGAGACAACTGATACCCAGATAAGGCCAAAGTGCTGAGGAGGCCAAGGAGGCCACAACGTGACCAACTCAAATGAGAAGCATGGTTCATAGGAGACCTCTGGATGGGTCAAATGAACATGGGAACTTGACCTCTCCAGCAAAGTAAAAGAGAGCTTACAAACCTTACTCATTGCAATTGGATGAGAGAAAGACGGGAGAAAGGAAAGGAAATCCACAGAAGGGCATGGCTGGGTCTGACCAGGCACCTGGTTTGGTAGAAAAACCAGGCTGGCCCAGCAACGGCACAGCAAGTGTGTGCTCAGGTTTTCAAGAGTCAGCACCCCGGATGGGGGTAGGAGATTCCTGGAAAGACTCCACAGTTATTCTGGTCACCTTTAGTTTCTAGACTTCCCGAAGTACAGAGAGTACTTGCCCCTTGACCGAAGGGAAGAGTAATAAATTAAGACAGAACTGCAATTTATCCTCAAAGGTAACTAGGGGGAATTGTCCCAGAGCCTGGGTGACCAAAAGCCAACTCCCCAAATCTGTCTCAAGGCAATCATGGTAAGTGATTTGCAGTGGTGGGAGTAGAAATGATTTATTCTGAGGACCCTGTCAGTACCGCTGTGAAATCATTTGTATTTTGTTATGGGACATGAGTGGGCTAGATGTTCCCCAAACTACATTTCTTCGCTTCGGCCCCCATGCCTTTTTCACAACTGGTTATTTCAGGTGACAATTAACAGGAAATGATGGGAAGAGACCCAAGGTGGTCAGTTTTCCGAGGAACTGTGGATATTAAGTTTCAATAACTTATAGTCTCTGATCCAGGTCTCCAAAAGGAAATGAGCTGCTTCTGTAGTTGTCACAGAAAATCAGCTTCTTTTTTTCTCCCTCCCATTCCCTGCTTTGTGAATTTTCAGGAAGTTAACCCAAGAGTTAAACCAAAGGTTCTCTGGGGTCTCATCTGTAAGAAACACATCTATTTCGTCCACAATCCAGACTCTAAAAGACTAAAGTAGGAAACCAAAACAATCAGAAGCAAATAATAAAGCCGAATGAAATAGCATTTATTTGCCTGTTTCCCTTCAAGATGTGAATCCTGTGTTACTGAGAATGCTCCAGGCAGGGCCTCAGATAGAAGTGTAAGAGTCCCCAGAATTTTCCTGCCCTGGTGGATGACGGGCTCCTTCACTGTCTTCTGAGAAACCTTGCTTCAGGTCCACAGAATAGGATGTGTTGGCTTCCAGCGCGAGGGAGCAAACGGGGGTCCAGCCCAGACAGGCCGACTGTGCAGGCTTTCTGTTGACTGCTGCTGCCATGGCTGGCGTGGCGCTCCTCTGCTGCCTCTGCTAAGACAGCAAGCCGGGTCTGTTTGAAGTCTGGTCTTTGGGAAGGAGACCCAAGAGAACATGAGCTGGGCTTGTCTGGATATCAAAGTCCAAATTAAAAATTTATTCCAGTGTTTGAAAAATTCCTGGCCAAAACCTTCCTCTGGATTAAAAAATACAGTCGTCCTTGTTTCTTCAGTGTTTCCAATGGAAGACTAGAGGATTTATTCTGAAAAAGAAAAAATAAAAGCGAGGCCAAAGAGTTCCATAAATGGACTCGGGTCAGACGGCTTCTTAGCTAAATCCATAAGGAAAGGAATCTGTTAAACCATTTTGGGTAGCTGGGAAGCACTTATTTTAGTTATCATTTTTGAATCTTCCTTTTTTTCCCTTTCCTATTGCATGTCAGATCACCTCCAGGTCTTTACCGCTGGAGCTGGAGGGTAAAGAACAAAAAAGAGCTTCTCCTCTTTTACACACCCCCAACTTCACCCCGCTGGATGAAAAGGTAGAGATAAAGCCTTTTGTAAAAAGTTGTGGGTTTAAGGGGGGAAATGGTGGCCAAGCAAATAATCTAATAGTAATTATGAAATTATAGATAACAAGAACATACACATCATTAGGCAAGAACAGGGAAAAATTAAATGAGAAAGGCGTGAACTTTTAAACAATAAATTTAAATCAAGGTCATTAACAAAATTTTTAGAAGAAATAGAACTAGCCTGATATGAGGCATTGTTAGTGAAATATTGAAACAGAAGTTGAGGATGAGAAATCAGCTCCTAGGGCAGAATACCTAGACCAAGGAGCAAGATCGCTATCTCAAGTTCAGATTGAGAGCAAAGGGCGGAATAGAGAAAAGTGATAGAACCATGTCCACAGACAGAAGCAATGGAAACTCTGAGTGGAGACAGCACCAGAACTACAAGGACATAAAGGAATCTGCACAGGATAAGTGCTAGGACTCAAATGTATTTACATGGATCCTCCAGTCCGAGGTTTTTGCTATTGTTGCTTTATAAGCTTTGTCATTTGAAGTATAACTTATACACCCATCATTAGTGCACAGTTTGATGGATATCTCTGAGTAGACACACCCATGTGACCACCATTCAGATCTGCCCATGGAACATTACCATTACCCCAAAGCTACCATCTTTACCCCCACTCTCCAATGTGACCTCTCTTCAGATATCCTTCAGCATTGATTAGTTAGTTGTGCTTGTTTTTGAAGGTCACAAAGAGTCACGCAACTTTTTAAATTTCTTTTTTATATCTTCTTTCATTCCACATTATATTTATGATTTTTATCCATGTTGTGGCGTGTAGTGGTAGTTCGTTCATTTTCATTGCTATATAGTACCCCATTGTATGAATATACCATTATCTATACCATTCCACTTTTGAGAGACACTTGTGTTGTTTCGAGCCTTTGGCTAGTAGAAAATAGCACTGCTAAGAATATTCTTATGCATATCGTTTGAGGCACTTGTGTACACATTTCTGTGGGTATACGTCTGAGAGAATGGTTGGGTCTAGGGTATGCTTATGTTTAGCTTTAGTAGCTACTGCAAAAACAGTTATTCTAAGCAGTTGTACCTGTTGACAGTCCAGCTGACAGAATGTGAGAGTTCCTGTTGCTTCACGTCCACACCAATACTCAGCACTGTCAATTTATCTTAAATTTTACACATTTAGTGGATTTTAATTTTGCATGCCTAACTTTGCATCTTTTCATAAATTTGTTATCGTTAGATGTGTTTGTGAAGTAACTGTTCAATTCTTTTTTCATTTTTAACATACTGTATGTCTTGTTGTTGCATAAGAAATCTTTAAATATTCTAGATACAAGTCCTTTCTCTGATGTATTTTTGGAAATATCCTCTCCTACTCTATGACTTGCCCTTTAATTCTCTTAATTGTATGGTTGTACTTTTTCTTTTCTTCTCTTTTTTTTCCTAAGAAGAACTTCTTAATTTTAATAAGAACAATTTATCAATCTGTTGTTTTATGGCTAGTGAATTTTACATCTTGTTTAAATATACCTACACTGAGGTATACACCATCACCGAGGTGATAAAGATATTCTTATGCGTTACATTCTAGAAGCTTTATTGTTTAACTTTTTACACTTTAGTCTATGACCCATCTGTAATTGATTTATGTATATGGTGTGAGATAGGGGGTAAATTTTTTTCCCTTTTGGAAATCCAATTAGCACAGCCCTTTACTAAAAGAACAATTCTTCACACACTGCATTGTAATGATGCCTTTGTTGTAAATCAGGTGACTTATATACTGCTCTGTTTCTGGAATCTCAACTCCCTTCCATGGGTCTATTTGTCCCTATTTACACCAGTTTCACTCTGTCTTGATCACTGTTGCTTTATAATAAGTTTTGATATTTGGTAGTGCAAGTCCTTCAACTTTCTTCTTCAATTTTGGCCAGACTATTTTTTTACCCTTTGCATTTCCATGCAAATTTTAGAATTAGCTTGTCAATTTTCACAAGAAAAAAAGAAAGAAAGGAAGAGAGAAAACCTGCTGAGATTTTGTCTGATATTGCACTGGAGCAATATGCCAATTTGGAGTGAATTAATAATTTTACAAGATTGAGTCTTCCAATCCAATTTACGTGGTACATCCTTTTATTTATTTAAATCTTTAAAAACTATTCTCTGTAATGTTTTGCATTTTTTATGCATAAGTCAGGAGCTTATTTTGCTAAATTTGTTCCTATGAAGTTACTTGATTTTTAAAATGCTATTGTAAATGGAATTTAATTAAAAATATTATTTTCTAATATTTACTGTAAGTATGCAAAAATATAATTGATTTTTCTATGTCAATCTTAAATTGATTAGTCTTGATAAATTTACTTACTCATTCTAATAATTCACCTGTAGATTCTATGTATACAATCATGTCCACAAATAACATGAGATTTATGTATTTTCTAATCCTAATGTTTTAAAATTTCTTTTTCTTGTCTAATTACTCTGGCTAGAACCTTCAGTATAGTGTTGGACGGATGTGGTGAGAGTGAAGACCTTTGTCTTGTTCCTTATCTCAGGCAGAAGCTGACTAAGTATAGGTTTATTAGACATACCCTCTACAAATTAAGGAGTTTCCTTCTAAGTTCTAGTTTGATGAGAGTTATCTTTTTATCTTATTTTATTTTATTTTATTTTTTTAGAGATTAGCACCTGAGCTAACATCTGTTGCCAATCTTCTTTTTCTTTTTCTCCTCAAAGTCCCCCAGTACATGGTTGTATATCCTAATTGTAAGTGCCTCTGGTTGTGCTATGTGGGACGCCATCTCAGCCTGATCTGATAAGAGGTGCCATGTCCGCACCCAGGATCTGAACCGGTGAAAACCTGGGCCACCAATGCACACAAACTTAACCACTTGGCCATGGGGCTGGCCCAGAGTTATCATTTTAATCATGAACAAGTACTAAGTGGTATTAAATGCTTTTTATTCATTTATTGAGATGATCATATAGTTTTTCTTCTGTATTCTGTAACTGTGGTAAATTTATTGATTGCTTTTTAAGTGTTAAGCCAACCTTGCATTTCTAGAATAAACTTCACTTTATTGTGATATTTAATCCTCTTATTATATGTCTAGATTTGATTTGCTAATATTTTGCATAGGAGTTTTATATCTATGTTCCTCTCCTGTAATGTCTTTTGACATGTTTCAGTATCAAGGTTATGCTGGTCTCATAAAATGATTAGTAAAATGTCTCTCCTCTTTGTTGTATTCCCTAGAAGAATTTGTGTAACATTCATACTATATTTTCCTCAGATATTTGGAAGAATTTTCCACTCTAACTGGGCCTCAAGATTTCCTTTAGGGAAATTCTAAATGATGGATTCAATTTCTTTAATAAATATATGAATATTCAAATTATCTATTTCTTCTCATATCAGTCTTTTTTGCATTTTTCTAGAAATTTGTCCATTTCACCTACATTTTCAAATTCACTAATATAAAATTATTCATAGTATCCTCTTAATATCTTTTAATGTCTATAGGATGTGTATTGGTAATTTATGCCAACTCTCTTTTTATCTAGTTTAGTCTTTCCAGGAATTTTTTTATTAGTATTTCTCTAAAGGATATAGACAAATTCAGAGAAACCCATTCTACAATAAAGAATTAAGAGAATGCCAACTGAAAGTACATAGTAATTTGGTGGTTTAAAGAAGGAGAAATCATAATTGATTGGAACATTCAAGAGAGACATAAAATGGGAAGTATTGAGATAAGCCTTGAAAGGTAGAATTTGGGCAGTGTAAATGGGAGAAAAGGCATTGTTGGCTAAAGGGAAAGTTGGAAATAGTCATTTGGATAAAGTATAGCAGAGAATTGGGAAGAGTGGGGTGTCTGAAAGCTTGGAAGTTCTGGATTATCAAGAGACTTGAGTCATGGGCAATGAGAAGACAGCGAATATTTTCAATATTTTGTTATCTTGACTATTTGGTAAACATGAGGAACAATGTTGAGAAAAGACTCCAAGTTTTCCAGCCAGGTGATTGGGAGGATGGTGATTATGTTTCCAGAAGAAAAGACAGGCAGGAGAAAGAGCACTTCAGTATGAGAAATGTAGACTTCAGAGGTACCAGCGTGAAGCTGAAGTCTGAAGCCAAGACTGAATGAGCTAAGGGCAGGAGCAGCACCAGGAGATCATCAGGCTGAGTCCAGAACCATTGGGTAGCTCCCTCCCCATAAGGAGTAAGAGGAGAAAGGAGTCAGTGGGCACAGAAGAGGGATGAGTATGGAGCCATGGGAGCCAAGGAAGCAGGGTTTCCAGTCAGGGAGAGTTCATTCTATCAGCCTCCAGAGCTGCCAAGTGATGAGGACCCAGAAAGCTACGGGACTTGGCAGGTGGGAAATCACTTTCAAGCTTTGCGGTATTGAAGGAGATCGTGAGTGTTTGGTGTCAACAGAAAGAGAAGGTAGAGCTTCTTCCCAAGGACATGCTTTTCCCAGCTGTACAACTCACTCTTTCATTCAGCAGTTATTTACTGGCTCCTTCCACATGCCAGCCTCCATGAACAACACATGACCCCGGTCCTATTGAGCTTACATCTAGTGGAGGAGCTAAATATCAAATAAATATAAAGAAATAGTTAAAAACCATGATTAGTGCTTGGGGCAAAAGAAGAGGTTATGAGAGAGAATAAAAGAAGGAGGCTGATTTAGATAGCAGGGAGGGGTCAAGAATGCTTTACCATGGATGGCATGTAAATGGACTGGTGACAGTATCGAAATAACCAGACAAACTGCACGAGTGCCTCATTTGGGGGCCCTGTAGGTTCCGAAGTTCTAGAACTTACAGAACATCACAACTCCCCACCTTCATATAATACCCAAACCTCACTCCCCATCATATGCCTATCTTCAGGACATAGAGATCAAAGGGGAAAATTTGGACTTTGAGGCAAATTTGTCTTCAAAAGCACATGGGGAAGATGAATCTACCAGTGTTAAGTGATAATGTTGGGAGACTGTGACGGCTAATATGATTAATTGTAATTATCATTTATAATGTATACTCATAATCATATTGCTTCTAGAACATCTTCATTATCTCTCACTTTTGAAATGCTTGGGTTTCCCTACAGACTTGGGAAGGGGCTTTAATAGGCCCATAGTTTAATAGTTCATCAATCCAAACCTTTTAAGGTAAGGGTGTTGCTACCTCAGAAGCCAAAGAGACATTTGCCAGCCTGGAAAGAAAGCACTAAATAGTCATTAGCTTCTTCAATCTGTTTACCAGCCCGCCCGTCATCGAGGTTAGGCCAGCCTCACAATTAACACTCTGCTCTATTTGTCCATCAGCATTGTTGTCTCACAGAATGTGTTCTCAAGTGGCTGCAGGCAAGCCATGTTTCATGCCAGAGCTAAGTTCCTGGGAAAAAAATGTCTAAATTAAATTTAGTTCATTCAGTTCCATTTGAAATGAAGTCTGTGTTTAAAAGAAAGCCCCACTCAATCCTTTTAAAGCAAGTATCCATCATCTAATCTAACTGGTCCCAGAAATCCGGACATGGAGAGTGTTGGCTCCCTTCTTTTGTCTCTGTGGAAACTTCATGATCAGGATGGTTTCCTCTCACCTTCGGTACTCCTTTCATAGGAGCAAGGATGCTCCGAGCAACGCTGCTCTCCCCACAGCCATGCATCAAGCCCTCTCTCTCCGCAACCTCTGGCCATGCCCCTCCTGTCTCAGCCTTCTCTCACTCCCCATTAGTGCTTCTCAGATCTCCTGGGCCTTGTCTCACTTGAGCCCCTTCTCTGTGGAAGCCCTTGTCCCTGAGCATTGTGGCTGGCCCATGCACCTTGACCTGTCAGTGTTAAGGCCCTTTAGAATCCACAGGGACAACTCACCAGTGACCAGGGGCAGAGCAGCTGTATCAACTCAGCTTGGGGAAGCTCAAGTATCCAGTGATCTTGGCTGTGTGGAGTTTGAAATGAAGCCCAACATATTACTCACGGCAAAACCAGGGGCCAGCCAAGTTAAATAGAGCGCTCCCCGAAATGTTCACGGACCGATTAGAGAAGGAAGCTCTGATTTGAAGAGAGCCTATTTTCTGCCTGCTTTTATGTTTTTAAACAATGTGCTCTCCACAAGTGAGATGGGAAAAGTAGGAACCTCAAAGAATGATATTTATTAATTTAAAAAGCTTAGGCCTATGACCACCTGTCCTGTCCCTTTAAGTTCATAAGAATGGCCACAATTTTAGTGAGTTCTTCTTGTGTCCAGAAACTACTAAGGTGCATTCTAAACGTGTTCTCGTTTAATCTTCATGATAACTCTATGAGATTGGTACCACTGCTAGTCCACTTTGCAGATGGGCAAGCTGAGGCCCAGAAAGAGTAAGTGCACACAGCTTTTAAGTGATGGAGCTGGTGTTTGAACCCGGCAGTCTGCCTCCATGTTCTTCCCTGCCGTGAAACAATGCAAGTACCCAGGAGCTTTCATGAAGAGAACAGCTCAAGAGAAAGACATGATGTTACCCCAAGGGTACCCGAATGGAAGCCAGTTTGTGCTTGAGAGAAATCTGAAGGCTACGAGTTCAATAAAGCTGAACAAGCCCTGTTGAACCAAGCAGGGTTTGAGTTTGCAGCTTATTTTCCGGCCAGAGGGAGTTCATTGACTTGGAGGAAGAAAGAGGGTCATTTAATGGACATACAGAAAATATTTTTATTTACACCTATTTTTTCCCTAGCAGACAGTCAAATCTTCCAAGCCATCGTTCATTCCTTCTGTTGGCCTTCCTACCTGGGATTGTTTCACAGAGGCCTGAAGCTGAGTCCTGGGTGCCCCGCTGGCCAGGCCTGCCTTTCATTTCATCAAGGTACCTGCACCGCCCTTTGCAGCTGCATGTCCACATAGACAGGCTGATTCGAGCACTGAGAATCTTGCTTCTTGAAAAGCCCCAGGAATTAGATTGTTTTCCACACTGAAAATTTTCATTTGAAAAATAACCTTCTTTGTTTAACTAATGAAAAGGAGGGGCTGCTGCTAGCTTCTCAGGCTGGGTAAGAATTCCACGGGCAGTAATTCTGTTTCTCAGTGGAAAATGTTTCAGTTTCTTAATGTTGTTTTGCAGACTGGTCCTTGCCTGGCCCTCGCTCCAAGGACCACACATACACACATGTGTACACTCGCCCTTGCACAGTGCAGCACTTTCCACCCTTCCCTGTTGGGGGTTGGGGATGGCTGCATCCTCTTTCCAACACCTGCAGAACAAAAACGAGGTGGGTCAGTGGCTGACGCCCAGCCAGAGGCACCCCTGCCTGTTCGGGAACAGAACGCCTTCCTAGGCTGTGCTCTCTACCCTAGAGGCTGGGTGGGCCACAGAGGAAGGAAATTGGACTCCAGACTTCTCTTGTTTCTGTGCATCTCCATGTCACGCAATTCTCTCACACTATGGAGGGGGTGGTCTATAACATTCCCTCCTCATTAGGTTAGTATTAAATGGCGATAAACATGGTGCTGTCACTGTTGGACTTGACAGTGTGGCAGCACGGTGCTGAGTGGTCTGGACTGAGCCTATCAAAATACGGCCTCAGAGGCCACTGAGAGGAGGGAGCAAAAGCATGGACGCCCAGATCAGACAGACCTGCTCTGTTGCTTACCAGCTCAGCCTGTGGGCAAGTGGCTGCTGAACCACTCTGAGCCTGGGTCCGCGACTATAGACGAGGAAGTCATTTATCTCACAGGGATGTGCAGTGCCGTGGACGGTGTCTGTCACATGGGAGATGTTCACCGAACATCTTTCTTCTTCTCTCCTTTGTTCTCTGACAACTGCACGTTTCCTGTCTAACTGGGGAGACAAACTTCATTCCTGTGAAGCAAACTACAAACTATTGAGTGCTGTCCCAGCAGAGCTGAGCACAGAGCAGGGTGCCCTAGCTGAGGTCCACTGCAGAGTTCGTGTGAGCTGTTGAGGGGATGCTGTGTGTTCTGAGGATGTGAGGATCTGTCACCACTGGGAACTGTTAAGTCTGTTATCCAGGGAATTTGAAGAATTCTCTGTCTAGATCCTTTGTATAGGAAGGATGCATCTGCCCTGAGTGCGTGGCTTGAACACAGTTCTGCTTAAATGAGCAAAAGGGATGCGCAAGATGACCGCTGTGTGAAAACAGACGTTTAGAAGATCCATATGCATAAAATCTACGGAGAGTCAGCTGTCAGCATGGAGCAAATGAAAAGCTTTGAAAGGAGAAAGAGATTGTATGAAACAAGTGTATTAGTCAGACCACTTTGGGTTTTAAGTGACGGAAACCCTCTTCTAATATTACTTTAAGCAAATAAATAAATAAGAAATTTATTGGGTCATATAACTAAGACGTTCTGGGTTAGATCTTCAGCTGGGGCTGAAGATACAGTCACATTACATTGTTAGGGCTAGCTCATTTGATCTCTCTCTCTCTCTCTCTCTCTCTCGCCATCTCTTCATCTTGTCTGATAGCCTCATTCTCTCCTCTTTGTGATTAGCATCCTGCTCCCAACTTAGCAGCCCCTAAGAAAGAGAACTTCTCTCTCTCTCTCTCTTCCTCTCTCTCTCTCTCTCTCTCTCTCTCTCTCGCTATCTGTATATCAAAGCCAGGGCGGATTCTCATTGACCAGCCCTGAACGTATCACTGGCTAGAGACTGAGACACTGTACTTTCTTTGCGGTAGTCAATCAAGATGCCTGTGGAGTGCCTACCCTGTCCTCGGCACTGTTCCAGCCCCTGGGGACCCAGCAGTGCAGTAGGACAGATATGCCCTGCCCCCAGGGAGCTTACAGTCATGTGAGAGTCCAGCATTTTAGTCAAATCCTGCTGCCTCCTGCTGCTCTCCTTCAGGAACCAAACAGAAGGACAGTCCTCTCACTTCACAAGGAAGCCAATTCCTCTGCAAGATTAACAGAAAGTCACCAAATACGATTAGATGTGCTGAAGGTTCCCACATATAAGACAAGCTTATGTGTTGACTCTCCACGTTCCAACCATCAGGGCAGCCTCAAGGGGAATGGTGCCTCTGGGAGGTGTGCAGCAGGCAGTCCTGCCAGAAATGATGGCTTTGGAATTTGTTGCAGAAAACTTTCCCAAGGAAGGCAGATGGTGTCCATCACAGGTAGGGGCAGGCAGGATGACCCTGCAGCTCTGGGCATCTGCCCTTCTTCTCCTGACTCCAGGAGGTTTCCAGAAAAAAGAATCACGCAGCTCCTACTGACTTGTCAACTACTGCCGAGGAGCCCATGGAGACCTTAAAAACCCAAGAATTACTTTTAAGGGGAAAATATGTACATATACATTTTAAGGGGAAATATATATATACTTTTATGTTTTTAACAGGGGAATATACATATATATATAAAAATAATTTTTTGCTCACTGATCAAAAGAAGGTGGGATGCTCTGTAACTGACGGTATGAAATGGAATCAACCTGTGCCCTGTTTGAGTGCACCATATTGGGCACTGTGGTTTTAGTTTAGGGGAGAAAAAATGGCTTCTCAAACTTTCTGCATTTGGAGAGACCAGTAGACTCATGTTTCTTAATGACTTGGATGTGTGACGGGTGGGAGGGAGGTCGCACCAAATAGAATTTATTCAGTACTTATTGAATATCTACTAAGTGCCATTCCCTGGATATAGAACAACCAATAAGACAACATCTCTGCTTCCTGGACAGAGTGGCCAGGGCATGGATCTCCACATAAACCCACCACACTCTAGTGGGTACGTGTTCTAACGGAGATGTCCAAGCAAATTACACTATAATGTGTCCAACACACATGGTGGGTGTTAATTCTTAAGATGGAGATGAATGGTTTTCCCCTCATCTCAGAATGGCTGCCTAGAACCCCAGCAAGGAGGCTTGGTTGGAAACTGGGAGAATTTGGAGAAAGTTAAAGGCAGGTTTTCATGTCAGGCCACAGAGCCATCTGAGGACACCACTTGCTAAGCATGCTTAACCTCTGCAGGCCCATGGTGCTATGCGACAAGCATCCCCAGAGCCTGCTGGACAATCATTACTTTTATTATGCTTCTTACTGTCAGGTGCTCCGAAATCCACATGGACTGCTCTTATGATTTCAGGTTGTCCCAAAAGGGAAACTCAAGAATCGGTGATGAGCACAGCAGGAGACAGAGCCAGAGCCGGCTGCCTATCTCAAAAGGGCACATCACCATAATCACGGATCTACCGTGAGCATATGCAGAAAGAAGGTAACCGGGGAGTGTCTGTCGGGAGCAGCCAAGAAGATGTATAAACCAGGTGTCCCCTCCCTGTATCACCCCCTGCCAAACGGTGTCCTTAAAAATATGTGATGGGTACCCACATCCTCTCCTTGACCCTACAGAGCACCCCTCCCCCAATAGCCACCTTTGCTGCTATTCCACTAAATTCACCCTGGGTCTCCCCTGGGCTGGCTGTTGCCTTCATATTTCATGCGAAATGTGCAGCTTCCTAGGAGCCTGAGGCATGCCCTGCATTCTGATGCATCGGCCAGCTCTGACACCAGCCAGCTCCAGAGCATGCCTAATGAGGAGGCTGACACTGAGGCGGAAGAGTCAGCCAGGCTGTGAGGGCCTGCTGCAAACTTGGAGTGGGGTGACGGGAGGCAGTGAGGGTGGGCCAAGGAGAGAGATGGCAGGTGCCTTTATAAGGCACGATTCTATCACCAGATGCTACAAACATGGACCAATTTAAATGACTCCAGGAATGCATCGGAACCTCACATAAGGAGCAATTCAGATTAAGAAACATACTTGGAAAAAGCATAAAGGTAAACGAGGATGGAGAAGCTACGAGGACGAAGAGGAGATTGAACCTCTGAATCACTCGTGTTTCAGTAGGCAGATCTGCTGCCTATTTTAGTGTTCCTTCCACTTCCAGGTTCTTCAAAGTTTCCTTAGAGACCGCTTCATTATCTAAAAGATCCTGCTGAACAGAAGTTTTTCCTTTCCTTAAAGCCTCATCTACCTTAATTTCACACATTACTCCTCTTTTGACTGGCTCCATCAGGATAAATAGCCCCTCGCTTCCCCTGGTATTTAGGACATTTTCACTTGGGGGCAGAGTAAGTGCCTATAATCGCCATCCCAAAGCTATGAGGATGCAGCGCTGACATGCTCAACGTTTACACTGCCCTTTGTCTAACACTTTAACCAAGTCTGGTCCCATCTGGTCATCCCATCAACCTGCTGAGCTCCGTTTTACAGATGAGAAAACCAAGAATGAGAGAAGTTTATCTGAGGCCACACATCAGACCAAAGTCTCAGACATGGGCCAGCCTTCAGAGCTTTCAAATGACCTGTTCACCCATTAACGCTTGTCCACCATCCCACTCAAGAGTACGTGGAATGAGGTAGCAGACCATGATTCCCAAGAACTTAACTTGGGTATAATATCTGTAAGTGGAACTTCTGCATTTAATAGGAAAGATCATTGTTCAGGTCATAGAATCTAACAAAAAATTTCCTCTTTTTTTTCTTTGACTTTTGTTTAAAACTTTGATTTCTGTCATCCCTGTTTCTCTCTCTCTTTGTATGTGTGTGTGTAAACAGCCTTCCGTTTTGGCTCTGGGGACAATAATTTCATAAGAAGAATAGTCATCCCTTCTTGAATTCTTACTATGTGCCCCGCACTTTTCATCAATTATCTCCCGTCATCCTTCTGACACTGGGAGCCAGGCGATGTTGTCCCATGCTGCAGGTGAGGAAACTCCTGCTCAGAGAAGTTAACCACATAGGCCAAGGCCACAAAGCTCTTAGGTTTCATGACAGGAAGCTACCTTACTTGAAACTCCACTCTTTTAACCCCTACAGATAATGTTCGTATTACACCACACTGGCTTGTAGCTACATTATGTAAATGTCTTTAATATAATTCAACGTCCCTTTGTTTTTGACATTACTGTTCTTCATGGACTTCCTGGCTAGTGGGTTCTTGAAATGTCTCCCTCATTAATATTTGCACTTTTTCTTGTGTGGAATTATATTTTACTGGTTCTTTTTTTCTGCTTCTTTACATTATGTCCTTTTTAAGAACAGAACAATTCCCAATTTTAAAATTTGAAGTTAGCTTTTTGTTGTCATTGAACACTTTCATAGTTAGAATCAATAAGCCTTATAATTGAAGGAAATCTTGGAGGTGACCCATCCCCACCTTGGTCCCAAGGCAGGAATTTTCTCTAGTATATCCCAAGCAGGTGGTCATCCAGTCTCCACTTGAAACATCCTCAGTGCTAGAAAGCGCACTATGCCAAAGGCAGCTCAGCCCACTATTGGGCAGTTGAATTGTTAGAAAGGTCTTTCTTCCACTGCCTTTGTGGACTCCGCCTTCTTGACACACCCAGCCACTCACCAGCAAGAGCCATGTCTAACCGAATGACTTCAGCCCCTGTCTTTGTTTCCTGGGACTGCCATGACAAAGCACCACAAACTGGGTGGTGTAAACAACAGAAATTTATTGTCTCACATTTCTGGAGACTGGAAGTCCAAAATCAAAGTGTCAGCAAGGTTGGCTCCTTCTGAGGGCTGTGAGAGGGGATTTTTCCGTTGATCTCTCTCAGCTTCTGATGGTTCATTGACAATCATTGGCATTCCTTGGCTTTAGATCTTCGCCTGGCATTCTACTTGTGTGCATGTCTGTCTCCAAAATTCCTCTTTTTATAAGGACACCAGTCATATCAGTTTAGGGACCCATCGTACTCCAGTATGACCTCGTCTTAACTAATTAAATCTGCAATGAGCTTATTTCCAAATAGGGTCATATTCGGAGGTAATGGAGTGTTGGGACTTCAACATATGAATTTTCAACATACGAACAACCCACAACACAATTCAACCCACAACAGCCCCTTTTTTGCAAATCATCCCTATAGACATATGAGGAAGGCACTCGTGTTATCCCGAGGCTTCTCTTTTTCTGGTTTAACAATCTCCAGCTTTTTGCCAGACTCTTCTGCCCTGGGAGTCTCTTCTGAACACACTCTTCTCTTTGTCAATGCCAAAGGGTGGCAGCCCGCCAGCTGGGCTCTGAGGAGTTGCTCCCTCAGTCATGCAACTCTACTTCTCCATGTCAGCTCCGGTCCAGTTCACGCTCTCAGCTGCTAGGTGCACAGAGAGTGGCTCACGCTGATCACAGACTCTGCTAATCCTCTCCAGTCTCTATCACTCCATATCAGATAGCTCTTAAACCTAGACTCCTCCATCCAGTAACATGCTGTTTAATTTCCTTTCCAGAACATCAATGAAACCACCCTGGCCAGAGAGAGATCCTCTTGGCACTTTGCTGGAAACTTCCTGTCTGGGTCTGAGGCAGTGCCACCTGCTTGTGTGTCTTTTAGTCACTCTCCAATTCCCACTACCGCTAAGCTTTTTCTAGTCTTCATATTAAATCCATCACAAAAATGAAGACACATGAAGTGCACTGAAGCCACCTCATTTTCTAATCCCGCAGCTGAAATGTTAGAAGAGATCCAGTTTGTTTGGCAAGCTCAGTTTTTCATAAACACGCTATGTTAACTTCTCATCGTCCTGTTGTCTTGCTCACTGAGGCTTTCTCTCAAGATTTGTTCCATTTTCTTGCAAAATATTGAAATTCCCAGTTCTATGTTTTCCCTGGATTATTTCCAGGGAAATAATGCTTTCCTATTTGGGAAATTGGTCCCACATGTCTTCTTTTAATACTTCTGATAAATCCCCTGATCGTGATTCATATTTTTCAGTCCTTTATTAAGTGGACTTCTTAAGCAATTGTTTTGATCAGTTTTCTAATTGGGGGTGGGGAGAGCGGTTCCCTCAAATCTACCGATCTGTATTCTTTCCAACCCACCCTTTCCTGGGTATGCTCCCTTTGTAGATATTAAAGAACTAAGGCAGGGCCAAAAAGAAATCTGGAAGTAGAAATAGGGTAAAACAAGTAGCAGGCTTAAAAGAAAAAAAAAAAAATAGTCAACTCCGCTTTCCAAAATTCTTGTGAGAATACGAAATAAGGGGGCCTATGAGGTGTTCTGAGTGGCTAACATTGAGGACCAGAGAGGAAGAAGGTAGAAGACAGATGGGATTATGGAGGGACCTGAATTGCCTTGATGTATAAAAATGAGGTAATTCTACCCACTCAAGCAACAGACAGGTCATGAGTTCAGGTCTTAATCCTTGCAGGACGAGTTCTAGAATCTCTGGGAAGCACAGGCATCCCTGGTGTGTTTGACCTGCCAAAGCAGAGCATTATTTAACACCCCCTCCTCATGCCACAGCATTAATTTCTAGGAATCAGCATGTAGTTTTCAACCATAATTATTTTTGTTGTTTCGTTTTAAAACTAATAGCTAGCCATTTAAAGAGAGGAGATCTCAACTTTAAAGATCTTCCAAGTCAGCAAAATATCTCATGTGTGCACTAAAATTTACATGGATTAAAGAAAAATATTACATCTCACAGTTTGCACTCCGTTTTACTGTCTTGAAGTTTTAAAACAAAGACAAAAAAGAGGTCACATAAAATAACAGAATTGATGTGACAAGTCTTGTTGCTTCATCCTTACAATCGCACACTATCGCTGGGTTTCTTTTCATCTATTGTTTCAATGCAGGGCTATGTTCTATCACAGGAGTTAAAGATGTAAACTGCGCCCAGTGTGAACGCGAAGGATCCCTAACTGCAAGAATTTACTCCCAAAAGGAACATGAACCCGTGTCTGCCTGTATCGGAGACCAGATGGCTGAGAATTTCTGAATTAACTTCCATACAGAATACAATCTTTATTAAATGATAAGCAACAAAAATGTACTAATATTTGTATATAAAACTCAACGGTAACTGCAACACGGTTTAACTTAGACCAACATAAACTTTGGGGGGGACAGGAAGAGGCGTATTTTGTCGCTGGCATTTTTTAGAATCGCCGGTGCATGGTGAAAAAAAGCTGACCAACCACACACCTGTACCTGGGAGGTTCTGCTCTCCCTGCCCGACCCTTGGTGGCCACTGCTGGACAGTCATAGGAGTGGTGAGCAGGAGAGGATTCTCAAATAGACCCAGAGGACACTGGCAGGCAAGGAAGAATTAGGGCGTTCGCTGTTTGTGGGGTTAAATTATGCATGGTTAGTTCATTTCACACGTTTATGCTTTGTCTGTTTTGTTCTACAAGTATCTTCAGGGCACTGTGATCAAGAGGCATGTGAGGGCCCAAACCCTGTTTTGTGCTTTTCTATATTGTCCCCAACCCGCCTGGCCCCCAGATGTGCACAGGGCCTGGTTCACTGTAAGTCCTCTGTGATGTCTCCTGATAGATTTCTCCAATCAGTACCTTCAACAGTCGGAAAGCAGCTCATCCTCTCTGTGGTATTTGAACTCACGAACTGCACCCTCCGCCTCTTTGGTTTACTACCCACCCTGGTGGGCTTGTTTTCCCTAACAGAGTTATGTAAGACTCTTGATTCTCTGCAACCCTATTAGCTTATCTTCACTCTTGCCGCTTCCGCTGCCTCGGAAGACCAGCTCAGGGGAAGGAAGAAAGAAAGGCAGGAAGTAGAAAGAAGACCAACCCCCCCCAAAGATTTCAGCGCGCTGGATCCACCTATGATCATTCAGATACAGTTTCTTAGCACCCCCAGGCCTGGTGGGGTCTCCCCGTTATCTTTACACAGCGGAAGTGACACATCCACAGAGGTATCCCGGGGCCCAGGTGGGAGTTCCTACGGGAGCCGGAAGATGCAGCCCATCTGAAACCTCACAGGCCCTTGTCTGCCTTCCTCGGGGAGAGATTCAGCTCTGTGAGTTGGAGCAATTCCTCCTGCCCACCTCCAGACCCCGCAGTTTAGTTCTTCATTAAAAGAAGGTCCACAGAGGGGCTTAAACACAAAATTCCCTATAATGGTGAATACTCAGAATTACTTTCCACCTGATACTGCTTCATTTAATTGGACTAACGCAGGCTCCCCTAGCTCCAGGCTCCCTTGAAATCCTGCCCAAATTTGCCTGGCTCCTGAGTGGGCCTGAGTAAATATGCGGCAGATGCGCCGAGGGGCTGTGAGCTGGGCTCCCCTGGACTGGTAATGGTTGCTGCATGACTGATTCCCCAACTCCTCCGCCCTCCCGCTAAATCCCAGGACCCTCCCTGCTTATGCAAAGAGCAGGCTCCCCAGTGCCGTCTTATGAAGAAGTGGTAGCGCAATTTCATTTAATATTGCTAGTGCTTCCATTAACCTGAGTCTATTGCTCTCCATTCTCAATTTAAGACTCCCTCTTTCTCTTGATTATCACTGTATTTCAGAGCACCTGAATGTCCTCCCCAGACCTCTAAGCCAGCCTGGAATAAGCTGATGGTCGAAAGCTCCAGTTCCTTTAGATTTCTGGCTTTAGAGGAATGCAACCTTCTCCTGCCCCACTCGAGGTTAGAAGCCAGCTTGGGGTCTCTGCTGTGCTCTGAATGGGGCTCCCTCTAGTGTGCTCCCATGTTCTCTGTATTCGCTCTCCCCTCCCTCCCATCCTTCCTCCCTCCCTCCCATCCTTCCTCCCTCCCTCCCATCCTTCCTCCCTCCCTCCCATCCATCCTCCCTCCCTCCCATCCTTCCTCCTTCCCTTCCTTCCTCTCTCCCTTCTTTCCCTCCTTCCTTCCTTCTCTCCTTTCTTCTTTCTCTTTTTTTCTTTCTTCTTTTCTTTTTGTTGTTGAGATTTATGGGAGGAGAAAGTGTTTGGAGCTTTGTTGTAGGGGAGTGGACAGAAGTCTCTTTTGGACTATTTTTGAACTCAGTTAATATTTAGATGTTTGTGACTCTATATAATTGATTGACTGATTCAATTATTAATTCAACAAACATGTGAAGTGCCTACAATGTGCCAGGCACTCTTGCAGGTGCTGGGGATGAATCGTGAGGCAAACTGGTAAAGGTTCTGCTTTTAGGAAGCTTAAATTCTAGCAGAGAGATAGATAATAAGCAAATGCACTTACAACAGATAATGAGAAGTGGTATAAAGAAAACTAAAGCAGGCGAAGGGCCTGGAGAGTGCTGGGGAGCCCTCCCTGGGTGCACTGGTTGTACATATACCTCCTTTGAGAGAAAGAGGCCTCTCCACGTACATCCACAAGAAGGATGATGGTGGGAGTGAGCCAGGAACACCCTTCCTGGGGAGAGTAGAAGAGGCAGTGTACTGAGTCAACTGCTGTCACCCCATCACTTTCCCAGTCATGGCTTTCAGGAAGCTGGGGCAGGGTCCCCGGGAGCACAACCCTAAGCTTTCCTCAGGAGGGCAGCCCTGGGAGCATGACGCATTGATATGACCACAGAAGGTAAAATGGTAATGTACCCTGCTTCATCCTGTCGCTACCATCAGGACCCCTTATTCTATCACCACTCACTTGCCAAACTCCAGGGAAAGGCTGTTGTCCCCATCCCTGGCATGGTGCGGGCAGCCAAGGACTGCTTGAAAGTTGGCTTTTGAAACCTATGATAATTGGGTTGATAGGCTGCAGCCAGATTCCTCCTGGACCCCAATGCCTTCAGGGAAGGGTCCACTGCAGCCTGGCGGAAAGAGAGCATAGTCCTCGGACCTCAGCAAAGAATGGGAATCATAGAGGATAATTCTCTAAGAAAAAGAGGTCAAGTCAAGGGTAGGCTTCAGAGGGACAGAAGAATCCTGTGCCTTCCATGAAGAGGGTTTCTAGGCCTCTGTCTACAGCTAAGGAGGCATAGAGGGAAAGCTTTAGAGTCAGTCTGACTTGAGTTTGGATCCCGGCTCCAGAGTCCCTAGCTATCTAGTTTGGGATAATTCACGAACCTTCTCTGAGCTATAGTGTCCTCATTGACAGAATGGGCCAATCACATCTTTTTCATTTTATTCAGGTAAAGGTTAAAAGAAAAATATACGGGCTGGCCCAGTGACACAGCACTTAAATTCACATGTTCCACTTCAGCAGCCGGTTCGGATCCCGAGTGTGGACCTACGCACCGCTTGTCAAGCCATGCTGTGACAGGCGTCCCACATATAAAGCAGAGGAAGATGGGCACGGATGTTAAGGCAACTCTTCCTCAGCAAAAAGAGGAGGATTGGCAGCAGATGTTAGCTCAGGGCTAATCTTCCACACAAAAAAAATAATGAAAAGAAAAAGGAAAAGAAAAATATAAGTGGACAGTGCTGGGCCTGGGGCAAGAGCCTGGCACTGAGTTGACAACCATAAATGTCATTTCCTGGGATTGTGCTTAAGTAGGAAGATGTCCTGATTTTTCGAAGACTAAAAAGCTTAGGGGTGAAATATCGCGTCTGTAATTTACTTTAAAATATTCCAAAAAATATTGTGAAGTAAATATGGCACCTTTGTCTCTTCCCTGGAGAACCTCTAACCAGCACAACACTTACCCACTTTAATTCAAAATCTAAGATCAATCATTGTCTTGGTTTAAAAATCATCACTTGTCAACAACTTCAAATTTATATTTCCAAGCCAGACCTCTCTTAGGAACTCCAGACTCAAATATTCAAATGCCAATTTGACGTCTGAAGGCAAGCATGCCCCAAATGGAATACTTGATTGCCCACCCCAACCCTACCCCAACAACCTGGTGTCCTTGTCCCAGCCCCGCCCCACCTTCCCATCATGGTAAATAGCACCACCATTCACCCAGATGCTGGAGCCAGAAACCTTCAGGATGGTCCTGATCCCTCCTCTTCCTTCGCTCCCCACATCCAATCCGTCAGCATTCCCTGCTGACCTGACCCTAAAGATTGCCCCAATCCACCCCCTCCCCACACCTCCACTGTCGCCTTTATCTGGACCATGACAAGAGCCTATGAAATTAATCTCCCGGCTTCAGCTCCTTCCCCTTGTAATGCATTCCCTGCATAGCCAGCATGATCTTTTTAAAGCATAAACCAAATCACATCACCCGCCAGCTTAAAACTATCAGTAACTGCCCTTGTGCATACAGTTAAGTCCAAATACCTCCCCCTAGCCTGCCAGACCAGGCGTGATCCCTGCCTCCTTTTCGATCTTCTCTCTCCTCCCCTTCTCCACTCTCTCTCTCACTGCACTCCAGCCACACTGGCCTCCTTTCCATTCCTCCAACAAGCCAATCTCCTTCCCCTTCTGTGCTGTCCTTTATTTTCTTTCCTCTGGCTTGAATTCTCTCTCCCTTTGTCTTCCCACATGCAGCTTCTTCGCATCCTCATGTCTCAACTTACCTCTCTGAGTATCCTTCTATGGCACCCTAAATCTCAAATAGGCCCCTCAGTCCTTCTCTGTCATAGCACGCTGCTCTGTTAGCCCTCAGAAGGGGAAGGACCACCTATTTACTAATGTATATCCAGTGTTTGGCGTAGAGCTCATTAAATATTTGGTCTATAAATGAATGCACAAATTAAAAATTCCACTGCCCTTCTTTCAAATCTCCGTCTCTGAGCTCCACATCTTGATTCTCAGCCACAGGTACCAGGCCACCCCTTCTTCCAGCCCCCTGTGTCTCCAGAGCCGCCTCTTTGTGAAGCCCTCACACATCCTATCTCTGCCCATCACTCTGCAACTGCCTTCCCATTGCTCCCCCGGCGTTTGGGTGACCTTGAAAAGCGGGTTGGCCGACCTGGTGGATGGATAGTACCTCTGCTCCAACACACTGTTCTGCACACGTGTGTATGAGTTAATTGTACGTGTTTCACACGCAATCTTTTATTGCTCTTGCAACCACAGCTGCCTCTAGGTTTCCCATCCAACAGCTCCTGCAGAATGGGACTATGCAGATGTTAACAGCAGACTTCAGGCCATCACTAACGTTGAGCCCCATTAGAGGCCTTCTCCTTGCACTTTTTGAGGTGGTTTCCTGCTGTTGCCGAGCTCAGCATTCAGACCAGCTTTGAACCTAGAAGCCTCTCCATCCCAGGGCGACTCTGGCTTTCCTATCCGACTCTGCGCTAATGAGAAGTGAATGCTGCAATCGCAGGGCGCACTCCGAGGTCGCAATTACGTAAGGATTATTAATGAAGCAACAATGTCAAAATTGTGTGAAATCAAACTCAGATTTAAGTACTTAAAATAAACAGATATAAAGTAACAGATGTCCCGTTTTGTTCTCAAATGATTTCATCCCCTGTTAAAAATAAATGTCTGGCTTGAAAGGAAAAAAAAATAAAAGGGAACTTTACTTCCATGTTAAAAATTAATTGAATCCAGAGGTTGGTAAAGCAACTAAGTGGTGTGGTTTTTTTTTTTTTTTCTTAAGGCAAAGACATGTTTGTGTTGATTTTTATTTCAGCAAGTAATGAATTCATTGCCTAGCCCCAACTTTGATAGACCAAACTCACATCCTTTGAAACCCAAAGGGACAATTTCTCCATAGTTATTATGTAGATAAGAATGGGGCCCAATGTATCTATCTGAGAAGAATTTAGTTCCTTTGAAATCCCAAAGGATGCCACAGCAGAGGCTTCGAAAATCACAAGAACTGATTGTCATTCTCACAGCCATCAGGATCCCATCGAGGTGTGCTTGCCTTGGAATTTCAGTGTGGAATTCCCAGAGACGACTCCTACTGAAATTAGTAATGGGAAAGGCAAATTAGGTCATCTTGTCCGTCCCCCTGCCAGCTTCCTACACTGTGGTTAATTTTCTCCTCCTTTGATCAGACACATTTTAAATGTTTCAAGAGATGGAAATTGCACCAGTTGTCTCTCTAGAGTTGCGCGTCTACTGAAGTTACGGGATTCAATTTTCTGCCTGTGCGACTCGGTGGGAATTTTTCCAAGAATGGGAGGTTGTTTGTGGGCTGGGGGCCGCCTTCACCTTCCCTGACTGTCTCCTTGTTGTTCCTGGTTATGGCCCAATTCGTAGGGATTAGGAATCCAGAGGAATGTTCATCTGTCCAAAGTCACAAAATGGCCCCAGGAACATTCAAAGGACATAATTTATTTGTAGAATCTGAGTACAAACACAAGAGGATTGATATTGATGCCCTTGAATGAAAGATGGAGCAGCTCATAGCCCTGATGCTGGCTCTCTGCATAAGAGAGTTACATGCAGCAACATTTATTGGAGGGGATAAATAATCCAGATAAGAAACCACATGTTTCCAGGCAGAAAATACATGTGTTTCTAAGCCGTTAGCCACTTTGAAAAGTAAAAGTACTTTGTATATTTGAATGAATTAAAATTTCATTGCCCTTATTTCAAATCCCCATCTCTGAACCTCACATCTGAAAAACAACATTAGATTAGCAAGGAAAAATAAAGGCTGGGATCATGGCAATGGTTGCACAACGTTGTCGATATACTTAATGGCACTGAATTGTATGCTTAAAAATGGAAAAGAAAAAAAAGTGAAAAAAGAAGCCAGGCTAACTGTGCCAGAGGGAAGCAGGGGGACACTTTATGCGATGGGTAGAGTGGGGGCAGTGATGGAAAGGGTGGCATTTTCCACCTCGCTTTAAAGCACGTCCCTGAACTCTAGGAGATAAGAAATAGAGCGATGAGGTGTGCAGCTGGCAGGCGGGAGTCGGAGACCTGGGTGCTTGGTCTGGTTTTGCTCAGCTCTACCCCTTCGCCTCTCCGCACTTCACTCTGCGCCTTCTCCCATAGACAAAGAGGGTGGGATGAAGTGTCCTCCACACTCTCTCCAGCCCCTGCTTGTGCCCATTTTGTGACAGACAACTCCCCATCCATTCTCCTTTCCTGCTGGCTAAAAGAACCTGGATTTTGGTTTTGAGCGTCACTCTCCTCAACTATGCAAAATAAATAAGAACTAAAGGCTCACTTCCCCGCCTCCCTTGCAGCTGGGGGCTGGCCACGTGACTCAGTTCTGGCCAGTGGGATGTAGGCAGAGTCCCTGGGAAGGTGGCCCCTTTGCCTCAGTGCCCCTTCGTCTTCGGCTTTTCCCTTTTGCTCCTTCCTGGCTGTGATGCCTGAAGGAGCCGCAGCCATCTTGCAACTGTGGGGCTGAAGCCCAAATAGAGAAGGAGGCTTGGCCTGTGCTGACATTACAGAGCTGCCATACAAGCCCTGGACAGACAAATCAACGTGTGTGTGTGTGTGTGTACGTACTCCTGGAACAAATAAACACCTTTCCCTGTTTAAGCCACCGTTGTATGGCTTCCTGTTACAGCCAGATGCATTCTTAACTGATGTAAGTTCTATGTCATGTCATTTGAAATTCCACATTACTCACCGCTTTGAATGAAGTGCTGACGGTCAGTGTTAAAATACAAATGTTCTTTGGGAGGGGAACATTTTAAGTTCTAACAAGCCATTCACAACTTACTTCAAGTGAATTCATCAAGAGAGCCGCCTGGTCCAACAGCAGGGGCCTGAGGAAATAGGCTAGGGGACAGATGGCATTGATGGGAGGGAGAGGATTCTGTCCCTGCTGAGCCACTGTAGTGACTGAGTCCTGGGGGAGGTGAGCAGTGCTTGAGGAAAGATGGAGAAGGATTGGAAAGGATGTGCAAAAGGTGAAATTTCTCCTAGAATTTACCTCTTATGGAGGAGGCTTCAACCCTGAGCAACACCTGAAGGCACTGGGGGTCCACAGAAGCTGCTGTCAGACATTTAGAAGGGAGATGGGGAGCTTCATAAAAATTCCCCTGAGAGTTTAGACTTTCACTGGACAATACCTCTGAGACAGTTTCTTTGCCTGAGGAAGGTGCTTCCCGCCCCCATGGCCACATCTTCATATCTCACTCCTCTATAAGAACCTGCTCAAAGCCCAGAGTCTGGCTGGCCCCTTCTGTGCCCCAGGACTCCCCTTACCCCCCCACCCCCAGCATGCCTGTGCTGGCTTCATAGCTCTTCCGTCCCAGTTCTCATGTGCCCGCAGCTCAGCTCCTTCTGGGTGAACATCCCCCGAGCTGACTGGCTCTTGTTTGCCTTGGTACCTCCTGCAGCACCTCACGCCTCGTGACCTTTTCTTAAGCTAACACTGGTTGAGTGCTTAAGGTAAGCCAGGCACCATTCTAAGCCATCTACGGGAACTGAGTCCTTCAATCCTCAGCCCTCTAGTGCATCTCCACCCACAGCTAGAAGCTAGTTGCCTCTACGTTGTCCTGACAGGGGGGCCTGGCCTGCTGTGTGTTAACCCTGGGCCTGTTCATCCCACCCCCTGCTCTCCCCTCAAACCCTCACTCGAGGTAACCTCCTTGCTTCTCTTGCCAACAGCACCATTCCCTTAGCTACCCCTGCTGACAAAAGATAAACCAGCCCCTATAAAGTCAATGGAGGAAGTGACGTATCATGAGGCTCGGGTCAAGCGGCAAGAAAACAAGGGTCCTGGAGGAAGAGCATTCTAAAGAAGTGGGCCCACTGACATCAGTCCCACCCCGCACAGGAGAGGAAGACCCCATTACTGAGCACCCACATGACCTCCATGAGATAATCTGACGGGAGGCAGAGTTGCTCTCACGGGCAGAGTTAAATATGTGGATTTAGGGATTACACAGACCTGGCTTATCTCCCTGCTCTGCCACCATCTTGCTGTGTGACCTTGGGCAAGTCACTTAGTGTCTCTCAGCCTCAGTTTCCTCATCCGTAAAATAGCTCTGTAGTTCTAATGGCTCACATCTCATAGGTTTCTATGAGAATACAATGAGAGGATCCACATAAAGCACAGCAGGGAGATTTAGTACCAGAGATTGGTTACAAATGTTCTGGAAGGGCTGTTGGAGCAGAACCAGGAAGGCGATATTTCCCAGACAGAGCTCAGCAACTGCAGCAAGACCCTATCCTCCAGAACAGGAAGGGCAAAAGGGGAGGTGGGATTACCCACAGCTCACCAGCTCTGTCTCACGAGGCTGCTGAATGCCGCTGCTGTCCCTACTGCTGCAGACACTGATGCTGCCATGGTGAGGAAGCCAGGAGCCTGTGCCCTTGCTGAGGCTGCAGGAGCCCAACAAACCCACGGGTGCTGTCACTCACCAGCCGTGTTACAGCAGTCTGCAGTCACCTTCCATTTCTGCAGCTGCTGCTGTTGCCACCTGGACCAGACAATTAATTAATTAGTTAAAATCGTGACATAATGACTTCTCCCCTGTTCCCATTTCCCAAGATTCTGTGAGCGCTTCCCAATGACACAACATAACCAAAGCTGGCAAGGGAGTCTGGGAAATGTAGTTTTCATGTTTCCAAACCCTGGATACAGAGGAGAAAATAGAAGAGTAAGTATGGAGCTGAGAACCAGCTAAGAAATCAACAGCACATACAGCACAGTTCAAGCACTTGATTATGTTAACTATCATCATTAGCCTTGTTATTATTATTCCTGCACCTGACAAGTAGTGGGACCTCAATCAAGTTATTTCATCTTTCCAAGCTTCAATTTCTTTACCTTTAACATAAAAGAGTTGGACTGGATGAGTACTGGGTCACTCCCAACAAATAATTTTCTTCTTTCCCTCATTTATCCAATCAACAAGCATTTGCTGAGCACCCAGTATGAACCAGGCACTGATGTCAAATCAGCAAGATCAGGTTTGTACTAAAGGTCACTGTTGAGGGACAGAGACAAACAAATGAATAATTGTGCTATCTAGTAATCGTGGGCTCGCCCAGCTAGTAGGGAGCAAAACAAACTGACTCCCAGTCCAATGCTCTTTCCTGTTTATCTCATTACTTTCTTAATTGTTCTAGCAAATTCCACACCCAGGGAAAATTCCTTCTTCTGCCTCTGGGTGTGCACATAACTGATAGTCCCTTTCATAGATAACCTCCATTTCCCATTGTCAATCATCTCCCCCACCTAGGCCCCAATATCAATGTGTCATTGATATAGCCGTGAGATTACCTGCAGAGTGAGTCGTCAGCCTGGGGCCCTGGTCAGCACCTGCAGAGTAATCAGGGTAATAAGGGATATAAAAATATGAATGCTCTGGGTCTCTATGATTTCCCTGTTTGGCCAATCCATCACTCTGCTGCCCATGGATTTCCCACCACTGCTCATGACCCTAATGTGGAGTGGGAGACCCTGTGTATTCCATCTCTGATTCCTGCTCACTCCGAACGCATTTCAAATATTGCCGTGGAAACGTCAATTCCCTAAGCCAAGAAGACCCCTGTTTCCGAGAAGCTACTTCTACAAACTCTAGAATATAGATGAGCCTGGCCCAATCACGCACTACATCTGGACCCAGCGGATTTGCAGCACACCTGCATTGGAGGTAAATCGATTGGTGCTTCTTAATCCTGGCTACCACCAGGCAGGTTCGCTCCTACTCATTGAGCTTAGTAGCAACATGCCCTTCACTCTAAAGAGAATTTTTTGTCCTCTCACTTGGGACTAAAGGTCAAAGTTTAAATCTATATTTAATGCCATTTTCTGAAAACTGGATTTGTGATTCCCTTTATGTTGGTATTACATATCTTAAGGGATTTCAGGGGGAGAAATCTGGGAAGCCCAGTTTCTGAGAATGACCTTTACTTTAAATGTGTAAATAGGATGGAGCTTGTGTTTCTGCTTTTTAAACCTTCTAATTGTGCTTCCAAAGACAGTTCTGGAAAGCAAGGACTATGCTGAGTGGTTATACAGAAGCCGCTTTGAAAAGAAGAGACTTTGATTTTTGTCTTATACAGAAGAAAGGCCAAAGGTTAACGGCTCGGCTCTGTTGGCCTGCTAGGGACAGTCTCTTTCGAAGCTTGGTACCTTGAGCTACAGTGATCCCACATTAGAATATGCAAATAGTGCGGCCTTTAACTGCTTCGGAAAAGGGAAAGTTCAAATTTACTTAATTCTATGTTTCCTCGGAATTTTATAAAACATTATTGAAGTGGTATCAGAATATCATTCAGAATGTCAGTTTTAGAATATTTCAAATATTTACCTAAAGGTTTTTTAAACGGCCGCTTTCATAGTCTGAATGTGGCACTTAAGGCAGATATAAAATTGACTTTCTTGCACTTCATAAACTCAAACTTGCATATTGAAAAGGGAGCAATAGGGATTTCTCAGTTTGCCAAGGGTCTCCAAGCATGATCAGATAGATAGATAGCTAGATAGATAGATAGACAGATAGGAATAATTGCAATATTTAATAAATATGCCATGATAAGCTATCTTTAAAAACAGATTGATCCTCACGTTATCATCATGTAATCCCTGACACTCAGACTCCTAGAATTTGGCATCTGTTATTTTGAAACAAGATACAATTTGTCCTCCATTGTTGTATCGAAAGACGGGTGGTTTTGGAATTAGATTTTTCATTACTTAACAACATAATAAAATCCGGCCCTGGGAAGTTCACTCTCTGGGTCCTACCAGACTGTTTAGTCCTCATACCTCCCTGTCACTCCTACAGCTGAGGCAAGACCCTGCAACTTGCCACCCTTCTCAGATGCTTACCTCTGCACAAGATGGATCCGCGATAACCTCTGAGGGGTTGCTTTTGTCCAGATGGGGAAGCTGAGCCCCAAGAAAGGGCAGACCTTGCCAGATTCAGTTCAAAAGTGGCAGAACCAAGCTTCAACCCCAGGCCCGTCGGACCCAGGACCCACACCCTCCCCTTCATGCCGCTCGGCTCCAAAATGAAGATCACTGGACTCTCTCCTTTGATAAAATGACTCTTTTAAAAAGAAACTCATTTCTTATAGCATTTATTTTTTTACTCTCATCCACACATGTCTATTGGCTGCCTCCTCTATCAGAGAGCAGATGCACAAACAGGTTGTGGCAGATCTGGGCTAGTGTTTCAGCCACTGTAATGACCAGATCAGGTCTCTTTGTGGTCAGCACTAAGCTAGCCAGATGGCCTGAAGCTGTCCATGCCTGGGGCAAATTTATTCAAAGTTTATAGCCACAGTGAACTTCAGTTTTCAGAGAGGCATCTAAATATCCACTTTACGATTCCTCCAAACTTTCCTCTGTCTCCTGTGTCATTTACGCCTTAACCGTCAGCCTCCTGTCAGCAACTTCCGGCCCCTGAATACCTCTTAGGGAGAGAGTAGTTCGCCTGCCTCTGTCCTGTCATCATTTTCCTGGCTGGCCTTTGTTTCCTCGTTCTTGCAAACTGGGCCTCTCCCACTGTCTCCCCACCTTTGTCTCTTTGCCCCTAAATAGCTGTCGCTGAAACCACCGTTGACCCTTGCCTTTCCAGAAGTGCCGCTCTCCGCCAGGCTGCATCCTTTATTGAACCGCGGCTGCCTTAGGCAAAGCTGATTAAACTGGCCTGCTCGCTGCCTCGCTTTTCCCTGGGGCTTTGTGCTACCTCTGGCTTTCTTCTTACCTCTCCTGTGATCTTTTCCCTTCTGTTCTCCCTCTGCTCTCTGTTTCTATCTGACCTCCTCTATTCCTCCACTTTTAACTGTAGCCTTCTAGAGGGAATGTCTTTAAAAAAAGAAACAAAAACCCACCTGAACACACTGTCTTCCCTCTCTCCTCTACCACATCTCTCCCAGCTCCTCCTTTCTCTTTTGAGGCAAGTTGCCTCCATGTTAAACTAAAATCGAGTTTTATTGTCTTTGCCTGAGGCCGCTTCCTCTCTCTTTCCCAACTCCTTATCGCCAAGCCCAGGGTACTCAGATGGTTTCTCACACTGAGATCCTCTTCTCCGTTTTTCCAAGGATCTCCACAATGGCTGGATCTGCAACCCATCAACCTACTTTAAAGCACTTTCTAGGAAGTTGCCTTGACGGAAGGGCTAAGAAGTCTGCATTTCACTACCTTCTCAGCAAATGGTCTTTTTTTCCATCAGTGCTGTAAAGTGAAAATCTAAAGTCAAAGTGTTAGCAGTTGTTCCCATGAGAAGAAAAGGGAGCCCAGGGTCACTGCCAGAGCCAAGAACTGGAAGCCAGGATACTTGGAGTTTTGGTTCTGTTGCATCATTAATTCTCCAAGAAGTGCCTTTTTTTTCTCTCCCTCAACTTTTGCATCTGGAAAATAGGAGTGAGTGGTATCTAGAATGGCCAGGGAGTCCTAGGCAGGAACAGGCATTAAGGAGGCGGCATATGAAATATTTGGTGAGATTCTCAGATGAAGAATTACCAGGGATTACCTACTTACTTTCCCACTTCTGGATTCAACTAACCTGTTACATTAATGCAAACTAAAAATTAAAGGAGAAAGAAGTCCAAATTTTATTTTGTACAAAGGGCTTGAAGGATGGCCAGTTTGGAAATGTCCCTCTGAGCTTCTGGCTTCCTTCTAGCTTGCTTTTCTAACTCAGGCACTAACTGCAGGGCATGACTGTGCCCAGGCCAGCAGTCTTAGGTCACCTGCCCCAGGCTGACCCCTCCTCCCCCAGCTCTGTGCCGTGGCCTCCAATCTTATCTCACAATAAAAGATGGCAAACCAGTGCTTTTTGCTGCTGTCTCAAATATGTCTTGACCCTTTAGAGGATACAAAATAGTGTTGTTTTTTCCCAGCACTGTTCCAATGTCCGTATAAGTGGGTCATCTAAGTTGGAAGAATATACATTTTTTCCCCAGAAGAGTCCATAAAGCTGTTTCCTTTGAATGAGGGAGTAAGATGCCTTCAAAAATATGTCGGTGGTTTTTTTCTCCTTAATTGACCTTTTTGTGAAGAAACTTGCTTAGCATTTGCCCTTCCCTCAGATTGTTTCGTTTCATCCAGCAAGCCATCTTGTAGGGACAGCCCTTCCCAAACATCCTCCCACATCTCACCCCATCCCCTCGGGAAAAGCGAAGGCACAGGTTCTAATCTTTGGGGAAGGAAAAAGGTTCGAGCCACCACCACCACTCAGAGAAGGCACCTGGCCTTCCAGCTTTCCAAACATCCTCTTTACTCTCCTTAATGTTTTTCTTTGTCCTGTTTCTTCAAAGAGCCAACTCGGAGCATGTGTGAAACTAGTCGTCAGGGAGTAGCCTGCTCTCACTAGTGAACCCAGCTAGGGGGGAAGCCAGACAGGGGCATGCCCCACAGCCCCCTTAGTGGACCCAAGCCAGCAGTCAGCTTGGAATGTCTAAGAGCAGAGTCTCTGGCAGCCAATCTAATTGCACAACCCCACAACTCCTCCAGGCTGTGAGTCACCCGCCCCCCTGTCAGCCCACAGAGCTTTGGTGCAGCCATTCTCAGAGCCCCCATCACACTGCTGACCAGCCTGTCTACCCGCCTCCCCTCTGAGTCCAGGCAGGCAGCATCACACTTTCCTCTGTGTCCCTGTGCCTAGCACTGCGTCTGATACTTTGGAAGCCCTCATTAATTGTGTATCAGGTGAATGAACACAGATAAAATATCGGTTGACAATTAACCCGCTTCAAAGGATGGAGAACTCTATTTCTGGAAACTGTATTGAAGTAATTGGTTCACAGATTAAATCACTAAAGTGCTTACTGGACAAATGAGTGACTGACTTTCTTGGCACACTTCATACCAAGTGACACATCTTTGACCAGTCACCAGGAATGTGAGTTTACCCATGAAGTATTTCTTGAGACTCAGGCTGCTCCAGTCCCTGGGGGAGGAGAGCAGGAAAAAGGAGACATAATAGAATGATAATAGAACGGTGAGCCTCAGGCCCTGTCCTCAAGTGTCTTAATCCTAATGAGGAGGGACAGATTCTGAAAGCTCGTTGCAGAACACTTCTGACACTCTGAGTTGGCCCCAGAGCCCTGGACAAGTTTTCTGGGATTTAGACGTGGCTCAGCCAGCCAGATCGGTTCCGGTCACAGTGTCTCAAGACCACATCATGTCACAATGCACTATGGTCACATCACTAAAACATCCAGACATGTGTTCAACCAGCAGGCAGCCAAACCAGTGTCTGCGGGGAGATGAGTGGTTCCAGGACAATCCCAAGTCTGAGAGCAGAAAAGGCAAATGGAGAACTTCAGTGGACACACCAACTGGAAAAAAGAAGGGGCTATGCCAGCCTCTTCCATCAGAGCTGTTGCTTCTGGCTTCTGTCTGTCTAGATTTCCTAACCTTCTCTTGCTGAGGAGAGTGTGGCTCATAGAATTTTTTTTTTTTTTTTTTGACAATTCAACACCTATTTCAAACACTTTTCTTTTCTTTCACATCCTTCCACTATAGCAGCTAGAGAAGCTAACTATGACTTTTCCAGCCTGCCCTGTGAGGAAGGGTGGTCATTTGATCTCTCTGGCCAATGAGATGGACACATAAGTCTGCTAGAGGCTTCTGGGAACTCGTCTGCTTTCCCGACACCATCTCTACCCAAACCCTTTCTGTCTTGAACACTGACATGACGCCTCAAGTTGGGCAATCTTCTTGTGACACAGGAGAAAGTTCAAGATAAAAACAGGGACATCAATCCCGGGATCACTGAGTCACCAAAGCAACCTTCAGATTTCTGGTTACATGAGAAAATGGCAGTTTTGTTTAAGCCACTGTTAGATTTTTCTGTTACTTAACGCTAAACGTATTCCTACCCAGGTTAGAGATTAAAATTTTCTTTTTCTTTACATGAGGAATGATCAACAAAATGTCAAAAGTGAACAACCTACAAGAAAAAGGAAAATGGTAGCAGAGAGCCTGGTATGTCTGGGTCCCACATGGCATTTGTGGAAGAAGAGCCCATTGCAGCTGGCTGTGATATACAAGCGGGTCTTTTTCTTGTTTCCCAAATAACGCATCATGGAACCTTTTAAAATAATATTTTTAACAATAAAACCTCCATTAGCCAACTAACTATCCTCAAGTAACTAATTAGAACTCTCAAGTAATTAGACAAGTTCACATGGTTGGTGACTAATATTTGGACTGATGCTTTAAAGCATTAGAAAGTGCTTTCACAGACCTCACCTGGTATGATCAACGCAATCTTCATCAGCTCCATGGATACAGATGGGCAGAGGAGTGACCGCCTGGTTTTAGAGGGGCAATTCTTGAATCTTCCAGGAAATAGACTTATTAGCTTGTTGGTCATTGCATGTAAACTATACACTGGTTTTATGTTTTTAATAAACTTGTGGTAGTCCCTATAGCGTGCTGGCTCATAGCAACATTACTCATAATAGCCAAAAAGTGGAAACAACCCAAATGTCCATCAACCAATGAACGGAAAAAAAAAATGTAGCATATTCATACCATGGGATATTATTTGGCCATAAAAAGTATTTAAGTACTGATACATACTACCACAGGGACAAACTTTGAAAACGTCATGCTAAGTGAGGGAAACCAGACACAAAACACTACACGTTGTGTGACTCCATTTATTCTTTCATTCCATTTATATGAAATGTCCAGAGTAGGCCAATCCATAGAGACAGAAAGTAGATTAATGGTTACCAGGGATTGGGCGGAGAGGAGAATGGGAAGTAATGCTCGTGGGTACGGGGTTTCTTTTGGGGGTGGTAAAAGTGTTCTAAAATCAGATAGTGATGATAGTTGTATAAGTCTGTGAATATATGAAAAACCACTGAATTGTACACTTTAAAAGGGTGAATGTTATGGTAGGTAAATTAGGTGTCAATAAAGCTGTCATTGTAAATATATATATATCAGGTGGTTAAAAGCTCAGACTCTGGAGCCCAACTTCTTGAGTTTGAATCCGAACTCTGCCACATACTGGCTGTGTGATTTTCGCCAAGTTATTTAACTTCTCTGTGCCTCAGTTTCCTCATTTGTAAAGCAGACATAATAAAACTCCTATCTCACAGGACTGTTGGGAAGATTAAATTAATTAAATTATGGAAAGTGCTTATTATCATGCCTTACATACAGGGAACACTATGGAAGAGTGCTGTTATTATTATTGTTATTATTCAAACTTGAGTCTCTGGTTTGACACAAGGACCGTGATTTATACCAAGTTATGGAAAAATCTATTTGAATAATGGATGATTTTTGTGTGCAGATTTTGTTGCCCTTTCTTCATCCATTTATCATCTAAATGGGTGTCTGTTATGGGCTTGGTTGCTTGTAGATACAAAGGTAGTAAATTGGAGCACAAACAAATATCCCCCAGGTCCCATTAGCTGGTGATTACACAAACACGCAGAGCTATGACGTTGAACCCCACATATGCTCAAGTACAGAACTTCTAAGTGCCTTTCCTTTTTCTTCTGAGTCCAAACAAGGAGCTTGCATGAACCTACAGTCTGTCACTCAACTTCTGTGGGTACCAGGTGCCCATATCTCCTTCTTCTCTGCCCTGTCTCCCCTAGAGCTCCTGAAGGAGGCCCTGCTGTCCCTGGGACAGCGAGCATCCCCAGATGACGTTTTCCACCCAGGCTGCTGTCTCTGATGTGCCCAGGTCAGAGCAGCGGACCCATGCAGAGGAGAGGAACATAGAGCCCTCCCTGGCCACACTGTCACCTGGGTGCCGAGGCAGCAGGTCCACGCGCAGACTCTCACAGACATTCTCAGGAAAACAGTTCTCTCATGCTCTGCCTCTCATTCCTCTAGTCACGGGTTCAAACCCCATCCACCAGAGCAGACTTGAAATAGTTGTTCCTGCCATTCTAGCCACATCTTCTTGCCTCCTTCCCCTGTTAGTTCCCCCCAAAAAAAAAAAATGTTCCCCATGCAATTAAAGGAACAGTCACAAACAGATACAAGTAGGGAGTAAGGAGGGACCTGTCTGCACTAGCAGCACCTGGGACCCAGCCTGGCCAGCAGAATGCTCCATCCCAGTGCTGATGGAGAACCAACATCTCAACACTTGGTGAGAGTGGGCTGCAGTAGAGCTGTCTTTTAAAGGGTCAGGCCACACTGATTCATTCCATTAACAGTTACTGATCACTGACCAGGTGCCTGGCATGGGGCTAGTGCCAGAGGTGCCATGATGAATAAACACAGTATCTAACCTAAATCATGATTTCCAATGAAGTGAAACACAGATGAATTTGAACTCGCTTTGTTTCCCAGTAAAACATCAATGATGTGCTATCGCATTTGGATGAATAAGACACATTCCCAGCCTGGGCTCTCCAACTCCCTCCATAGAGAATAGAAAGATAAACATTCTTTTATTTGCAGTTGACATGGTTTTATTTTCATGAACTAGGAGTGGCCTTAATAGACAACAGGCCTTGCTCTCCAATTACTGCCAAGAAGAAGAGCTACAGAGAACATCTTTTCTGAAACCACGTCTCTGAACATTTAACTCACTCAGAGTTCACAGTCCTATGCAGTGGTTACTTTTGCTCATAACATAACTAGCGGTATTTGATGCCTTCTAATCTAGCCCTCCAGCATAGCACACTAAGAATCTAGCTCCTGGTTGGTTACCTCTAATATTCCTCCAGGATAAAGAGAAATCCCCCTAGGGCAGGCTGTGTAACTCATCTAAAAAACACAATAAAACATTTTGGGAAGAACTTCAGCAAAAGTAATTGGTACAAAAATGGAGAAGTCTAATTAACCCACCATTAACCAGAATATCCTCTGCCTCTAAGCATTCTGGTTAATCAAAGTTTTATTATACTCTCAAGGATTTGTAGTAACCCACTCGAAGCATTGCCCAGCAAGTCCTCAGGGGGCCTGCTTCAAAGTTTGATTGTGTGTACTTCCACTTCTAGGTATACTATACCCCAAAGAATTGAAAGCGGGGACTCCAACAGATATTTGTACACAGGCACATGAAAAGATGCTTAACATTACTAATCACTTGGGAAATGCAAATCAAAACCACAATGAGGTACCACCTTACACCTGCTAGGATAGCTGCTATAAAAAAAAAAAGAAGAGGTGTTGGGGAGGATGTGGAGAAAACTGAACCCTTTTGCTCAGTTGGTAGGAATGATGTAAAATAGAGCAATCACTATGGGAAACAATATTGTGGTTCCTCAAAAAACTAGAAATAGAACTACCATAGGATCCAACAATTCCACTTCTGGGTCTGTACCAAAGAAAATGAAATTAGGGTCTAGAAGAGATATTCGTCTACCCATGTCCATAGCAGAATTATTCACAACAGCCAAAAGGTAGGACCAATACAAATGTGCATCCATGGATAAATGGATAAACAAAATGTGGTACATACATACAATGGAATATTATTCAGCCTTAAAAAGGAATGGAATTCTGATACATGCTACAACATGAATGAGACTTGAAGATGATATGCTAAGTAAAATAAGCCAGACACAAAAGGACAAACACTGTATGAGGTAGCTAGAATAGTCAAATTCCCGCAGACAGAAACTAGAATATGGTTCCCAGAGGCTGGAGGGAGGCCGGAAAGGGGAGTTACTGTTTCCCGAGTACAGAGTTTCAATTGGGGAGGATGAAAAATTCAGGAGCTAGGTGGTGGTGATGGTTGCACGACAATGTGAATGCACTTAACATCATTGCACTGCACACTGAAAAATGATTAAAATGATCAATTTTATGTTACTTGTATTTTACTACAGTAAAAAAAAATTTAAAAGAAAAGAATGGATGTACTCAGAATGCCACTTGCATGTTTGTGCAAGAATGATCACAGGCCATTTGTTCTCTTCAGAATCTTAAGTCCTCTCCCCTCCCTGGCCTGTTGACGCTGCTGCAAAATCCTCAGCCTTGGCCGTGGCCTCTATTCCCACCATCCACTAAGGAGTATCTGATTAAGTGGCATTGCTGTATCCACATGTGATTTACAAAAATAATATTTCATCCTCACATCAGGACTGTTTGTGGCTGCACACTGAATAGGAATAATTTCAGAAGGTTCCAGCTGGCCTTCCTCAAAAGGTAAAGAAAATCCAACATTTTTAAGGTCTCTCTAATCTTTTGTTGTTTCAAGTGAATGCTTCCTCAAAAGGACTATTTCAGCATTTCTGGGATCTATTAAGAAGAGTGTAATGAATGTTACAGAACCAGCCAACTTAAAAAAAGGGAGAGAACGAGAAGAAAATACCGCCGACTTACGGAGAAATCCCCCCGACCCCCTTTATACTAAAGGAGCCATATCTTCATGCCATAATAAATGCAAACTTGGAAAGGCTCAAGACCCACCCGCCTCTGCAGCTAATGACAGCTTCAATTATGGGGCCTAATCCTGCATTCCTGACACTCCCCTTATCCCTGCATACCTTCCAGGGGAGTCAAAGGGCCCTCAGCCCCGGCCCTGGCAGGGAGACATTAGTTATGCAGAAGCAGCGCCCGGGGCGTGCTGGCAAATTTAAGGTCTGCTCATATAACAACACACACTTGGAAGCCTTAAATCCTCATGCTTTGACTCTTCACCTTATACTGAAATAAAAAAGCCACAGTAACTCCATTAAAAAATAGAAAATTCCTCCACAGGAAATGAACATTAGTTTGCCTCCAATTTACATCGGTTTTAGGTTTCTTCTTCCCCATCCCCTTTTCACTTTTAATGTCAGTGTCCAGTTCTACGGAAAATATTTTCTTTAAGAAAAAAAGTAAACACAGGCGTCCTGCTGGGTCTTTGCATTTTATTTACTAAACGGGGCAAAACAACTTTGACTTGCTGGCTCTCGCTGGCCCTCTGGTAAATCAGTGGGAATTCCTCACAAATACGCCCCTAGGCTATTCCCTTAAGTCACCCTACAAGGACACCTAATGACCTCTGGCTTATCGAGAAGTGGCCTTGTTTTGTATAAACTAATCATCCATCCAGCTGTATTAATAACGAGACTATAACTCATTTTTATCCCAAGCACACACTGTGCGTTATCAGTCTCCTAATTAATCCCAGGCAATTCAGGGGGCAGGTATTATTACTTCCAATTGTCCTCACTGCTCCTCCTGCCGAGACTCAGCAAACAAAGGGTCATGCTCTGTGTCCCACAGCATGCCCCTGAGTCCCAGCCCAGAGCCCACTCCAGCCCAGGCACCCTCCCTCCGGACTGTGGCAGCCCTGGGAACGAGCACACCCCTGCTGATCTCTGAGGCAGTGGGCCCCCCAGGGGAGAAAGGGCCTGGGACCAGCAGACATCTGGCAAGCCTGCTGAATGGGACAAAGCCACCAGCACTTGCCCTGAGCCGGAAAATGAACTCAGGGGCCTTGGTGCACTGAGCGCAGCAGGGCCTTTCCCCTGGGCAGCCAACAGTTCCTCATTCGCCCCTAAGCCCTCCCTGTACCCACCTCTGTCCCTCTTGGGACAAGTAGGGGTGGCTAAAGACCTCCCTCCCCACTGGGCCAGACTGCTAGCTGTTCCAAGTCGAGACCTTGCGCTGAGTGTTCAAATCTCTCCACCCCATCTCCCCACCTCACACAAGAAAAATCATAATCCCAGAGCCTTTGATGACATGGTCTCCAAAACAGGAGAGTCTTAGGCTCGCTGAGAAAGGAGCTTCCCTTCCTCCTCCCTGGTCCTCAGCGTCTGACAAGGCAAAGTGCTCAACCACGAGCATGAGCATCTATAAACACCTCCAAAAGAGGACCAGCTCCCTTGGCCCCAGGGGCCCTTGAGCCCTGGAAACCTCCCCTTGGTGCATTTGAGAGAGCCCTGGGCTTAGGGTCTGGAGACCTGCGTTCAAGACCTAACTCCCCCATTAACCTGACAGCTACTTAAACGCTCAAGCCTTGGTTTTCTCATCTTTAAAACGAGGATCATAATGACTGTCCTGCCCACTTCCTTCGCACCTGTTTGTGAAGCAACAATCCTTCTTGGTTTCCCTCATAAGCCTCTCTTCTATTCAGTCAGTGATGTTGGGGTTCCTCAGCCCAGGGGCCCTGACCATCTCTCTCTCCCTAGGCAGTCTGGTCCACCCCAATAGTGACAAGGTCAGCACTCTGCCCAGGGGCCCTTGGCTCCCTTTTTAGGGTTTCTGTACCCCGCCCCAGCCCTTGCCAGGTGTGTTGTGCTTTCAGCTGCACCTGGAGTTCTTCAGAGGAGGAGGAGGAGAGGGAGGAAGAGGAGGAGGAGGGGTAGAGGAGAAGGAGGAGGAGGAGGGAGAGGAGAAGGAGGAGGAGGAGGGAGAGGAGAAGGAGGAGGAAGAGGGGAAGGAGGAAGAGGAGGAGGAGGCAGAGGAGAAGGAGGGGGAGGAGGAGGAGGGAGAGGAGAAGGAGGGAGAGGAGAAGGAGGAGGAGGAGGAGGGAGAGGAGAAGGAGGGGGAGGAGGGGAAGGAGGAGGAGGAGGAGGAGGAGGGAGAGGAGAAGGAGGGGGAGGAGGAGGGCGAGGAGAAGGAGGAGGAGGAGGGGAAGGAGGAGGAGTGGGAGGAGTGAGACCGCTCTCAGCTATGGGAGCTGTTCTGTCTGCAGGGCAAAGAGGGGAAAGCCTGGGTGTTTGTATCCCCTCTACCAATGAGATTCCTTCCCTGGGGGCTGGGGAAACTGTGAGGCTAACATTCTCCAGAGTTTCCCGTGGAGAGCCAGCCAACGCCTGCCCTCTGCAGGGATTTGCCCAAGAGCACACCATTGCTGGGCTTCTTCCCCTTTCCTCTCAGGGCTCCCAAGGCGCATAGCCTTAACTAAGTACCTTGCACATGACCCTTCATCTCAGGGTCTGTTTCTAGGGACCTCCTCCCATAATAATACGCACAGTTTCAGTTATACCTCCAGCCAGACTACTCTGAGCTCCAGACCCAAGTATGTAAGGTGGTCTCAAGGTCAACACACCCAAAACAGAGTTCATGGTCTTCCCACATCCCAGAGCCCAAATACTTCCCAGTGCTCCCCAGCTCCATGAAACCCATCCACTTCACAAGGAAGAATCCTAGGAATCTCCCAAGACCCCTCTGTCCCTTTCAGCCTACCATCCCCTCCACCACCCCACCTCCCACTCCACACAAGCCGTCTTCAAGCTCCTGTCGATTTTATCTCTTAAATGTACCTAAAATCTATAAAATTCCCCCCATTCACTTCTACCACCACCGCGTCTAAGCCACCATCAACTCTTTTGGGGGCACCTACAATTCCATCTAACAGGTTTACATCCCTCCCTCCCAGTTTCATCAGTGATTGTTGCAAAATTATGCTAATCCTGTCAGTTCCTGACACTCTCCAGTAGATCTTTGTTGCCCTTAGGTACAAAGCTCTTTATGGTGGCCACCAGGCCCTTCATGATGCGAGCTCTACCTCTCTCTTCACTTTAGCCAGACTACCTGCCTAGGACAAATTCCCTATTTCATGTTCCTGCAGCACCATGGACCTCTTCTCCTTAATACCTGCCACGGCTGCAAGAAGTCACAGAGAAACGATCACAAACATGCACTGGGTGACCACGTGACTCAGCAACCCCAGCCCAGGTTCCACGAGGCCAGGGCTGTGTGGGGTTTCTCACCACTGCGTCCTCAGTAGCGCCCAGCAGGCACTCAGTGAACTTCATCCAGACCAACCTTAGAAACTTAGAAACTCCGGAACCAAGTGGGGAGGATTTTAGATTTTAGGAGGGGTATTTGCTTCAGTACAAGCAGGGGCAGGGTCTGTCCTGTCTCTGTGGTCTACCCTTGCTGCTCTGCCTCAGCCAAGTGTGACCTGGGAAAGCAGAGGATCATGCTATAAATAAGGAGCTGTTCTCTCTTACGAGAGGAGGACACGAAATAGATTGTAGGGATCGGTTCTAAAATGTCAAGCTGGTATTATCCCTTTCTTGAAAAGGAAGATACAAACAAATTGTAAATTTTTAATCATTTAGCTGCCTATTTTTAAATTTCTCCAATAAAAAGGGGAAAGGAGTGGAGGCAGCCTATTGGTGCAATCATTAAGTTCATGCACTCTGCTTCAGCAGCCTGGGGTTTGCTGGTTCAGATCCCAGGCACAGACCTACACACTGCTCATCAAGCCATGCTGTGGTGGTGACCCACATACAAAATAGAGTAAGATTGCCGCAGACGTTAGCTCAGGGATAATCCTCCTCAAAAAAAAAAAAAAAAAAAGAAGAAGAAAGAAAGAAAGAAAAGAAAAGGGGAAAGGAGTAATTGTGGTGCACCTACGATAGCCAAGCTCTGGGTTTAAATACATGATCTCATTTTATCTTCATAGCAACTCCACAAGGTAAGTATTATTAGCCCCATTTTACAGACAAGAAAACTGAGAAGCTGAATATCTTACCCAAGATCACACAGCTAGTGAGTTGACGAGCTAGGTTTTCAGTCCAGGCCTGCCTGAGGACAAAGCTGCCTTCCCACTCTGTGCTGCTCCATTTGAGACCTCACCTGCACATCCTGACCAATATCCAAAGGTTCATTTATTGAAAAAATGTTCATCTGTGAATGTCGAATATTCCTAAATGAAGTATGATTCTTCTGCTTTATTTCTTGGGGAAAATCGCCATAAAGGTTTTTCTCCTCATCCAGTAGATACCACATTTATAAATAGTGTGATGCAAAGTAGAGACCACAAGTTTGTGAAGGACAAGGACGAGGTGGTATTTATTTTGGTGATGCCCTGAAACTAGCAGGTTTTCAATCGGCACTGGTGAAATGAAATTTGACTTCCCTCTCATTGGACTATTGCGTCAAGACACAGTGTCAGAAGTTTCTGCTTCCCCTTATTTTTCTCTCTCAGCATTCAGCTCATTTTTAAGAGCAAGAGTTTGACTTGTTTTATGAAAATGAAAGCATATCTTTGGAAACATAAGATGACGTTTTCCCCTTTAACTGCTGCATGACCCAATGCCAATTATTACAGCTTGGGCATGGAAGGGAATCCATTGCAAATAGAGCTGACGCTTTTGAGCAGGGAAGCGCATTCACGCATCATTTTTTACCCCTCCTGCTATACAGAACCTGGACAGCCCAAGGTAAGCCACGCACGTGAAGCTGACTTTTGTCTGGGACTTTGAGGCAGGCCACAAGCAGTGACCACAGCCTCAGAGGCCCTGTGATGAGGGAGGCAGGCCCCTACATTGAGAAAGAAAGACCATACCCTTCCTGCTTCTCCTGGAATCCGTACTATGCTTCTGTAAATGTTGTGTGCTTGTACTTCTTTCTTTGTCACCAGGCTTGTCTTGCTGAAGTCCGCCCTGATTTGACAATTTCTTGTAGTCTCTTCAGATGGAGGGAGCAGGGGATAAAACCAAATTCTCAGCCTTGGACAAGGCTCTGGATAATACTACTCAGAGCCAGCATTTTGATGACACTGTATGATTTATACAATGCTTTTACACATTAACTTTGGGACTGAGGCTTGCTGCCCTCTTTCTGGAATGTTCTATACTAAATCTTCCTTCCTCTTAGTTCAGATCTCAATTCAATGTCATCTTTCCTGACCACCCCTATGAGCCAGCCTTTACACAGCTGTGTATTTCTTCCAAAGCTCTCATTACTCTCTAAACCAACCTTATTTATTTTTCGGTTTCCTTGTTTGATCTCTCTCTCCCCACACTAGAACATCAGCCCCATGAGGGCAGGGACCTCTCCTCTTATTACTCCTGCCTCCCTGGGGCCAAAAACAGTGCACATTAAAAACACTCAGTATTATTTGTGGCATGGGTGGATGAGTGAATAATTTCATTTGAGCATTGTGGTCCTAATAAGGTAGTTCTTATCTTCATTTTGGAGATGAGGTACCTACATCTCTGACATTAAGCAATTGGCCTGAAGTCACAGTGTCAGTCCGTGGCAGAACCATAACTCGAACCCAGGTCTTCTGAAGTCTTCTTATGGGAAGGAAAGTAAACTTTTTCTCCAAAACTTGGGTCATCCTGGGTACTCTTAAAAACAATTGCTCCGTCAGGGATCATTAAATACCAACAGTTTGTAGTATAAAAGCCCTGATAAAAACCACAAAGCTGTTCCCTATATCAGAGATGAAAAACAGCCACAAGATGAGCTTAAAGGCACAGCCCAAGACTGCTTCCTGCGCCAGCTAATGGGTGGGTCACTGCCCTTCTGCTCTTGCACGCCGCAGACTTGCTCCCATCCCTCCCTTCCTGGCCTTGGACCTCACTGGCCTCTGGGTCCTTCAATCCAGGAGGCTCTGGCCTGGCTCTCGGCTTTCCGCAATTTTTCTGACGTCCTAATTTCTTGATCACCTGTGCTGACACGATCCTGATTTCCTTCAATATGTCTTTTTTCCACTCCTGGGAAATTTATGTCTGTTCTGGCATATGTCCCCATCTTCCTTTGTGAAAAGAGAGGCAAGGAGGTGAAAGAAAAAAGCCTTTTAATATTTTTTAGCTATGTCTTCGTGTTCTGTCAATAAATTACCTCTGCCAGCTTTTAGAGGCCCTATTGGCTCTTGTACTGACCTCTTGTTCCTTCTGTACTTGAAAAATGCCTTATTATTTATCTCAGCCTCTCTCGCAATCTTCTTTTCATTCCTCACCTTTGCTTTTCTTATCATGTTTTTGCACTTTCTTAACTTTGTACTATAATGTCTCTAGCTGAGTCGCTTTTTGATTTTTTCTTACTTTCTCGCTTTCCTAGTTTTGATTACTTCCCCTACCACTACCACATCCTTTTTAGAGCTATTTGTTTGGCCTATTTTCCACGCTTCATGTTGCTAGGGAGCACGTATTTTCTTTGGGCAGTTTCTATTCATTTCCCTCCGATTATACTCTTCCATCGGCAGCTGTCCTTTCCAATCTCTTAGTGCCCTTGGATCTTCTTGGTAGGAGCTGACAAATTTTGTTCCCCCTGGATTTCTTGCATGTCCTTCTAAGAGTATCCTAAATCCTGCTGCACCTTACTGGGAATCAGCAATTCCCCCAGACATGGCTCTGCAGGTCAAGAAGGAGCTGGGTGCCTCGATTTACATGTCACTCGAGTTTCCCCAAGTCAACCGCCTGTGGGTGCAGTGGAGTCACGTTATAGTGGTATTCTGTGCACACATCAGGACCTCAACCCCCTACTAAGTGCTTGCCCGGGTAGCTGGGTGAGTCCTGTGTGCTAACAAGACCAGTCAGGTGTGAATGGTATCCTGCTGGGCTCTTTGGCCAATGTCTACCTTCTGGATGCTGGGTACTGCTACCAATGCTGGGCACTGCTGCCACCTCCGTGTGGCATTGTACATTGACTGGTTCCACCACCTAGCAGCTGTCAGACATCTGCTCCACTGTGACCAAGACTGCAGCTCTCAACATCTCAAAGCCACACTCAGTATATGAGTAGAAAAGGTCTTCCCTCCCATATTATGCTTTGTCCACAGGTTTACAAGATGAGGTTGCCTTGGTCTTATAAAGCTTTCAGTAAAGCACAGCATTTCATTTTTACCTCCAGCTCCCCTTCTCTGGTCCCCAGACAGGAATTTGTACAGCTTGGGCCAGGTAAACTCAGATACTGCCTGCCCCTTTGACATTGAGGCAACTTATGTCCGCCCATCCCATCTTCCATTAGAATGAGGTCTCCTGCAAGTAGCTCCTTAGTTATGCCTGCAAAAAGACTTTGGGTGAACACTCCCAGGTATGTCTATCCCATAGTGGTCATAATTTAGGACCCCACTGCATACACATGGACTTTGGACACAAGTAAGGCCCAGTTCTGACATCTGTCATAGATGTCCAATAGAATCTCTGTTCTCAGCTGTCAACGTAAACAGCATCCGGAATACACCTCTCTCCCCGGCACGGGAAGCTGCAGGTAGCAGACAGTTGTAGGGAATGGAAAATAGAGAATGAAGGTGATGGCAGATACAGCAATCAGTACAGTCAAAGTTTATTCAGCCTCACATGTACCAGATGCTATGCTATCTTCTAGAATTACAATGATAACTATGCTTAAAGTTTTCACCTTTATTTTAGAATTTCAGTTCTGCTGAAGGAGAGATCCACATGAAGATAAAATTTAATCATAATATTTTTGGTGTTAAGATAAAGGTTTGCACTGGAGGCAATGGGAGCACAGAGGAGGAGCTGATAGGCCCTGCTGGATGTTTATGGCAGGTTTCCTGTATTTCCAGAGTGTTTACATGAGTAAGTTCACCATAATAAAGATGCTGGTCATCATCCCCCGATCCATACCCACTCACACCTCAAAAGGGTGACAGTACAAACAGCCTGCATTACCCTCTTTGACTCCTGGGAGCCAATCCAGCAATCAGATATCAATGATCTAATCTGGGCCAATGGGATTCTCTGTCGTGGGAATTTGGTATGAGAATGGTGAGAGATTGAGTTAGGTGTACCCAAAGGACGATGGGCACTTGACCTGAAAGGTCGTAGAGAATTGGCCCTGAAGTTGGTGCCAGATAAAAAAGGCCACCTATGAGCAGAGGTATGAGATTTTGAGGCCACAAGTAAATAGAGAGAGACGAACCTCAGCGAGATAGAGGAGTGGAGCAGATGCACAGAACGGGGCAGATCAGAGTCCTTGTGCCCATATGATGAACATCGGCTCACGATTTCCTGGTTCCGGACCTCACGGAGTCTAACAGCACTTCTTTCCTCTTATTTTTCTGTAAGATTACCTGTTGTACTTCTGTCGTAACACTCCTCTTAACTTCAGCTAGTTAACTGGATTTCTTTGCTTTGCAACCAGAGCTTTAACTAAGATAACCTTACCGTTACCCAGCTATAGCCTTCTGGTGCAAGTTTTCCTTCTTGACTTGGCAAACACCTGTTCAGTCTTCATGACCCGGCTCAAATGTCAGCTCCTCTCTGAAGCCTTCCCTGACAGCTCCCTCCCTCGGGGTCCTTCAGGACTCTGTTCATAACCACTACATTGCGGTGTAATTGATCTATTTAAAAACACTCCACTCCCCAAAACACGAGGTCCTCAAAGGTAGAACTATGTCCTAGTGCCTGATACCCAGAAGGTGTTCAGTCAAAGTTTGCAGAATTGCCTCAGTGGCTCTGAGTTGGTTCTGGAAGCAGCCTGCCAGTTGGCACACCATGTTATCTCCCACTCCATCTTCCAGGCCCTCGAGGGGCTCTGAGTTTATGCTGACTTTGCTAACTTCTTCCCTCACTCCCAGTTCCATCTTCTCTCAGTCCTCCCTGGCGTCCAGGATTGCTTCCTTGCTGGGTCCCTCCTGCTCTGTGCAAATTTCACTACCTTTGGATTGGTGACAATTCCAAGGCGACCTCCCTGGGCAGAGCACATGCTGTTTCCCAGGGTTCTAGAACTCTTTGCTGAGTTTTGGCTCCTCTTAATGACTTTGTGTGGTTGCCTGGGGCCCATGCTACCTGTGTGTCTGCTCATGACAGCATCCCTCACCCGATCCAGCCATCTGTTTATTTTGGCTGCATCTCCTTCTTTATGCTCCCACTTCTGAGAGATGGTGAATAGTAGCTACTTCCTTTAATCAGCCAGAAGCCCTTGCTGCCTTGTCCATCGTAGAAAAATTGTCTCCAGATCTGTAGCAGCTTTCTCTTACACGGGAGAGAACATCAGGGCTCGTTTGCTCAGGAAAAGCAACAACAATCAAAACCTCCTGCTCTGTTTAGACCATTCTTCCTTTATGGATTGCAGTGCCCCCTAGCAAACCCACCAGGTTCTTTGCCAACTGCCAGCTATCTATCCACGCTGCTGATTCACGGCCTGTCGGCCTGGGGAGGGGTAGCAATGGGAGAGCTTTCCAGCCTTGGGGGGATGTATCTGCTTCCCTTTCTGCTCTAATGTACAGAGCGTCTTGCAGGAGGGGTGCCAGCCTGTATATCTGATGCTCTAACCTCAGTGCTGGTAGGTGTGGGATCACATGGGAGACCAGTTGGGTCAAATTCACTGGGATTTTGACACCTTCACCCCTCAGAGTTTCACTTTTCTGACTCCTGCTTTCAGGCAAAAAGAAAAAAAAAAAAAAAAACTCAGGCTCAGCTCAGCCTCAAGAATTTCCAAATGGACTCCCTTCCCTCCTTCTCAACCCCATCTCTCTCGTGTTGATAGACATGGCTTTTTAGACTCTGTGACCTCCATGTTCCTTGGTGTGGAAATGGGGTCAGAACTTTTGGCTAAAATAGCACCTGCTGGGGTCACGAACCCAGGCTGTTTCTGGTCTCCATGATGGAGACCAGAAATCCACTCAGGATGGGCCTGTCTCCAAAAAGCCTCCTCCTTGCTTAAGATAAAAGAAACAGCACTTCTATGCCAGCCAACATCTCAGATTGTCCTTTTAGCCTCTTGCTGTGGGGCAGGCACGGATTGAGAAATGGAAGACAGTCTCCTGCCAGGCCAAGGGCCCTGAGCGATTTGCAGGGGAGTAGATGGCTGGCGCCCGTCTTGACTCTATTCCTCTCTGTGGCTTGCTTCCTTCTTTGTTAGGAGACCTCAGCACATCAAAATATTAGTTAAGGAGATAACTTTAATCTGGGGACTATATGATGCTTATCTAAATCAAGAAAGGCAGCTAGAAGTTGTTTGCATCTGACCATAAATTATCCCCCAAGGCTATTCTTCTAGAATGAAAACCTGGTTTCGTGATTTGGGGCAGCCTTAAAGTATGCGTAATAGCAGAGAAAGAGCACTTACTGGGGAATCAGGAGCCTCCATTGCTAATCCTAGACTCGTTACTAACGATGCCACTTTGGGCAAATCACTCTATTTCTCTGGCTTCATTAGTGACCTCAGCAGGAGCAGTTTTAGTAGAAAAACTGACATCCTAATTGCCAAATCCATAGGCTAATTTTCATTCCTCATCCTACTTGACAACTCCATTGCACGTGGCACTCTTGACTGCTCTTTCCTTCTCAAAACTCTCTCTGCTCTCAGCTCCTGAGACCCTGCCTCTGTGAATCCTTCTCCCACCTCTCTCCCAACCCTTCATTGTCCTTTCTTGAACCCCTCTGTTCCCCCTCTGCCACCTGTCTGTTGCCTGCTGGTGTTCCCCAGAACTCCCCCCACTCCTCTTCTCATCACACATCCATTTCCTAAGTGATCCCATCCACTCCCACGCATCCAGGTACCACGTCTTTGCTGTTAACTGTCAAATCTCTGTTTCAGAACTCTGTCAGCCTCTCTCCTGATACCTTCCGGCTGCCCACAGGATGCCCCGTCTAGTTGCACGTCAAGCCCCTCAAACTCAGCCTGACCCAAACGAGCGTGTTGTCTTCTTGCCTCTGTCCTCCCCATCCCCCGAATCCTGAACCCTTGCAGCCTCTTCTGCCCTCTGTATTTCACTTCGACTCAGAAGCTAAATGGTCTTTCACGCTTCATTCTCCCTAACAAGGTGTTGCTGCCAAGTCTACCTGAGAGATGTTCCTACGTCTTCATGCCACTGCTGCTGCTCTGCTTCTTGTCCTTAGGGTCTGTCACCTGAATCTTTGAAATAGTACCCGAAATAGCTAAGAGTAGGCATAGCTGACATAACTGAAAGTGGAACTTGCCATGGCTTAACCAAACAGTTTGGTTCTTTTCTCATGCAGTAAGAAATCCAGATATAGAAGATCCAGAACCAATATGGCAGCCCCACGATGCCTCTAGGGACCCCAAGTTCCTTTTACCTTTCCATTCAGCCATCCTTGACACGTGGCTATTATCTATAGGCTTGTCACCTCATGCTCACAAAACGCTTGCTCCTCTTCCCCATCCACACTCCAGGTAAGAAGAAGGCGGAAGGGCAAAGGTCAAATGCCTCCTGAGTCAGCTTCCTTTCCAAGAGTTCTCCTGGAAGCTCCACCCAGTGACCTGCACTTACCTTCCCGTTGGCCAAACTGTGTCATGTGACCACTCTCTGCGAGGAAGACTGGGGTTGGTCATGGGAGTCTGGTTTGTTTGTTTTTAAGCAAGGCACATTGCCTCCAGTAATAAAATTGGGGCTCTGTTGAAAAGGAAGAAAAAAGGAACTCATACTGTCAAGCAAATAACTATCTGCAATCGCCTAGTCTTGTCCCCCAGCCATCAGAATCTTCACCCACTACTCTACCCTCTATTTCCCCGAAAAGAAATCTGACAAATTGTTCCCCAATTTTAAACATCTCTGTTCAATCCTCAGTGGCTACAGAATAAAGAACCAACACCTTGGCCCACAGTCTGGGCCCCATCTTCTTTTCTATGCTCCTCAATTGCATCACCACTCTCCTCCCCAGAACACACCTGTAAGATCCAAAGGACTGTGCACAGTTTCCTAAACGCATAACGTCATGCCTCTGCACACGCCATGCCCACTGCCCTATTGCCTTTCCCATCGTTGGACATTTCTTCAACCTTCATTGCTGGTGAGGGAGCAGGCATATGTCTGCCCCTTGACTCAAGTTTCTTCCCTAACCCTCAGAAGAAAGACATTCGTCACACCTCTGAATCCTCCTCATTCGCTACAGCTAGTGATCCTTGTGTACAGACAGGGGTGTGCTGATCAATGTTTAGCAACCACCTGTCCGGGGAGCAGGTAGGTGGGGAGCAGAAGCTCTGGCTTGTAGAGTTATCCACTCCTGTGGTGTAAAGACTCCCACTATGACCAACATCAAGCTACCAATGTGACGCAGCTGAGCCTGGGTTTGGAAAGAGGCATGATTGGCTCTCGAGAGCCAGTCTGAGCTGGCTCCAGCACAACAGTGGGAGACCCCAAGGGAAGAAGGATGTGTGATCAGGTCTAAGCACCAAAACCACACACAAAACTTAGCAGCCATCTCCTCAGCAACATCTCTGAGCATCCCCTCCCATCAAAATACTAGCTCTCTCCTCTCCCAGAGTTCACACTGCTCTTTGATGATTCTTCTCTCACAGCGGTGCCTTTGAAGATCCTCTCTTGGGTGAACAAGTGCACTTTTCCACAGTATGCATTCCCTCAACCATTTACTCCACAAAGAGTACTGAGGGCCTTCCGTTCCATGATTCCCGGTTGAATCCTCTTCTCATTGAACAGGCTGCCACACCTCGGGTCACCACCAGGAGGCACTCTTCCACATCAGGTGCAGACACTGACTGAACAGCATGCAGTACACAGTAGGGCTAAATGCCCGCTTGTCTGATGAATGAAGGAGAGAAGGAACTGTTGTTTTCTCTATCTGGAGCCCAACCCCTCCTCCCTGATTTACCCAGCTGTCTCTGACTTCCCATTTGGGGTTCAATTTAAATGTCTCCTTCTCCAGGAAGCCCTTCTTGGACTACCCTAACCTCTATTCCCAGCACCAAATGTGGGATAAAATGTCCCTTCTTTGGGATCCCATAAGCCTTTGTCATCAGTAGAATTGATCGCTCTGTATACCTGCTTTTCACTTTTGACAGCATTGCCTATTGGACTACGAGCTTCATGAAGGCTGGGGTCTCGTCCACAGTGCCTAAAACAAAGGAGGTACTTAGTAAACACCTGCAGAAGGGGGACTGAGCAGAATGTGCAGTACTTTCAAATATTCCCTGGGAGGTTTAGTTTAATTTCTTTTGCCTTTGTCTTTTTCTTTTGCTATTATTACTATTACTTTTTCCACCAAGTTCTTGCTTTCCGTATGATAGTATCAAAAGAAAAAAAAAAGAAAGAGAAAAGATTTCAATGAATTGCAGCTTCCAGCTGGTTATCATTATTTAAATTTTGGCTTTATCTTTGTGGGCAACTGAAGCCTATGATTTAAGCTTTCTCTAGCTGAGCAAGGAGGTCGGGTACCCGCCCAACCACTCATATTTCCAGAGTGCACTTTGCTGTGTCAATACACATTACTTGTCACATTGCAGAGTCTGAGGAGAAGCTTGATCCGGGCTGGGAGATTGCTGTCATGTGTCAAATCATACAGCCCGGGGGGACGAGTACAACGCACAGAAAAGGCAGAAACTGAGCTGTGGTCAGGCTGCCTACAAGATAAACACCGTAATGTAGACCAGGAAAAGAAAGGTCAAAAAACCATCGGAAGCCTCAGACACTGTAAGGCTTCTTTACTTGCGTTTTCTTGCCTCTCTGGACCTCCATTTTACCAGCACGGGCAAATACTGTATTTTTCATCCAACGGACCTTCCAGCCCATAGTCCCACATGAGGGGACTAGTTTTGGTTGGTCTCACCCTCGGGGAGGCAGGGTGGCACCTGGGAGGGCCGCACATCGAAGCTGACGAAACAAGGCAGGTGTGGTGACTCCACCAGCTCCTCCTACCAGCTCCTGCGAAATGAAAGCTCATAGAAAACGTGCAAAGACACTACACTTAGGGAGGAAAAATCCACTTCAGTGAGTAGGAGCTTCCCAAGCCGCAAGGCTGGAAGAATTGTTTGCTGCTGCCAGTGGTAGTTGTTTTCCTTTCTTTCTTTTAAGTTGGCTAAGAAAAATAAAACACCTAGAAAAAACCGAGTGAGTACTGGCTGTTTCACATTAAAGACGGAATGGGCGCGAGTCAATCTCCCCACTTTAAAGACGCCCACGTGCTTGAAATCGTTTCCTAGAAAGGCAGAGAGAGTTTAACTGGGTGTAGCTTCGCCGTTTGCAGGGCAGTTTTACACCACTTTCCGCATCCTCAGCGCCTGATCTCCTGGTATGACAGCAGCACACCACATTCGTTGCACCGGACAAGGATTAGGGGAGTGAAATTAGTCATGTATGTAAATTGTAATCACGTTGGACGGTTGTATGTGCTCATTTAGGCATTTTAACAGTGTGCGAGGCTATCCTCTCCGCAGGACTAATAAGCATTAGCCGTAATGAGGTCAGTCAGTCAGTCAGGCATTCTCGGGGGATTTAATTGGGACATGGGTCTCTGCTGAAGTGAAAATTAATAACTTTTGTCAATGTTCTGGTGAAATGTTCTGTCTTATTAAACTATGAGGGTCAATTAGAAAGCATTATGTAATAAAGTCCCCAGCAGCAGAACTCAAATTGAGTTATACCACAGTCATTATTCCAGGGCGAATGCATTTGAAAATGGAAAACCAGAGCGCCATATGGAGGATTCGGGTCAGATTTACAAGCATCGCATGTTAAGGCTTCAACAAGAAGGAAACAATTAAACGTAATACCGAAATAAATCAGTGCGCCCAGCGTGCTGTGCAGGGCCGGAGCTGGGCCGGGCGGCAGCCCTGGAGCTGTGACACCGCAAAATGGCACCGTTTAGGAGGCTTGTCGCGGCTGCGTCAGGCAGCACCATCCCCACAGATCTCTCGGAGTGCTTAAAATCTGGGGCACACCTGGAAGGCTCGGGCCTGCACGCTGCCTCATATAAATAACTCTTTATTGTGTGGCTATTAAGACGAGAGAGATTGCCTTTATTAAGGTGCAAGTTATTCTGGTACAGCAAATTAAAGAATTTTAAAGCATACTAAACAGCCACCAATATTCCCCGTTCGGTCATGTTTTACAGTACTTTAAATGGACAGTATATTGTTAGGGAGATATAAAGTCTATGCCAAGGTGGGGCTCTGACAGAACAGCGTTCAGGCACTTCTAGCCAGGAGGATGGGGAGGAGTGGAAACGTGCTGGTGGGGACACTGTCAGGAGCCTAGATGCGTATGGGGCAGGGAGGTGCAGGGCGAGATGTCCTCTCTCCTCTGCAAGATGGCGGAAGGTGGCTCCTGTCTACTGCATTCTTGTAGAAAAAGACATCTTCAAACCAAATAGATTTTTAAAGATCCTCTGCAGATAAAACAGAAAATAGGAGGGAGGAAGAAAGGAAGGAAGGAGGGAGGGAGGGAGGGAGATGCAAAGCGGATCTGTACTGTTTGGTTACTAAAGGACTAGGACTTTGTTATCTGCCCAGCCCTGTCTTTGAACTTTCCCTTCTCTAGTAAAGTGAGCTACGGTCTGATTATTTCCCCTTTGCTCCCTAATGTTGATTATGTTTCTCATTAAAAACAAATTCTAACAATGACCCTTTCTTGGCTCCAAACCATCATGGAACCCAGTCTGTTCCCTCTCCCTCATCTTTGTGGTCACTGCCGTGGTCTGAACCCCTATCCTCCCACCAGAGCCCATTTCCGCTCCAGCCCCCTCCCACCTACTTTCTTCACACCAGTCAGAGCAATCTTTAAAAATGCAGATCTGGTCATGTCACTCCTCTGCTTAATAACCCTTTAACACCTTCCCTTTGCCCATGGGATAAAATCCAAAGCCCTTACCACAGCCCACAGTACCCCTCCCAGATGTGTCTGGGGCTCGCCTGGAGCCACACGCCGTCTTACACCATTCTTGCAGGTTCTGGAATCAGTGAAGTTCGCGCTCTACCTGGGTCTTTGCACATGCAGTTCCCTTAGTCTGGAATTCTCTTCCTCCTGACTGTGTATGGCTGGTTTCTCTTCAGCTTAACTATCTATCCTCTGGGAGGCCTTTCCTGACCATTCTGTCTGAAGACACCCATCCAGAACTCTGTAGCTTCACCCCATGCATGCTTCCATAGTATGTACTGTAGTTGCTAATTTAAAAAACAACTTTAACATAACAAAAGTTCAATAAGTATGAACCGTTATTATTATTGTTGTTGCTATTATTCCATTTACGAATAAAAGTATTTCCATTTCTCTATGTTGTTCACGTAACATTAAGATGGTTATGTCTGGATGATTAAAAAACACCAACTTGATTTTGCCCTGCTCCTTTTTCTCTGACACCTCCTGACTCTGAAAGTTCTCTGACTGCAAAGACCATATCTGTTTTGTTTCCCACTGAATCTTAACAGTGGAGACAAATAGCAGGTGTTCACTGTGTGTTGAGTGAATAACTCATTGAACTAAAGGGTTGTCTTGGAGGGAAACCTGAAGTTTTTCCAACTCCTTGATTTTATGAAAAAAGGGTTTATAAGGATACTAAAATAGTATGCACAAGGAACTATTGGGAGAGGTGGGACCACTACCTGATTTACCCTCAAAATATTTCTGTCTTACTGTCTTCTGCCCAATCACTCAGTCCCACCCAACCACACCTTGTCTTGGTCGCCATTTGAATAAACACCACTCTACATCCTATGGGGAAAGCATGTTTAAAACCAACTTAAAAACTAAAGCTCCTCCATCAATGGGAGAACAGGTGACTGAATTCTGGTGTGTTCATAAGGGAAAACAGTGGTGTGAGAATGAATGACCCAAAGCTACAGGCCTGAAAGTGGTTGAATCACAAAGACATAATGTTGAATAAAAACGGCAAGTCACAAAAGAATACACATGCTGCGATAGCGCTCATGCAGAGTTCAGAAAAGAAGCAAAAGTAAATAATATGCGCTAGGTGCATATGTGGCCAAACTGTAACGAAAAAAGTAGAAATCAGAAATGTTTTAAAAAAGAATAAAAGCAACCTCGAGAGAGTGGTTACCCGCCAAGCATAGAGCGAGGTGGGAAGGAGAGGAGCTGACGGGAGGAAGAGCATCTGAGAGGGGGTGAAGGGTGACAATGATCTTTATCTTTAGTTGGGTAGCAGTTTCATGATTATCCATTTATGTCTTATGTTTCATAATTTTGTAAGTTTATATGAATAAAAAGTCAATAAATTTTGAAAAATTAAAACTAGCTTGATTTCAGGTTTGCCTGAACATACCCAGTCTCAGAAAGAAGAGGTCCCTCCGCCTTCTTCAGGGATGCCTCAGAGAGCTTCCACCAGCAAGCCTCATCCGTTTAAGGCCGACAGGCTGGAATCCTTGGGGCCTGGTCCTGAGTCAGGTCATCACTGTACAAAAAACATGCAGGAATTGTGCAGACTGTTTGAAGAAGATGACTTTAGGGACAATGTTAGGATGCTTGAGGAAAAATAACCTCCTTAGGGGTCCTTCCATTATTAGCAAACTCTCCCTTGCTAGTCCTCAAGGTTTTTCCACCTTTTACATCCCCTTATTAAAATACAAACATCCCACAAAGCATCCACATCAAAACCAACACCCTAATGATCTTCATTAACTGAGAGTGAGTGGGGCCCAGAGCAGGCACAGGAGAAGGGCAGGGGCGTGGCAGAGGGGGAGGAGGTGAGAGATGCCCAAAAGCACTTCAGGCCAACGTCACCTTTGGTCCAGGGCAGCCTTGCCTGGTTTTTCTGTACAACTCCATTGACTTCACACTCTCTTCATTTCTGACTTGAGCCCCAGACTTGTTACTGGCACCAGATGCCCCAAGATGGCTGGTCAAGGTGCCCCTGGTGGCACTGCTATAAGCCGAGATTACCTTCCTTAAGCAATTCCTCCTTCTAATGCTAGAGGAGGGGGTTCCCACCATAAGGGGTTCTGGTTCATTTGCGTTGCTGGGTCTCCCAGGGCCACACTTCTGTTTTGAGAGAGAATTTGGCATCGGGCTCCTTCTGACATGACAGGCTGAAAAGTGAATTTGAGCCAAGAGTTCTGTTGCTTCATTTCGCTTATTTATGAGAAGCTGGTATTTTTTGCTAACAAAGACAATGGGAAATTTCAAAACCTAAAAATTATCAAGCTATTGAGGCAGTGATGGGAAAATAGAAATTGCAAAGCATTTCTCAACCAGTTTGAGTAACTTGCCTTCAGTATTTTTTCCCAGGAGAAATTACAAACAGAAGTGTCACTTGCCTTTGGGAATCTCTTTGTTGGAAAGTGGGAAGCTATTCCAGGGAGATTCTGGACAGAAGGTCCCCATCCCCAGACGCTCCTATAGGAAAAGGCAATCTGCCTGCTCCTCCATCCCTCGGCTAGTGAACGAATGAGAGAATAAATGAATGAATAAACCACTCAGCTCCACATGCTTAATGCCACAGATCAAATGCCTCTTAGCCATGCTTTGCTCTCCTAGCTGGAGGCCCAATTGTTTCTTTATCTAAAAAATGTGGGGTTTTTCTCTGATTATAATACTAATATGTGCTCATCCTAAAATGCTTGGGAAATACAGGAAAGCATAAAGAAAAGAGAAGCATCCATAATCCTACCCCACAGAAAGATCTTATTAACACTGAGGTTTATAGCACACCAGTGTTTTTCTGAGCATGTATACATTCCACTGCTGAGATCTTTCTGTACATACTGTTGATACCTGTGTTAGACAGAATCCTAGGATGACTCATAGCACCCTTTCTCTTGATTAATCTCCTCCTCCTCAAGTATGGGCAGGAGGGACCTGTGAATATGATGGAATAGCACTCTCATGACTAGGTTATTTTACAGTTGATTTTAAGAAAAGGAGATTATCCTGGGTGGATCAGGCCTAATCAGGTGAGCTATAAAAAGGGATGGGTCTTTCCTGGAGACAGAGATATGAGGCATGAGAGGAATCTTAAGCAAAGGAGATTCTCCTTCGGTGGGCTTGAAGATAGAAAGGACCATGTGGCAAGGAATGCTGGAAGCCTCCAGAAGTTAAGAGCAGCCCCCACTGATATCCAGTGAGGAAATGGGGACCTTAGTCCTACAGCCACAAGGAACTGAATTCTGCCAACTTGAATGAGCTTGAAAGAAGACCCCAGCTCCAGATGAGAATAGCACCTGGCCAACATGTTGATTTTAGTCTTAATGAAACCCCGAGTAGAAAACCTGGTTGAGCCTGCTGGGATTTCCGAACTACAGAATCTGCAGAACCATAAAATAACAACTGGGAGCAGTTGTAAGTGGCTAAGTTTGTAGTAATTTGCTATGCATCAATAGAAGACTAAGAGAATACTCTACTTTTCATTCATATTATAAGTTAAACTTTCTCTCCGATTATTGTTAACTAAAGTGTTAATGTCTATATCTATTGTGTGAATGGATGGTGATTGATGCAACCAGCCTGGGCATTTAGGTGTTGTCCTCATAGGTGTTAGAGATTGGTTATTTAAAAATCAACTGCTGCTTCTTGTTTTGTTGCCTGTGCTTGTTTTGGCTTCTGTGGTCACAAGAAAGAAAGATGAAACATCTCTTTCCCAAAAGCTGCTGAGCTCTACCTTGCAGAGAAAAAGAGAGAGAGAGAGAAAGAGAGAGAGAAGGTATTTCTAGAGGGTTCACTTTGCTCCCAGATGGAAAGTGAAGCCTTTAGGGGAGAATATGATCTTTTGTGTTTCGAAGATGGAGGCCTTTAACACCTGTGGGCTACATTATCCAAGGAGAGGGGTGGAGGCCATGAGCTACTGGTGTTGAAAAGAGGCCGGCTCCTCCCAACGCTGGGAAGAGAAGATAAGGGCTGGACTTCAAGCCATGATGGAGTCATGGCTCCATCTGAGCTTCGTGCCCTGGGTGACCTCAGAGGGGCCTGCTGTGTGGCTGCCTATGGGGTTGCCATCACCTGTCACATCTGGGGAGGCTCTGCCAAGATCCTCAAACCCAGCTCGAGCTGGACGAATTGAGGGCTCTCTTCATCACTCTTGGCTAGTGTTGGCTTCAACTAGATGTAATTTCACTTTGAAAAATAATGTGGCATTTCATACCTTCCTGAGATGTGGGGCATTCTTACCTGTTACGTAAATAGTACTGTGATAAAGAGTTCTACATAAATATGTACCTGTATTTATTACTATTTGATTTGAATAGATTTCTAAGAAATGGGATATAAACATTTTAAGGTTCTTCATATAAACTATCAAATTGGCTTGTCCTCAGATTTCTCAAGCTAAAGTATATATAAGACACTAGATTCATAATGAATTCACCCTTCAGCCTCTGCCCACAAACCGCCCCAACATAGCAACTACAAAAGTTTCAAGGCCCACTTGAGCAAGCCTAGGTGCTGGCACTTCTTCGTGGAGAAAGGCAGTGTGCAGCCTACGCTGAGTAACAAGCATAGGCATGGCCTGGATACACAACCACCTATACCATTGACCAGCTGTGTGACCTTGTCTGCATTTCCCAGGCCTGCCATAACAAGTACCACAAACCGGGTGGCATAAACAACACCAATTCATTGTCTCACCGTTCTGGGAGCCAGAAGTCCAAGGTCAATGTGTCGGCAGGGCTGGTTCTTTCTGAGGGCTGTGAGGGACGGATGTGTCCAGGGCTCTCTCCTAGCTTCTGATGGTTCTGATGGTTCTGATAGCAATCATTGGCATTCTTTGGCTTGTAAATAACTGGCTTCTTCTTGCGTCTTTATGCGTTCTTCCCTCTGGGAAGACTCTTTTTATAAGGACACCCATCATATTAGATTAGGGCCCATCCTAATGACCTCATCTTACCTTGATCATCTGCAAAGACCCGATTTCCAACTATGATCACATTCATAGCTACTGGGGGGTTAGGACTTCAAATATTTTGGGGGAACGCAATTCAGCCCATAACACCTTGGAAAGTCACATACACTCTCTAGGCTCTGTTTCTGATCAATAAAACAGGTATGACACCGCCCTCTTTGTTGTGAGGATTAAACTTACCTGATAAATGAAAGCTTCGATAGATGATAGATAGAGAACTTACCTAGTGCCTGGCACATGCTAGTTGCTTAATAAATATTGCTTAAGTTATCAACTAAAACTTAAGCTATTATTATTTCATCTCACTCATATGGATATACCCAGAAACCCATGGTCGGTTGGGTAGAGATTTATATTTGTGTGGCCCGTAGAGAGAAGACTCTCTCTTACTTTTCAAGTGTCTTGTGCCTTTTCCTCGTCGGGCCTTTACAGGCAGATTTTTAGCCAGACACAGCCCTCACCTCTCCCACAAAGCCCACTTCGGAGATTGGCGCCTGCCTTCTGCTGCTAGTTTGTTGTTTGAAAAGTGCTGACGCCTCTCTTCATCCACAGTGCCAGGACTCTGTGCCAAAGCTGCCCACATGCGCGAGGCTTTCCCTGCACGCCAGGGTTTCAGAAGGTGGACCTGGCACCAACCAAATTTAGCAAGAGATGCTTTTGTGATACAACACACACGCGCACGCGCATGCACACATACACATGAGCCAGAAACCAGAGATCCCAATCAGTACTTAAAGCAGCTTTTAAAAGGAATAAAAATTGCTCAATCTCTTTGATGATATTCAAAGGATCTTTTTTAATATATGAGAAAGCACAATCTAAATTCTGAACACATCTGGTATCGCCAGCTCTGTTTCCCCCCACCCAAACCCTCTTAATTCCATAATTTAGAAGGTCTTAAGACGCACAGAGATCTCACTGCAGCATAATTGGGCATCCTGCACATTCTAAGTTGGGTTTGATACCCTACTCAGCTTGGAAACTTTGTCACAGAGTCAGAGAGGAAAGTTTTGTTGAGGTTGGAGGAGCAAGGACGGTGCCCTGCCTGTGCAGGAGGCCTTCGGCGGGAGAGCTGAGCTGCCTGCAAGAAAATGTTTGCTATTCATTTTGCCCTGACACTCCAGGAGAGGAGCATCATTTCTTTTGTGGTTGGAGGTAATGTAATCTACAGGAAAATCAATGTGGGCTGACAGGAGAATCGCCCAGCTGATCTGCAGACCAGAGACACTGAATCACAGCAGGATGCAGGCGACGCCTCGGTGAGGCGCTTCCCATGGTCTCTGGGAGAATGGGGTTTTAGAAAGCTCACATCCTGGGGTGCTCCTGACTCTTCACTAGCCTGTCGACCTGGCTGTCCTGGCTGCTGGGAGTTGAGAGACAAAGCACTCAGCTAGGCAAACAGGGCGAGGGGGCCAGAGGGCCACAGCATGCCCAGAGAGTTCCTGAGAGGAGAGAGACGCAGAGACAGAGACAGAGAGATCCTGAGATTGTAAGACAGAGACAGAAAGAGCTGCAGAGAGACCAACAGACAGACACACCACACACACACACATACACACACGGACCTCAGTTTTAGATTGCCTGTGGAACCTGTATTATATTATGACTTTTTAAATTAAAACATTCCAACTATGTACCCACCACCCCAAAACATGCATTACTCTGGTAATCAGGAAAGAAAACGTTATAAAAATAAACAAGAAGGACTTAACAAAAAACTAACTCTCCCCACCCAAAAACCATCTGCACATCTGCGGGGCCCCTCCACCGTCCTATTCAGCTGACTTCAACACCCGCAGCCACAGCCGCAACAGCAGCAAAGTTAGCAGGTGTCACCCCAATATGGCTGTGAACCACTTCCCCTAATTCGGAGACATAAATCAGGATAATAGGCCCGTGCCGTCCCCTCTCCATATGTCCCCTTTACCTGAGCCCCAGCCACTGACAGCCTTCTGGCCCCTGGATGTTTACTTTAAGGCATTACCAATACTCTCCCTTTTGGGGGGTTGCTTTACTGGAACCTATTTAACCTCTCTGTGTCATCAAAACACCCATGTGGTCTATTTTGCGAAGCATGTGGAAAAGTGCATTTGGGGAAGCATGGGTTAAGAACTAGGTCCCAAAGGAGGGAGCCCTAAGAGGGGAGGCCGTGGTGCCCATCGGTACGCATGGCCAATCCCGGAATCAGGAGGCAGCTGGGTGGCCCAGAGTGGGACGGGGCAAAGAGCTGCTGAAACTCAGAGGCCTCTAGTGACCGCTTCCCTCCTGGCTGTAACAAAACCACGTTTCCTGCAGACGCTGCTTCCTCCCTCATCTCTCCCGTCTCAAGTGCAGAATGAGCCTCTTCGCTCTCCCTACAAACTTCTGGCAGAGGCTTCCTGCTACACCTACCACGTTCCTGGCAGGAACTTTTAAGGCCAAAGAGGCAGCAGGCTCAAGCACGATCTTTTCAAAGATTTGGGGGCAATTTCGGGCCTGAACTGGCTCCCTTCCCTTTCCCCCTGCACAGTCCCCGCTCTGTGAGGAGCTGACAAGGGCTCTGGACAGCGGGACAGCGGGATCCAATAAATCTGAGGCCTGTCTAGGTGCTTCATTTATCAAGAGGCCTAATTTACCCAGGCCCTTTAGACTAATTGCAGATTTGCAAAAACTGCTGAGAGTGTAGAACCGAGCATTGTGAGTGTCCCTTGCCATATTTCTGCTAATGTGTTTCATCTGGAGTACATAAAGAGGCAGGGATGCTGATTTTAGACACAGCACTTTGGGGCTAATCCAGCTAAATGATTAGCCCTAAAATTCTGCAGTGATGTCATTTTCCCTACAGTGCTCTGCCAGTCGGCTTGTTTGCTTTATAGTGAGAAATATGTACTCGCAGACCCAGCCTCGCTGTCTCGGCATCACAGGGAAAGCTACCCTCCGTGGTTTATTTGGGGCAACAACGCCAGCCTGCTCCTTAGTCTCTGGGTCTCTTCTCAAGATGACAAGGTTTGCCAGCAAGACAGTAATAATGGGAAGATGTACCTTCTTTAAGGGATTCTTGGATAAATTTAGCTCTCCTCCCCCAGGCAAGCCAATGAGCAGGTTCTGCCGACGGGGGAAGGCATCCAGGTTCTGAGTGCAGAGCAGGACGGGTGTGGTCCAGAGGTGTGGGTCTCAGCTCTGCCGCCAGCTGTGCGGGCACATGCCAGTTCCACGAGCTCTCTGAGCCCCACTTTTCTCCTTTAGAAGCAGACATGAACATCTGCTGTCCCAAATGTCTCAGGACAGCTGAGAAGCTCAAAGAGGAGAACATGTGTGCAACGGCTACCCAAGGGCATCCAAGAGGGCAGTGATGAACATGGGCCTTTGGAGTCAGATGGCTCACGTTCCCACTCTGTCCCTTCAGAGCCCTGAGACCGTGGTCACTCACTGTCTCTGAGCTTTCGGCTCCTGCTCCTTTAGACATGGACAATAAAAGTAGCCTTGCAGGGTTATTGCAGGCAGCATTCATCCACCCCACATCCAGCTCTGTGCTCCACACATTTGAGTTGCTCTATAGTCACTCTGATTTGGGTTTGTGCATTTCCCCAACATTGGACCCATGCATTTATTTCAGAAAGAACCCAGCTGCAGCTGATGGTTTTGATATTGTTTGCACACTAGAAAGTTATTTTCCCAATCAGTGCAAATCGATCTACATTGGGCATAATCTCAGAGTTTAAAGGTGGAAGTTCCTGATGCCAATTAGACTTTCTGGATTTCTTTGATAGGTTTTGGAGGAAAGGTAGAAACATCCTTTTCCACATGTAGCCAAAGCCATCGCAGATTCCAAAGTGCGTATTCTACTTGTTATTCACAATAAACATTTATTGAGTGCTTAGCATATGCCAGGCACTGTAATATAAGCATTTTATATACAACCACTCATTCAATCTTAACCACAGCTCTCTAAGGCAAGCACTATTGTTCTGTCCATTTTGCTGATGAGGAAAATCTTTGTAAGATTAAAGACTTTACCCCAAATTGCACAGCTGGTAAGGGGCAGAAAGCAGAAACTCAAACCTTGGTCCAGCTGCCTCAAAGCTGGTGCCCTACCCAGGACACCATGCAGAACAAAAAGGGACCCTGCAGACACGGGCTACAACCCAACATGGTTTACCGAGTGCCAAGTGCAATGCTTGGTACGGTCGATATGGTATATTTGATCTTCTCAACAATGCTGCAAAGCGGGAAGTAATATTGGCCACATGCTACAGGTGAAGAAAGTAACACTGTGTGATTTCCCCAAGTTACTCAGCTTGAAATTGGAGGAGCTGGGAGCAGAATCAAAGGCTAGCTGCCTCTGGAGGCTGCTTCTTAATCTATGTGCTACGCTGGGAGGAGGATGAGCCCTTAAAATGGGCTCATAAAGCAGACACCCATGACGGAATTGCTGGGCCCATAATCTTTAGAAACTGGCTGTGGTTCAGTTGTGAGCGTGATCTTCACAACCAGGCCAGAATAAATGAGGCCATGTCTTAGACACCTTCATAAGGCCCTTTGCCGGCCTAAAAACACTACGACATGATCCTTTAGCTGAGAGAATTGTTAAATAGCAGCCCAGGAGAAGCTGAGGGCAAAGCACTCCTCTGTATTCTGAGCGGCTAGGTGTTAAGCCATCTTATTAATTGGCCTGCCTGGTGGGAATGTTTGTCCTGCTGGATCAAAGCTTGAAGCCGAGACACAGCACCTAAAGCCATGGAGGCAACATTTGTCTTGCATCTCCCATCTCTGATTAAGAAGCTGGGGGCATGGGCCAAATTGCATGATGGATTCCTCACACATCATACCATAAATTTACCCCCGAGGGCCGGGCGCCGTGGGTCCCGCCTGTGTCAGCACGCTAACACACAGCCTCAGAACCATAACGTAGTGTTCTAGGGGGAGGCTAAAATTAATGAAACTCTGGCTGACATTTTGAGCACGCACACACATATCTCAAGATTATCCCACAAGTATATTTCTTGTGGAGAGAGTAGTTTTTCCATATTAAGAGATGGCATTAACCTTCAATAGTCCATCACTTGCTTTAATCCTTTCCACCTGTAAATATTTCAGATAAAAATATCATATTGGCTGTGCCTATGTCTTACAAAGGTGGCTTATATCTGGACTTGGGGGAGATGATAGGTTCAACTTTTTTTGTTTCAAATATCCATCAAAACTAGAGTCAGTGGGTGGTGGTGGAAGGAGTATGGAATTTGGAGTCTGTGAGCCCTGGGTTCAAATACCAGCTTCTTCATTACTAACCCGGGGACTTTGGGAAATCTGCTTGGCAGGTCACCCCCTACAGGTGTGGGGTTTCCCCCTTACAGAAGAGAGCTTTGTGTAATTCGTCTGTCCAGAGAGGCTGTCTTTTTGTAATTCATCTCCCAAAAGGGTGTGGCTTTTAATACTTACACCACTGTAAGTGTGGGTGCAGCCCTGTGGCCTGGCTTCTTCAAGGCTCACCGGCCTCTTCCGTAAAATCCAGAGCATACTTTCTTTTCCAGGTCCTGAGCTTGAGAGATGCTGTGTGTATGAGCCCAGTCCCATACTCATGTTGGAAAGGAGGCCCAGCGCATTCATTCAAGGTCAAGGGTCTAGAACCAGGATTGCAAAATGGTAGCCTGTGGGCAGGAGCCATTCCATATATGTGTTTTATTTGACTCAAACAAGGTTTTCAAAGCTTTTGAGCCAAATTTTAAAAACTGTACAAATCAGGAGGTTACAAACCCTTAGAAGTCAGGAGATTTTCCCATAAAAATCATACTTCTAGTTCCTCTTGATGAATCAGAATGTCTGGGCCCACAGATGGTATCCCAGAGGGTAGGACTCAGCAGCACCTGTGCAGGGGTGCTTCCTTCAGACAGGCAAGCTCACTCCAGGTCCCATGGGCCCCAGCTCTCACCCTGCACCCATGCTGGCCACCTCACTCGTGTACATTCGCTTCTGGCTCCCGTAGCCACCACAGATTGAGATTTCTAGACTCTTGCTTCTCAAAGTGTGGTCTGGAGATCAGTGAGACCTGGGAGCATGTCGGAAATGCAAAATCTCAGGCCCCGAACCTACTGAGTCAGGATCTACATTTTTAGCAAGATCCCCGAGTGTTACGCACGCACGTTAAGGTTTGGGAAGCCCGGATCTAGGATGGGGGTGGCAATCTATGGCCTGCCTGCCAAATCCAGCCAGCTGCCTGTTTTGTAAATTGTTTCACTGGAACTCAGCCACGCCCATTTGTTTATGTATTGTCTGTCTATGTCAAGTAGTTTCAACAGGCCCTCAAAGCCTGAAATATTTACTATCTGGCTCTTCACAGAAAAGTTTGCCAACTCCTGGTCTAGAAGAATGTTTTAAAAAAATATTTTATTGAAGGTTCAAATTGGACATCCCAAGTGCTACAGACTCCACGAAGGAAATAAGCGTCCAGGAGCATTTCTTCACACAAACCTACTGGCTTCTCCTTGCCCAGTTTCTTCTTTATGTGGGGTTCTCAGTTTTCAACCCTTAGGGAGCCCACAAAGCCGCATCCCTGATGTTAGCAGGGGAGCCTCTTCTGTTAGGACATCCCGGCCTTTTCTTCGTTTACTCCCTTTCTCTTTCCTTCCCCAGGACTTTCCTCTTCCTTCCTGCTTGTCACTCCTTCTGCTTGGTCAAGTTTCCTCCCGGATGCTTTAGGCAAGTAGAACACTGGGCCAACCAGGAAGTGGAGAAGGAGCAGGCTCTCAGTGTGGAACCTGCGAGGTAAGCAAATCTCTCACTGGATTCACAGCATTTCTCCTACACCAGTGCTTTGCCAAAAGAGTGTCTGTCTCCTTCTGTTATCCCAGCCTTGTGTATACAGACCCTGGGATGCAGCAAAGGAAAAGGAGGAGAGAACCATCCGGCTACCTAAGTCAAGCCTACGGAAGGCACTCAATGATGGTACCTGGTGGGCCCGCCTCACCTGAGGCATCTTGCCCTTCTTTATGTATGCAGAGGTAGAAAGCTCTGTGAAATCCTGCAAAGTGAAATCATTTCTGAGCCAAAAAAATGTCTAGAGCCACACACAATTTCCATATGCGGGTATGATGAATTTTCAACTGACTGGTCAACAAAGACTCTTCATCTTCAAAGTTGAATTCAGCATTTCAGAAGGTGTGCCAGCCAGCAAGGTGTTCACCACATGGGGCGTCCACGGTGTCTGGAAACTTCAGGTGGGCCTCGGGGCTCGCACAGAGTACCTGGAGTATCAGGCCTGGTCCCAAAGCTTCCCTCACAGATGAGGAGACTGGAAGCCTCACGCAGGTGTTCAGTGTCCCAGCTGGGGGTGGGACCCTCTCCTGCCTTTCCACCCTGTGAGGCTGACTCTGCCTGTTCAAATGTGATCCCACCTGGGGAGATCTTCCAGAGATCATCGTGCAAATCCTTTTTATTTTTCAACCAGTGAAGGCTTTCATAGGCCATTGTGGAACTCCTAACCATCTTTGTCACGCAATGATCCTGAAGCAGGACTGAATGCCTCCTGCCACACTCTCTGCTTTCCCTTTCTTCTATCTTTCCTGAAGAAGCATCGGTTGCCATTCTCTCTTTAATAATCTTTCATCTCAGAGGATGGCTCCCCGTCCCCTCCGCCATCTCTTCTCCAAGTTAATAATGGCAGCTTCTCTCATCTTTCTCCGTGAGTCCTTTTTATGGCTCTTAAATCACTGCCTTAAAACCATTTCCGAATTCCCCCTCATCCCTGCAGACCTCCTTCCTATCTTAAAAATTATGTAAAACGTGTTGAGCAAACATATGAATAAGGATGTAGATATTAAACGCTATCACATCATAGATGTGGCCAGGAGTTCTTTTGAAGGAAGCATTCAAAAGTAGTGAAAGTGGGGATCTACGGCTGGCATTTTCTTTGTTTTTTTTTTTTTGAGGAAGATGAACCCTGAGCTAACTACAGCCTGGCCCTGAGCTAACATCCGTGCCCATCTTCCTCCACCTTATATGTGGGACACCCACCACAGCATGGCGTGCCAAGCGGTGCCATGTCCGCACCCGGGATCCGAACCGGCGAACCCGGGCCACAGAGAAGCAGAATGTGCGCACTTTACTGCTGCGCCACCGGGCCAGCCCCATGGCATTTTCTCATTTATGTGTTGTTTTGGAATCAAAGGATGAGGGAGACAATTGACAAAGACCTACTGAGAAATTACAATGGTAAAATTAATGATGGTATTAAATGCTCATGATGTACAAGGCTCTGGGCTAGGTTTACATTTATTCTTTCACTCAGTCCTCAAACAATGTTTGGAGAAAGCACCGTTACTCTGTCCGAAATGGAATCACAGAGAGATTAAGCGGCAGGCTCAAAGGCTTCCTCCAGTAATACCAGGTGACCTCATGCAAATGTTCCCTTCTTGCTACAGGAAGAGATGGAATTTCCCCTGGATGCAAGAGAGACTTTGAGAAGCCTGTTTGGGGAAGCAGTGATTGTTTTATTCCCCACCGGACCCCCAGAACCTAGCAAAGTGCCTGGCACACAGTAGGTCCTCAGCAAATGTTTGTGGAATAAATGGATAAATAAACTTCATTGCCAGCTTTGAGCATGATGTCAGCATTCGGTGGGTGACTTGAACTCAGATTCAGGTGGTGACAGTTGCTCACAGGAACATCACTATGACTTAAGAGGGGTTGTCCATCCTGGCTGAGCAGGAGAACCACCCAGCGTACTGTAAAGGCAGAGCTTCCCCGGGTGCATCCCGGACCTCCTCAATCGGACTCTTCTTGGGGCGGCTGGGGAATCTGTACTTGTTACCAAACCTTTCTAGGTGGTTATCATGCAGAATTGACTGGAGACTCCTTCAACCCTGCTTTGTGCCCGCAGAAGGGGACCTTTACAGACCGCACCTGGTGTGTGCTCCTCCCCTCTGGCTGCCGAGTGGGTGGGTCCAGCCATGAGGAGGCACCAGGAGGGTATCAGGATGTAGGAGGAGATTGAAGTGCGGTATTCGTGCCCCAATTCCCTTCTGACCAAGCCACAGGGGGACCGCGGCTGCTTCCTCTACCCAAGGCCCCCGCTCAAAAGGCAGCTCTCTCTCCCCACGCTCTCTCCCCAGGGTCAGTCGTGGCTCCTTCCCTCACCCCTTCAGCCTTTTTCCTGCTTAAATGTGCTGTCAGCTTCCTGCAGGGACCCTGACTGGCATCCATCTGTGAAGTTGGGTTACACACACACATAAACACACACAGAGGATGTGGTATAAAGGGGGCCACCATGGGTTCCTTTCTAGGGCATTTGCCTAGGGGACCACACCAAGCCCTTTATCCTACTGCTTGGTCCCAGAGGATGACAGTTGACAAGGTCTTCCTGGGCTCCAGTTGGCAGTGGCGGCCCAGGTATGATTTGTCATATTTTGTTCAAAGCAAAAAGAAAAATCCTAATACTATCTTTTGGAGTATTGACCTGTTACATGATGAACCTGACTTTAAAAACCATATTAAAACAAAACCCATTCCCTTTTTAGGTTTTCATGTCCCAATTATTGAAAGACCAATCTGCTCAAGGGAGCTCCATTCACTCACTCCCTGCAACTTGGAAAGTTTGGGCAATGGGTGAAAGAAATAGATGAGCCTTCTGTGAATGAGGGTGGAGAGAGGGTCAGAATTCCCTCCAGGAGGTGAAACGCAGGCTTCAGTCACCTTCCCAAAAACCTCAGCGTGAAAACTCCTCACAGCCCCAGGCTTTGCCTGTTTTCTGCCCGAGCCCAGGAAATCAGCCTGTCCACATACCACCCAGACCAACGTCTGCTGAGACAGGCTCAGGCCCTAAAGAAACGCAGGCTGAGAAAGCTCCCGTCTAGAGTTTACGAACCTTGGCCAACCTCTCCCAAGCACTTGGCCCAATACACAGATCTGGGCCCAGTTTAGGTTTTCAGAGTGGCAGTTTCAAAGCCATCTCATTATTACTGATGACCAGGGCTTGCTGAGAGCGATAGTGTTTTATAGCCGACTGAGCAGAGGGCTCCTGGCCCCTGGTCACAGAAGTCCTGAGAAAAATTAGAGTTTGAGGTTCAGGGAACAGAAGGAATAACATTTACCGAGGTGCCAGACAGTTTTCATCGTTGAGTTTCACATTGACTCTCATAGCAAGCCAGGAGACAGCCGCTATAGTTATTCTCATTCTTGCAGCGAAGAAGACCGATGCTGAGATTTTTAGGCAAAGTTGCACACATAGAAAGGAGAGGCCAGGTTTGTCAGACCCCAAGGGCAGGCCCAACCCTACTGCCCCGCTGTGTAGGGTGAGGGCAGGGGGACTTATCTAGAGCCTACCGCAGTTTTATTGTCTGCTTCTTATTTGCAAAATATGAAGAATGACCAAAGAGAAAGTAAAATCCATAGACAATTTGACCAGTTTTTAATATAAAAATCAATTAGGACCTGAAAGAGCTGTAAGCCCAACCATTCATTGCCAGTTGGGAGGCCTTCGGCTGCAATGAACGGAGCACACATGGCTCCTGTTGACATTGGCTATAGGACATTGATGACGTTATGGAATGTGAAGTCTCAGGCAGCATGGTTCCAGAGTTGGTTAACTCAGCCACTCACAACGTTGACGAGAACCCAGGTTCTTTCCATCTTTCCTCTCTGCCATCCTCGGTGTGTGCAATTGGTCCTTGGGTTTTGAAACCTCACGGTTCCAAAATGGCCACAGTGATTCCAGTGTCACATTCAGACAAGACAACTTCAGCAGAAGACATGACTCTATCTTTTAAGAACACGGAAACCTTTCCCAGATGCCCATCAGTAGATCCTCCGTCACCTTTCATTGGCCAAAACCAAGTCACATGCCTGCTCCTATAACCAATCACCAGAAAGGGAATGGAAAGACCAGGATTGGTGTAGACTACTCAGCATTTGTCCCAGAGCTGGGAATATGATTCCTCTCCCTGAGGGGTGGATACCCGGATAAAGATGCCAGTCTGTCAGGATGTAAGACTGGGAGAGTGGGCCCTGGATAGGCAATCAACAGTGACTACCAGGCCCACACACGGACACACAAATATACACACGTCCAACCACAGGTTACTCCTATTATTAGTTGTTAATTATTTTCCCAATCTTTTCACTACGCCAAAAAAAAAAAAAAAGTACATATGTTGCTGCTTTTTTACTGGGAGTGGAATCTGGTATTTTTTACTAGCTGATGTTTTTTCATGCTAGAACATACAGATTTAATTCATTTTCCCCCATAGGTACATGGCATTAATTGAAGAGCCATGTCTATCTTTATCTGACTTTTCCATTATTAATAGAGATTTAGGTCATTTCTAGTTTTGTGGCATTAAACAATGCTTTGATTGAACAGCCTTGTGCATACATTTTGACCTTCACATGCCATTCTATCTATAAGATAGTTTCCCCAGGGTAAGCACTGTAAAAAAAATTTTTAATGAACTACACCAATTTACACTTGCACCAATTTACACTGTACTAGAGTGCCTGATTGTCCATACCCTTGCCAGCAATTAAAATTATCATTTAAATTTTTGTCAATACAGGTTAAAAAAAAGGTTTTTCTTTGTTTTCAATATTATTTCTGTAATGAAATTGGATGCTGTTTCAATGCTTATTGGTCATTTGTATTTCATCAGTGAATTGCCTTTTACATCCTTGTCCGTTTTTTTCCACTGGACCATTTTTTCTGAACCTCAGGGCCCCGGTTGGGCTCAGATCTGATTCCACTGTTGCTGCAACACCCTCACAGCCCTGACAAAGCTCTGCTCCACTGAGGGCCATAGCTCTTTCTTCCCCAAAGGAAAGGTATTTTTACTTTGAGCAGACGCCTCAGGGACTAACGTGTGGGCCAATCAGAGCACATTGAACTTAACCACTAGGCCACTGGGGCTAGCTCTCTTTTTTTCTTCCTCCTCAAAGCCCCAGTACATAGTTGTACATTCTAGCATTCAAGCTGTAAGTCCTTCTAGTTCTTCTATGGGAGCCGCTGCCACAGCATGGCTACTGACAGACAAGTGGTGTGGTCCCATGCCTGGGAACCGAACCCAGGCAACCGAAGCAGAGCATGCCAAAATTTACCACTAAGCCATCAGGGCTGGCTCTTCGATTCTTGTTTTAAAGACTGATGTAAAAGCTGTCTCCTTTATACTCATTTAGCTAGGGGATAATTCTGCAGTGCTTTTGGCACCTGCTTAAAACAGCCTGAGACAGCTGTAGGGGCTGTCACGGGAAAGCTGCTGAGAGAAAAAGCTTTGGCTTCCCTGTCCATCAGGCTAGCTGGGATTCTAGCTAGGATCCACAGAAGCAGAAGTAAGGGACTCTCTCACCTGGGGTGACATAAAGGAGCGCTCATCTCCTGATGGTCTCAGGACACCGCACGCAGTGTCGGGCCCCTTCCAAATGTGCAAATTCACACACTTACACACTCTAGGAAGCAGGAAAGAATAACTGGGCCTGCAAAATCAAGAATGCACTCACTCTCTCTGCTGACCTATTCAAGTCCTTCCCGATTCTTGAGATAAATGTTCATTTCTCCTTACTAGTTCTGGGATCGAGTTGTTCTCACAGAACATAGAACAGGAAAGGATCCAGGATTTACTGTTGGGATAGCTCCCAATGCTCCTTCAAGATCTCAGTGTCCTGAAACTAGATCCCCAGGGAACACCTGCTTTGACCACCCAGACTAGGTCAGGACTTCTTGTTGTCTGTTCTCAAGGCTCCCAGAAATGTGTCTTCATGGTCAGTTCATAATCATTGCTTTGATGAAAGTCTGTGTCCCCTCCTAAACTGTAAACTTTGTGGGGACAGAGACAATCTCAGGTTTGCTCAACACAATGTCACTCCCTAGTGCCTCATGTAGACAGTCCGCTGAAGCAACTCTGCACCTACTACTCAGTACTGACTGTTTGCCAGGGCCTGCACAAGGCACTGGGAATATGGTGGTTGGCAAGATACAATCCTTGTCTTTAAAGGGTCTGTAGGCAGGATAATTGTTAACACTCTCACCAGTGGTCAACTGGGGTGGGATGTTGGTGGAAGGGAATACGCTGACATGTACTAATATTATCTCAGACATTTGATAGGTTTTGAGGAAGTATAGGGAGTATGGAATCAGATGGTAATTACTGGAAGCTATTGACACATCGCTTCCCAGCAACGGTCATGTTAAACTGGAAGCTGTGAGTACCTCTTAGTCACTTTTGGCTTCCAGGGACAAGAAATATACAGGCAAGAAAAGAAGTCCCCATCCTATCAGGAGTAAATGACCCTGACCAGAGGGAAGTAGGGCAGCTGTTACTTTATGGGGCAAAGGAGAAAATGCTTGCACCGGGTGATCCACTGGGGCATCTCTTGGTATTCCTCTGCCCAATTTTAATGGTAAATGGACAATCCTGGCAGCTGCAACCCGAGAAGGGCACGATGACCAGCAGCTCAGACCTCTCAGGTCATTCCACCAGCTAAGCCACTTAGAACAGCAGAGGTACCAGCCGAGGGTAAGGGGTGGGAGAGGAGGAAGATGATAATGAAGACCAGCTGAAGCAATGACAGCAATGAAGTTTGTTTCACTAAACTTCCTCTTAAGTTTCCCCAGGAAAAGAGAACAATCAGAACCCTGGTGAGCTGTTCCCAGATATGAACCTATTCCATGAAACAGGTAGATTCAAACAGCACAAGGGGGTGGACTGTAGTGGATTGTGTGAGGAGCCACCCAGATCACCCCTTCAGGGCTGAGACTCTCATTTACCAGCCTCCAGGAAGGATGCTTGATAACATTCATTGCGTCCCTCCCCAAGAACCACATGGGGCCAAAGGGAGCTGGCTGGGCCAAAGTTACACTCCCTCCCTGGGAATACCTCACATCCAGGACTGGTCAACACAGGGGGAAAAGGCCTTTCCTTCTTGCTTCAACTTGGGACATCTCTGAAAGGTCGTTCCACCTTCATAGCGTCTTGGGAGATCATCTGAGGCCTCTTTGGCAACTACATTGCAGTTCAACTTCTCCCTTTGCCCAATCCCACTTCCCTCGCCCCTTACAGGTGTTATTCCCAGAGTATTCCCTAATAAACCACTTGTATGCAACTCTTCATCTCAGCATTTAGCCCGCTAACATTTATGGAACATTTCCTATATTCTAGACTTGTTCTTTCCATTATGATAGTCACTAGCCTCTTTTGGCTGCCGAGCACTTGAACTGTGGCTAGTCTGAATTGAGAGGCCCTGTAAGTGTAAAATACACACCAGATTTTGAAGACTTAGTAGGAGAAATTAATGTTAAATATCTGGTTAATAACTTCTTATATTGATTATATCTTGAAATGATATTTTGTGCAGTTTGAGTTAAATAAAACATTTCATTTAATTTTTTCACCTATTTCTTTTTACTGTTTTTAATGCAGCTGGTAGGAAAAAAAGTACACCTGGGACTTGCATTTTTGACTCAGGATGTATTTCTATTGGACAGTACTATTATACGCACAGAACAAATGCTTTATAACAATGCTGAAAATAAGCACTATTTGTATTCCTATTTTACCGACAAGAAAATTGAGGTTCCAAGAGGTTAACTAATATCCTCAAGTTCACACGGTCAAAATGTGGTAAGACCACGATTTGAACCCAGGTGAGGAACAGAGCCACAGAGCGGGTTCAAGGGTTACAACCTATGCGGTCACATAGGTCCCCACACTCAGGAGGACCCGGGGTGGGGTTTAATGCTCTACCATCACCATTTTGAGATTCTTAATCATTTTATCTTGAACTTGGATTTGCATGTGAAGTCCTGGGGACAATGGAGCGTGTGCATGAGCAGAGGAGACACACACAATGTGAGTTTCTGCCGTTCCATGCCTCCCGTTCACATACAGCATTTGGCATGCCCCGTGGCACAGAATTTCAGTGGACTCATGATGCGTGAGAGTTCACTGAGACTCAAAGTGTGTACAAGGTAAGTGTGTTATGTCTACGACTACGTAAACAGGGGTGCTGACAGCCCTGAGGGGCTACACCATTTTCATTTGAACCAGAACTTGCTTCTAACACAGAAAGATGGCAATAGCATTCTAAGAAACACAAATGATCAATGAACCCTATCATACCCTTTCTTACTCTTGTTACTTCCCTCTATTAGCCAAGCACTTACACTGAAAATGATGACACAGAAGGACAGGAGAGACAGGATGGCCCATGGTTCTTTTCCTTTCAGTCCTCCTCACTAGCAGTTAGCCTAAGGTAGAGGGTGTTGGTAGAATGTGTGCATATCGAGACATGAAATAAAACAGTTGTGTTAGTTTTGTGTGCTGTTTCCACTATTCTAGCAACGATGAAATACATGTGTAAGCTACGAAATAAGAACTGTGCTGTTTTGATGATTCTGCATGAGCTAAATGCTCTTATGTTTACACTTAAAACTGGCATCCCACAACATAAAGTCAAATGGTAAAAGGTATGCTAATAATTTAAGATTTTAATTTCTCTTTACGTAGAATGACATTAAATGGCAAATAAAAAACACTGTGATAAGTCAAAAGAGACCATAGAGGAAAGGAAAAAGCTTTATATTTTAGTACCTTTAATGGCATTTTTTTCCCCTCCTTTTTGAACAAGGGAGCCTGTGTGTTCATTTTGTACTGGGCCCCACAAATGTAGCTGTACTTGGAAGGAGAGTTCCAGAGCTGGTACGATTAGATGTACACCATACCACATCCCCAAGGCAAGTCCCATTCTCATAACCATGGTATGCACATTGGTAAAAAGGGCTGTGTTGACCACTATTACACTGTGTCCTATCTTTGTCACATACTCCTCTGGCTGTGACATTGAGCTTCAATTTCTAGCCTCCGTGTCCTCAGACGCAGTGCAGGGACAATGCTGTACCCCTTTTACCAGGTGTCTATGAGAATTAAAAGAACTTGCTGAGTAATTGTTCTATATCTATACTCACAGCAGGAGTTTGATTTTTATCACACATACCCTCCCAGTGAGTGCAAGGCTCTTGTTGCAGCCCAGGTTGAACGAGTCATGGGAGGAGCCAATGGGCAGGGCTGGTGGTTTACTGGTCAGCAGAGACCAGTTCCTCTCTACTTGAAGCCTGTCATGGAGAGCGTATCCTACCCGCAGAGTTCTGTGGAGGAAAAGTGGCTTCCTGTCACATCCAGAAAACAGGGATGAGCATTTTGCCCAGAAGGTTTGGGAGGACTGACAAGATGCCAGATACTAAGCACCACACTAAGACCGCTGAGTCAAAATCTTCTGTCCAAAACCCAAGTCGATCCATGATGAACCCCCAGCCAAACTCACCAGTTGAGAAGTTCATGAGAACTTTAGGGTTTTGTTGCAAAACATGTAATCAGGCCAGGTTTCAGGTTCCACAACAGAATTCTTCCCTGCCTGATGACCACAAGCCAGACTGACATTTGTGTGCATTTCCATGGAAAAAGAAGGCGCTGCTTAATTGCATTAGGAGAATTGTACCACACTCTGTGGGAGAATGTTGACATGCTTTGACAAGCGTGAGGAAAACTTACTCTTCTCTGTGCCGTGCCCATTTTCTTTGGGGTCGTGGCCATTACCATGGAGATAACATGCAAAGAAGAACTAGAATTTATTCCCCTAGTGAAAACCAAGTTGGCCATTCTTTCTTAGTAATTATTACAGCAACCACCTAGCATGTTGCTACCAAACCATCCTACCTCCTTCCAGTCACAAGGATTGTGATTCTGTTCTGTGCAGTGCCCTTGTGACTTAGGAGTTCCTAAGAGGGAAGGGAGTGCGAAGTGAGGGAAGAGTCTAGGGTTCTAGAGAAAGAGTAAATAGGTAGAAATAATACTTACTGCTGATTCAGTGTTGTTTGTTAACCAGAAAAATAGAGAAAGAATGTGGAATAAAATCCTTCAAAGACAGTCTTTCAAAGTACATACGACTCTGGGGAGAGCGTTTTAGGAAGGAAGTGGAAAATTATGGATGTTTCAAACAGGAAAATTGTATAAATGGACATTTCCTAAAAGGGGAGTGTTTAACTGTGCTTCTTGAAAGCTCAGAATCACATTTCTGTAACAGGGATAATATTTTGCAAATATTACAAGTCTAACTTTTTGGTTTCCTCTTAAATCACCTTCCCCTGCAGCCTTCCACCTCCAAGGCTGAGGCACGAGGCTTCTGGCCCCAGGGATACCGCCCAGAACAAAGAGACCATTGATCAGTTTGAATCTCAAAGCTGACTTTCTTGACCTCTTAAGCAAGAAAATAGTCTTCAAAGCCAGGCATTGTTGAGAAGGAAAGGGATTTTCTAAATTCCTTTAGCTTCCATTAGTATATCAAGAGCCATACCTGGTGGAATAGATCCTACAGACCTACTCTATGCCGTCAGGATGGGGTGTGGAGGAGTGGAAAGCTGGTTGCTTTCAGCCTGGGGGATTGGATGCCAAGGCAAAGGCAGCAGGCAGAGGAGGGGAGCCAGGTGGCTCCTGAACTCTCTCCTCTCAGGTCCTAAGTCCTGGAACAAGGGCCATGGTAGGTAGACTGAGGGTAAGGCCGAGAACATCGGGAGACTACAGACTCACTTCTTATCACCCTTCTCTGGGGATTCTGGGGGGAGGCTATAAACCTCAAGAAGTCTCAGGTATAGTCACTGTCAACATGATGCAAAGTGATGGGACAACAGTGGAAGCAGAAGGTAACCAGGCCTGGGAGCCTAAGGTAACGCTCTAGGTCCCAAGTGCCCTTGGGTTGGCACATAGGGGCTCTCAGAGTATAGGGATGTCTAGGTGGGAATGGTGAAAACCATGATCAGGATGAAGAGGCCGTAACATGTCCTGAGACCAAAAAAAAAAATGGTCCGAAGTGGGTGCCATTACATTACCCCAAAAGGCCAAGGTGAACAGTGATCCCAGTACAGGGAGCAGGCCAATTCTGACACTGCAGCAACGACCAGCAAGAATGCAGAGGCTCCCACATGATCCCTTTTCTTCTCTCCCACCAAATAAAATGGAAGCCTCTTTAACCACCGTGAAATCACCTTGGGATGGAGAATAAGCTTTTACCTATAGAGGACAAGATGCCTAAAGGGGAAAATTTAAACCAGCCCTAGAAAGGAATTGAATATCTAATAAAATATTTAAATTAAAATGAGAAGATTAAATTGGAAGAGACTGAGATACTGTTAATTGGCATGGAGGGGGGTGTCAAAGGAAGATGAGACCAGCTCTAGGAAGTGCAGAAACTATTTGATATTGCACATCCGAGTGGAGTGTGAGTGAATTTGCGACCCCGCTACATCTTTATTCCTCGCTGCTCCTTACCATTCTATCAAGTGTACACATGTCATCTTCCTTCAAGTCAAAGCAAATTTGGTGTTTGGAAGTGTCCTCCGGGAAGCCTAGGGGCACGAGAAACTTTCTTTAATGTCCCAAAAAGGCAATAGCAATTTGAAGTTTGCAAGATATCCTCTTGAGAAGTCCTCAATGCTCACATCACTTGAATTAAAATCAAAGCTGCTGCAAAGACTTGCTGAGCCCCACTGTGCTCCGTGGAGAAGTGGAGGTCAGCATTCTTTGACGGGGAGGAGAGTGTTGCCAACTGTTGGGAGGAAGTGGGACACGTGGAATGAAAAATCACAAGAGCGTATCTCCCTTAAAAAGTCTCAGTTGAACCCACAATATGTCGAGGCAAACCAGACAGACTCAGGTTTGCACAGGAAAGAAAGACGAACATTTGTGATGAGAGGAGGGTAGAAATAGTTAGTGAGCAGGGCTCCGTTCACATCAACATCTCTGCTCCCTCTTCCCTGGAAATGTGCAGGG